>NW_027094110.1:0-600000 GCF_029207755.1 Chamaea fasciata
GGACACTCTGGGCACCCACAGGGACACCTTGAAGACAGCCAGGGCACCTCAGGGACATCCAGGGCACCCCCAGGGACACCTAGGGGACAGCCAGGGCACCCTAGGGACCGCATGGGCACCCCCAGGGACAGCCAGGGCACCCCAGGGACACCCAGGGCACCCCCAGGGACACCTAGGGGACAGCCAGGGCATCCCCAGGGACACCCTTGGCACCCCCAGGGACACCTAGGGGCCAGCCAGGGCACCCCCAGGGACACCTAGGGGACAGCCAGGGCACTCCAGGGACAGCCAGGGCACCCCTAGGGACACCTAGGGGACAGCCAGGGCACCCCCAGGGACACCCAGGGGACCTCCAGGGCACGCCCAGGGACACCCAGGGCACCCCCAGGGACACCTAGGGGACAGCAAGGGCACCCTAGGGACAGCCAGGGCACCCCCAGGGACACCAAGGGGACATCCAGAGCACCCCAGGGAAAGCCAGGGCACCCCCAGGGACACCTAGGGGACAGGCAGGGCACGCCAGGGACACGCAGGGCACCCCCAGGGACACCTAGGGGACAGCCAGGGCACCCCAGGGACGCCTAGGGCACCCCCAGAGACACCTAGGGGACAGCCAGGGCACCCTAGGGACAGCCAGGGCACCCCCAGGGACACCGAGGGGACAAGCAGGGCACCCCCAGAGACACTGAGGGCACAGCCAGGGCACCCTAGGGACAGCCAGGGCACCCCCAAGGACACCTAGGGGACACGCAGGGCACCCCCAGGGACACCTAGGGGACAGCCAGGGCATCCCCAGGGACGCCCAGGGCACACCCAGGGACACCTAGGGGACAGCCAAGGCATTCCCAGGGACACCGAGGGCACAGAAAGGGCACCCTAGGGACAGCCAGGGCACCCCCAAGGACACCTAGGGGACACGCAGGGTACCTCCAGGGACAACCAGGGGACAGCCATGGCACCTCCAGGGACACCAGGGCACCCCAGGGACACCTAGGGCACAGCCAGGGTACCCTAGGGACAGCCAGGGCACCCCCAGGGACACCTAGGGGACAGCAAGGGCACCCCCAGGGACACCTAAGGGACACCCTGGGCACCCCCAGGGACACCTAGGGGACAGCCAGGGCACTCCAGGGACAGCCAGGGCACCCTGAGGGACACCTAGGGGACACCCAGGGCACCCCGAAGGACACCAGGGCACCCCCAGGGACACCTAGGGGACAGCCAGGGCACCCTAGGGACAGCCAGGGCACCCCCAGGGACACCTAGGGCACAGCCAGGGCACCCTAGGTACAGCCAGGGCACCCGCAGGGACACCAAGGGCACAGCCAGGGCACCCTAGGGACAGCCAGGGCACCCCCAGGGACACCAAGGGAACATCCAGAGAACCCCAGGGACAGCCAGGGCACCCCCAGGGACAGCTAGGGGACAGCAAGGGGACCCCCAGGGACACCTAAGGGACACCCTGGGCACCCCCAGGGACACCAAGGGGACACCCAGGGACACCTAGGGGACAGCCAGGGCACCCCAGGGACAGCGAGGGCACGCCCAGGGACACCTAGGGGACCTCCAGGGCACCCTCAGGGACAGCTAGGGGACAGGCACGGCACCCCCGTGACACCCTGAGCACCCCCAGGGACACCCAGGGCACCCCCAGGGACACCTCGGGGACTGCCAGGGCCCCCCCAGGGACACCTAGGGGACAGCCAGGGAACCCCAGGGACACCCTGGGCACCCCCAGGGACACCTAGGGGACAGCCAGGGAACCCGAGGGACAGCCAGGGCACCCCCAGGGCACCCCAGGGACCCACAGGGCACCCCCAGGGACCCCTAGGGGACAGCCAGGGCACTCCCAGGGACACTCTGGGCACCAACAGGGACACCTTGGGGACAGCCAGGGCACACCAGGGACACCCAGGGCACCCCCAGGGACACCCAGGGCACCCCCAGGGCCACCTAGGGGACAGCCAGGGCACCCCAGGGACAACTCGGGGACAGGCAGGGCATCCCCAGGGACACCCAGGGCACCCCCAGGGACACCTAGGGGACAGGCAGGGCACCCCCAGGGACACCTAGGGGACAGCCAGGGCCCCCCCAGGGACAACTAGGGGACAGCCAGGGCACTCCAGGGACACCCAGGGCACCCCCAGGGACACCTCGGCGACAGCCAGGGCACCCCCAGGGACACCGAGGGGAAAGCCAGGGCACCCCCAGGGACACCTAGGGGACCCCCAGGGACACTCTGGGCACCCACAGGGACACCTTGAAGACAGCCAGAGCACCTCAGGGACATCCAGGGCACCCCCAGGGACACCTAGGGGACAGCCAGGGCAACCCCAGGGACGCCCTTGGCACCCCCAGGGACACCTAGGGGACAGCCAGGGCACCCTAGGGACACCCAGGGCACCCCCAGGGACACCTAGGGGACAGCCAGGGCACCCCCAGGGACACCTAGGGGAGAGGCAGGGCACCCCCAGGGACACCTAGGGGACAGCCAGGGCACCCCCAGGGACACCTAAGGAACACCCTGGGCACCCCCAGGGACACCAAGGGGACCCCCAGGGACACCTAGGGGACAGGCAGGGCACGCCCAGGGACACTGACGGGACAGCCAGGGCACCCCCAGAGACCCCTAGGGGACAGCCAGGGCACTCCCAGGGACACTCTGGGTCCCCACAGGGACACCTTGGGGACAGCCAGGGCACGCCCAGGGACACCCAGGGCACCCCCAGGGACACCAAGGGTACAGCCAGGGCACGCTGGGGACAGCCAGGGCAACGCCAGGGACACCTAGGGGACAGCCAGGGCACCCCCAGGGACAGCCAGGGACCCCCAGGGACACCTAGGGGACAGCCAGGGCACCCCAGGGACAGCCAGGGACCCCCAGGGACACCTAGGGGACAGCCAGGGAACCCCAGGCACACCCAGGGCTCCCCCAGGGACACCTAGGGGACAGCCAGGGCACCCAAGGGACAGCCAGGACACCCCCAGGGACACTCTGGGCACCCACAGGGACACCTTGAAGACAGCCAGGGCACCTCAGGGACATCCAGGGCACCCCCAGGGACACCTAGGGCACCCCAGGGACACACAGGGCACCCCCAGGGACACCTAGGGGACAGCCAGGGCAACCCCAGGGACGCCCTTGGCACCCCCAGGGACACCTAGGGGACAGCCAGGGCACCCTAGGGACACCCAGGGCACCCCCAGGGACACCTAGGGGACAGCCAGGGCACCCCCAGGGACACCTAGGGGACAGCCAGGGCACCCCCAGGGACACCTAGGGGACAGCCAGGGCACCCCCAGGGACACCTAGGGGACAGCCAAGGCACCCCCAGGGACACCTAAGGAACACCCTGGGCACCCCCAGGGACACCAAGGGGACCCCCAGGGACACCTAGGGGACAGGCAGGCCACGCCCAGGGACACTGACGGGACAGCCAGGGCACCCCCAGAGACCCCTAGGGGACAGCCAGGGCACTCCCAGGGACACTCTGGGTCCCCACAGGGACACCTTGGGGACAGCCAGGGCACGCCCAGGGACACCCAGGGCACCCCCAGGGACACCAAGGGCACAGCCAGGGCACCCTAGGGACAGCCAGGGCAACGCCAGGGACACCTAGGGGACAGCCAGGGCACCCCCAGGGACAGCCAGGGACCCCCAGGGACACCTAGGGGACAGCCAGGGCACCCCAGGCACACCCAGGGCTCCCCCAGGGACACCTAGGGGACAGCCAGGGCACCCCAGGGACAGCCAGGACACCCCCAGGGACACTCTGGGCACCCACAGGGACACCTTGAAGACAGCCAGGGCACCTCAGGGACATCCAGGGCACCCCCAGGGACACCTAGGGGACAGCCAGGGCACCCTAGGGACCGCATGGGCACCCCCAGGGACAGCCAGGGCACCCCAGGGACACCCAGGGCACCCCCAGGGACACCTAGGGGACAGCCAGGGCATCCCCAGGGACACCCTTGGCACCCCCAGGGACACCTAGGGGCCAGCCAGGGCACCCCCAGGGACACCTAGGGGACAGCCAGGGCACTCCAGGGACAGCCAGGGCACCCCTAGGGACACCTAGGGGACAGCCAGGGCACCCCCAGGGACACCCAGGGGACCTCCAGGGCACGCCCAGGGACACCCAGGGCACCCCCAGGGACACCTAGGGGACAGCAAGGGCACCCTAGGGACAGCCAGGGCACCCCCAGGGACACCAAGGGGACATCCAGAGCACCCCAGGGAAAGCCAGGGCACCCCCAGGGACACCTAGGGGACAGGCAGGGCACGCCAGGGACACGCAGGGCACCCCCAGGGACACCTAGGGGACAGCCAGGGCACCCCAGGGACGCCTAGGGCACCCCCAGAGACACCTAGGGGACAGCCAGGGCACCCTAGGGACAGCCAGGGCACCCCCAGGGACACCGAGGGGACAAGCAGGGCACCCCCAGAGACACTGAGGGCACAGCCAGGGCACCCTAGGGACAGCCAGGGCACCCCCAAGGACACCTAGGGGACACGCAGGGCACCCCCAGGGACACCTAGGGGACAGCCAGGGCATCCCCAGGGACGCCCAGGGCACACCCAGGGACACCTAGGGGACAGCCAAGGCATTCCCAGGGACACCGAGGGCACAGAAAGGGCACCCTAGGGACAGCCAGGGCACCCCCAAGGACACCTAGGGGACACGCAGGGTACCTCCAGGGACAACCAGGGGACAGCCATGGCACCTCCAGGGACACCAGGGCACCCCAGGGACACCTAGGGCACAGCCAGGGTACCCTAGGGACAGCCAGGGCACCCCCAGGGACACCTAGGGGACAGCAAGGGCACCCCCAGGGACACCTAAGGGACACCCTGGGCACCCCCAGGGACACCTAGGGGACAGCCAGGGCACTCCAGGGACAGCCAGGGCACCCTGAGGGACACCTAGGGGACACCCAGGGCACCCCGAAGGACGCCAGGGCACCCCCAGGGACACCTAGGGGACAGCCAGGGCACCCTAGGGACAGCCAGGGCACCCCCAGGGACACCTAGGGCACAGCCAGGGCACCCTAGGTACAGCCAGGGCACCCGCAGGGACACCAAGGGCACAGCCAGGGCACCCTAGGGACAGCCAGGGCACCCCCAGGGACACCAAGGGAACATCCAGAGAACCCCAGGGACAGCCAGGGCACCCCCAGGGACAGCTAGGGGACAGCAAGGGGACCCCCAGGGACACCTAAGGGACACCCTGGGCACCCCCAGGGACACCAAGGGGACACCCAGGGACACCTAGGGGACAGCCAGGGCACCCCAGGGACAGCGAGGGCACGCCCAGGGACACCTAGGGGACCTCCAGGGCACCCTCAGGGACAGCTAGGGGACAGGCACGGCACCCCCGTGACACCCTGAGCACCCCCAGGGACACCCAGGGCACCCCCAGGGACACCTCGGGGACTGCCAGGGCCCCCCCAGGGACACCTAGGGGACAGCCAGGGAACCCCAGGGACACCCTGGGCACCCCCAGGGACACCTAGGGGACAGCCAGGGAACCCGAGGGACAGCCAGGGCACCCCCAGGGCACCCCAGGGACCCACAGGGCACCCCCAGGGACCCCTAGGGGACAGCCAGGGCACTCCCAGGGACACTCTGGGCACCAACAGGGACACCTTGGGGACAGCCAGGGCACACCAGGGACACCCAGGGCACCCCCAGGGACACCCAGGGCACCCCCAGGGCCACCTAGGGGACAGCCAGGGCACCCCAGGGACAACTCGGGGACAGGCAGGGCATCCCCAGGGACACCCAGGGCACCCCCAGGGACACCTAGGGGACAGGCAGGGCACCCCCAGGGACACCTAGGGGACAGCCAGGGCCCCCCCAGGGACAACTAGGGGACAGCCAGGGCACTCCAGGGACACCCAGGGCACCCCCAGGGACACCTCGGCGACAGCCAGGGCACCCCCAGGGACACCGAGGGGAAAGCCAGGGCACCCCCAGGGACACCTAGGGGACCCCCAGGGACACTCTGGGCACCCACAGGGACACCTTGAAGACAGCCAGAGCACCTCAGGGACATCCAGGGCACCCCCAGGGACACCTAGGGGACAGCCAGGGCAACCCCAGGGACGCCCTTGGCACCCCCAGGGACACCTAGGGGACAGCCAGGGCACCCTAGGGACACCCAGGGCACCCCCAGGGACACCTAGGGGACAGCCAGGGCACCCCCAGGGACACCTAGGGGAGAGGCAGGGCACCCCCAGGGACACCTAGGGGACAGCCAGGGCACCCCCAGGGACACCTAAGGAACACCCTGGGCACCCCCAGGGACACCAAGGGGACCCCCAGGGACACCTAGGGGACAGGCAGGGCACGCCCAGGGACACTGACGGGACAGCCAGGGCACCCCCAGAGACCCCTAGGGGACAGCCAGGGCACTCCCAGGGACACTCTGGGTCCCCACAGGGACACCTTGGGGACAGCCAGGGCACGCCCAGGGACACCCAGGGCACCCCCAGGGACACCAAGGGTACAGCCAGGGCACCCTGGGGACAGCCAGGGCAACGCCAGGGACACCTAGGGGACAGCCAGGGCACCCCCAGGGACAGCCAGGGACCCCCAGGGACACCTAGGGGACAGCCAGGGCACCCCAGGGACAGCCAGGGACCCCCAGGGACACCTAGGGGACAGCCAGGGAACCCCAGGCACACCCAGGGCTCCCCCAGGGACACCTAGGGGACAGCCAGGGCACCCCAGGGACAGCCAGGACACCCCCAGGGACACTCTGGGCACCCACAGGGACACCTTGAAGACAGCCAGGGCACCTCAGGGACATCCAGGGCACCCCCAGGGACACCTAGGGGACAGCCAGGGCACCCTAGGGACCGCATGGGCACCCCCAGGGACAGCCAGGGCACCCCAGGGACACCCAGGGCACCCCCAGGGACACCTAGGGGACAGCCAGGGCATCCCCAGGGACACCCTTGGCACCCCCAGGGACACCTAGGGGCCAGCCAGGGCACCCCCAGGGACACCTAGGGGACAGCCAGGGCACTCCAGGGACAGCCAGGGCACCCCTAGGGACACCTAGGGGACAGCCAGGGCACCCCCAGGGACACCCAGGGGACCTCCAGGGCACGCCCAGGGACACCCAGGGCACCCCCAGGGACACCTAGGGGACAGCAAGGGCACCCTAGGGACAGCCAGGGCACCCCCAGGGACACCAAGGGGACATCCAGAGCACCCCAGGGAAAGCCAGGGCACCCCCAGGGACACCTAGGGGACAGGCAGGGCACGCCAGGGACACGCAGGGCACCCCCAGGGACACCTAGGGGACAGCCAGGGCACCCCAGGGTCGCCTAGGGCACCCCCAGAGACACCTAGGGGACAGCCAGGGCACCCTAGGGACAGCCAGGGCACCCCCAGGGACACCGAGGGGACAAGCAGGGCACCCCCAGAGACACTGAGGGCACAGCCAGGGCACCCTAGGGACAGCCAGGGCACCCCCAAGGACACCTAGGGGACACGCAGGGCACCCCCAGGGACACCTAGGGGACAGCCAGGGCATCCCCAGGGACGCCCAGGGCACACCCAGGGACACCTAGGGGACAGCCAAGGCATTCCCAGGGACACCGAGGGCACAGAAAGGGCACCCTAGGGACAGCCAGGGCACCCCCAAGGACACCTAGGGGACACGCAGGGTACCTCCAGGGACAACCAGGGGACAGCCATGGCACCTCCAGGGACACCAGGGCACCCCAGGGACACCTAGGGCACAGCCAGGGTACCCTAGGGACAGCCAGGGCACCCCCAGGGACACCTAGGGGACAGCAAGGGCACCCCCAGGGACACCTAAGGGACACCCTGGGCACCCCCAGGGACACCTAGGGGACAGCCAGGGCACTCCAGGGACAGCCAGGGCACCCTGAGGGACACCTAGGGGACACCCAGGGCACCCCGAAGGACACCAGGGCACCCCCAGGGACACCTAGGGGACAGCCAGGGCACCCTAGGGACAGCCAGGGCACCCCCAGGGACACCTAGGGCACAGCCAGGGCACCCTAGGTACAGCCAGGGCACCCGCAGGGACACCAAGGGCACAGCCAGGGCACCCTAGGGACAGCCAGGGCACCCCCAGGGACACCAAGGGAACATCCAGAGAACCCCAGGGACAGCCAGGGCACCCCCAGGGACAGCTAGGGGACAGCAAGGGGACCCCCAGGGACACCTAAGGGACACCCTGGGCACCCCCAGGGACACCAAGGGGACACCCAGGGACACCTAGGGGACAGCCAGGGCACCCCAGGGACAGCGAGGGCACGCCCAGGGACACCTAGGGGACCTCCAGGGCACCCTCAGGGACAGCTAGGGGACAGGCACGGCACCCCCGTGACACCCTGAGCACCCCCAGGGACACCCAGGGCACCCCCAGGGACACCTCGGGGACTGCCAGGGCCCCCCCAGGGACACCTAGGGGACAGCCAGGGAACCCCAGGGACACCCTGGGCACCCCCAGGGACACCTAGGGGACAGCCAGGGAACCCGAGGGACAGCCAGGGCACCCCCAGGGCACCCCAGGGACCCACAGGGCACCCCCAGGGACCCCTAGGGGACAGCCAGGGCACTCCCAGGGACACTCTGGGCACCAACAGGGACACCTTGGGGACAGCCAGGGCACACCAGGGACACCCAGGGCACCCCCAGGGACACCCAGGGCACCCCCAGGGCCACCTAGGGGACAGCCAGGGCACCCCAGGGACAACTCGGGGACAGGCAGGGCATCCCCAGGGACACCCAGGGCACCCCCAGGGACACCTAGGGGACAGGCAGGGCACCCCCAGGGACACCTAGGGGACAGCCAGGGCCCCCCCAGGGACAACTAGGGGACAGCCAGGGCACTCCAGGGACACCCAGGGCACCCCCAGGGACACCTCGGCGACAGCCAGGGCACCCCCAGGGACACCGAGGGGAAAGCCAGGGCACCCCCAGGGACACCTAGGGGACCCCCAGGGACACTCTGGGCACCCACAGGGACACCTTGAAGACAGCCAGAGCACCTCAGGGACATCCAGGGCACCCCCAGGGACACCTAGGGGACAGCCAGGGCAACCCCAGGGACGCCCTTGGCACCCCCAGGGACACCTAGGGGACAGCCAGGGCACCCTAGGGACACCCAGGGCACCCCCAGGGACACCTAGGGGACAGCCAGGGCACCCCCAGGGACACCTAGGGGAGAGGCAGGGCACCCCCAGGGACACCTAGGGGACAGCCAGGGCACCCCCAGGGACACCTAAGGAACACCCTGGGCACCCCCAGGGACACCAAGGGGACCCCCAGGGACACCTAGGGGACAGGCAGGGCACGCCCAGGGACACTGACGGGACAGCCAGGGCACCCCCAGAGACCCCTAGGGGACAGCCAGGGCACTCCCAGGGACACTCTGGGTCCCCACAGGGACACCTTGGGGACAGCCAGGGCACGCCCAGGGACACCCAGGGCACCCCCAGGGACACCAAGGGTACAGCCAGGGCACCCTGGGGACAGCCAGGGCAACGCCAGGGACACCTAGGGGACAGCCAGGGCACCCCCAGGGACAGCCAGGGACCCCCAGGGACACCTAGGGGACAGCCAGGGCACCCCAGGGACAGCCAGGGACCCCCAGGGACACCTAGGGGACAGCCAGGGAACCCCAGGCACACCCAGGGCTCCCCCAGGGACACCTAGGGGACAGCCAGGGCACCCCAGGGACAGCCAGGACACCCCCAGGGACACTCTGGGCACCCACAGGGACACCTTGAAGACAGCCAGGGCACCTCAGGGACATCCAGGGCACCCCCAGGGACACCTAGGGGGACAGCCAGGGCACCCTAGGGACCGCAAGGGCACCCCCAGGGACAGCCAGGGCACCCCAGGGACACCCAGGGCACCCCCAGGGACACCTAGGGGACAGCCAGGGCATCCCCAGGGACACCGTTGGCACCCCCAGGGACACCTAGGGGACAGCCAGGGCACCCCCAGGGACACCTAGGGGACAGCCAGGGCACTACAGGGACAGCCAGGGCACCCCTAGGGACACCTAGGGGACAGCCAGGGCACCCCCAGGGACACCCAGGGGACCTCCAGGGCACGCCCAGGGACACCCAGGGCACCCCCAGGGACACCTAGGGGACAGCAAGGGCACCCTAGGGACAGCCAGGGCACCCCCAGGGACACCAAGGGGACATCCAGAGCACCCCAGGGAAAGCCAGGGCACCCCCAGGGACACCTAGGGGACACGCAGGGCACCCCCAGGGACACCTAGGGGACACCCAGGGCACCCCGAGGGACACCAGGGCACCCCCAGGGACACCTAGGGGACAGCCAGGGCACCCTAGGGACAGCCAGGGCACCCCCAGGGACACCAAGGGAACATCCAGAGCACCCCAGGGACAGCCAGGGCACCCCCAGGGACAGCTAGGGGACAGCAAGGGGACCCCCAGGGACACCTAAGGGACACCCTGGGCACCCCCAGGGACACCAAGGGGACACCCAGGGACACCTAGGGGACAGCCAGGGCACCCCAGGGACAGCGAGGGCACCCCCAGGGACACCTCGGGGACTGCCAGGGCCCCCCCAGGGACACCTAGGGGACAGCCAGGGAACCCCAGGGACACCCTGGGCACCCCCAGGGACACCTAGGGGACAGCCAGGGAACCCGAGGGACAGCCAGGGCACCCCCAGGGACACCTAGAGGACAGCCAGGGCACCCCCAGGGACAGCTAGGGGACAGCCAGGGCACCCCCAGGGACACCTAGGGGACAGCCAGGGCCCCCCCAGGGACACCTAGGGGACAGCCAGGGCACTCCAGGGACAGCCAGGGCACCCCCAGGGACACCTAGGGGACAGGCAGGGCACTGCCAGGGACACTCTGGGCACCCACAGGGACACCTTGGGGACAGCCAGGGCACCCCCAGGGACACCTAGGGCACCCAAAGGGACACCTAGGGGACAGCCAGGGCATCCTAGGGACAGCCAGGGAACCCCCAGGGACACCTAGGGGACAGGCAGCGAACCCCCAGGGACACCTAGGGGACAGCCAGGGCACCCCCAGGGACACCGATTGGACAGCCAGGGCACCCCCAGGGACACCTAGATAACAGCCAGGGCACTCCAGGGACACCCAGGGCACCCCCAGGGACACGTAGAGGACAGCCATGGCACCCAAGGGACAGCCAGGGCACCCCCAGGGACACGTAGGGGACAGCCAGGGCACCCCAGGGACACCCAGGGCACCCCCAGGGACACCTAGGGGACAGCCAGGGCACACTAGGGACAGCCAGGGCACCCCCAGGGACACTAACGGGACAGCCAGGGCACCCCAGGGACACCTAGGGGACAGGCACGGCACTCCCAGAGACCCCTAGGGGAGAGCCAGGGCCCCCACAGGGACACCCAGGGCACCCCCAGGGACACCTAGGGGACAACCAGGGCACCCTAGGGACAGCCAGGGCACCCCCAGGGACACCTAGGGGACAGGCATGGCACCCCCAGGGACACCTAGGGGACAGGCAGGGCACCCCCAGGGACACCTAGGGGACAGCCAGGGCCCCCCCAAGGACACCTAGGGGAAAGGCAGGGCACCCCCAGGGACACCGAGGGGACAGCCAGGGCACCCCAGGGACACCCAGGGCACCCCCAGGGACACCTAGGGGACAGCCAGGGCACACTAGGGACAGCCAGGGCACCCCCAGGGACACTAACGGGACAGCCAGGGCACCCCAGGGACACCTAGGGGACAGGCACGGCACCCCCAGAGACACCTAGGGGAGAGCCAGGGCCCCCACAGGGACAGCCAGGGCACCCCCAGGGACACCTAGGGGACAGGCATGGCACCCCCAGGGACACCTAGGGGACAGGCAGGGCACCCCAGGGACACCTAGGGGACAGCCAGGGCACCCTAGGGACAGCCAGGGCACCCCCAGGGACACCTAGGGGACAGGCAGGGCACCCCAGGGACACGCAGGGCACCCCCAGGGACACCTAGGGGACAGCCAGTGCACCCCAGGCACACCGAGGGCACCCCCAGGGACACCTAGGGGACAGCCAGGGCACCCTAGGGACAGCCAGGGCACCCCCAAGGACACCTAGGGGACACGCAGGGCACCCCCAGGGACACCTAGGGGACAGCCATGGCACCCTTAGGGACACCTAGGGGACAGCCAGGGCACCCTAGGGACAGCCAGGGCACCCCCAGGGACACCTAGGGGACAGGCAGGTCAACCCCAGGGACACCTAGGGGACAGCCAGGGCACTCCAGGGACAGCCAGGGCACCCCCAGGGACACCAGGGCGCCCCCAGGGCACCCCAGGGACCCACAGGGCACCCCCAGGGACACCTAGGGGACAGGCAGGGCACTCCCAGGGACACTCTGGGCACCCACAGGGACACCTTGGGGACAGCCAGGGCACCCCAGGGACACCCAGGGCACCCCCAAGGACACCTAGGGGACAGCCAGGGCACCCTAGGGACAGCCAGGGCACCCCCAGGGACACCTAGGGGACAGGCAGGGCACCCCAGGGACACGCAGGGCACCCCCAGGGACACCTAGGGGACAGCCAGGGCACCCCAGGCACACCCAGGGCACCCCCAGGGACACCTAGGGGACAGCCAGGGCACCCCCAAGGACACCTAGGGGACAGCTATGGCACCCTAGGGACAGCCAGGGCACCCCCAGAGACACCGAGGGCACAGCCAGGGCCCCCTGGGGAAAGCCAGGGCACCCCCAGGGACACCTGGGGGACAGGCAGGTCACCCCCAGGGACACCAAGGGGACAGCCCGGGCATCCTAGGGACAGCCAGGGCACCCCCAGGGACACCTGGGGGACAGGCAGGGCACCCCCAGGGACACCTAGGGCACAGCCAGGGCCCCCCCAAGGACACCTAGGGGACAGGCAGGGCCCCCCCAGGGACACCTAGGGGACAGGCAGGTCACCCCCAGGGACACCGAGGGGACAGCCAAGGCACCCCCAGGGACACCTAGATAACAGCCAGGGCACTCCAGGGACACCCAGGGCACCCCCAGGGATACGTAGAGGACAGCCATAGCACCCCAGGGACAGCCAGGGCACCCCCAGGGACACCAAGGGGACAGCCAGAGCACCCCAAGGACAGCCCGGGCACCCCCAGGGACACCTAGGGGACAGGAAGGGCACCCCCAGGGACACCCTGGGCACCCCCAGGGACAAGTAGGGGACAGCCAGGGCAGCCCAGGGACACCCAGGGCACCCCCAGGGACACCTAGGGGACAGCCAGGGCACCCTAGGGACAGCCAGGGCACCCCCAGGGACACTAACGGGACAGCCAGGGCACCCCAGGGACACCAAGGGGACAGGCACGGCACCCCCAGAGACCCCTAGGGGAGAGCCAGGGCCCCCACAGGGACACCCAGGGCACCCCCAGGGACACCTAGGGGACAGGCATGGCACCCCCAGGGACACCTAGGGGACAGGCAGGGCACCCCCAGGGACACCTAGGGGACAGCCAGGGCCCCCCCAAGGACACCTAGGGGAAAGGCAGGGCACCCACAGGGACACCGAGGGGACAGCCAGGGCACCCCCAGGGACACCTAGGGGACAGGCAGGGCACCCCAGGGACACGCAGGGCACCCCCAGGGACACCTAGGGGACAGCCAGGGCACCCCAGGCACACCCAGGGCACCCCCAGGGACACCTAGGGGACAGCCAGGGCACCCTAGGGACAGCCAGGGCACCCCCAAGGACACTAACGGGACAGCCAGGGCACCCCAGGGACACCTAGGGGACAGGCACGGCACCCCCAGGGACACCTAGGGGACAGGCAGGGCACCCCCAGGGACACCTAGGGGACAGCCAGGGCCCCCCCTAGGACACCTAGGGGAAAGGCAGGGCACCTACAGGGACACCGAGGGGACAGCCAGGGCACCCCCAGGGACACGTAGAGGACAGCCATGGCACCCCAGGGACAGCCAGGGCACCCCCAGGGACACCCTGGGCACCCCCAGGGACACGGAGGGGCCAGCCAGGGCACCCCAGGGACACCCTGGGCACCCCCAGGGACACCGAGGGGACAGCCAGGGCACCCCAGGGACACCTAGGGGACAGCCAGGGCACCCCAGGGATACCCAGGGCACCCCCAGGGACACCTAGGGGACAGCCAGGGCACCCCCAGGGACACCCAGGGCACCCCCAGGGACACCTAGGGGACAGCCAGAGCATCCCCAGGGACACCCTTGGCACCCCCAGGGACACCTAGGGGACAGCCAGGGCACCCCCAGGGACACCTAGGGGACAGCCAGGGCACTCCAGGGACAGCCAGGGCACCCCCAGGGACACCTAGGGGACAGCCAGGGCATTCCGAGGGACACCAGCGCACCCCAAGGGACACCAAGGTGACAGGCAGGGCACCCTAGGGACAGCCAGGGCACCCCCAGGGACCCCTAGGGCACAGCCAGGGAACCCCCAGGGACACCTAGGGGACAGCCAGGGCACCCCCAGGGACACCTAGGGGACAGCCAGGGCACTCCAGGGACAGCCAGGGCACCCCCAGGGACACTGACGGGACAGCCAGGGCACCCCCAGAGACCCCTAGGGGACAGCCAGGGCACTCCCAGGGACACTCTGGGCACCAACAGGGACACCTTGGGGACAGCCAGGGCACACCAGGGACACCCAGGGCACCCCCAGGGACACCCAGGGCACCCCCAGGGCCACCTAGGGGACAGCCAGGGCACCCCAGGGACAACTCGGGGACAGGCAGGGCATCCCTAGGGACACCCAGGGCACCCCCAGGGACGCCTAGGGGACAGGCAGGGCACCCCCAGGGACACCTAGGGGACAGCCAGGGCCCCCCCAGGGAAAACTAGGGGACAGCCAGGGCACTCCAGGGACACCCAGGGCACCCCCAGGGACACCTCGGGGACAGCCAGGGCACCCCCAGGGACACCGAGGGGAAAGCCAGGGCACCCCCAGGGACACCCAGGGCACCCCCAGGGACACCTAGAGGACCCCCAGGGACACTCTGGGCACCCACAGGGACACCTTGAAGACAGCCAGAGCACCTCAGGGACATCCAGGGCACCCCCAGGGACACCTAGGGGACAGCCAGGGCACCCTAGGGACCGCCAGGGCACCCCCAGGCACACCTAGGGCACCCCAGGGACACACAGGGCACCCCCAGGGACACCTAGGGGACAGCCAGGGCAACCCCAGGGACGCCCTTGGCACCCCCAGGGACACCTAGGGGACAGCCAGGGCACCCTAGGGACACCCAGGGCACCCCCAGGGACACCTAGGGGACAGCCAGGGCACCCCCAGGGACACCTAGGGGAGAGGCAGGGCACCCCCAGGGACACCTAGGGGACAGCCAGGGCACCCCCAGGGACACCTAGGGGACAGCCAAGGCACCCCCAGGGACACCTAAGGAACACCCTGGGCACCCCCAGGGACACCAAGGGGACCCCCAGGGACACCTAGGGGACAGGCAGGCCACGCCCAGGGACACTGACGGGACAGCCAGGGCACCCCCAGAGACCCCTAGGGGACAGCCAGGGCACTCCCAGGGACACTCTGGGTCCCCACAGGGACACCTTGGGGACAGCCAGGGCACGCCCAGGGACACCCAGGGCACCCCCAGGGACACCAAGGGCACAGCCAGGGCACCCTAGGGACAGCCAGGGCAACGCCAGGGACACCTAGGGGACAGCCAGGGCACCCCCAGGGACAGCCAGGGACCCCCAGGGACACCTAGGGGACAGCCAGGGCACCCCAGGCACACCCAGGGCTCCCCCAGGGACACCTAGGGGACAGCCAGGGCACCCCAGGGACAGCCAGGACACCCCCAGGGACACTCTGGGCACCCACAGGGACACCTTGAAGACAGCCAGGGCACCTCAGGGACATCCAGGGCACCCCCAGGGACACCTAGGGGACAGCCAGGGCACCCTAGGGACCGCATGGGCACCCCCAGGGACAGCCAGGGCACCCCAGGGACACCCAGGGCACCCCCAGGGACACCTAGGGGACAGCCAGGGCATCCCCAGGGACACCCTTGGCACCCCCAGGGACACCTAGGGGCCAGCCAGGGCACCCCCAGGGACACCTAGGGGACAGCCAGGGCACTCCAGGGACAGCCAGGGCACCCCTAGGGACACCTAGGGGACAGCCAGGGCACCCCCAGGGACACCCAGGGGACCTCCAGGGCACGCCCAGGGACACCCAGGGCACCCCCAGGGACACCTAGGGGACAGCAAGGGCACCCTAGGGACAGCCAGGGCACCCCCAGGGACACCAAGGGGACATCCAGAGCACCCCAGGGAAAGCCAGGGCACCCCCAGGGACACCTAGGGGACAGGCAGGGCACGCCAGGGACACGCAGGGCACCCCCAGGGACACCTAGGGGACAGCCAGGGCACCCCAGGGACGCCTAGGGCACCCCCAGAGACACCTAGGGGACAGCCAGGGCACCCTAGGGACAGCCAGGGCACCCCCAGGGACACCGAGGGGACAAGCAGGGCACCCCCAGAGACACTGAGGGCACAGCCAGGGCACCCTAGGGACAGCCAGGGCACCCCCAAGGACACCTAGGGGACACGCAGGGCACCCCCAGGGACACCTAGGGGACAGCCAGGGCATCCCCAGGGACGCCCAGGGCACACCCAGGGACACCTAGGGGACAGCCAAGGCATTCCCAGGGACACCGAGGGCACAGAAAGGGCACCCTAGGGACAGCCAGGGCACCCCCAAGGACACCTAGGGGACACGCAGGGTACCTCCAGGGACAACCAGGGGACAGCCATGGCACCTCCAGGGACACCAGGGCACCCCAGGGACACCTAGGGCACAGCCAGGGTACCCTAGGGACAGCCAGGGCACCCCCAGGGACACCTAGGGGACAGCAAGGGCACCCCCAGGGACACCTAAGGGACACCCTGGGCACCCCCAGGGACACCTAGGGGACAGCCAGGGCACTCCAGGGACAGCCAGGGCACCCTGAGGGACACCTAGGGGACACCCAGGGCACCCCGAAGGACACCAGGGCACCCCCAGGGACACCTAGGGGACAGCCAGGGCACCCTAGGGACAGCCAGGGCACCCCCAGGGACACCTAGGGCACAGCCAGGGCACCCTAGGTACAGCCAGGGCACCCGCAGGGACACCAAGGGCACAGCCAGGGCACCCTAGGGACAGCCAGGGCACCCCCAGGGACACCAAGGGAACATCCAGAGAACCCCAGGGACAGCCAGGGCACCCCCAGGGACAGCTAGGGGACAGCAAGGGGACCCCCAGGGACACCTAAGGGACACCCTGGGCACCCCCAGGGACACCAAGGGGACACCCAGGGACACCTAGGGGACAGCCAGGGCACCCCAGGGACAGCGAGGGCACGCCCAGGGACACCTAGGGGACCTCCAGGGCACCCTCAGGGACAGCTAGGGGACAGGCACGGCACCCCCGTGACACCCTGAGCACCCCCAGGGACACCCAGGGCACCCCCAGGGACACCTCGGGGACTGCCAGGGCCCCCCCAGGGACACCTAGGGGACAGCCAGGGAACCCCAGGGACACCCTGGGCACCCCCAGGGACACCTAGGGGACAGCCAGGGAACCCGAGGGACAGCCAGGGCACCCCCAGGGCACCCCAGGGACCCACAGGGCACCCCCAGGGACCCCTAGGGGACAGCCAGGGCACTCCCAGGGACACTCTGGGCACCAACAGGGACACCTTGGGGACAGCCAGGGCACACCAGGGACACCCAGGGCACCCCCAGGGACACCCAGGGCACCCCCAGGGCCACCTAGGGGACAGCCAGGGCACCCCAGGGACAACTCGGGGACAGGCAGGGCATCCCCAGGGACACCCAGGGCACCCCCAGGGACACCTAGGGGACAGGCAGGGCACCCCCAGGGACACCTAGGGGACAGCCAGGGCCCCCCCAGGGACAACTAGGGGACAGCCAGGGCACTCCAGGGACACCCAGGGCACCCCCAGGGACACCTCGGCGACAGCCAGGGCACCCCCAGGGACACCGAGGGGAAAGCCAGGGCACCCCCAGGGACACCTAGGGGACCCCCAGGGACACTCTGGGCACCCACAGGGACACCTTGAAGACAGCCAGAGCACCTCAGGGACATCCAGGGCACCCCCAGGGACACCTAGGGGACAGCCAGGGCAACCCCAGGGACGCCCTTGGCACCCCCAGGGACACCTAGGGGACAGCCAGGGCACCCTAGGGACACCCAGGGCACCCCCAGGGACACCTAGGGGACAGCCAGGGCACCCCCAGGGACACCTAGGGGAGAGGCAGGGCACCCCCAGGGACACCTAGGGGACAGCCAGGGCACCCCCAGGGACACCTAAGGAACACCCTGGGCACCCCCAGGGACACCAAGGGGACCCCCAGGGACACCTAGGGGACAGGCAGGGCACGCCCAGGGACACTGACGGGACAGCCAGGGCACCCCCAGAGACCCCTAGGGGACAGCCAGGGCACTCCCAGGGACACTCTGGGTCCCCACAGGGACACCTTGGGGACAGCCAGGGCACGCCCAGGGACACCCAGGGCACCCCCAGGGACACCAAGGGTACAGCCAGGGCACGCTGGGGACAGCCAGGGCAACGCCAGGGACACCTAGGGGACAGCCAGGGCACCCCCAGGGACAGCCAGGGACCCCCAGGGACACCTAGGGGACAGCCAGGGCACCCCAGGGACAGCCAGGGACCCCCAGGGACACCTAGGGGACAGCCAGGGAACCCCAGGCACACCCAGGGCTCCCCCAGGGACACCTAGGGGACAGCCAGGGCACCCAAGGGACAGCCAGGACACCCCCAGGGACACTCTGGGCACCCACAGGGACACCTTGAAGACAGCCAGGGCACCTCAGGGACATCCAGGGCACCCCCAGGGACACCTAGGGCACCCCAGGGACACACAGGGCACCCCCAGGGACACCTAGGGGACAGCCAGGGCAACCCCAGGGACGCCCTTGGCACCCCCAGGGACACCTAGGGGACAGCCAGGGCACCCTAGGGACACCCAGGGCACCCCCAGGGACACCTAGGGGACAGCCAGGGCACCCCCAGGGACACCTAGGGGACAGCCAGGGCACCCCCAGGGACACCTAGGGGACAGCCAGGGCACCCCCAGGGACACCTAGGGGACAGCCAAGGCACCCCCAGGGACACCTAAGGAACACCCTGGGCACCCCCAGGGACACCAAGGGGACCCCCAGGGACACCTAGGGGACAGGCAGGCCACGCCCAGGGACACTGACGGGACAGCCAGGGCACCCCCAGAGACCCCTAGGGGACAGCCAGGGCACTCCCAGGGACACTCTGGGTCCCCACAGGGACACCTTGGGGACAGCCAGGGCACGCCCAGGGACACCCAGGGCACCCCCAGGGACACCAAGGGCACAGCCAGGGCACCCTAGGGACAGCCAGGGCAACGCCAGGGACACCTAGGGGACAGCCAGGGCACCCCCAGGGACAGCCAGGGACCCCCAGGGACACCTAGGGGACAGCCAGGGCACCCCAGGCACACCCAGGGCTCCCCCAGGGACACCTAGGGGACAGCCAGGGCACCCCAGGGACAGCCAGGACACCCCCAGGGACACTCTGGGCACCCACAGGGACACCTTGAAGACAGCCAGGGCACCTCAGGGACATCCAGGGCACCCCCAGGGACACCTAGGGGACAGCCAGGGCACCCTAGGGACCGCATGGGCACCCCCAGGGACAGCCAGGGCACCCCAGGGACACCCAGGGCACCCCCAGGGACACCTAGGGGACAGCCAGGGCATCCCCAGGGACACCCTTGGCACCCCCAGGGACACCTAGGGGCCAGCCAGGGCACCCCCAGGGACACCTAGGGGACAGCCAGGGCACTCCAGGGACAGCCAGGGCACCCCTAGGGACACCTAGGGGACAGCCAGGGCACCCCCAGGGACACCCAGGGGACCTCCAGGGCACGCCCAGGGACACCCAGGGCACCCCCAGGGACACCTAGGGGACAGCAAGGGCACCCTAGGGACAGCCAGGGCACCCCCAGGGACACCAAGGGGACATCCAGAGCACCCCAGGGAAAGCCAGGGCACCCCCAGGGACACCTAGGGGACAGGCAGGGCACGCCAGGGACACGCAGGGCACCCCCAGGGACACCTAGGGGACAGCCAGGGCACCCCAGGGACGCCTAGGGCACCCCCAGAGACACCTAGGGGACAGCCAGGGCACCCTAGGGACAGCCAGGGCACCCCCAGGGACACCGAGGGGACAAGCAGGGCACCCCCAGAGACACTGAGGGCACAGCCAGGGCACCCTAGGGACAGCCAGGGCACCCCCAAGGACACCTAGGGGACACGCAGGGCACCCCCAGGGACACCTAGGGGACAGCCAGGGCATCCCCAGGGACGCCCAGGGCACACCCAGGGACACCTAGGGGACAGCCAAGGCATTCCCAGGGACACCGAGGGCACAGAAAGGGCACCCTAGGGACAGCCAGGGCACCCCCAAGGACACCTAGGGGACACGCAGGGTACCTCCAGGGACAACCAGGGGACAGCCATGGCACCTCCAGGGACACCAGGGCACCCCAGGGACACCTAGGGCACAGCCAGGGTACCCTAGGGACAGCCAGGGCACCCCCAGGGACACCTAGGGGACAGCAAGGGCACCCCCAGGGACACCTAAGGGACACCCTGGGCACCCCCAGGGACACCTAGGGGACAGCCAGGGCACTCCAGGGACAGCCAGGGCACCCTGAGGGACACCTAGGGGACACCCAGGGCACCCCGAAGGACGCCAGGGCACCCCCAGGGACACCTAGGGGACAGCCAGGGCACCCTAGGGACAGCCAGGGCACCCCCAGGGACACCTAGGGCACAGCCAGGGCACCCTAGGTACAGCCAGGGCACCCGCAGGGACACCAAGGGCACAGCCAGGGCACCCTAGGGACAGCCAGGGCACCCCCAGGGACACCAAGGGAACATCCAGAGAACCCCAGGGACAGCCAGGGCACCCCCAGGGACAGCTAGGGGACAGCAAGGGGACCCCCAGGGACACCTAAGGGACACCCTGGGCACCCCCAGGGACACCAAGGGGACACCCAGGGACACCTAGGGGACAGCCAGGGCACCCCAGGGACAGCGAGGGCACGCCCAGGGACACCTAGGGGACCTCCAGGGCACCCTCAGGGACAGCTAGGGGACAGGCACGGCACCCCCGTGACACCCTGAGCACCCCCAGGGACACCCAGGGCACCCCCAGGGACACCTCGGGGACTGCCAGGGCCCCCCCAGGGACACCTAGGGGACAGCCAGGGAACCCCAGGGACACCCTGGGCACCCCCAGGGACCCCTAGGGGACAGCCAGGGCACTCCCAGGGACACTCTGGGCACCAACAGGGACACCTTGGGGACAGCCAGGGCACACCAGGGACACCCAGGGCACCCCCAGGGACACCCAGGGCACCCCCAGGGCCACCTAGGGGACAGCCAGGGCACCCCAGGGACAACTCGGGGACAGGCAGGGCATCCCCAGGGACACCCAGGGCACCCCCAGGGACACCTAGGGGACAGGCAGGGCACCCCCAGGGACACCTAGGGGACAGCCAGGGCCCCCCCAGGGACAACTAGGGGACAGCCAGGGCACTCCAGGGACACCCAGGGCACCCCCAGGGACACCTCGGCGACAGCCAGGGCACCCCCAGGGACACCGAGGGGAAAGCCAGGGCACCCCCAGGGACACCTAGGGGACCCCCAGGGACACTCTGGGCACCCACAGGGACACCTTGAAGACAGCCAGAGCACCTCAGGGACATCCAGGGCACCCCCAGGGACACCTAGGGGACAGCCAGGGCAACCCCAGGGACGCCCTTGGCACCCCCAGGGACACCTAGGGGACAGCCAGGGCACCCTAGGGACACCCAGGGCACCCCCAGGGACACCTAGGGGACAGCCAGGGCACCCCCAGGGACACCTAGGGGAGAGGCAGGGCACCCCCAGGGACACCTAGGGGACAGCCAGGGCACCCCCAGGGACACCTAAGGAACACCCTGGGCACCCCCAGGGACACCAAGGGGACCCCCAGGGACACCTAGGGGACAGGCAGGGCACGCCCAGGGACACTGACGGGACAGCCAGGGCACCCCCAGAGACCCCTAGGGGACAGCCAGGGCACTCCCAGGGACACTCTGGGTCCCCACAGGGACACCTTGGGGACAGCCAGGGCACGCCCAGGGACACCCAGGGCACCCCCAGGGACACCAAGGGTACAGCCAGGGCACCCTGGGGACAGCCAGGGCAACGCCAGGGACACCTAGGGGACAGCCAGGGCACCCCCAGGGACAGCCAGGGACCCCCAGGGACACCTAGGGGACAGCCAGGGCACCCCAGGGACAGCCAGGGACCCCCAGGGACACCTAGGGGACAGCCAGGGAACCCCAGGCACACCCAGGGCTCCCCCAGGGACACCTAGGGGACAGCCAGGGCACCCCAGGGACAGCCAGGACACCCCCAGGGACACTCTGGGCACCCACAGGGACACCTTGAAGACAGCCAGGGCACCTCAGGGACATCCAGGGCACCCCCAGGGACACCTAGGGGACAGCCAGGGCATCCCCAGGGACACCGTTGGCACCCCCAGGGACACCTAGGGGACAGCCAGGGCACCCCCAGGGACACCTAGGGGACAGCCAGGGCACTCCAGGGACAGCCAGGGCACCCCTAGGGACACCTAGGGGACAGCCAGGGCACCCCCAGGGACACCCAGGGGACCTCCAGGGCACGCCCAGGGACACCCAGGGCACCCCCAGGGACACCTAGGGGACAGCAAGGGCACCCTAGGGACAGCCAGGGCACCCCCAGGGACACCAAGGGGACATCCAGAGCACCCCAGGGAAAGCCAGGGCACCCCCAGGGACACCTAGGGGACAGGCAGGGCACGCCAGGGACACGCAGGGCACCCCCAGGGACACCTAGGGTACCCCCAGAGACACCTAGGGGACAGCCAGGGCACCCTAGGGACAGCCAGGGCACCCCCAGGGACACCGAGGGGACAAGCAGGGTACCCCCAGAGACACTGAGGGCACAGCCAGGGCACCCTAGGGACAGCCAGGGCACCCCCAAGGACACCTAGGGGACACGAAGGGCACCCCCAGGGACACCTAGGGGACACCCAGGGCACCCCGAGGGACACCAGGGCACCCCCAGGGACACCTAGGGGACAGCCAGGGCACCCTAGGGACAGCCAGGGCACCCCCAGGGACACCAAGGGCACAGCCAGGGCACCCTAGGGACAGCCAGGGCACCCCCAGGGACACCAAGGGAACATCCAGAGCACCCCAGGGACAGCGAGGGCACCCCCAGGGACACCTCGGGGACTGCCAGGGCCCCCCCAGGGACACCTAGGGGACAGCCAGGGAACCCCAGGGACACCCTGGGCACCCCCAGGGACACCTAGGGGACAGCCAGGGAACCCGAGGGGACAGCCAGGGCACCCCCAGGGACACCTAGAGACAGCCAGGGCACCCCCAGGGACAGCTAGGGGACAGCCAGGGCACCCCCAGGGACACCTAGGGGACAGCCAGGGCCCCCCCAGGGACACCTAGGGGACAGCCAGGGCACTCCAGGGACAGCCAGGGCACCCCCAGGGACACCAGGCCACCCCCAGGGCACCCCAGGGACCCACAGGGCACCCCCAGGGACACCTAGGGGACAGGCAGGGCACTGCCAGGGACACTCTGGGCACCCACAGGGACACCTTGGGGACAGCCAGGGCACCCCCAGGGACACCTAGGGCACCCCCAGGGACACCTAGGGGACAGCCAGGGCATCCTAGGGACAACCAGGGAACCCCCAGGGACACCTAGGGGACAGGCAGGGAACCCCCAGGGACACCTAGGGGACAGCCAGGGCACCCCCAGGGACACCGAGGGGACAGCCAGGGCACCCCCAGGGACACCTAGATAACAGCCAGGGCACTCCAGGGACACCCAGGGCACCCCCAGGGACACCTAGGGGACAGCCAGGGCACACTAGGGACAGCCAGGGCACCCCCAGGGACACCCAGGGCACCCCCAGGGACACCTAGGGGACAGCCAGGGCACACTAGGGACAGCCAGGGCACCCCCAGGGACACTAACGGGACAGCCAGGGCACCCCAGGGACACCTAGGGGAGAGCCAGGGCCCCCACAGGGACACCCAGGGCACCCCCAGGGACACCTAGGGGACAACCAGGGCACCCTAGGGACAGCCAGGGCACCCCCAGGGACACCTAGGGGACAGGCATGGCACCCCCAGGGACACCTAGGGGACAGGCAGGGCACCCCCAGGGACACCGAGGGGACAGCCAGGGCACCCCCAGGGACACGTAGAGGACAGCCATGGCACCCCAGGGACAGCCAGGGCACCCCCAGGGACACCAAGGGGACAGCCAGGGCACCCCAGGGACACCCAGGGCACCCCCAGGGACACCTAGGGGACAGCCAGGGCACACTAGGGACAGCCAGGGCACCCCCAGGGACACTAACGGGACAGCCAGGGCACCCCAGGGACACCTAGGGGACAGGCACGGCACCCCCAGAGACCCCTAGGGGAGAGCCAGGGCCCCCACAGGGACACCCAGGGCACCCCCAGGGACACCTAGGGGACAACCAGGGCACCCTAGGGACAGCCAGGGCACCCCCAGGGACACCTAGGGGACAGGCATGGCACCCCCAGGGACACCTAGGGGACAGGCAGGGCACCCCCAGGGACACCTAGGGGACAGGCAGGGCCCCCCCAAGGACACCTAGGGGAAAGGTAGGGCACCCCCAGGGACACCGAGGGGACAGCCAGGGCACCCCCAGAGACACGTAGAGGACAGCCATGGCACCCCAGGGACAGCCAGGGCACGCCCAGGGACACCTACGGGACAGCAAGGGCACCCCCAGGGACACCCTGGCCACCCCCAGGGACACCGAGGGGACAGCCAGGGCACCCCAGGGACACCTAGGGGACAGCCAGGGCACCCTAGGGACAGCCAGGGCACCCCCAGGGACACCTAGGGGACAGGCAGGGCACCCCAGGGACACGCAGGGCACCCCCAGGGACACCTAGGGGACAGCCAGGGCACCCCAGGCACACCCAGGGCACCCCCAGGGACACCTAGGGGACAGCCAGGGCACCCTAGGGACAGCCAGGGCACCCCCAAGGACACCTAGGGGACACGCAGGGCACCCCCAGGGACACCTAGGGGACAGCCATGGCACCCTAGGGACAGCCAGGGCACCCTTAGGGACACCTAGGGGACAGCCAGGGCACCCTAGGGACAGCCAGGGCACCCCCAGGGACACCTAGGGGACAGGCAGGGCCCCCCCAGGGACACCTAGGGGACAGCCAGAGCACCCCAAGGACAGCCCGGGCACCCCCAGGGACACCTAGGGGACAGCAAGGGCACCCCCAGGGACACCCTGGGCACCCCCAGGGACACGTAGGGGACAGCCAGGGCACCCCAGGGACACCCCGGGCACCCCCAGGGACACCTAGGGGACAGCCAGGGCACCCTAGGGGACAGCCAGGGCACCCTAGAGACAGCCAGGGCACCCCCAGGGACACCTAGGGAACAGCCAGGGCACCCTAGGGACAGACAGGGCACCCCCAGGGACACCTAGGGCACAGTCAGGGCACCCTAGGGACAGCCAGGGCACCCCCAGGGACACCAAGGGGACAGGCAGGGCACCCCCAGGGACACCTAGGGGACAGCCAGGGCACTCCAGGGACAGCCAGGGCACCCCCAGGGACACCAGGGCGCCCCCAGGGCACCCCAGGGACCCACAGGGCACCCCCAGGGACACGTACGGGACAGGCAGGGCACTCCCAGGGACACTCTGGGCACCCACAGGGACACCTTGGGGACAGCCAGGGCACCCCAGGGACACCCAGGGCACCCCCAAGGACACCTAGGGGACAGCCAGGGCACCCTAGGGACAGCCAGGCCACCCCCAGGGACACCAAGGGGACAGGCAGGGCCCCCCCAGGGACACCTAGGGGACAGCAAGGGCACCCCAGGGACACCCAGGGCACCCCCAGGGACACCTAGGGGACAGCCAGGGCACGCCAGGGACACGCAGGGCACCCCCAGGGACACCTAGGGGACAGCCAGGGCACCCCAGGGACACCTAGGGCACCCCCAGAGACACCTAGGGGACAGCCAGGGCACCCTAGGAACAGCCAGGGCACCCCCAGGGACACCGAGGGGACAAGCAGGGCACCCCCAGAGACACTGAGGGCACAGCCAGGGCACCCTAGGGACAGCCAGGGCACCCCCAAGGACACCTAGGGGACACGCAGGGCACCCCCAGGGACACCTAGGGGACAGCCAGGGCACCCTAGGGACAGCCAGGGCACCCCCAGAGACACCTAGGGGACAGGCAGGTCACCCCCAGGGACACTTAGGGGACAGCCAGGGCATCCTAGGGACAGCCAGGGCACCCCCAGGGACACCTAGGGCCAGGCATGGCACCCCCAGGGACACCGAGGAGACAGCCAGGGCACCCCCAGGGACACGTAGAGGACAGCCATGGCATCCCAGGGACAGCCAGAGCACCCCCAGAGACACTGAGGGCACAGCCAGGGCACCCCCAGGGACACCTAGGGGACAGGCAGGGCCCCCCCAGGGACACCTAGGGGACAGCCAGGGCACCCCCAGGGACACCTAGGGGACAGCAAGGGCACCCCCAGGGACACCCTGGGCACCCCCAGGGACACGTAGGGGACAGCAAGGGCACCCCAGGGACACCCAGGGCACCCCCAGGGACACCTAGGGGACAGCCAGGGCACCCTAGGGACAGCCAGGGCACCCCAGGGACACCTAGGGGACAGGCACGGCACCCCCAGAGACCCCTAGGGGAGAGCCAGGGCCCCCCCAGGGACACCCTGGGCACCCCCAGGGACACCGAGGGGACAGCCAGGGCACCCCAGGGACACCTAGGGGACAGCCAGGGCACCCTAGGGACAGCCAGGGCACCCCCTGGGCCACCTAGGGAACAGCCAGGGCACCCCAGGGACACGTAGGGGAAAGCCAGGGCACCCCAGGGATACCCAGGGCTCCCCCAGGGACACCTAGGGGACAGCCAGGGCATCCCCAGGGACGCCCAGGGCACACCCAGGGACACCTAGGGGACAGCCAAGGCATTCCCAGGGACACCGAGGGCACAGAAAGGGCACCCTAGGGACAGCCAGGGCACCCCCAAGGACACCTAGGGGACACGCAGGGTACCTCCAGGGACAACGAGGGGACAGCCATGGCACCTCCAGGGACACCAGGGCACCCCAGGGACACCTAGGGCACAGCCAGGGTACCCTAGGGACAGCCAGGGCACCCCCAGGGACACCTAGGGGACAGCAAGGGCACCCCCAGGGACACCTCAGGGACACCCTGGGCACCCCCAGGGACACCTAGGGGACAGCCAGGGCACTCCAGGGACAGCCAGGGCACCCTGAGGGACACCTAGGGGACACCCAGGGCACCCCGAGGGACACCAGGGCACCCCCAGGGACACCTAGGGGACAGCCAGGGCACCCTAGGGACAGCCAGGGCACCCCCAGGGACACCTAGGGCACAGCCAGGGCACCCTAGGTACAGCCAGGGCACCCGCAGGGACACCAAGGGCACAGCCAGGGCACCCTAGGGACAGCCAGGGCACCCCCAGGGACACCAAGGGAACATCCAGAGAACCCCAGGGACAGCCAGGGCACCCCCAGGGACAGCTAGGGGACAGCAAGGGGACCCCCAGGGACACCTAAGGGACACCCTGGGCACCCCCAGGGACACCAAGGGGACACCCAGGGACACCTAGGGGACAGCCAGGGCACCCCAGGGACAGCGAGGGCACGCCCAGGGACACCTAGGGGACCTCCAGGGCACCCTCAGGGACAGCTAGGGGACAGGCACGGCACCCCCGTGACACCCTGAGCACCCCCAGGGACACCCAGGGCACCCCCAGGGACACCTCGGGGACTGCCAGGGCCCCCCCAGGGACACCAAGGGGACAGCCAGGGAACCCCAGGGACAGCCAGGGCACCCCCAGGGACACCTAGGGGACAGGCAGGGCACCCCCAGGGACAGCTAGGGGACAGCCAGGGCCCCCCCAGGGACACCTAGGGGACAGCCAGGGCACTCCAGGGACAGCCAGGGCACCCCCAGGGACACCAGGCCACCCCCAGGGCACCCCAGGGACCCACAGGGCACCCCCAGGGACCCCTAGGGGACAGCCAGGGCACTCCCAGGGACACTCTGGGCACCAACAGGGACACCTTGGGGACAGCCAGGGCACACCAGGGACACCCAGGGCACCCCCAGGGACACCCAGGGCACCCCCAGGGCCACCTAGGGGACAGCCAGGGCACCCCAGGGACAACTCGGGGACAGGCAGGGCATCCCCAGGGACACCCAGGGCACCCCCAGGGACACCTAGGGGACAGGCAGGGCACCCCCAGGGACACCTAGGGGACAGCCAGGGCCCCCCCAGGGACAACTAGGGGACAGCCAGGGCACTCCAGGGACACCCAGGGCACCCCCAGGGACACCTCGGCGACAGCCAGGGCACCCCCAGGGACACCGAGGGGAAAGCCAGGGCACCCCCAGGGACACCTAGGGGACCCCCAGGGACACTCTGGGCACCCACAGGGACACCTTGAAGACAGCCAGAGCACCTCAGGGACATCCAGGGCACCCCCAGGGACACCTAGGGGACAGCCAGGGCAACCCCAGGGACGCCCTTGGCACCCCCAGGGACACCTAGGGGACAGCCAGGGCACCCTAGGGACACCCAGGGCACCCCCAAGGACACCTAGGGGACAGCCAGGGCACCCCCAGGGACACCTAGGGGAGAGGCAGGGCACCCCCAGGGACACCTAGGGGACAGCCAGGGCCCCCCCAGGGACACCTAAGGAACACCCTGGGCACCCCCAGGGACACCAAGGGGACCCCCAGGGACACCTAGGGGACAGGCAGGGCACGCCCAGGGACACTGACGGGACAGCCAGGGCACCCCCAGAGACCCCTAGGGGACAGCCAGGGCACTCCCAGGGACACTCTGGGTCCCCACAGGGACACCTTGGGGACAGCCAGGGCACGCCCAGGGACACCCAGGGCACCCCCAGGGACACCAAGGGTACAGCCAGGGCACCCTAGGGACAGCCAGGGCAACGCCAGGGACACCTAGGGGACAGCCAGGGCACCCCCAGGGACAGCCAGGGACCCCCAGGGACACCTAGGGGACAGCCAGGGCACCCCAGGGACAGCCAGGGACCCCCAGGGACACCTAGGGGACAGCCAGGGAACCCCAGGCACACCCAGGGCTCCCCCAGGGACACCTAGGGGACAGCCAGGGCACCCCAGGGACAGCCAGGACACCCCCAGGGACACTCTGGGCACCCACAGGGACACCTTGAAGACAGCCAGGGCACCTCAGGGACATCCAGGGCACCCCAGGGACACCCAGGGCACCCCCAGGGACACCTAGGGGACAGCCAGGGCATCCCCAGGGACACCGTTGGCACCCCCAGGGACACCTAGGGGACAGCCAGGGCACCCCCAGGGACACCTAGGGGACAGCCAGGGCACTACAGGGACAGCCAGGGCACCCCTAGGGACACCTAGGGGACAGCCAGGGCACCCCCAGGGACACCCAGGGGACCTCCAGGGCACGCCCAGGGACACCCAGGGCACCCCCAGGGACACCTAGGGGACAGCAAGGGCACCCTAGGGACAGCCAGGGCACCCCCAGGGACACCAAGGGGACATCCAGAGCACCCCAGGGAAAGCCAGGGCACCCCCAGGGACACCTAGGGGACACGCAGGGCACCCCCAGGGACACCTAGGGGACACCCAGGGCACCCCGAGGGACACCAGGGCACCCCCAGGGACACCTAGGGGACAGCCAGGGCACCCTAGGGACAGCCAGGGCACCCCCAGGGACACCAAGGGAACATCCAGAGCACCCCAGGGACAGCCAGGGCACCCCCAGGGACAGCTAGGGGACAGCAAGGGGACCCCCAGGGACACCTAAGGGACACCCTGGGCACCCCCAGGGACACCAAGGGGACACCCAGGGACACCTAGGGGACAGCCAGGGCACCCCAGGGACAGCGAGGGCACCCCCAGGGACACCTCGGGGACTGCCAGGGCCCCCCCAGGGACACCTAGGGGACAGCCAGGGAACCCCAGGGACACCCTGGGCACCCCCAGGGACACCTAGGGGACAGCCAGGGAACCCGAGGGACAGCCAGGGCACCCCCAGGGACAGCTAGGGGACAGCCAGGGCACCCCCAGGGACACCTAGGGGACAGCCAGGGCCCCCCCAGGGACACCTAGGGGACAGCCAGGGCACTCCAGGGACAGCCAGGGCACCCCCAGGGACACCTAGGGGACAGGCAGGGCACTGCCAGGGACACTCTGGGCACCCACAGGGACACCTTGGGGACAGCCAGGGCACCCCCAGGGACACCTAGGGCACCCAAAGGGACACCTAGGGGACAGCCAGGGCATCCTAGGGACAGCCAGGGAACCCCCAGGGACACCTAGGGGACAGGCAGCGAACCCCCAGGGACACCTAGGGGACAGCCAGGGCACCCCCAGGGACACCGATTGGACAGCCAGGGCACCCCCAGGGACACGTAGAGGACAGCCATGGCACCCAAGGGACAGCCAGGGCACCCCCAGGGACACGTAGGGGACAGCCAGGGCACCCCAGGGACACCCAGGGCACCCCCAGGGACACCTAGGGGACAGCCAGGGCACACTAGGGACAGCCAGGGCACCCCCAGGGACACTAACGGGACAGCCAGGGCACCCCAGGGACACCTAGGGGACAGGCACGGCACTCCCAGAGACCCCTAGGGGAGAGCCAGGGCCCCCACAGGGACACCCAGGGCACCCCCAGGGACACCTAGGGGACAACCAGGGCACCCTAGGGACAGCCAGGGCACCCCCAGGGACACCTAGGGGACAGGCATGGCACCCCCAGGGACACCTAGGGGACAGGCAGGGCACCCCCAGGGACACCTAGGGGACAGCCAGGGCCCCCCCAAGGACACCTAGGGGAAAGGCAGGGCACCCCCAGGGACACCGAGGGGACAGCCAGGGCACCCCAGGGACACCCAGGGCACCCCCAGGGACACCTAGGGGACAGCCAGGGCACACTAGGGACAGCCAGGGCACCCCCAGGGACACTAACGGGACAGCCAGGGCACCCCAGGGACACCTAGGGGACAGGCACGGCACCCCCAGAGACACCTAGGGGAGAGCCAGGGCCCCCACAGGGACAGCCAGGGCACCCCCAGGGACACCTAGGGGACAGGCATGGCACCCCCAGGGACACCTAGGGGACAGGCAGGGCACCCCAGGGACACCTAGGGGACAGCCAGGGCACCCTAGGGACAGCCAGGGCACCCCCAGGGACACCTAGGGGACAGGCAGGGCACCCCAGGGACACGCAGGGCACCCCCAGGGACACCTAGGGGACAGCCAGTGCACCCCAGGCACACCGAGGGCACCCCCAGGGACACCTAGGGGACAGCCAGGGCACCCTAGGGACAGCCAGGGCACCCCCAAGGACACCTAGGGGACACGCAGGGCACCCCCAGGGACACCTAGGGGACAGCCATGGCACCCTAGGGACAGCCAGGGCACCCTTAGGGACACCTAGGGGACAGCCAGGGCACCCTAGGGACAGCCAGGGCACCCCCAGGGACACCTAGGGGACAGGCAGGTCAACCCCAGGAACACCTAGGGGACAGCCAGGGCACTCCAGGGACAGCCAGGGCACCCCCAGGGACACCAGGGCGCCCCCAGGGCACCCTAGGGACCCACAGGGCACCCCCAGGGACACCTAGGGGACAGGCAGGGCACTCCCAGGGACACTCTGGGCACCCACAGGGACACCTTGGGGACAGCCAGGGCACCCCAGGGACACCCAGGGCACCCCCAAGGACACCTAGGGGACAGCCAGGGCACCCTAGGGACAGCCAGGGCACCCCCAGGGACACCTAGGGGACAGGCAGGGCACCCCAGGGACACGCAGGGCACCCCCAGGGACACCTAGGGGACAGCCAGGGCACCCCAGGCACACCCAGGGCACCCACAGGGACACCTAGGGGACAGCCAGGGCACCCCCAAGGACACCTAGGGGACAGCCAGGGCACCCCCAGGGACACCTAGGGGACAGCTATGGCACCCTAGGGACAGCCAGGGCACCCCCAGGGACACCTAGGGAACAGCCAGGGCACCCTAGGGACAGACAGGGCACCCCCAGGGACACCTAGGGCACAGTCAGGGCACCCTAGGGACAGCCAGGGCACCCCCAGGGACACCAAGGGGACAGGCAGGGCACCCCCAGGGACACCTAGGGGACAGCCAGGGCACTCCAGGGACAGCCAGGGCACCCCCAGGGACACCAGGGCGCCCCCAGGGCACCCCAGGGACCCACAGGGCACCCCCAGGGACACGTACGGGACAGGCAGGGCACTCCCAGGGACACTCTGGGCACCCACAGGGACACCTTGGGGACAGCCAGGGCACCCCAGGGACACCCAGGGCACCCCCAAGGACACCTAGGGGACAGCCAGGGCACCCTAGGGACAGCCAGGGCACCCCCAGGGACACCAAGGGGACAGGCAGGGCCCCCCCAGGGACACCTAGGGGACAGCAAGGGCACCCCAGGGACACCCAGGGCACCCCCAGGGACACCTAGGGGACAGCCAGGGCACGCCAGGGACACGCAGGGCACCCCCAGGGACACCTAGGGGACAGCCAGGGCACCCCAGGGACACCTAGGGCACCCCCAGAGACACCTAGGGGACAGCCAGGGCACCCTAGGGACAGCCAGGGCACCCCCAGGGACACCGAGGGGACAAGCAGGGCACCCCCAGAGACACTGAGGGCACAGCCAGGGCACCCTAGGGACAGCCAGGGCACCCCCAAGGACACCTAGGGGACACGCAGGGCACCCCCAGGGACACCTAGGGGACAGCCAGGGCACCCTAGGGACAGCCAGGGCACCCCCAGAGACACCTAGGGGACAGGCAGGTCACCCCCAGGGACACTTAGGGGACAGCCAGGGCATCCTAGGGACAGCCAGGGCACCCCCAGGGACACCTAGGGCCAGGCATGGCACCCCCAGGGACACCGAGGAGACAGCCAGGGCACCCCCAGGGACACGTAGAGGACAGCCATGGCATCCCAGGGACAGCCAGAGCACCCCCAGAGACACTGAGGGCACAGCCAGGGCACCCCCAGGGACACCTAGGGGACAGGCAGGGCCCCCCCAGGGACACCTAGGGGACAGCCAGGGCACCCCCAGGGACACCTAGGGGACAGCAAGGGCACCCCCAGGGACACCCTGGGCACCCCCAGGGACACGTAGGGGACAGCAAGGGCACCCCAGGGACACCCAGGGCACCCCCAGGGACACCTAGGGGACAGCCAGGGCACCCTAGGGACAGCCAGGGCACCCCAGGGACACCTAGGGGACAGGCACGGCACCCCCAGAGACCCCTAGGGGAGAGCCAGGGCCCCCCCAGGGACACCCTGGGCACCCCCAGGGACACCGAGGGGACAGCCAGGGCACCCCAGGGACACCTAGGGGACAGCCAGGGCACCCTAGGGACAGCCAGGGCACCCCCTGGGCCACCTAGGGAACAGCCAGGGCACCCCAGGGACACGTAGGGGAAAGCCAGGGCACCCCAGGGATACCCAGGGCTCCCCCAGGGACACCTAGGGGACAGCCAGGGCATCCCCAGGGACGCCCAGGGCACACCCAGGGACACCTAGGGGACAGCCAAGGCATTCCCAGGGACACCGAGGGCACAGAAAGGGCACCCTAGGGACAGCCAGGGCACCCCCAAGGACACCTAGGGGACACGCAGGGTACCTCCAGGGACAACGAGGGGACAGCCATGGCACCTCCAGGGACACCAGGGCACCCCAGGGACACCTAGGGCACAGCCAGGGTACCCTAGGGACAGCCAGGGCACCCCCAGGGACACCTAGGGGACAGCAAGGGCACCCCCAGGGACACCTCAGGGACACCCTGGGCACCCCCAGGGACACCTAGGGGACAGCCAGGGCACTCCAGGGACAGCCAGGGCACCCTGAGGGACACCTAGGGGACACCCAGGGCACCCCGAGGGACACCAGGGCACCCCCAGGGACACCTAGGGGACAGCCAGGGCACCCTAGGGACAGCCAGGGCACCCCCAGGGACACCTAGGGCACAGCCAGGGCACCCTAGGTACAGCCAGGGCACCCGCAGGGACACCAAGGGCACAGCCAGGGCACCCTAGGGACAGCCAGGGCACCCCCAGGGACACCAAGGGAACATCCAGAGAACCCCAGGGACAGCCAGGGCACCCCCAGGGACAGCTAGGGGACAGCAAGGGGACCCCCAGGGACACCTAAGGGACACCCTGGGCACCCCCAGGGACACCAAGGGGACACCCAGGGACACCTAGGGGACAGCCAGGGCACCCCAGGGACAGCGAGGGCACGCCCAGGGACACCTAGGGGACCTCCAGGGCACCCTCAGGGACAGCTAGGGGACAGGCACGGCACCCCCGTGACACCCTGAGCACCCCCAGGGACACCCAGGGCACCCCCAGGGACACCTCGGGGACTGCCAGGGCCCCCCCAGGGACACCAAGGGGACAGCCAGGGAACCCCAGGGACACCCTGGGCACCCCCATGGACACCTAGGGGACAGCCAGGGAACCCGAGGGACAGCCAGGGCACCCCCAGGGACACCTAGGGGACAGGCAGGGCACCCCCAGGGACAGCTAGGGGACAGCCAGGGCCCCCCCAGGGACACCTAGGGGACAGCCAGGGCACTCCAGGGACAGCCAGGGCACCCCCAGGGACACCAGGCCACCCCCAGGGCACCCCAGGGACCCACAGGGCACCCCCAGGGACCCCTAGGGGACAGCCAGGGCACTCCCAGGGACACTCTGGGCACCAACAGGGACACCTTGGGGACAGCCAGGGCACACCAGGGACACCCAGGGCACCCCCAGGGACACCCAGGGCACCCCCAGGGCCACCTAGGGGACAGCCAGGGCACCCCAGGGACAACTCGGGGACAGGCAGGGCATCCCCAGGGACACCCAGGGCACCCCCAGGGACACCTAGGGGACAGGCAGGGCACCCCCAGGGACACCTAGGGGACAGCCAGGGCCCCCCCAGGGACAACTAGGGGACAGCCAGGGCACTCCAGGGACACCCAGGGCACCCCCAGGGACACCTCGGCGACAGCCAGGGCACCCCCAGGGACACCGAGGGGAAAGCCAGGGCACCCCCAGGGACACCTAGGGGACCCCCAGGGACACTCTGGGCACCCACAGGGACACCTTGAAGACAGCCAGAGCACCTCAGGGACATCCAGGGCACCCCCAGGGACACCTAGGGGACAGCCAGGGCAACCCCAGGGACGCCCTTGGCACCCCCAGGGACACCTAGGGGACAGCCAGGGCACCCTAGGGACACCCAGGGCACCCCCAAGGACACCTAGGGGACAGCCAGGGCACCCCCAGGGACACCTAGGGGAGAGGCAGGGCACCCCCAGGGACACCTAGGGGACAGCCAGGGCCCCCCCAGGGACACCTAAGGAACACCCTGGGCACCCCCAGGGACACCAAGGGGACCCCCAGGGACACCTAGGGGACAGGCAGGGCACGCCCAGGGACACTGACGGGACAGCCAGGGCACCCCCAGAGACCCCTAGGGGACAGCCAGGGCACTCCCAGGGACACTCTGGGTCCCCACAGGGACACCTTGGGGACAGCCAGGGCACGCCCAGGGACACCCAGGGCACCCCCAGGGACACCAAGGGTACAGCCAGGGCACCCTAGGGACAGCCAGGGCAACGCCAGGGACACCTAGGGGACAGCCAGGGCACCCCCAGGGACAGCCAGGGACCCCCAGGGACACCTAGGGGACAGCCAGGGCACCCCAGGGACAGCCAGGGACCCCCAGGGACACCTAGGGGACAGCCAGGGAACCCCAGGCACACCCAGGGCTCCCCCAGGGACACCTAGGGGACAGCCAGGGCACCCCAGGGACAGCCAGGACACCCCCAGGGACACTCTGGGCACCCACAGGGACACCTTGAAGACAGCCAGGGCACCTCAGGGACATCCAGGGCACCCCCAGGGACACCTAGGGGACAGCCAGGGCACCCTAGGGACCGCAAGGGCACCCCCAGGGACAGCCAGGGCACCCCAGGGACACCCAGGGCACCCCCAGGGACACCTAGGGGACAGCCAGGGCATCCCCAGGGACACCGTTGGCACCCCCAGGGACACCTAGGGGACAGCCAGGGCACCCCCAGGGACACCTAGGGGACAGCCAGGGCACTACAGGGACAGCCAGGGCACCCCTAGGGACACCTAGGGGACAGCCAGGGCACCCCCAGGGACACCCAGGGGACCTCCAGGGCACGCCCAGGGACACCCAGGGCACCCCCAGGGACACCTAGGGGACAGCAAGGGCACCCTAGGGACAGCCAGGGCACCCCCAGGGACACCAAGGGGACATCCAGAGCACCCCAGGGAAAGCCAGGGCACCCCCAGGGACACCTAGGGGACACGCAGGGCACCCCCAGGGACACCTAGGGGACACCCAGGGCACCCCGAGGGACACCAGGGCACCCCCAGGGACACCTAGGGGACAGCCAGGGCACCCTAGGGACAGCCAGGGCACCCCCAGGGACACCAAGGGAACATCCAGAGCACCCCAGGGACAGCCAGGGCACCCCCAGGGACAGCTAGGGGACAGCAAGGGGACCCCCAGGGACACCTAAGGGACACCCTGGGCACCCCCAGGGACACCAAGGGGACACCCAGGGACACCTAGGGGACAGCCAGGGCACCCCAGGGATAGCGAGGGCACCCCCAGGGACACCTCGGGGACTGCCAGGGCCCCCCCAGGGACACCTAGGGGACAGCCAGGGAACCCCAGGGACAGCGAGGGCACCCCCAGGGACACCTCGGGGACTGCCAGGGCACCCCCAGGGACACCTAGGGGACAGCCAGGGAACCCGAGGGACAGCCAGGGCACCCCCAGGGACAGCTAGGGGACAGCCAGGGCACCCCCAGGGACACCTAGGGGACAGCCAGGGCCCCCCCAGGGACACCTAGGGGACAGCCAGGGCACTCCAGGGACAGCCAGGGCACCCCCAGGGACACCTAGGGGACAGGCAGGGCACTGCCAGGGACACTCTGGGCACCCACAGGGACACCTTGGGGACAGCCAGGGCACCCCCAGGGACACCTAGGGCACCCAAAGGGACACCTAGGGGACAGCCAGGGCATCCTAGGGACAGCCAGGGAACCCCCAGGGACACCTAGGGGACAGGCAGCGAACCCCCAGGGACACCTAGGGGACAGCCAGGGCACCCCCAGGGACACCGATTGGACAGCCAGGGCACCCCCAGGGACACCTAGATAACAGCCAGGGCACTCCAGGGACACCCAGGGCACCCCCAGGGACACGTAGAGGACAGCCATGGCACCCAAGGGACAGCCAGGGCACCCCCAGGGACACGTAGGGGACAGCCAGGGCACCCCAGGGACACCCAGGGCACCCCCAGGGACACCTAGGGGACAGCCAGGGCACACTAGGGACAGCCAGGGCACCCCCAGGGACACTAACGGGACAGCCAGGGCACCCCAGGGACACCTAGGGGACAGGCACGGCACTCCCAGAGACCCCTAGGGGAGAGCCAGGGCCCCCACAGGGACACCCAGGGCACCCCCAGGGACACCTAGGGGACAACCAGGGCACCCTAGGGACAGCCAGGGCACCCCCAGGGACACCTAGGGGACAGGCATGGCACCCCCAGGGACACCTAGGGGACAGGCAGGGCACCCCCAGGGACACCTAGGGGACAGCCAGGGCCCCCCCAAGGACACCTAGGGGAAAGGCAGGGCACCCCCAGGGACACCGAGGGGACAGCCAGGGCACCCCAGGGACACCCAGGGCACCCCCAGGGACACCTAGGGGACAGCCAGGGCACACTAGGGACAGCCAGGGCACCCCCAGGGACACTAACGGGACAGCCAGGGCACCCCAGGGACACCTAGGGGACAGGCACGGCACCCCCAGAGACACCTAGGGGAGAGCCAGGGCCCCCACAGGGACAGCCAGGGCACCCCCAGGGACACCTAGGGGACAGGCATGGCACCCCCAGGGACACCTAGGGGACAGGCAGGGCACCCCAGGGACACCTAGGGGACAGCCAGGGCACCCTAGGGACAGCCAGGGCACCCCCAGGGACACCTAGGGGACAGGCAGGGCACCCCAGGGACACGCAGGGCACCCCCAGGGACACCTAGGGGACAGCCAGTGCACCCCAGGCACACCGAGGGCACCCCCAGGGACACCTAGGGGACAGCCAGGGCACCCTAGGGACAGCCAGGGCACCCCCAAGGACACCTAGGGGACACGCAGGGCACCCCCAGGGACACCTAGGGGACAGCCATGGCACCCTAGGGACAGCCAGGGCACCCTTAGGGACACCTAGGGGACAGCCAGGGCACCCTAGGGACAGCCAGGGCACCCCCAGGGACACCTAGGGGACAGGCAGGTCAACCCCAGGGACACCTAGGGGACAGCCAGGGCACTCCAGGGACAGCCAGGGCACCCCCAGGGACACCAGGGCGCCCCCAGGGCACCCCAGGGACCCACAGGGCACCCCCAGGGACACCTAGGGGACAGGCAGGGCACTCCCAGGGACACTCTGGGCACCCACAGGGACACCTTGGGGACAGCCAGGGCACCCCAGGGACACCCAGGGCACCCCCAAGGACACCTAGGGGACAGCCAGGGCACCCTAGGGACAGCCAGGGCACCCCCAGGGACACCTAGGGGACAGGCAGGGCACCCCAGGGACACGCAGGGCACCCCCAGGGACACCTAGGGGACAGCAAGGGCACCCCAGGCACACCCAGGGCACCCACAGGGACACCTAGGGGACAGCCAGGGCACCCCCAAGGACACCTAGGGGACAGCCAGGGCACCCCCAGGGACACCTAGGGGACAGCTATGGCACCCTAGGGACAGCCAGGGCACCCCCAGAGACACCGAGGGCACAGCCAGGGCCCCCTGGGGAAAGCCAGGGCACCCCCAGGGACACCTGGGGGACAGGCAGGTCACCCCCAGGGACACCAAGGGGACAGCCCGGGCATCCTAGGGACAGCCAGGGCACCCCCAGGGACACCTGGGGGACAGGCAGGGCACCCCCAGGGACACCTAGGGCACAGCCAGGGCCCCCCCAAGGACACCTAGGGGACAGGCAGGGCCCCCCCAGGGACACCTAGGGGACAGGCAGGTCACCCCCAGGGACACCGAGGGGACAGCCAAGGCACCCCCAGGGACACCTAGATAACAGCCAGGGCACTCCAGGGACACCCAGGGCACCCCCAGGGATACGTAGAGGACAGCCATAGCACCCCAGGGACAGCCAGGGCACCCCCAGGGACACCAAGGGGACAGCCAGAGCACCCCAAGGACAGCCCGGGCACCCCCAGGGACACCTAGGGGACAGGAAGGGCACCCCCAGGGACACCCTGGGCACCCCCAGGGACAAGTAGGGGACAGCCAGGGCAGCCCAGGGACACCCAGGGCACCCCCAGGGACACCTAGGGGACAGCCAGGGCACCCTAGGGACAGCCAGGGCACCCCCAGGGACACTAACGGGACAGCCAGGGCACCCCAGGGACACCAAGGGGACAGGCACGGCACCCCCAGAGACCCCTAGGGGAGAGCCAGGGCCCCCACAGGGACACCCAGGGCACCCCCAGGGACACCTAGGGGACAGGCATGGCACCCCCAGGGACACCTAGGGGACAGGCAGGGCACCCCCAGGGACACCTAGGGGACAGCCAGGGCCCCCCCAAGGACACCTAGGGGAAAGGCAGGGCACCCACAGGGACACCGAGGGGACAGCCAGGGCACCCCCAGGGACACCTAGGGGACAGGCAGGGCACCCCAGGGACACGCAGGGCACCCCCAGGGACACCTAGGGGACAGCCAGGGCACCCCAGGCACACCCAGGGCACCCCCAGGGACACCTAGGGGACAGCCAGGGCACCCTAGGGACAGCCAGGGCACCCCCAAGGACACTAACGGGACAGCCAGGGCACCCCAGGGACACCTAGGGGACAGGCACGGCACCCCCAGGGACACCTAGGGGACAGGCAGGGCACCCCCAGGGACACCTAGGGGACAGCCAGGGCCCCCCCTAGGACACCTAGGGGAAAGGCAGGGCACCTACAGGGACACCGAGGGGACAGCCAGGGCACCCCCAGGGACACGTAGAGGACAGCCATGGCACCCCAGGGACAGCCAGGGCACCCCCAGGGACACCCTGGGCACCCCCAGGGACACGGAGGGGCCAGCCAGGGCACCCCAGGGACACCCTGGGCACCCCCAGGGACACCGAGGGGACAGCCAGGGCACCCCAGGGACACCTAGGGGACAGCCAGGGCACCCCAGGGATACCCAGGGCACCCCCAGGGACACCTAGGGGACAGCCAGGGCACCCCCAGGGACACCCAGGGCACCCCCAGGGACACCTAGGGGACAGCCAGAGCATCCCCAGGGACACCCTTGGCACCCCCAGGGACACCTAGGGGACAGCCAGGGCACCCCCAGGGACACCTAGGGGACAGCCAGGGCACTCCAGGGACAGCCAGGGCACCCCCAGGGACACCAAGGGGACAGCCAGGGCATTCCGAGGGACACCAGCGCACCCCAAGGGACACCAAGGTGACAGGCAGGGCACCCTAGGGACAGCCAGGGCACCCCCAGGGACCCCTAGGGCACAGCCAGGGAACCCCCAGGGACACCTAGGGGACAGCCAGGGCACCCCCAGGGACACCTAGGGGACAGCCAGGGCACTCCAGGGACAGCCAGGGCACCCCCAGGGACACTGACGGGACAGCCAGGGCACCCCCAGAGACCCCTAGGGGACAGCCAGGGCACTCCCAGGGACACTCTGGGCACCAACAGGGACACCTTGGGGACAGCCAGGGCACACCAGGGACACCCAGGGCACCCCCAGGGACACCCAGGGCACCCCCAGGGCCACCTAGGGGACAGCCAGGGCACCCCAGGGACAACTCGGGGACAGGCAGGGCATCCCTAGGGACACCCAGGGCACCCCCAGGGACGCCTAGGGGACAGGCAGGGCACCCCCAGGGACACCTAGGGGACAGCCAGGGCCCCCCCAGGGAAAACTAGGGGACAGCCAGGGCACTCCAGGGACACCCAGGGCACCCCCAGGGACACCTCGGGGACAGCCAGGGCACCCCCAGGGACACCGAGGGGAAAGCCAGGGCACCCCCAGGGACACCCAGGGCACCCCCAGGGACACCTAGAGGACCCCCAGGGACACTCTGGGCACCCACAGGGACACCTTGAAGACAGCCAGAGCACCTCAGGGACATCCAGGGCACCCCCAGGGACACCTAGGGGACAGCCAGGGCACCCTAGGGACCGCCAGGGCACCCCCAGGCACACCTAGGGCACCCCAGGGACACACAGGGCACCCCCAGGGACACCTAGGGGACAGCCAGGGCAACCCCAGGGACGCCCTTGGCACCCCCAGGGACACCTAGGGGACAGCCAGGGCACCCTAGGGACACCCAGGGCACCCCCAGGGACACCTAGGGGACAGCCAGGGCACCCCCAGGGACACCTAGGGGAGAGGCAGGGCACCCCCAGGGACACCTAGGGGACAGCCAGGGCACCCCCAGGGACACCTAGGGGACAGCCAAGGCACCCCCAGGGACACCTAAGGAACACCCTGGGCACCCCCAGGGACACCAAGGGGACCCCCAGGGACACCTAGGGGACAGGCAGGCCACGCCCAGGGACACTGACGGGACAGCCAGGGCACCCCCAGAGACCCCTAGGGGACAGCCAGGGCACTCCCAGGGACACTCTGGGTCCCCACAGGGACACCTTGGGGACAGCCAGGGCACGCCCAGGGACACCCAGGGCACCCCCAGGGACACCAAGGGCACAGCCAGGGCACCCTAGGGACAGCCAGGGCAACGCCAGGGACACCTAGGGGACAGCCAGGGCACCCCCAGGGACAGCCAGGGACCCCCAGGGACACCTAGGGGACAGCCAGGGCACCCCAGGCACACCCAGGGCTCCCCCAGGGACACCTAGGGGACAGCCAGGGCACCCCAGGGACAGCCAGGACACCCCCAGGGACACTCTGGGCACCCACAGGGACACCTTGAAGACAGCCAGGGCACCTCAGGGACATCCAGGGCACCCCCAGGGACACCTAGGGGACAGCCAGGGCACCCTAGGGACCGCATGGGCACCCCCAGGGACAGCCAGGGCACCCCAGGGACACCCAGGGCACCCCCAGGGACACCTAGGGGACAGCCAGGGCATCCCCAGGGACACCCTTGGCACCCCCAGGGACACCTAGGGGCCAGCCAGGGCACCCCCAGGGACACCTAGGGGACAGCCAGGGCACTCCAGGGACAGCCAGGGCACCCCTAGGGACACCTAGGGGACAGCCAGGGCACCCCCAGGGACACCCAGGGGACCTCCAGGGCACGCCCAGGGACACCCAGGGCACCCCCAGGGACACCTAGGGGACAGCAAGGGCACCCTAGGGACAGCCAGGGCACCCCCAGGGACACCAAGGGGACATCCAGAGCACCCCAGGGAAAGCCAGGGCACCCCCAGGGACACCTAGGGGACAGGCAGGGCACGCCAGGGACACGCAGGGCACCCCCAGGGACACCTAGGGGACAGCCAGGGCACCCCAGGGACGCCTAGGGCACCCCCAGAGACACCTAGGGGACAGCCAGGGCACCCTAGGGACAGCCAGGGCACCCCCAGGGACACCGAGGGGACAAGCAGGGCACCCCCAGAGACACTGAGGGCACAGCCAGGGCACCCTAGGGACAGCCAGGGCACCCCCAAGGACACCTAGGGGACACGCAGGGCACCCCCAGGGACACCTAGGGGACAGCCAGGGCATCCCCAGGGACGCCCAGGGCACACCCAGGGACACCTAGGGGACAGCCAAGGCATTCCCAGGGACACCGAGGGCACAGAAAGGGCACCCTAGGGACAGCCAGGGCACCCCCAAGGACACCTAGGGGACACGCAGGGTACCTCCAGGGACAACCAGGGGACAGCCATGGCACCTCCAGGGACACCAGGGCACCCCAGGGACACCTAGGGCACAGCCAGGGTACCCTAGGGACAGCCAGGGCACCCCCAGGGACACCTAGGGGACAGCAAGGGCACCCCCAGGGACACCTAAGGGACACCCTGGGCACCCCCAGGGACACCTAGGGGACAGCCAGGGCACTCCAGGGACAGCCAGGGCACCCTGAGGGACACCTAGGGGACACCCAGGGCACCCCGAAGGACACCAGGGCACCCCCAGGGACACCTAGGGGACAGCCAGGGCACCCTAGGGACAGCCAGGGCACCCCCAGGGACACCTAGGGCACAGCCAGGGCACCCTAGGTACAGCCAGGGCACCCGCAGGGACACCAAGGGCACAGCCAGGGCACCCTAGGGACAGCCAGGGCACCCCCAGGGACACCAAGGGAACATCCAGAGAACCCCAGGGACAGCCAGGGCACCCCCAGGGACAGCTAGGGGACAGCAAGGGGACCCCCAGGGACACCTAAGGGACACCCTGGGCACCCCCAGGGACACCAAGGGGACACCCAGGGACACCTAGGGGACAGCCAGGGCACCCCAGGGACAGCGAGGGCACGCCCAGGGACACCTAGGGGACCTCCAGGGCACCCTCAGGGACAGCTAGGGGACAGGCACGGCACCCCCGTGACACCCTGAGCACCCCCAGGGACACCCAGGGCACCCCCAGGGACACCTCGGGGACTGCCAGGGCCCCCCCAGGGACACCTAGGGGACAGCCAGGGAACCCCAGGGACACCCTGGGCACCCCCAGGGACACCTAGGGGACAGCCAGGGAACCCGAGGGACAGCCAGGGCACCCCCAGGGCACCCCAGGGACCCACAGGGCACCCCCAGGGACCCCTAGGGGACAGCCAGGGCACTCCCAGGGACACTCTGGGCACCAACAGGGACACCTTGGGGACAGCCAGGGCACACCAGGGACACCCAGGGCACCCCCAGGGACACCCAGGGCACCCCCAGGGCCACCTAGGGGACAGCCAGGGCACCCCAGGGACAACTCGGGGACAGGCAGGGCATCCCCAGGGACACCCAGGGCACCCCCAGGGACACCTAGGGGACAGGCAGGGCACCCCCAGGGACACCTAGGGGACAGCCAGGGCCCCCCCAGGGACAACTAGGGGACAGCCAGGGCACTCCAGGGACACCCAGGGCACCCCCAGGGACACCTCGGCGACAGCCAGGGCACCCCCAGGGACACCGAGGGGAAAGCCAGGGCACCCCCAGGGACACCTAGGGGACCCCCAGGGACACTCTGGGCACCCACAGGGACACCTTGAAGACAGCCAGAGCACCTCAGGGACATCCAGGGCACCCCCAGGGACACCTAGGGGACAGCCAGGGCAACCCCAGGGACGCCCTTGGCACCCCCAGGGACACCTAGGGGACAGCCAGGGCACCCTAGGGACACCCAGGGCACCCCCAGGGACACCTAGGGGACAGCCAGGGCACCCCCAGGGACACCTAGGGGAGAGGCAGGGCACCCCCAGGGACACCTAGGGGACAGCCAGGGCACCCCCAGGGACACCTAAGGAACACCCTGGGCACCCCCAGGGACACCAAGGGGACCCCCAGGGACACCTAGGGGACAGGCAGGGCACGCCCAGGGACACTGACGGGACAGCCAGGGCACCCCCAGAGACCCCTAGGGGACAGCCAGGGCACTCCCAGGGACACTCTGGGTCCCCACAGGGACACCTTGGGGACAGCCAGGGCACGCCCAGGGACACCCAGGGCACCCCCAGGGACACCAAGGGTACAGCCAGGGCACCCTGGGGACAGCCAGGGCAACGCCAGGGACACCTAGGGGACAGCCAGGGCACCCCCAGGGACAGCCAGGGACCCCCAGGGACACCTAGGGGACAGCCAGGGCACCCCAGGGACAGCCAGGGACCCCCAGGGACACCTAGGGGACAGCCAGGGAACCCCAGGCACACCCAGGGCTCCCCCAGGGACACCTAGGGGACAGCCAGGGCACCCCAGGGACAGCCAGGACACCCCCAGGGACACTCTGGGCACCCACAGGGACACCTTGAAGACAGCCAGGGCACCTCAGGGACATCCAGGGCACCCCCAGGGACACCTAGGGGACAGCCAGGGCATCCCCAGGGACACCGTTGGCACCCCCAGGGACACCTAGGGGACAGCCAGGGCACCCCCAGGGACACCTAGGGGACAGCAAGGGCACCCTAGGGACAGCCAGGGCACCCCCAGGGACACCAAGGGGACATCCAGAGCACCCCAGGGAAAGCCAGGGCACCCCCAGGGACACCTAGGGGACAGGCAGGGCACGCCAGGGACACGCAGGGCACCCCCAGGGACACCTAGGGTACCCCCAGAGACACCTAGGGGACAGCCAGGGCACCCTAGGGACAGCCAGGGCACCCCCAGGGACACCGAGGGGACAAGCAGGGTACCCCCAGAGACACTGAGGGCACAGCCAGGGCACCCTAGGGACAGCCAGGGCACCCCCAAGGACACCTAGGGGACACGCAGGGCACCCCCAGGGACACCTAGGGGACACCCAGGGCACCCCGAGGGACACCAGGGCACCCCCAGGGACACCTAGGGGACAGCCAGGGCACCCTAGGGACAGCCAGGGCACCCCCAGGGACACCAAGGGCACAGCCAGGGCACCCTAGGGACAGCCAGGGCACCCCCAGGGACACCAAGGGAACATCCAGAGCACCCCAGGGACAGCGAGGGCACCCCCAGGGACAGCTAGGGGACAGCAAGGGGACCCCCAGGGACACCTAAGGGACACCCTGGGCACCCCCAGGGACACCAAGGGGACACCCAGGGACACCTAGGGGACAGCCAGGGCATCCTAGGGACAGCCAGGGAACCCCCAGGGACACCTAGGGGACAGGCAGGGAACCCCCAGGGACACCTAGGGGACAGCCAGGGCACCCCCAGGGACACCGAGGGGACAGCCAGGGCACCCCCAGGGACACCTAGATAACAGCCAGGGCACTCCAGGGACACCCAGGGCACCCCCAGGGACACCTAGGGGACAGCCAGGGCACACTAGGGACAGCCAGGGCACCCCCAGGGACACCCAGGGCACCCCCAGGGACACCTAGGGGACAGCCAGGGCACACTAGGGACAGCCAGGGCACCCCCAGGGACACTAACGGGACAGCCAGGGCACCCCAGGGACACCTAGGGGAGAGCCAGGGCCCCCACAGGGACACCCAGGGCACCCCCAGGGACACCTAGGGGACAACCAGGGCACCCTAGGGACAGCCAGGGCACCCCCAGGGACACCTAGGGGACAGGCATGGCACCCCCAGGGACACCTAGGGGACAGGCAGGGCACCCCCAGGGACACCTAGGGGACAGCCAGGGCCCCCCCAAGGACACCTAGGGGAAAGGCAGGGCACCCCCAGGGACACCGAGGGGACAGCCAGGGCACCCCCAGGGACACGTAGAGGACAGCCATGGCACCCCAGGGACAGCCAGGGCACCCCCAGGGACACCAAGGGGACAGCCAGGGCACCCCAGGGACACCCAGGGCACCCCCAGGGACACCTAGGGGACAGCCAGGGCACACTAGGGACAGCCAGGGCACCCCCAGGGACACTAACGGGACAGCCAGGGCACCCCAGGGACACCTAGGGGACAGGCACGGCACCCCCAGAGACCCCTAGGGGAGAGCCAGGGCCCCCACAGGGACACCCAGGGCACCCCCAGGGACACCTAGGGGACAACCAGGGCACCCTAGGGACAGCCAGGGCACCCCCAGGGACACCTAGGGGACAGGCATGGCACCCCCAGGGACACCTAGGGGACAGGCAGGGCACCCCCAGGGACACCTAGGGGACAGGCAGGGCCCCCCCAAGGACACCTAGGGGAAAGGTAGGGCACCCCCAGGGACACCGAGGGGACAGCCAGGGCACCCCCAGAGACACGTAGAGGACAGCCATGGCACCCCAGGGACAGCCAGGGCACGCCCAGGGACACCTACGGGACAGCAAGGGCACCCCCAGGGACACCCTGGCCACCCCCAGGGACACCGAGGGGACAGCCAGGGCACCCCAGGGACACCTAGGGGACAGCCAGGGCACCCTAGGGACAGCCAGGGCACCCCCAGGGACACCTAGGGGACAGGCAGGGCACCCCAGGGACACGCAGGGCACCCCCAGGGACACCTAGGGGACAGCCAGGGCACCCCAGGCACACCCAGGGCACCCCCAGGGACACCTAGGGGACAGCCAGGGCACCCCCAAGGACACCTAGGGGACACGCAGGGCACCCCCAGGGACACCTAGGGGACAGCCATGGCACCCTAGGGACAGCCAGGGCACCCTTAGGGACACCTAGGGGACAGCCAGGGCACCCTAGGGACAGCCAGGGCACCCCCAGGGACACCTAGGGGACAGGCAGGTCAACCCCAGGGACACCTAGGGGACAGGCAGGGCCCCCCCAGGGACACCTAGGGGACAGCCAGAGCACCCCAAGGACAGCCCGGGCACCCCCAGGGACACCTAGGGGACAGCAAGGGCACCCCCAGGGACACCCTGGGCACCCCCAGGGACACGTAGGGGACAGCCAGGGCACCCCAGGGACACCCCGGGCACCCCCAGGGACACCTAGGGGACAGCCAGGGCACCCTAGGGACAGCCAGGGCACCCTAGAGACAGCCAGGGCACCCCCAGGGACACCTAGGGAACAGCCAGGGCACCCTAGGGACAGACAGGGCACCCCCAGGGACACCTAGGGCACAGTCAGGGCACCCTAGGGACAGCCAGGGCACCCCCAGGGACACCAAGGGGACAGGCAGGGCACCCCCAGGGACACCTAGGGGACAGCCAGGGAACCCCAGGGACACCCTGGGCACCCCCAGGGACACCTAGGGGACAGCCAGGGAACCCGAGGGACAGCCAGGGCACCCCCAGGGCACCCCAGGGACCCACAGGGCACCCCCAGGGACCCCTAGGGGACAGCCAGGGCACTCCCAGGGACACTCTGGGCACCAACAGGGACACCTTGGGGACAGCCAGGGCACACCAGGGACACCCAGGGCACCCCCAGGGACACCCAGGGCACCCCCAGGCCACCTAGGGGACAGCCAGGGCACCCCAGGGACAACTCGGGGACAGGCAGGGCATCCCCAGGGACACCCAGGGCACCCCCAGGGACACCTAGGGGACAGGCAGGGCACCCCCAGGGACACCTAGGGGGACAGCCAGGGCCCCCCCAGGGACAACTAGGGGACAGCCAGGGCACTCCAGGGACACCCAGGGCACCCCCAGGGACACCTCGGCGACAGCCAGGGCACCCCCAGGGACACCGAGGGGAAAGCCAGGGCACCCCCAGGGACACCTAGGGGACCCCCAGGGACACTCTGGGCACCCACAGGGACACCTTGAAGACAGCCAGAGCACCTCAGGGACATCCAGGGCACCCCCAGGGACACCTAGGGGACAGCCAGGGCAACCCCAGGGACGCCCTTGGCACCCCCAGGGACACCTAGGGGACAGCCAGGGCACCCTAGGGACACCCAGGGCACCCCCAGGGACACCTAGGGGACAGCCAGGGCACCCCCAGGGACACCTAGGGGAGAGGCAGGGCACCCCCAGGGACACCTAGGGGACAGCCAGGGCACCCCCAGGGACACCTAAGGAACACCCTGGGCACCCCCAGGGACACCAAGGGGACCCCCAGGGACACCTAGGGGACAGGCAGGGCACGCCCAGGGACACTGACGGGACAGCCAGGGCACCCCCAGAGACCCCTAGGGGACAGCCAGGGCACTCCCAGGGACACTCTGGGTCCCCACAGGGACACCTTGGGGACAGCCAGGGCACGCCCAGGGACACCCAGGGCACCCCCAGGGACACCAAGGGTACAGCCAGGGCACCCTGGGGACAGCCAGGGCAACGCCAGGGACACCTAGGGGACAGCCAGGGCACCCCCAGGGACAGCCAGGGACCCCCAGGGACACCTAGGGGACAGCCAGGGCACCCCAGGGACAGCCAGGGACCCCCAGGGACACCTAGGGGACAGCCAGGGAACCCCAGGCACACCCAGGGCTCCCCCAGGGACACCTAGGGGACAGCCAGGGCACCCCAGGGACAGCCAGGACACCCCCAGGGACACTCTGGGCACCCACAGGGACACCTTGAAGACAGCCAGGGCACCTCAGGGACATCCAGGGCACCCCCAGGGACACCTAGGGGACAGCCAGGGCATCCCCAGGGACACCGTTGGCACCCCCAGGGACACCTAGGGGACAGCCAGCCAGGGCACCCCCAGGGACACCTAGGGGACAGCCAGGGCACTCCAGGACAGCCAGGGCACCCTAGGGACACCTAGGGGACAGCCAGGGCACCCCCAGGGACACCCAGGGGACCTCCAGGGCACGCCCAGGGACACCCAGGGCACCCCCAGGGACACCTAGGGGACAGCAAGGGCACCCTAGGGACAGCCAGGGCACCCCCAGGGACACCAAGGGGACATCCAGAGCACCCCAGGGAAAGCCAGGGCACCCCCAGGGACACCTAGGGGACAGGCAGGGCACGCCAGGGACACGCAGGGCACCCCCAGGGACACCTAGGGTACCCCCAGAGACACCTAGGGGACAGCCAGGGCACCCTAGGGACAGCCAGGGCACCCCCAGGGACACCGAGGGGACAAGCAGGGTACCCCCAGAGACACTGAGGGCACAGCCAGGGCACCCTAGGGACAGCCAGGGCACCCCCAAGGACACCTAGGGGACACGCAGGGCACCCCCAGGGACACCTAGGGACACCCAGGGCACCCCGAGGGACACCAGGGCACCCCCAGGGACACCTAGGGGACAGCCAGGGCACCCTAGGGACAGCCAGGGCACCCCCAGGGACACCAAGGGCACAGCCAGGGCACCCTAGGGACAGCCAGGGCACCCCCAGGGACACCAAGGGAACATCCAGAGCACCCCAGGGACAGCGAGGGCACCCCCAGGGACAGCTAGGGGACAGCAAGGGGACCCCCAGGGACACCTAAGGACACCCTGGGCACCCCCAGGGACACCAAGGGGACACCCAGGGACACCTAGGGGACAGCCAGGGCACCCCAGGGACAGCGAGGGCACCCCCAGGGACACCTCGGGGACTGCCAGGGCCCCCCCAGGGACACCTAGGGGACAGCCAGGGAACCCCAGGGACACCCTGGGCACCCCCAGGGACACCTAGGGGACAGCCAGGGAACCCGAGGGACAGCCAGGGCACCCCCAGGGACACCTAGAGACAGCCAGGGCACCCCCAGGGACAGCTAGGGGACAGCCAGGGCACCCCCAGGGACACCTAGGGGACAGCCAGGGCCCCCCCAGGGACACCTAGGGGACAGCCAGGGCACTCCAGGGACAGCCAGGGCACCCCCAGGGACACCAGGCCACCCCCAGGGCACCCCAGGGACCCACAGGGCACCCCCAGGGACACCTAGGGGACAGGCAGGGCACTGCCAGGGACACTCTGGGCACCCACAGGGACACCTTGGGGACAGCCAGGGCACCCCCAGGGACACCTAGGGCACCCCCAGGGACACCTAGGGGACAGCCAGGGCATCCTAGGGACAGCCAGGGAACCCCCAGGGACACCTAGGGGACAGGCAGGGAACCCCCAGGGACACCTAGGGGACAGCCAGGGCACCCCAGGGACACCGAGGGGACAGCCAGGGCACCCCCAGGGACACCTAGATAACAGCCAGGGCACTCCAGGGACACCCAGGGCACCCCCAGGGACACCTAGGGGACAGCCAGGGCACACTAGGGACAGCCAGGGCACCCCCAGGGACACCCAGGGCACCCCCAGGGACACCTAGGGGACAGCCAGGGCACACTAGGGACAGCCAGGGCACCCCCAGGGACACTAACGGGACAGCCAGGGCACCCCAGGGACACCTAGGGGAGAGCCAGGGCCCCCACAGGGACACCCAGGGCACCCCCAGGGACACCTAGGGGACAACCAGGGCACCCTAGGGACAGCCAGGGCACCCCCAGGGACACCTAGGGGACAGGCATGGCACCCCCAGGGACACCTAGGGGACAGGCAGGGCACCCCCAGGGACACCTAGGGGACAGCCAGGGCCCCCCCAAGGACACCTAGGGGAAAGGCAGGGCACCCCCAGGGACACCGAGGGGACAGCCAGGGCACCCCCAGGGACACGTAGAGGACAGCCATGGCACCCCAGGGACAGCCAGGGCACCCCCAGGGACACCAAGGGGACAGCCAGGGCACCCCAGGGACACCCAGGGCACCCCCAGGGACACCTAGGGGACAGCCAGGGCACACTAGGGACAGCCAGGGCACCCCCAGGGACACTAACGGGACAGCCAGGGCACCCCAGGGACACCTAGGGGACAGGCACGGCACCCCCAGAGACCCCTAGGGGAGAGCCAGGGCCCCCACAGGGACACCCAGGGCACCCCCAGGGACACCTAGGGGACAACCAGGGCACCCTAGGGACAGCCAGGGCACCCCCAGGGACACCTAGGGGACAGGCATGGCACCCCCAGGGACACCTAGGGACAGGCAGGGCACCCCCAGGGACACCTAGGGGACAGGCAGGGCCCCCCCAAGGACACCTAGGGGAAAGGTAGGGCACCCCCAGGGACACCGAGGGGACAGCCAGGGCACCCCCAGAGACACGTAGAGGACAGCCATGGCACCCCAGGGACAGCCAGGGCACGCCCAGGGACACCTACGGGACAGCAAGGGCACCCCCAGGGACACCCTGGCCACCCCCAGGGACACCGAGGGGACAGCCAGGGCACCCCAGGGACACCTAGGGGACAGCCAGGGCACCCTAGGGACAGCCAGGGCACCCCCAGGGACACCTAGGGGACAGGCAGGGCACCCCAGGGACACGCAGGGCACCCCCAGGGACACCTAGGGGACAGCCAGGGCACCCCAGGCACACCCAGGGCACCCCCAGGGACACCTAGGGGACAGCCAGGGCACCCTAGGGACAGCCAGGGCACCCCCAAGGACACCTAGGGGACACGCAGGGCACCCCCAGGGACACCTAGGGGACAGCCATGGCACCCTAGGGACAGCCAGGGCACCCTTAGGGACACCTAGGGGACAGCCAGGGCACCCTAGGGACAGCCAGGGCACCCCCAGGGACACCTAGGGGACAGGCAGGTCAACCCCAGGGACACCTAGGGGACAGGCAGGGCCCCCCCAGGGACACCTAGGGGACAGCCAGAGCACCCCAAGGACAGCCCGGGCACCCCCAGGGACACCTAGGGGACAGCAAGGGCACCCCCAGGGACACCCTGGGCACCCCCAGGGACACGTAGGGGACAGCCAGGGCACCCCAGGGACACCCCGGGCACCCCCAGGGACACCTAGGGGACAGCCAGGGCACCCTAGGGACAGCCAGGGCACCCTAGAGACAGCCAGGGCACCCCCAGGGACACCTAGGGAACAGCCAGGGCACCCTAGGGACAGACAGGGCACCCCCAGGGACACCTAGGGCACAGTCAGGGCACCCTAGGGACAGCCAGGGCACCCCCAGGGACACCAAGGGGACAGGCAGGGCACCCCCAGGGACACCTTGGGGACAGCCAGGGCACTCCAGGGACAGCCAGGGCACCCCCAGGGACACCAGGGCGCCCCCAGGGCACCCCAGGGACCCACAGGGCACCCCCAGGGACACGTACGGGACAGGCAGGGCACTCCCAGGGACACTCTGGGCACCCACAGGGACACCTTGGGGACAGCCAGGGCACCCCAGGGACACCCAGGGCACCCCCAAGGACACCTAGGGGACAGCCAGGGCACCCTAGGGACAGCCAGGGCACCCCCAGGGACACCAAGGGGACATCCAGAGCACCCCAGGGAAAGCCAGGGCACCCCCAGGGACACCTAGGGGACAGCAAGGGCACCCCAGGGACACCCAGGGCACCCCCAGGGACACCTAGGGGACAGCCAGGGCACGCCAGGGACACGCAGGGCACCCCCAGGGACACCTAGGGGACAGCCAGGGCACCCCAGGGACACCTAGGGCACCCCCAGAGACACCTAGGGGACAGCCAGGGCACCCTAGGGACAGCCAGGGCACCCCCAGGGACACCGAGGGGACAAGCAGGGCACCCCCAGAGACACTGAGGGCACAGCCAGGGCACCCTAGGGACAGCCAGGGCACCCCCAAGGACACCTAGGGGACACGCAGGGCACCCCCAGGGACACCTAGGGGACAGCCAGGGCACCCTAGGGACAGCCAGGGCACCCCCAGAGACACCTAGGGGACAGGCAGGTCACCCCCAGGGACACTTAGGGGACAGCCAGGGCATCCTAGGGACAGCCAGGGCACCCCCAGGGACACCTAGGGCCAGGCATGGCACCCCCAGGGACACCGAGGAGACAGCCAGGGCACCCCCAGGGACACGTAGAGGACAGCCATGGCATCCCAGGGACAGCCAGAGCACCCCCAGAGACACTGAGGGCACAGCCAGGGCACCCCCAGGGACACCTAGGGGACAGGCAGGGCCCCCCCAGGGACACCTAGGGGACAGCCAGGGCACCCCCAGGGACACCTAGGGGACAGCAAGGGCACCCCCAGGGACACCCTGGGCACCCCCAGGGACACGTAGGGGACAGCAAGGGCACCCCAGGGACACCCAGGGCACCCCCAGGGACACCTAGGGGACAGCCAGGGCACCCTAGGGACAGCCAGGGCACCCCAGGGACACCTAGGGGACAGGCACGGCACCCCCAGAGACCCCTAGGGGAGAGCCAGGGCCCCCCCAGGGACACCCTGGGCACCCCCAGGGACACCGAGGGGACAGCCAGGGCACCCCAGGGACACCTAGGGGACAGCCAGGGCACCCTAGGGACAGCCAGGGCACCCCCTGGGCCACCTAGGGAACAGCCAGGGCACCCCAGGGACACGTAGGGGAAAGCCAGGGCACCCCAGGGATACCCAGGGCTCCCCCAGGGACACCTAGGGGACAGCCAGGGCATCCCCAGGGACGCCCAGGGCACACCCAGGGACACCTAGGGGACAGCCAAGGCATTCCCAGGGACACCGAGGGCACAGAAAGGGCACCCTAGGGACAGCCAGGGCACCCCCAAGGACACCTAGGGGACACGCAGGGTACCTCCAGGGACAACGAGGGGACAGCCATGGCACCTCCAGGGACACCAGGGCACCCCAGGGACACCTAGGGCACAGCCAGGGTACCCTAGGGACAGCCAGGGCACCCCCAGGGACACCTAGGGGACAGCAAGGGCACCCCCAGGGACACCTCAGGGACACCCTGGGCACCCCCAGGGACACCTAGGGGACAGCCAGGGCACTCCAGGGACAGCCAGGGCACCCTGAGGGACACCTAGGGGACACCCAGGGCACCCCGAGGGACACCAGGGCACCCCCAGGGACACCTAGGGGACAGCCAGGGCACCCTAGGGACAGCCAGGGCACCCCCAGGGACACCTAGGGCACAGCCAGGGCACCCTAGGTACAGCCAGGGCACCCGCAGGGACACCAAGGGCACAGCCAGGGCACCCTAGGGACAGCCAGGGCACCCCCAGGGACACCAAGGGAACATCCAGAGAACCCCAGGGACAGCCAGGGCACCCCCAGGGACAGCTAGGGGACAGCAAGGGGACCCCCAGGGACACCTAAGGGACACCCTGGGCACCCCCAGGGACACCAAGGGGACACCCAGGGACACCTAGGGGACAGCCAGGGCACCCCAGGGACAGCGAGGGCACGCCCAGGGACACCTAGGGGACCTCCAGGGCACCCTCAGGGACAGCTAGGGGACAGGCACGGCACCCCCGTGACACCCTGAGCACCCCCAGGGACACCCAGGGCACCCCCAGGGACACCTCGGGGACTGCCAGGGCCCCCCCAGGGACACCAAGGGGACAGCCAGGGAACCCCAGGGACACCCTGGGCACCCCCATGGACACCTAGGGGACAGCCAGGGAACCCGAGGGACAGCCAGGGCACCCCCAGGGACACCTAGGGGACAGGCAGGGCACCCCCAGGGACAGCTAGGGGACAGCCAGGGCCCCCCCAGGGACACCTAGGGGACAGCCAGGGCACTCCAGGGACAGCCAGGGCACCCCCAGGGACACCAGGCCACCCCCAGGGCACCCCAGGGACCCACAGGGCACCCCCAGGGACCCCTAGGGGACAGCCAGGGCACTCCCAGGGACACTCTGGGCACCAACAGGGACACCTTGGGGACAGCCAGGGCACACCAGGGACACCCAGGGCACCCCCAGGGACACCCAGGGCACCCCCAGGGCCACCTAGGGGACAGCCAGGGCACCCCAGGGACAACTCGGGGACAGGCAGGGCATCCCCAGGGACACCCAGGGCACCCCCAGGGACACCTAGGGGACAGGCAGGGCACCCCCAGGGACACCTAGGGGACAGCCAGGGCCCCCCCAGGGACAACTAGGGGACAGCCAGGGCACTCCAGGGACACCCAGGGCACCCCCAGGGACACCTCGGCGACAGCCAGGGCACCCCCAGGGACACCGAGGGGAAAGCCAGGGCACCCCCAGGGACACCTAGGGGACCCCCAGGGACACTCTGGGCACCCACAGGGACACCTTGAAGACAGCCAGAGCACCTCAGGGACATCCAGGGCACCCCCAGGGACACCTAGGGGACAGCCAGGGCAACCCCAGGGACGCCCTTGGCACCCCCAGGGACACCTAGGGGACAGCCAGGGCACCCTAGGGACACCCAGGGCACCCCCAAGGACACCTAGGGGACAGCCAGGGCACCCCCAGGGACACCTAGGGGAGAGGCAGGGCACCCCCAGGGACACCTAGGGGACAGCCAGGGCCCCCCCAGGGACACCTAAGGAACACCCTGGGCACCCCCAGGGACACCAAGGGGACCCCCAGGGACACCTAGGGGACAGGCAGGGCACGCCCAGGGACACTGACGGGACAGCCAGGGCACCCCCAGAGACCCCTAGGGGACAGCCAGGGCACTCCCAGGGACACTCTGGGTCCCCACAGGGACACCTTGGGGACAGCCAGGGCACGCCCAGGGACACCCAGGGCACCCCCAGGGACACCAAGGGTACAGCCAGGGCACCCTAGGGACAGCCAGGGCAACGCCAGGGACACCTAGGGGACAGCCAGGGCACCCCCAGGGACAGCCAGGGACCCCCAGGGACACCTAGGGGACAGCCAGGGCACCCCAGGGACAGCCAGGGACCCCCAGGGACACCTAGGGGACAGCCAGGGAACCCCAGGCACACCCAGGGCTCCCCCAGGGACACCTAGGGGACAGCCAGGGCACCCCAGGGACAGCCAGGACACCCCCAGGGACACTCTGGGCACCCACAGGGACACCTTGAAGACAGCCAGGGCACCTCAGGGACATCCAGGGCACCCCCAGGGACACCTAGGGGACAGCCAGGGCACCCTAGGGACCGCAAGGGCACCCCCAGGGACAGCCAGGGCACCCCAGGGACACCCAGGGCACCCCCAGGGACACCTAGGGGACAGCCAGGGCATCCCCAGGGACACCGTTGGCACCCCCAGGGACACCTAGGGGACAGCCAGGGCACCCCCAGGGACACCTAGGGGACAGCCAGGGCACTACAGGGACAGCCAGGGCACCCCTAGGGACACCTAGGGGACAGCCAGGGCACCCCCAGGGACACCCAGGGGACCTCCAGGGCACGCCCAGGGACACCCAGGGCACCCCCAGGGACACCTAGGGGACAGCAAGGGCACCCTAGGGACAGCCAGGGCACCCCCAGGGACACCAAGGGGACATCCAGAGCACCCCAGGGAAAGCCAGGGCACCCCCAGGGACACCTAGGGGACAGGCAGGGCACGCCAGGGACACGCAGGGCACCCCCAGGGACACCTAGGGGACAGCAGGGCACCCCAGGGACACCTAGGGCACCCCCAGAGACACCTAGGGGACAGCCAGGGCACCCTAGGGACAGCCAGGGCACCCCCAGGGACACCGAGGGGACAAGCAGGGTACCCCCAGAGACACTGAGGGCACAGCCAGGGCACCCTAGGGACAGCCAGGGCACCCCCAAGGACACCTAGGGGACACGCAGGGCACCCCCAGGGACACCTAGGGGACACCCAGGGCACCCCGAGGGACACCAGGGCACCCCCAGGGACACCTAGGGGACAGCCAGGGCACCCTAGGGACAGCCAGGGCACCCCCAGGGACACCAAGGGAACATCCAGAGCACCCCAGGGACAGCCAGGGCACCCCCAGGGACAGCTAGGGGACAGCAAGGGGACCCCCAGGGACACCTAAGGGACACCCTGGGCACCCCCAGGGACACCAAGGGGACACCCAGGGACACCTAGGGGACAGCCAGGGCACCCCAGGGACAGCGAGGGCACCCCCAGGGACACCTCGGGGACTGCCAGGGCCCCCCCAGGGACACCTAGGGGACAGCCAGGGAACCCCAGGGACACCCTGGGCACCCCCAGGGACACCTAGGGGACAGCCAGGGAACCCGAGGGACAGCCAGGGCACCCCCAGGGACACCTAGAGGACAGCCAGGGCACCCCCAGGGACAGCTAGGGGACAGCCAGGGCACCCCCAGGGACACCTAGGGGACAGCCAGGGCCCCCCCAGGGACACCTAGGGTACAGCCAGGGCACTCCAGGGACAGCCAGGGCACCCCCAGGGACACCTAGGGGACAGGCAGGGCACTGCCAGGGACACTCTGGGCACCCACAGGGACACCTTGGGGACAGCCAGGGCACCCCCAGGGACACCTAGGGCACCCAAAGGGACACCTAGGGGACAGCCAGGGCATCCTAGGGACAGCCAGGGAACCCCCAGGGACACCTAGGGGACAGGCAGCGAACCCCCAGGGACACCTAGGGGACAGCCAGGGCACCCCCAGGGACACCGAGGGGACAGCCAGGGCACCCCCAGGGACACCTAGATAACAGCCAGGGCACTCCAGGGACACCCAGGGCACCCCCAGGGACACGTAGAGGACAGCCATGGCACCCAAGGGACAGCCAGGGCACCCCCAGGGACACGTAGGGGACAGCCAGGGCACCCCAGGGACACCCAGGGCACCCCCAGGGACACCTAGGGGACAGCCAGGGCACACTAGGGACAGCCAGGGCACCCCCAGGGACACTAACGGGACAGCCAGGGCACCCCAGGGACACCTAGGGGACAGGCACGGCACTCCCAGAGACCCCTAGGGGAGAGCCAGGGCCCCCACAGGGACACCCAGGGCACCCCCAGGGACACCTAGGGGACAACCAGGGCACCCTAGGGACAGCCAGGGCACCCCCAGGGACACCTAGGGGACAGGCATGGCACCCCCAGGGACACCTAGGGGACAGGCAGGGCACCCCCAGGGACACCTAGGGGACAGCCAGGGCCCCCCCAAGGACACCTAGGGGAAAGGCAGGGCACCCCCAGGGACACCGAGGGGACAGCCAGGGCACCCCAGGGACACCCAGGGCACCCCCAGGGACACCTAGGGGACAGCCAGGGCACACTAGGGACAGCCAGGGCACCCCCAGGGACACTAACGGGACAGCCAGGGCACCCCAGGGACACCTAGGGGACAGGCACGGCACCCCCAGAGACACCTAGGGGAGAGCCAGGGCCCCCACAGGGACAGCCAGGGCACCCCCAGGGACACCTAGGGGACAGGCATGGCACCCCCAGGGACACCTAGGGGACAGGCAGGGCACCCCAGGGACACCTAGGGGACAGCCAGGGCACCCTAGGGACAGCCAGGGCACCCCCAGGGACACCTAGGGGACAGGCAGGGCACCCCAGGGACACGCAGGGCACCCCCAGGGACACCTAGGGGACAGCCAGTGCACCCCAGGCACACCGAGGGCACCCCCAGGGACACCTAGGGGACAGCCAGGGCACCCTAGGGACAGCCAGGGCACCCCCAAGGACACCTAGGGGACACGCAGGGCACCCCCAGGGACACCTAGGGGACAGCCATGGCACCCTAGGGACAGCCAGGGCACCCTTAGGGACACCTAGGGGACAGCCAGGGCACCCTAGGGACAGCCAGGGCACCCCCAGGGACACCTAGGGGACAGGCAGGTCAACCCCAGGGACACCTAGGGGACAGCCAGGGCACTCCAGGGACAGCCAGGGCACCCCCAGGGACACCAGGGCGCCCCCAGGGCACCCCAGGGACCCACAGGGCACCCCCAGGGACACCTAGGGGACAGGCAGGGCACTCCCAGGGACACTCTGGGCACCCACAGGGACACCTTGGGGACAGCCAGGGCACCCCAGGGACACCCAGGGCACCCCCAAGGACACCTAGGGGACAGCCAGGGCACCCTAGGGACAGCCAGGGCACCCCCAGGGACACCTAGGGGACAGGCAGGGCACCCCAGGGACACGCAGGGCACCCCCAGGGACACCTAGGGGACAGCCAGGGCACCCCAGGCACACCCAGGGCACCCCCAGGGACACCTAGGGGACAGCCAGGGCACCCCCAAGGACACCTAGGGGACAGCCAGGGCACCCCCAGGGACACCTAGGGGACAGCTATGGCACCCTAGGGACAGCCAGGGCACCCCCAGAGACACCGAGGGCACAGCCAGGGCCCCCTGGGGAAAGCCAGGGCACCCCCAGGGACACCTGGGGGACAGGCAGGTCACCCCCAGGGACACCAAGGGGACAGCCCGGGCATCCTAGGGACAGCCAGGGCACCCCCAGGGACACCTGGGGGACAGGCAGGGCACCCCCAGGGACACCTAGGGCACAGCCAGGGCCCCCCCAAGGACACCTAGGGGACAGGCAGGGCCCCCCCAGGGACACCTAGGGGACAGGCAGGTCACCCCCAGGGACACCGAGGGGACAGCCAAGGCACCCCCAGGGACACCTAGATAACAGCCAGGGCACTCCAGGGACACCCAGGGCACCCCCAGGGATACGTAGAGGACAGCCATAGCACCCCAGGGACAGCCAGGGCACCCCCAGGGACACCAAGGGGACAGCCAGAGCACCCCAAGGACAGCCCGGGCACCCCCAGGGACACCTAGGGGACAGGAAGGGCACCCCCAGGGACACCCTGGGCACCCCCAGGGACAAGTAGGGGACAGCCAGGGCAGCCCAGGGACACCCAGGGCACCCCCAGGGACACCTAGGGGACAGCCAGGGCACCCTAGGGACAGCCAGGGCACCCCCAGGGACACTAACGGGACAGCCAGGGCACCCCAGGGACACCAAGGGGACAGGCACGGCACCCCCAGAGACCCCTAGGGGAGAGCCAGGGCCCCCACAGGGACACCCAGGGCACCCCCAGGGACACCTAGGGGACAGGCATGGCACCCCCAGGGACACCTAGGGGACAGGCAGGGCACCCCCAGGGACACCTAGGGGACAGCCAGGGCCCCCCCAAGGACACCTAGGGGAAAGGCAGGGCACCCACAGGGACACCGAGGGGACAGCCAGGGCACCCCCAGGGACACCTAGGGGACAGGCAGGGCACCCCAGGGACACGCAGGGCACCCCCAGGGACACCTAGGGGACAGCCAGGGCACCCCAGGCACACCCAGGGCACCCCCAGGGACACCTAGGGGACAGCCAGGGCACCCTAGGGACAGCCAGGGCACCCCCAAGGACACTAACGGGACAGCCAGGGCACCCCAGGGACACCTAGGGGACAGGCACGGCACCCCCAGGGACACCTAGGGGACAGGCAGGGCACCCCCAGGGACACCTAGGGGACAGCCAGGGCCCCCCCTAGGACACCTAGGGGAAAGGCAGGGCACCTACAGGGACACCGAGGGGACAGCCAGGGCACCCCCAGGGACACGTAGAGGACAGCCATGGCACCCCAGGGACAGCCAGGGCACCCCCAGGGACACCCTGGGCACCCCCAGGGACACGGAGGGGCCAGCCAGGGCACCCCAGGGACACCCTGGGCACCCCCAGGGACACCGAGGGGACAGCCAGGGCACCCCAGGGACACCTAGGGGACAGCCAGGGCACCCCAGGGATACCCAGGGCACCCCCAGGGACACCTAGGGGACAGCCAGGGCATCCCCAGGGACGCCCAGGGCACACTCAGGGACACCTAGGGGACAGCAAGGGCACCCCATGCACACCCAGGGTACACCCAGGGACACCTAGGGGACAGCCAGGGCACCCCCAGGGACACCGAGGGCACAGAAAGGGCACCCCCAAGGACACCTAGGGGACACGCAGGGTACCCCCAGGGACAACGAGGGGACAGCCATGGCACCACCAGGGACACCTAGGGGACAGCCAGGGAACCCCAAGGACACCCTGGGCACCCCCAGGGACTCCCAGGGCACCCCCAGGGACACCTAGGGGACAGCCAGGGCACCCCCAGGGACACCTAGGGGACAGGCAGGGCACCCCCAGGGACACCTAGGGGACAGCCAGGGCCCCCCCAGGGACACCTAGGGGACAGCCAGGGCACTCCAGGGACAGCCAGGGCACCCCGAGGGACACCTAGGGGACGGCCAGGGCAACCCCAGGGACACCAGGTTACCCCCAGGGCACCTCTGGGACCCACAGGGCACCCCCAGGGACACCTAGGAGACAGGCAGGGCACTCCCAGGGACACTCGGGGCACCCACAGGGACACCTTGGGGAAAGCCAGGGCACCCCAGGGACACCCAGGGCACCCCCAGGGACACCTAGGGCACCCCCAGGGACACCTAGGGGACAGCCAGGGCACCCCAGGCACACCCAGGGCACCCCCAGGGAGACCTAGGGGACAGCCAGGGCACCCTAGGGACAGCCAGGGCACCCCCAGGGACACCGAGGGGACAAGCAGGGCACCCCCAGAGACACTGAGGGCACAGCCAGGGCACCCTAGGGACAGCCAGGGCACCCCCAAGGACACCTAGGGGACAGGCAGGTCACCCCCAGGGACACCTAGGGGACAGCCAGGGCACCCCCAGGGACACCTAGGGCACACCCAGGGACAGCCCGGGCACCCCCAGGGCCACCTAGGGGACACCCTGGGCACCCCCTGGGACACCCAGGGCACCCCCAGGACACCCCAGGGACACCTAGGGGACAGCCAGGGCACCCCAGGGACACCCAGTGCACCCCCAGGGACACCTAAAAAACCTCCAGGGCACCCCCAGGGACACCTAGGGGACAGCCAGGGCACCCCCAGGGACACCTAGGGGACAGCCAGGGAACCCCAGGGACACTGACGAGACAGCCAGGGCACCCCAGGGACAATTAGGGCACACCCAGGGCACCCTAGGGACAGCCAGGGCACCCCCAGGGACACCTAGGGGACAGCCAGGACACTCCCAGGGACACTCTGGGCACCCCCAGGGACACCTAGGGGACAGCCAGGGCACCCCCAGGGACACCCAGTGCACCCCCAGGGACACCCAGGGCACCCCCAGGGACACCTAGGGCACCCCCAGAGACACCTAGGGGACAGGCAGGGCACCCCCAGGGACACCTAGGGGACAGCCAGGGCCTCCCCAGGGACACCTAGGGGACAGCCAGGGCACCCCAGGGCACCCCAGGGACACCCAGGGCACCCCCAGGGACACCTAAGGGACAGCCAGGGCACCCTAGGGACAGCCAGGGCATCCCCAGGGAGACTGACGGGACAGCCAGGGCACCCCAGGGACACCTAGGGGACAGGCAGGGCACCCTAGGGACAGCCAGGGCACCCCCAGGGACACATAGGGGACAGCCGGGGCACCCCCAGGGACACCTAGGGGACAGCCAGGGCACTCCAGGGACAGCGAGGGGACCCCCAGGGACACCTCGGCGATCTCCAGGGCACCCCCAGGGACACTAAGGGGACAGTCAGGGCACCCCAGGGACACCCTGGGCACCCCCAGGGACACGTCGGGGACAGCCAGGGAACCCCAGGGACAGCCAGGGCACCCCCAGGGACACCCTGGGCAAACCTAGGGACACCTAGGGGACAACCAGGGCCCCCCCAGGGACACCTAGGGGACAGCCAGGGCACCCCAGGGCACCCCACGGACACCCAGGGCACCCCCAGAGACACCTAAGGGACAGCCAGGGCACTCCCAGGGACACCGAGGGGACAGCCAGGGCACCCCCAGGGACACTAACGGGACAGCCAGGGTACCCTAGGGACAGGCAGGGTATCCCCAGGGACACCTAGGGGACAGCCAGGGCACTCCAGGGACACCTAGGGGACAGCCAGGGCACCGCTAGGGACCCCTAGGGGACCTCCAGGGCACCCCAAGGAGAGCCAGGGCACCCCCAGGGACACCCAGGGCACCCCCAGGGACACCTAAGGGACATCCAGGGCACCCCAGGGACACCCAGGGCTTCTTCAGGGACACTTAGGGGACAGCCAGGGCACCGCCAGGGACAGCCAGGGCACCCCCAGGGACACCTAGGGGACAGCCAGGGCACACCCAGGGACACCCAGGGGACAGCCAGGGACACCTAGGGGACAGCCAGGGCACCCCAGGGACACCTAGGGGACAGTCAAGGCAATCCCAGGGACACCTAGGGGACAGACAGGGCACCCCCAGGGACACCTAGGGGACAGCCAGTGCACCCCAGGGACACCTAAGGGACAGCCAGGGCACCCCAGTGACAGCCAGGGCACCCCCAGGGACACCTAGAGGACAGCCAGGGCACCCCAGGGACACCCAGGGCACCCCCAGGGACACCTAGGGGACAGCCAGGGCACCCCAGGGACACCCAGGGCACCCCCAGGGACACCTAGGGGACAGCCAGGGCACCCCAGGGACACTCAGTGCACCCCCAGGGACACTTTGGGGACAGTCAGGGCACCCCCAGGGACACTTTGGGGACAGCCAGGGCACCCTAGGGATAGCCAAGGAAACCCCAAGAAACCCCAAGGAAACCTCGGGGACAGCCAGGGCACTCCCAGGGACACGAAGGGGACCTCCAGGGCATCCCCAGGGACACCTAGGGGACAGCCAGGGCGCCCCAAGGGCAGCCAGGGCGCCCCCAGGGACACCTAAAGGACAGCCAGGGCACCCTAGGGACAGCCAGGGCACCCCCACGGACACCGAGGGGACAGCCAGGGTACACCCTGGAACACCTAGAGGACAGCCAGGGCATCCCCAGGGAGACTGACGGGACAGCCAGGGCAGCCCACGGACACCCAGGGCACCCCCAGGGACACCTAAGGGACAGCCAGGGCACTCCCAGGGACACCGAGGGGACAGCCAGGGCACCCCAGGGACACCTAGGGGACAGCCAGGGCACCCTAGGGACAGGCAGGGTATCCTCAGGGACACCTAGAGGACAGGCAGAGCACCCCCAGGGACACATAGGGGACAGCCAGGGCACCCCAGGGACACCCAGGGCACCCCCAGGGACACTTAGGGGACAGCCAGGGCACCGCCAGGGACAGCCAGGGCACTCCCAGGGACACCTAGGGGACAGACAGAGCACCCCAAGTTTTTCCAGGGTACCCCCAGGAACACCTAGGGGACACCCAGGGCACCCCCAGGGACACCTAGGGGACAGCCAGGGCACACCCAGGGACACCCAGGGGACAGCCAGGGACACCTAGGGGACAGCCAGGGCACCCCAGGGACACCTAGGGGACAGTCAAGGCAATCCCAGGGACACCTAGGGGACAGACAGGGCACCCCCAGGGACACCCAGGGCACCCCTAGGGACACCTAGGGGACAGCCAGGGCACCCCAGGGACACCCAGGGCACCCCCAGGGACACGTAGGGGACAGGCAGGGCAGCCCATGGACAGCCAGTGCACCCCCAGGGACACCTAGGGGACAGCCAGGGCACCCCATGGACAGCCAGGGCACCCCCAGGGACACCTAGGGGACCTCCAGGGCACCCCCAAGGACACCTAAGGGACAGACAGGGCACCCCAGGGACACCAAGGGGACAGCCAGGGCACCCCAGGGACACCAAGGGGACAGCCAGGGCACCCCCAGGGACACCTAGCGGACAGCCTGGGCACCCCTTGGGACACCTAGGGGACAGCCAGGGCACCCCAGGGACAGCCTGGGCACCCCCAGGGACACCTACGGGACAGCCAGGGCACCCACAGGGACACCAAGGGGACAGCCAGGGAACCCCAGGGACACCTAGGGGACAGCCAGGGAACCCCAGGGACAGCCAGGGCACCCCCTGGGCACCCCAGGGACAGCCAGGGCACCCCAGGGACACCCAGGGCACCCGCAGGGACACCTAGGGGACAGCCAGGGCACTCCAGGGACAGCCAGGGCACCCCCAGGGACACCTAGGGGACAGCCAGGGCACTCCAGGGACAGCCAGGGCACCCCCAGGGACACCGAGGGGACAGCCAGGGCACCCCCAGGGACAGCAGGGCACCCCCAGGGACACCAAGGGGACAGTCAGGGCACTCCAGGGACACCTAGGGGACAGCCTGGGCATCCCCAGGGACACCCAGGGACACCGAGGGGACAGCCTGGGCGCCCCCAGGGACCCCCAGGGCACCCCCAGGGACACCTAGGGGACAGCAAGGGCACCCCAGGGACATCCAGGGCATCCCCAGGGACCCCTTAGTGACAGCCAGGGCACTCCCAGGGACACCTAGGGGACAGCAAGGGCACCCCAGGGACAGCCAGGGACACCTAGGGGATAACCAGGTAACCCCAGGGACACCGAGGGGACAGCCAGGGCACCCCCAGGGACAACCAGGGCACCCCCAGGGACACCTAGGGGACTGCCAGGGAACCCCCAGGGACACCTAAGGGACAGCCAGGGCACCCCAGGGACACCCAGGGCACCCCCAGGAACAGCCAGGGTCATCTCAGGGACAGCCAGGGAACCCCCAGGGACACCAAGGAGGCAGCCAGGGCACCCCAGGGACACACAGGGCACCCCCAGGGACACCAAGGGGACAGCCAGGGCCACCCCAGGGACACCTAGGAGGCAGCTAGGGAAGCCCCAGGGATACCTAGGGGACAGCAAGGGCACCCCAGGGACACCTAAGGGACAGCCCGGGCACCTGCAGGGACACCCTGGGTACCCCCAGGGACACCTAGGGGACAGCCAGGGCCCCCCCAGGGACACCTAGGGACAGCCAGGGCATCCCCAGGTTCAAATAGAAATTTGACACTCAAATACAAACAAGCCCATCTATATATTTACCTTCGCTGAAAAACCAAAGTACAGGCAAAAAATAATACCAAAAAATAAAACCGTATGTACCACCAAAGAAAGCAATATTGAATAAAAGCACGGTGTAAGTAATAAAGTATTTAAAGCATTGCACCTAAGGATCACTATTTATCAAAATCCCAGGCAAAGGGGGATTCCCCCAGTTTAAACACAGACAATAAAAGAAGAAGACGTTCTTTCCTCAGTTTTGACCCTTTTGTCCTCAGAATCCCCCCCCCCTTTTTTTTTTTTTTTTTTCTAGGGACGCCTGGGAAGGATTGGGAAGACAAACTTGAAAGGGAAAAGGAGAAAAGTCCCCCCCCTACAAATCCACACCGGCTCACCTGCTCCTGCTGCCCGGCACAAAGGTTTGTCCCTCGGCATCTCCTGAAGCAATACTCCATATCCGAGGGTTCCCCCAAACTCTGTAAGACGAGCTCGCCATCATCCCGTAAGACACTCCAGAGAGCCTCGCAGAAGCTGCTCCCTCCGGCAGCTCCACGCTAGACTGAGCTGAGGCTCCCCGCGTAAGCAGCTCGGGCAGGAGCCACCTGCCCCTCATTATCCTTTACAGCTCACGCCTGCGGCTGCTCTGTCCCCTCGTTATCCTAACAGCTCACGCCTGCAGCTGCTGCCAGCCCGAGGGTGAGGGCGGGGCAGAGGGAACTTCCTGCAGACATTTCACTGTTTGCACCGACACACTGGGGCACCGGGCTTTGCTTGCTAGGGATAAGCAAAAATTAAAGAGTTGACTTTTCTTGTTGTCATCATCCTTGAAGAAAGGAAAAATATATCAGGACTCGTGTGACTTCTCTGTGAACACAAAGTGCAAGGAACTTGGGAGGGGGAGGTCTTAAAACAACACCGGTTTCCTATAGCAGCAGCTGCTTTTGGTGCACACTGAAGCTTCTCTAGGCTTGTTTCAACGCTCTGCAGCAGTTAAGAGAGTACCACCTATTTAGGGGATACTGTAAAAGCTTTAGCTTTTCTAGAGATTTTCTCACCCCTTAAAACTGTATTTTATATTTCTATTTTTGTTACTTATATTTTTCTATTTTTGTATTTATTTAATTTGTGTTGACTTGTTTATTTTTTAAACTATATGAATTCATTTACCTAACACATCAGAACCACAATGAATTAAAATTAAATTAGCCTCGTTTTCTAAGGGGTAAAGATTTAATTTTTATTTAATAATGTTGGCATGTTTTCTCTGTCATTGTTTTTTCTTAAGGGGCAGTGTTTGTAGGGGCTTTTGTTTCGGTTTTTGTTTTTCTGTTTGCTTTGTTTTGGAGTTCTTTGTTAATAGACAAAGAGGTTCAGAGAGGCACAAAATAAAATGTCAACTTTGTTTTATTGCTACCTCTGAAATACAACTCGACACCAAGTTATTGCTGGTAATACTGTGCATGGGTAGAATGAGACCTGTTAAGGGGTTGAAAGGAAAAAAGTGGCAGCATAATACTGAATAGCTCCTGCTTTACCAACATGAATTTGGTAAATTTCCTTGGAAATGTGCCCTACAAGGTCCAAAAACTCCAATTAGGATGGAAAACTGGGAAAAAAAAATATATTCTCTTACTAGAATCAGAGAGAGAAAAAACATCAAATAAAAGGAAGAAATAACATCTAAATCCCAGCTTGCCTGGAAAACAAGCTTAGGCATTTCTAACACTGCAAACTTTTGGAACAGTCATCAAGTTGGTGGAAGTACATGGAACAACAAATTTAAATCTGCTTCCTCTGCTCTAATTTTAAAGGGAAGTGGAAATTCAACAGGTCCAGCTACTCCTATCCAAGAATGATCCGTGTTTTGTGGGAGTAACAATGCAAAGAAACTCGAATCTTACTTGTATTTGACATCGGAAACTCTCAGCAGAGTTGGGAAGTTTCAGTGGAACAAAAGCACCACACTTCCTGCAGTAACAAAATTTGACTCTGCAAAAGTCAGGAATTTTATTTACAAATCCATGGATGAGGAGGGGGATGACACCAGGAATACACTCCAGCTGAAAGCAAGGTTTTATTGGAAAAGGCAGGAAATCAAAGGGACAGTCTCTGTCCAGTTATGACCAGGCAACTATCCAGGAGTCAGAAAGAAAAGTGGGAACCTTGGACTGGGATAAGGCCTTCCAGTGGCTTCACTTCCTACTGGCTCTCTCCTTTTCGCCAACTACCTGCAAGAGGAAAAACAACAGGAATAAAGTCTCAAACAGGATGTCCTTGGTCCAGGCAGACTGAAATGCAGCTCCCAGCAAGGGAGGCCAGGCTGTGCCTCGGGGAGCTCCGGGAATCTGGGATTGCCCGTGGGATTAAAGGGCTGGAAAAGCACACCCACCTGCCAGGTTCAGTGCTGGGACAGAGCAAGGCCGGGGCTCGGGGGCAGCAGTTAGAGCGGGGACTGCAGGAGAACACCCCAAACCCGGGTTAAACATCCGGCACGACACGCAGCACGCTCCGGGAGAAACTCGGGTGGGAGAAGCCCCGGGATGCTCCACGTTCCTTGCCCTTGGCAGCTGTGCTGACCTCACCGTGCAGCTCCTACAAAATAGGAGAACTTATGGGAATCACCCAGAATCCATGGACTTCCAGTTATTAAGAACCACAGCTGCAGCGAAATGTGTACAAACTCTACTGCAAACCAGCAGGTCTGAGGAGACGCAGGGATTTATTCCAAAGGTGGCACACTGCTGTTACTGCTTTAAGCTCCTGACACTAGAGCATATTTGTACAATAAATTCATTATTGAAGCAGCTAAATAAAAAATAAGATTTTTTACAATAAAGCTGGCCAAAAAAGAGAGTCTCAAGATATAAGTCACACAGTTATTTTTAAAAAAAACCTTGTCTTTGGTGTGTATAACCTGCCATCCCCACATGTTTTCAGTCCTTCCCATTTATTTTTACCAAGCTGACAATTAAACCTTGTATAAAAAGCTCAAAAACAATCCAGGACAAGGCAGGTGTTTTCCCAAGTACCCTCAGTGTGGAGCTGTGTCAGCCACAAGTGTTTGCTCCCGCAGCCCAGCCCGGAGCAGGCTCCAGCTGCTGCCCAGGGGGGTTACCAAGGGACTCACTTGTTTGAAGCTGTAAATGCAGGTGGCCTGCACTGGAGTGCCAAAAAATGTGAAATATGTGACTCTCACCTTGAATAGCGATCGATCTTCTCAGGGGAGCCCCTCACCCAGGATGGGGGGCTCTGCCACGGATTTCATCCCTCTGCATCTGAAACAAAGTTCGGACAAAAGTCAGAGTGCTGCAGGATACCTTGACAGCTCCACACATCTTGTGGCAATCTAGGAATACCCTCTACAGTCTAACTACACCCCACATCACAAATTTCAAGCCCCCGGCACTATTACCCTCGTACCCCTACACCCAGACTGAGCATCAAGGCAGAGCAGCTCCCGGCCAAACACACGCCAACACCCGTGACACAGCACAGGACAAACGAGGGGACGCAACAGGGACAGAAAACTCTGGGCAAGAAGAATGACCCTGAGGGTCCAGAGAACTCGGAATGAGATGACCGAGGTGAGAAGGAAGGTGAGCTGGCCAGGCTCAGAGAACCCTGCAGGAACAAGATGCCATCGGGATGACTTATCCCAAGAAATGCAGAGATGGATGCCCGAGAACCCTACGGTCAGAATCCTCGACCTGTCTTTGCATTCTCACAAGACCTAACCCGCCGGAATGGATCAGGGCGGTGCACGGCTGTCAATACAGCTCAGAACAAGACCTGAAAAGGCATCGGACTGGATGCTTGTGAAGAGAGATGGATTCTGATGAGTGTCCGAGCAGCTGAGACAAAGGCACCTGGCTGAGGAGCACAGAGATCAGAAATGCTAAGACTGATGCCAGGAGTTTTGACAGGCCCCTGAAGGGCTAAGGGAAAAGACACGAAACACAAGACACCCAAAAGACACAGAGTGCACAACAGACACAACACACACCAGGACTGCTCTGCCCTGCACACCTCAGCACTGTGATCCAGAATGAGACTCTCCCTGGATGAAACCTAAGGGGTCACAGCTTAGACATCCCTGTCTTCAAACCTGACTCAAAAAACCTTGCTAGTGACCCCACACCCTTCTTTCATGCCCTCTATGGATCTGAGCTCTCCACTTATCTCTCAGATGTCTGGGGAGGTGAATCCACGCTGGGTCCCAAAGAAGGCCGCCTCTCCCTCAGGGAAATTCCTGCTGTAACCAGGCTGGTGTCTCCTTGTCAGCTACAATAAAGAGAACCAAACATGACCGTGTGCTCTTAGCAGCACATCAGCCAGAAACCAGCAATTCTGCTACTCACTGTCTCCTAAGCTTGCCCGTGTCCTCGGCCCCGTGCTTCAGCTGCGCTCAGAGGCCAACGCCGGCGTCGCAGGGTCTGCCTGGGTAAAGAGCAGACAAGGTGACGTGGCAGCGCTGGAACTTGAGGGGACCCTCCCTCCTTCTCCTCCCTGACTCACCTCAACTCCTCGCCCGTTATCCAAGACTACCTGGATGGGGCCTTCACAAGGAGAAGATCAAGGCTCCATCGCAGACTCCTGGAATGCTCCTGGAGGGCTCATGGGTGAGGTGACCCGGGTCTGTCGTCCGGTTGGTGAGAGGGGAGCTCGGCCTCCTGCGAGTGGACTCCCTAAAACACACAATAACAGAGGCTTAGAGTTGCACCAGCGAGTGAGGCTTGAACAATAGCAACTGCTTCTGTCCACCCATCGCTGCTCACCTCGCCCACGTCAGCTTGACTGCTGAGATCCGGCTTTACCACCTAAAAATAAAGACAAAGAACAGAGCTGTAACACGGCCACCATTTACACCTCCCCTGCAAACAGAAACAGGGACTGACCTTCTCAGGGGAGCCCCTCACCCAGGATGGGGGGCTCTGCCACAGATTTCAACTATCTGCATCTGAAACAAAGTTCAGACAAAAGTCAGAGTGCTGCAGGATACCTTGACAGCCCCAGACATCTTGTGGCAATCTAGGAATACCCTCTACAGCCCTACTACACCCCACATCACAAATTTCACGTCCCCAAGACTTGTCCTTTTACCCCTACACCCAGACTGAGCAGCAAGGCAGAGCAGCTCCAGGCCAAACACACACCAACACCCGTGACACAGCACAGGACAAACGAGGGGACACAACAGGGACAGAAAACTCTGGCAAGAAGAATGACCCTGAGGGTCCAGAGAACTATGAATGAGATGACCGAGGTGAGACTGAAGGTGAGCTGGCCAGGCTCAGAGAACCCTCTGCCTGTCTTTGCATTCTCACAAGACCTAACCCGCCGGAATGGATCAGGGCGGTGCACGGCTGTCGATACAGCTCAGAACAAGACCTGAAAAGGCATCGGACTGGATGCTTGTGAAGAGAGATGGATTCGGATGAGTGTCCGAGCAGCTGAGACAAAGGCACCTGGCTGAGGAGCACAGAGATCAGAAATGCTAAGACTGATGCCAGGGGTTTTGACAGGCCCCTGAAGGGCTAAGGGAAAAGACACGAAACACAAGACACCCAAAAGACACAGAATGCACAACAGACACAACACACCCTGGGGCTGCCCTGCCCTGCACACCTCAGCACTGTGATCCAAAATGAGACTCTCCCTGGATGAAACCTAAGGGGTCACAGCTTAGACATCCCTGTCTTCAAACCTGACTCAAAAAACCTTGCTAGTGACCCCACACTCTTCTTTCATGCCCTCTATGGATCTGAGCTCTCCACTTATCTCTCAGATGTCTGGGGAGGTGAATCCACGCCGGGTCCCAAAGAAGGCCGCCTCTCCCTCGGGGAAATTCCTGCTGTAACCAGGCTGGTGTCTCCTTGTCAGCTACAATAAAGAGAACCAAACATGACCGTGTGCTCTTAGCAGCACATCAGCCAGAAACCAGCAATTCTGCTACTCACTGTCTCCTAAGCTTGCCTGTGTCCTCGGCCCCGTGCTTCAGCTGCGCTCAGAGGCCAACGCCGGCGTCGCAGGGTCTGCCTGGGTAAAGAGCAGACAAGGTGACGTGGCAGCGCTGGAACTTGAGGGGACCCTCCCTCCTTCTCCTCCCTGACTCACCTCAACTCCTCGGCCGTTATCCAAGCCTACCTGGATGGGGCCTTCACAAGGAGAAGATCAAGGCTCCATCGCAGACTCCTGGAATGCTCCCGGAGGGCTCACGGGTGAGGTGACCCGGGTCTGTCGTCCGGTTGGTGAGAGGGGAGCTCGGCCTCCTGCGAGTGGACTCCCTAAAACACACAATAACGGAGGCTAAGTTACACCAGCAACTAAAACCTGAGCAAGAGCAACTGCTCCTGTCCACCCATCACTGCTCACTTTGCCCACGTCACTCTGACAGCTAAGATCCGGCTTCAGCTCCTAAAAATAAAGACAAAAAACAGAGCTGTAACACGGCCACCATTTACACCTCCCCTGCAAATCCAAACAATAACTGACCTTCTCAGGGGAGCCCCTCACCTAGGATGGGGGGCTCTGCCACAGATTTCATCCCTCTGCATCTGAAACAAAGTTCAGACAAAAGTCAGAGTGCTGCAGGATACCTTGACAGCTCCAGACATCTTGTGGCAATCTAGGAATACCCTCTACAGCCCTACTACACCCCACATCACAAATTTCACGTCCCCAAGACTTGTCCTTTTACCCCTACACCCAGACTGAGCAGCAAGGCAGAGCAGCTCCAGGCCAAACACACACCAACACCCGTGACACAGTACAGGACAAACAAGGGGACACAACAGGGACAGAAAACTCTGGCAAGAAGAATGACCCTGAGGGTCCAGAGAACTATGAATGAGATGACCGAGGTGAGATGGAAGGTGAGCTGGCCAGGCTCAGAGAATCCTCTGCCTGTCTTTGCATTCTCACAAGACCTAACCCGCCGGAATGGATCAGGGCGGTGCACGGCTGTCAATACAGCTCAGAACAAGACCTGAAAAGGCATCGGACTGGATGATGCTGAAGACAGATGGATTCTGATGAGTGTCCGAGCACCAAAGTCAAAAGCACCTGGCTGAGGAGCACAGAGATGGGAAATGCTAAGACTGATGCCAGGAGTTTTGATAGGCCCCTCGAAGGGCTAAGGGAAAAGACAGGAAACACAAGACGCCCAAAAGACACAGAGTGCACAACAGACACAACACACCCTGGGACTGCTCTGCCCTGCACATCTCAGCACTGTGATCCAGAATGAAACTTTCCCTTTGTCTAGTCTAAGGGGTCACATCTTGCACCCCTCCATCTCCAAACCTGACTCAAAAAATCCCTCCCGGTGACCCCTGCCTGGCACCCCGCTTTCATCCCCTCTATGGATCTGAGCCCTCCACTTATCTCTCAGATGTCTGGGGAGGTGAATCCACGCCGGGTCCCAAAGAAGGCCGCCTATGCCTCTGGGAAATTCCTCCTGTCACTTGCCTGCTGTCTCCTAGTCAGCTACAATAAAGAAAACCAAACATCAAAGCATAATCTTAGCTGCACATCAGCCAAAAACCAGCAGCTCTGCTACTCACCGTCTCTTAAGCAGGACCGGGTCCTCGGGCCCCGTGTGTGCTTCAGCTGAGCTCGGAGGCTGACGCTCGCAGCGCCAAAGCCTTAGAGGCATTACTGGCACCGAGCCCACCCACCGTGGCCTCCATTAGGGCTGTGAGCATCCCCGGTTAGAGCAGGACAGGAACGCAGGGTGGACATCCCCGGTGAACCTCAACCCTGTGGACTCGGCCCCACCACTGTCACTTCCTGCCTGGCCCTAGCTTAGGGTTACTGCCTGCACCTCTCAGGACTTCTGGCATTGCCTTGCCATTAGGATTGCTGCCTGCACCTGCTCTCAGGGAAACAGTGTTGGAAGCAGCACTGTGAGGACCGGGATACCTGTACTCTGACTTGTATCCTAGGCTGTACCCCTGATTTTCACTGTGTGTTCTCTAGTCCTTCAGTCCTTTACCTCAGCCTCTGTGTGTATCACTGTAACCTCCCCCCTTCTGAACCCTGCTTCTTCAGAGCCCTAGACCTTGCAGCCGGGGACGCTCTACACCGTTAGGGTCCCAAGAGCTGTCCCGCACGCAGGACAGGTACATCCACAGTTGTTCCCTGCCTACCCTAAGAAACGTGGCCCTGAGACAGGGCAGAGGCTGACAGAGCCGAACTCTTTGCGGTGGCAAAAGGCACGAAGCCTTACCAACCGCCGCCTCGAGAGGGAAATCAGGAGCACTTCCACCGGCTGCGGAGAGACAGGGAATCCCAGGGTGGGTGGGGCGGGAAACCCCCGTTATCCCCAGCCCTGCTGGATCCTGCTCCCCACTATCGCTTCCTGCCTGGCCCTAGCCTGACAGTGTCTGCACAGGTCAGAGCTTCTGGTGTGTTCCTGCACTAGGGCTGCTGCCTGCACCTGCTCTCAGGGGAAGTGTGCTGGTAGCAGTGCTGTGAGGGCCGCTACACCTGTACTCTGACTTGTATCCTAGCCTGTTCCCCTGGTTTTCACCGTGTGTCCTCTAGTCCTTGAGTCCTTTACCTCAGCCTCTGTGTGTGTGGCTACACCTCCCCCCTTCTAAACCCAACTTCTTTAGAGCCCTACACCTCGCAGCCAGGCCTTCTGGCATTGTCCTGCATAAGGGCTCCTGCCTGTACCCGCACTCAGGGAAACGGGCATGTCTTTAGGGCTACTCCTTCGGGTTTGGGTCGGGCTGGTACACCTGTACTCTCAATTGGCACATCTTGGACATCCCTATCTCCAAACCTGACTCAAAAACCCCTCCTGACAAGTCCTGACCCAGCACTCCACTTTCATCCCCTCTGTGGCTCTGAACCCTCCACTTATCTCTTGGATGTCTGGGGATGAGAATCCATGTCGGGTGCCACAGAAGGCTGCCTCGCCCTCTGGGAATTTCCTGCTGTCACCAGGCTGCTGTCTCTTATTCGGCTACAAGAAATAAAACAAACATCGATGTATGATCTCAGCAGATCTGTTGGCCAATCGGTCAGGGCGTAAGACAAGTGGACCACCTCAAACACACAAACAATAACATAAGCTGAAAAGTTACATCAGAAACACCACCACACTTAACTGCATAAATACATAAATTTTCAAACAGACAACCCCAAAAAAATTCCAGCAAAAAAAGCCAACTCTTATCACCCCCAGTCAAACTACTGAATATAATAAAAACAACCCCACGTCCAATCCCCTCAATAATACTCCAGAACATATACCCAGAGCGCCCCCAAAGTTAAAGACCTCCCGCTAGCCAAATAAAAAGGAAAAAGCCCATGTCTTGCAACCTATATTAATTCATTAACCTAAAACTTTAAAAACAAACATTAAAGTTTAAACCTTTAGACAACACTAGCACACCATAGACGCCAATCCCATCACTACATGCCAAACCAAAACTTATTTCAACCTTTTGTGCTGCTGCTGCTCGGCACAAAGGTTTGTCCCTCAGCACCTCCTGAAGTAATGTTCCACGCCCAAGGCCTCCCCCAGCCCCTGTGAGATGAACTCACCATCCTTCCATGAGCCTCACCTGGGAGCCCAGCATAAACCCCTCTCCTCCTGCAGCTCCGTGCCAAACTGAGCTCGGGCTCCCCTCTTAAAGCAGTGCTGGCAGGACCCGCCCCCTCGTTATCCTTTACAGCTTCCACCTGTCCCCTCATCAGTGTGACAGCTCTCACCTGGGGCTGCTCTGTCCCCTCATCAGTGTGACAGCTCTCACCTGGGGCTGCTCTGTCCCCTCAATCAGCCTGTGACAGCTCTCACCTGCAGCTGCTGCCAGTCCCTGCTGCTCATTTCCTGGACATTGCACTGTGTGCACTGACACGCTGGGGCACCGGGCTTTCCTTGCTGTGAATAAGGATCCCTCTTCTCCTGCACGTGCCCAAGGCTGAAACTGGGATTCCACCTCCTAAATTCCGTTTGTGTGAGGTTCACAATTCCTAAGGAAATTTCCCAGCAATCGTTACCCTTCATTTACATTTTCTCCTTTGGAATCATTACTACCTTGTCTTTCTGTGCAAGGGTTTCCAAACGTTCATTGGGAGTTCAGTAGCCGGGTTGGCTTGTTTATAACATAGCTGACAATCCCAGGCTCAATCCAAACACCCAGAGATACAGGGAAATATGGAGACAGTTTATAAATACTGCCCACCTCTGACCCTGAATTCTTCATCGCACATCCTTGGAGCAGATTTACTCCATCCTTTCTTCCCAGCAGCACCTCTCCAGCACAAATCTCACTTCTCACACCTGTTTCTTCCCACAAACCAAACAGAAATCTACTACAGGGCGAGGCGGGGAGGGGCGAGGCCGGTCTCGGCGCAGAGCCCCCGGGCCCTCAGGGCGGGCCGGGGGGACCGGAGCAGAGCCCGGGCCGGGTTGGAGCCGGAGCCGGTCTGAGGGCGGAGGCCCCGGGCCCTCAGCGCGGGCCGGGGGGCGGGGGCGGTTCCCGGGGCCCGCTGTCCAATCAGCACTGCCGATGCCTCAGCGAGCCCGCCAATCGCGGGGATTCAAAAGGGTGGCGGAAGTAGCTGCTGCTCTATGGGCTCGGTGAGGAACGCCCCGATGGGGTCCCGGCTCCGCCCTGAGCCCGCCCCGAGCCCGCCCCGGCTCCGCCCCGCGCTGCCCGGGATGGGGGCGGGACCATCGCCCGCGGCCCCGCCCCGCCCCTCACAGCTGAGCCGAGCCGAGGTTGCTCACGGCCCTGCGCGGGCCGGCTCGGCCGACTTCTTCTGCCCTAAGGCTTTTGTATTTCCCTCCATTTCCCCGGGCCGGAGGGCCGCGGGGGTGGCGTGTGGGCGCGGCGGAGAGCGGCGGGAACGTGCGGAGCGAGACAGGCGGCCGGCACGGCGGGCGCGGCGGGACCTCGGCAGAGAGAGGCGCCGCCGCCGCTGCCTGCCGGCGCGGGCCCGGCTCCCGCCCGCCCGCCCGCGGCGCCGCTGCGCCCCCATCCCGTGTCCGCACACCCGCAGACGCCGCGGAAAATCGCGCCCGGACGGCTCCGGGGTCCGGGTGGCGCGCGCAGGCAGCCGGCTGCCACGCGCCCGGGCTCCTTGCCTTTTTCCCTCCCTTTCGGCCCCGAGCTGCGGGCGGGCGGGCGGCAGCGCCGCCCCCGAGCTCACAATGCGGGGCTGCCACGCGCGTCGGGGACGGGCGGGGGGGACAGCTGCACTACCGCTCTTTGCCCACACGGTGGCAGCACTGCCACACGGCTCCGGCGGGACGGTCATGTAGGACAGCTGCACTACCGCTCTTTGCCCACAGGGTGGCAGCATTGCCGCACAGATCAGGCGGGACGGGCGGGAGGGACAGCTGCACTACCGCTCTTTGCCCACAGGGTGGCAGCATTGCCGCACAGATCAGGCGGGACGGGCGGGAGGGACAGCTGCACTACCGCTGTTTGCCCACACGGTGGCAGCATTGCCGCACAGATCGGGCGGGCCGGGCGGGGGGGAAGCTGCACTACCGCTCTCTGCCCACAGGGTGGCAGCACTGCCGCGCGGCGGCGCGGAGCGGAGCCATAAACGAACGTGCCCAGAAATGCCCTTCCGAACAGCCTCCGGAATAAATGGCCCAAAAGACCCCCGAGCACACCTGCGAGAGCCCTGCCAGCAACCAGACCGAAACAAAAAAGCCTTTAGTTTAGGCTCTATTCCAAAAATCCTCCCAAATCCCCACAAAATTACACAAATATCCCCCAATTCCCCCCCAAACTCCCCCCAAAAATCCCGCAAAAATTCCCCAAATGTCCCCAAAAAATCCCCCAAAATCCCCCAACGGTCCCCCCCAAATTCCGCAAAACTGCCGCAAAAAACCTTCCTAAAAATTCCCCAAAATCCCCTCGAAAATCCGCCGAAAAATCTGGTTGATCCGCCATCTTTTGTGTGGGTACCGTTAAGACCCCCCGCACCAGCTGCTCGCCCAGGCGCCTGAGTCAATAAAAAACCTGAACCCCCCCCGCAGCGCCGCCGAGCCCACAGCCCGTGTGCGCACACCTGGAAACGCCGCGGAAAATTGCGCCAGAGCGGCGCCGTGGTCGGGGTCGCGCGCAGGCAGTCAGGAAAACGCCGCTGGGGTCCTTGCCCCGTACCGCCATTTTGGCCGCCGTCTTTGGAAGGTCAAGAGCGTAGCGCCGAGCCGCCATCGTGAAAGTGGCGTCACCTGACTTCCGCCCTTCCTCGCTGCCATCTTGGTTGTGGGTGAAGCAATTTCCGGTTGTTCCGCCATCTTTTTTGTGGCACACTTAAGGCACCCCCAAGCTCCTCACACAGGCGCCTGACTAAATCGACTGTCTGAACACGGCCACGGCGCCGCTAAGCCCACAGCCCGTGTTCACACACCTGGAAACGCTGTGGAAAATCGTGCTTAGGCGGCGACGTGGTCGGGGTCGCGTGCAGGCAGTCGGGTGGACGCCGCTGAGGTCCTTGCCGCTTTTCCGCCATTTTGGCCGCCATCTTTGGAAGGTCAAGCGCGTCGCGCTGTGCCGCGACGCCATCTTTTTAGTGGCACACCTAAGGCGCCCCCCCCCCCGTGCTCCTCATAGAGGCACCTAACTGAATAAAACGCCTGAACACGGCCAATGCGCCGCTGAGCCCACAGCCCGTGTCCGCGCACCTGGAAACGCTGCGGAAAATTGTGTCCAGGTGGCACCGTGGTTGGGGTCGCGCGCAGGCAGTCGCCTGCCATGCACCCGGGGTTCCTGCATTTTTCCCGCCTATTTTCCCGCAAGCTTTACACTGTCGGGCGGCAGCACTGTCCCCGAGCTCACAGCCCAGGGCTGCCACGCGCATCGGGAACGGGCACGAGGGAGCGCGGCAGTACCGTTCTCTATCCACACGGTGGCAGCACGGCCGCACAGTTCGGCCCTGGGCTGCCGGGGGCAGCTGCAGTACCGCTCTCTGTCCACAGGATGGCAGCATTGCCGCACAGTCCGGCCCGGGGCTGCCGGGGGCAGCTGCAGTACCGCTCTCTGTCCACAGGATGGCAGCATTGCCGCACAGTCCGGCCCGGGGCTGCCGGGGGCAGCTGCAGTACCGCTCTCTGTCCACAGGATGGCAGCATTGCCGCACAGTCCGGCCCGGGGCTGCCGGGGGGCAGCTGCAGTACCGCTCTCTGTCCACACGGTGGCAGCACGGCCGCACAGTCCGGCCCGGGGCTGCCGGGGGGCAGCTGCAGTACCGCTCTCTGTCCACACGGTGGCAGCACGGCCGCACAGTCCGGCCCGGGGCTGCCGGGGGGCAGCTGCAGTACCGCTCTCTGTCCACAGGATGGCAGCATTGCCGCACAGTCCGGCCCGGGGCTGCCGGGGGGCAGCTGCAGTACCGCTCTCTGTCCACAGGATGGCAGCATTGCCGCACAGTCCGGCCCGGGGCTGCCGGGGGGCAGCTGCAGTACCGCTCTCTGTCCACACGGTGGCAGCATTGCCGCACAGTTCGGCCGGGGGCTGCCACGCGCGTAGGGGACAGGCAGAGAACAGAGGCCAAAAAGAACGGGGCCAAAAATGCCCTTCCAAAAATCCTCTCAAATAAATGCCCCAAAAGACCCCCAACCACAACTGCAAGAATTCTGCCTCTCACCAAATTCAAACCAAAAAAGCCTTTATGTTCCAATATTTTTTGTATTTATTATTTTTATATTTTATCATCACCCCTTAACTTTTATATTCATATCTATGCCTACTCTATATAATACACCTCACATGCAATAATAAGTATTATATCTATTTATATAATTGATAATTTTTGTATTTTATATCTCCTTTTTTGTTACTTATGTTTTTCTATTTTTGTATTTCTTTTTAAAATTTGTATTTGTTTATATTTTAAACTATCTGAATTAATTTACCTAACACATCAGAACCATAATGAATTGGAATTAAATGAGCCTGGTTTTCTAAGGGGTAAAGATTCAATTTTTATTTAATAATATTGGCATATTTTCTCTCTTTTTTCTTGGGGGGCGGTGTTTGTGGCGACTTTTGTTTTGGATTTTTTCTGTTTGCTTTGTTTCTGATTTCTTTGTTAATAAACAAGGAGGTGCAGAGTGCTACAAAATAAAATGTCAAATTTGTTTTATTGCTACCTCTGAAATACACCTCGACACCAAATTACTGCTGGTAATACTGTGCGTGGGTGGAATGAGACCTGTTAAGGGGTTGAAAGGAAAAAATGGCAGCATGGTGCTGATTGAACAGTCATGAAATTGGTGGAAGTTCATGGAATGATGATTTAAAATCTGCTTCCTCTGCTCTGATTTTAAAGGGAAGTGGGAATTCAACTCCTATCCAAGAATTATCTGTTTTGTGGGACTAACAATCCAAACGAACTCAAATCTTATTTGTATTGGACATCTGAAACTCTCAGCAGAGTTGGCAAGTTTCAATGGAACAAGAGAGCCACAATTCCTGAAATAACAAAATTTGACTCTGCAAAAGTCAGGAACTTTATTTACAAATCCATGGAGGAGGAGGAGGATGACACCAAGAACACACTCCAGCTGAAAGCAACGATTTATTGGAAAAGGCAGGAAATCAAACGGTCTCTGATAACGGTCAGGCAATTATCCAGGAGTCAGAGAGAAAAGTGGGAACCTTGGACTGGGATAAGGCCTTCCAGTGGCTTCGCTTCCTAGTGGCTCTCTCCTTTTTGCCCACAACCTGCAAGAGGAAAAACAACAGGAATAAAGTCTCAAACAGGATGTCCTTGGTCCAGGCAGACTGAGGTGCAGCTCCCAGGGAGGGAGGCCAGGCTGTGCCTCGGGGAGCTCCGGGAATCTGGGATTGCCCGTGGGATTAAAGGGCTGGAAAAGCACACCCACCTGCCAGGTTCAGTGCTGGGACAGAGCAAGGCCGGGGCTCAGGGGCAGCAGTTAGAGCGGGGACTGCAGGAGAACACCCCAAACCCGGGTTAAACATCCGGCACGACACGCAGCACGCTCCGGGAGAAACTCGGGTGGGAGAAGCCCCAGGATGCTCCACGTTCCTTGCCCTTGGCAGCTGTGCCAGGGCCTCCCTCAGAATGCTGACCTCACCGTGCAGCTCTTACAAAACTGGCAATCACCCAGAAATCCATGGATTTCCAGTTATTAAGAACCAAAGTAGCAGAAAAATGTACAAATAAAATTACTTACTTCATCACTGTACTGTCAACAGAAGTTTATGATATTTATACCATCTTTGCTAAACATTTGTTTTTTGAATGGGGGATCAAAGACTTCCAATAAGCAGCATATTTGTGGGTAAAACCTGGATCCCACCCCTGAAAGCCAACCAAGAACCTGGTTTAGACAGTGCAGAACCAACAGGCCATGAACTGGAGTTTGTTTTTAATATCTATATAAAAAATAATGAGCGATTTACAGGTCTTTCTCTAGTCAGAACCTCAGAAGTCTGTATAAAGGTGCTGTACAATATATAAACATTTACACCCAGTACATCCATACATTGCGTAGCATTCCAAGGCCACATGGCTAAGTCTGATACAGGAAGTACAGATATGAGGTCTATGGAAGGAGAAATCACACACAGGTAAGACATTATCAGGTCACATGAACATACAGAAAAATAGAGAGGAGTTGACGGCAGAGAGATCATTTCAGTGGGGCTAATTCATCTGGAATTAAAGGACTGGATTTCTCACTGTACTTGGTGGTCAGGCTGAGTCCACATAGCTCAACAGAAACCAACCTCTGGGAAAGAACACAGGGCAATATCTACACCAGCTACTTAATAGTATTAAATATTTCACAGTCATATTCCACCCAGGGAGTATTAGTATGTGCCATGCTACACAGCAAACCTGGTGTCAATGGCTCACCCGGTGTCAACCAGGTGAACATAGTTCAGAGCTGCTTTAAAGCCTTTTGAACTCCCAAAGTCTTACTTCAAAAGGTGTCGGAGCAGTCAGCTGTAGTTGTGAAGAACTGCACTCAGAACTGCCTCACTGTGCTTTGTTAGCCTTTAAAAATATTTAACGCTTCAAAGCCAAAACAAGATATTCACTTGCAAAGAGTAAATCATGTTTGCATTTTAGGTAAGTAAAGCTCAATCATCTACTCTTCTTTCTCCACCAAACTGGACCAAGGGTATCCTTTTACCACTTTTTGGCAGTCATTAAAAATCTCAGATGTCAGGAAATAATCACTAAAACTGTGAATAAATTAACACCCTTCCATTTCTGCTGTTCTTACAGCCATAGGAGTGATGTGTCAGTAGGCTCTGGTGGTAACATCCCTCTTTAAAATATCTCTGCCAGCCCAGACCATAGATGGTGTGTCTCCTGTATCCTGTTTGTCATCAACACTCCTTGATCACGCATTCATAGTATATAGGGGAGAGTTCTAAAATATACAGGCAAGAACTTCACTGACAGAGCTGCTGCGGCAGCTGAGTCTGTCCTAAGGTCAGTTCTGACCTTGACAAAAGGGAAAAAACCCAATTCCTAACTAGCATTAAATAATTGAAGATGGGACTTCAGTATCAGCTCCACACTGAGGCTGAGGGTGCCATGGTGCCACGAGTGAAACCAAAAGAAACTGTGTTATTTAACAGAACCCAGAATTTTCTTTCCTCTCACGGATGTTTGCAACCCAAAACCCTGTGAATGAATCAAGGAACTGAAGTGATTTTGTTGTGTCAGAAAAAGCAAAATTTACAAAATTATGTCAAATACCGTATTTAGCTACAGGGTTTTGTGTATGAACTGAGCAGCATCAGCAGTTCATTTGCTGCCCTGGAACTGACAGAACCACCTTGCCAGTGTTCTCCTGGACCCAGCAAGAACATGTGGTTTCCTGATGTAAACAAGCAACCTGCTCTAGAGAAAACACCCGGTTCAGCCCACACCTGCCTTATCTGTGACTGGAATCCACGTGGGAAGGGTTAGATTGACTGGCTACAGTGGATAGCTTGGCACAAGAACAGAAAGTGAGTCAGGATCACATCGGCAATAGAGGCATTAAATAACTTTGTTCAGAGTTCACAATACTCGGGGACGCTGCAGCAGTGCAACACTGGGAGCAGCAGACATAGTCTGCAAAGGGACACAGGAACAGCAGCTCATGGAAGGGTTTCACTGAAGCAATCTGAAAAAATCCTTCATGGAGCTTAGATAATTTAAGTACAAATCAAATACATCCCCCCTCTAACCAGTTTCTGAGGAAAAAAAAAAAAAAGACAATTGTGTGAGAAGAACCAATGCTTTAAATGACCCTTACTGGAAAATTGATCAAATCATGTTCTAAAAAACAGTGTCTGTCAGTCAGTCACACCCGTTTTCCAGGCACTCCTGCTGGGGTGCCTTTAGAGTCACTGGGGACTCTCCATGGCCCAGGAGTTATCAGTGTTTTCCTTACTGGAGAATACGTCTCAGTTTGGGAAGTTCCCTCTTTGGTTTCATTGGGCAGCTCCACCTGTCTCTCTCCATGGTGTCTGTTCAGTGTAAGAGCTTCCTGTGTTTCCACCCTCTGTTTCTCCGTGGAAAGCAGAGGGATATTGGAAAGGCTGGAGGTTTTGAATCTGCTGGAACCGGTGTGTCCAGAGCTGGACTTGGTTAATAAATCATCCTCAGAGGCATTTCTCCTGGAGTCCCTGAAGGGAAGGTTATGCCCATCAAACACTGGGTAATGGTGGCCTGTAGAACACCCTTCTGACTTTCCTGGGGTCTTCTGCTTCATTCCTTTCCTGGTGACTTCTGGTTTACCATTCCCACCTTTCAAGTGCTCAACAGTTTCCTTATCACCATAGGACGCTCTACCTTGGATCCTTCCCATCGTTTCTGTGCTTCCTGGCTTGCCGAGATGCCTTTGGGGACTTGCTGACCTTCCTCGATTTCCACTGGAAGACTCCTTTCTGTCATTATTTTTCATCCCTATTTCTGTGGTTTTACTCTCACTCCTGGAACTGTCAAATTTATGTGAGAAATTGTTTTTCTCAGGATCCCTTTTCCTGGGGCTGTGGAATCCCATGTGAGGGTATCCTTCAGCAGCCCCTGACTTTGCTGGACTGGCAGATTTGCCCCTTCTGGTCCCTGCTTCTGAACTACCTTTAGTGATTCCAAACCCAGGACTCGAGGGACATTCCCATCTGTTCTTTGTTCTCTGGGGAGAAGACTGAGGCTTCCTCTCACACTGGTTTTCAGTTAAAGTGCTTATCTTGTCAGGCACAGTGTTCTCTGCTTGTTCCAGTTCCTCAGACAGCTGAACTCTGGTTAAAGCTTCTCCTCGTACTGCTAAATAACACACTTCAGACGGGGAAGCCGAATGGGAAGATGAAGATAATAATGGTGACTGTTCTTCATATATTACATTTGATGAAGCGGGACTGTAGCTATCCCAATCACCTGGAAGCAAACAGCAAGAGATTTGATTAAATACAACAAAAGGTAATAATCAGCAAACTGCTGACTTCAATTCAAAACACACTACAGAGTGGCATATTTTAAAAGCTTGCTTTAACCAGATTTCTGTACTGTGTTGCTCTACAACAACCCTGAGGATGTGATTTTGGAAAAAAAAAAAAATCTAGTGCTCAGAATGCTGGATCCCTGCAGGACTGACATGGTCTTGGATCAAAACAATTTTAGAACCTTCACAGCAAGATTTCACATTAAAAGGTCCCTGATCTATGATGTTTAATAAAACCAAACAAACTAGAATTGCTATGCCTAAAGAAAACTGAAACAGTGAAAAGTTCGGGTTATTCATAGCTTTGCACTTTAAAAATAGGAAGAGATGAAACAAGACATGTAGATTTACCAAGTCTTTAAGGAAAAACCAAGAAAAGCACTGAAAGCCCTTAATGTTGCTCAGGTTTCACGTAGGGACACAGACTGGAAGGAGCCAAACCTGAAGGTAGAAGAGAAAAAGCCCAGAAGTACATACGAAAACAACAACAAAAAAAATCACAGAGTACAGCAAGCAAGATTTCAATCAGAAATGTGGGATTAACAGCAAGGCAAGAGGCAATAAACCCATCCCCACTCCACCACTTTCTTCACCTCATCCCAGGCCCCATTCTAGACAGAGGGCTGGCCTGGACATGGTTCCCTTCTGTCTGATTCTGTTTCTCCCTCAAGCTCAGGAAAATTCTGTGACCAGCGGGGCCAGGAGTGATGCTCAGGACCCTTTTCTAGCTCTTGGGACAAAACAAATTGAGACAGTTCTAAGCAGATTTTACCCTTTGAGTGAATGCCAGTAAGTGACTGAACACACAAAGTATTTGATAGCACAAACTATGTGTTTGGGATTTTGAAAGGATAAACTCAGGGTTGGTCACTGCGACTGAAAAACTCCTTATCAGAAGAAGTGACCCTACAATTTAGGAAGCTTAACCATCAGCACCTTGATGTCAGCATCAGGAGTTATAAAGATTAAAATGCATCTTTAGGAAATGAAATGTTCTTTGCTTTAAAATGCTGCCACTCCCGGAAGTCTCTGATTTGCAGTCTCGGGACTGAGTCAGACCCAAAGCCATCACGTTCTGAACTCTGTGGCTCGTGCAAACATTTACTCTGCTGTCCTTCCTGAGGCTTTTTTTTGGCCAACAAAACTGTGGTTTCCTTTTATAGATGCAGAAATCACCTTGAATCAAACCGAATCCCTTTGGTGAGTAATGTTGTCCCTTTCCTGCTTCCTGAAGTTTTGGCTTTGAAAAACAAAGCATTTCATAATTTAGAAGGCTAAAAACAGAAGTAAATATGTACAGAAATAAAATTTTAACAGTACTGTAGCACAGAGAAATTTCATTTAAATTAAAAGGCAGTCAGGGTTAATCAGCATATTTTTATAGAAAAACTTGATTAGTTTGGACAGAGCTGAGAAACTAATTAGAAATATGGAATAATTTCAGATTCTGCAATACCCCTACATACTTGTCATATGTTAATTTCACCCTAAATATTCCTATTTGAAAACAGATAATTTTCAATTTTTATATTTTAATTTTTAATTTAATTCCATAATGAATGCACAGCTGTCACAAAGGCTACTGCCAACTACTGCAGTGAAAAAGCAGCAGAATCTCCTTATCTCACTCTACTTCCCTGCCTTGCGCCCTCAACACCAAACAGCCCTCAAGACAACATACTGTGATCTGGTATCAATCCAGTCCCCGGTCTCAGCAGCAGCAAAACTTTATTTCCTCCAGCCTGAATCAGCTCAATGGCTCGTGTGTGAGTGATTCCTTGGGTAGGCTCTCCGTTAATTTCCACAATTTGGTCACCAACCTGAGGAAAAAAGAGCAGCAGATTAGTCTTTGGGAACCTCTTGACACTGTGAGCTGGTTTTTAATTTAGAAAGAAAAAATAATAGAGGCAGATGCTTTTGTTTTCCTTCTCATGCTAAAATCCTAAAATCCAGCGGGCATCAGTGATGCCATTCCATGGATGACAAACAGGATGTGACCCCAGGGTCTGGGTGTTCAGAGATGCAGAGAGGTCATCTGCTCAGGAAAAGATTCCAGAGACCCTAACCACATCTTCTACTTATTTACAAGTGATGAGGCAGATACAGGATGTGCTTGAATGTATTTGTGTTCTGCATCGTGGTGTGGAGGGGGCACATTTGTCCGGGGTCACCTTATCCAGGGGAGGACACAGCACCTTCTTTACAGCCACTGCCAAGCTGAACACGGCACAAACGGGTTTGATATAGGGAAAGGAATTGTTATTTCAGGTTGGAGAGATCAGCGGTGAGGTCTTGAAGCCAGTAAACAACTCTCTCAAGTACAAGGTAGGAAATGTCAGCTCGTGCTAACTTCCCCTGCTGCTGGAAAGGGGCTGGAATAGCATACCCCAAAAAGAGTTCTCTATTAGGGGAAATTGGGAGAGAAATGGGAAAAAAGGGAGCAGGAGCCTATTTAGCACTGCACACAGCAGCCAACAGATGTCACCAGTATGTAATATCAGCAGCCTGAAGAGGCTTCCTGGGTTTTGTTTAAGACACTCCGACAAAGGAGGTCACCACTCTGGGTAAATTAACGTAGAGACTGCACCAACAAATTGATTAGAAGAAGCCAAACTTACATGGACTCTCCCATCCTTGACTGCCGGCCCATCCTCGGCCAGACGGAGGATGAATAAGCCCATGTTGTATTCCTTCCCTCCCCGGAGGCTGAATCCAAATCCTCGAGGGCCCCTTTCCAACTCCACTGGGAAACAGCCAGGATTCTGTGCAGGAAGTCAGAGGGAGGAACAAAAAAATAGAAAAAAAAAAAAAGGAAAACAAAAGGGAAAAAAAGGAAAAAAAGAAAAAAAAAGGAAAAAAAATTTTTAAAAAAGAAAGAAGAGAGAAAGAGATGAGAACCTGTAGGCAGATTTAACCTTCTGTTTTTCTAGAAAAACATTTCAATATTTTTATATTTTGAGCACTTAAACATCATTCATCCCAACTCTGGGGTGACTCAGGGTAATGGTTTTAATATAAGCCTAAACATTCAGAACATCGTTCCTTCTAAGTCCGAGACAGACACAAAATTCTTGAAGAAACTTTGCCAAAGGGTGCATAGTCGCCCCATCACAATCATTTTGTGTTTCTTTCATAACCACAATGACTGTTCAACTACCCTAAGGAGATAATCACAATTAAAACAAGAGCAAAAACATTCTGTGAGACACTTCAGTACATTTTTATATGCAAGTGTTCTACCCGTATCCGACAGGGAAATATTTTAACATTCTGCTTTTGAGAATTCTGGGGCAGTGCCACTGGAGCGCTTCGATGGATGCGTATTCCTTATGTCTCCACACCCTCTGGAGGGATTTTTGTACCTGGGAATGACGGCTGCCAACTCCTGAAGCAGCATCCAACTGTGCCATGTGTTTGTGCTCGGGCCAGGACAGCCGGTAACTACTAGAAACTTCTTTTCCAGCTTCACCTTCTGTAGCCCCCCTATGGTGAAAGGATGTGGATGTTACCTTCACATTAATCCCTCTGACCAAGCTTTTCCCACCATTCCCAGCCCATTTTCCCAACCTGTCAGGGTTGATTGGTGCCAATCCCAGTGGTCGGTGTTGTGGGGCCGGGCTCTGCTTGGCCGAGTTTGTTCCTGATGGAGGACCACGTTGCTCTAAAATCCAAACAAAATGAACAGTCACACCTTCACAAATCTACAGCCAGGACAATGCCACTGCTCCCAAGGAACTGCAGTTGTGATACCTTGGGATGGGCTAAGCCGAGCTCGTGTGGGCACAACAGAAGATTTTCCAAGCCAGGAACACAAGTACAGCTCATTAGTTCTATGGAATAAATTATTAGGAATTTTATTTTTTATTCTTTTACTCTGCTTTTCCTCAGGAAATACTAACACAATTGGGTGGATCCTGACATGAACAGAAGGGTTTTAGCCTGTTTGCCACTTGATGAAACACCAGAGGGGCTCAGGGATGATCAGATCCATGAAATTGGTCCAGAGATTCATTATTGTAAAATTTTATAAAGAGATGAAAAACAATGTCCATTTAAGAAACACCCCTCTGTAATGGTAAGGGAATGAGGATCCGCAGGAGAAATGGGGATTTGGAGGTGAAGGCCCTATCAAAGAAAGGGAAATTGCCAAGTCATTTAAGGCACAACAGAGTTTTCCACTGCCCAGCTCCAGACAAGGTGAGGAACTGGTCCCACAGCCACACTGCAGGGAGGAGCTCACTGGCAGGCAATCAAGAGGAAATTTAAAGTGTTTTGCATTCTTCCTAAGCAAGACCCAAGATTTTAATAAAACCATTAAAAACAACTTCCTATTATTTTCCCCTCCACGGAAAATACTGTTAGTGTGCATTTTACAATAAATCCAGTGCGTTTCCGGAAAAAGCACCATGTTTCTGGATAAAAATATGACACTCCCACTTAAGAATAAAGAACCACAGTCTATGCAAAAAGCTGCCTCTTAGCCAGAACTTTATGGCAACCAATGGCCCAAGATGGACTTTTGTGCTCGAATAGAAACTAGCAAGTCCTTTTCCTGAAAGGATTTAAAAAAAAAATCACTCCCAGCACCAAAACTAGAGATGTCCCAGCCACATTAGGTGCAGCACATTACTGCACTTCTTAATTAAGAACAAACAAATTTCACTAAAATACAAAAAGGGCTCAAAAATGTTGAGAGAAGGGAAATCTAAAGCATATTACACTGAGATTCTTAGGTATGTGAGACCTCCCGAGCCCTCCACAGAACTGCTTGGTGCTGTTCCCATGACATGCCTTAAAGAGGTTTTTCTCTAGAGACAAAATGTCAACTTTTACTCCTGGTTTATCCTCATATTTTTAATTTAGAAGCATAGGCAAGAAAAACGCCATCTGTTTGTACAAATCCTGCAGCCCTCTCTGCAGCCTCCTCTTGTGTGTTCCCAGCTAATACATGACAAAAGCTGACAGGCTCTTGCTTTTGTGAAAAATGTTAAAGAATCTCTTCTGGCGCATGAAGGGAATTCATTTATTCCCATGAAAAGCAAAGATCACAGGTCTCTGAAAGCCTGAGGGGAGGAAAGGGGACCAGGCAGAGGCTTTGTTGCCACTCTGAGGACAAAGCTGGGGAACAGCAAACTCTATCAGGGCTCCTGCCTTGTGAGGCTCAACAGCTTCTAGCAAAAGGGCATTTTGCGTCGTTGGAGCTGTATCCTGGCTTTTCCTGGGTGTGAACCAGCCCTGAGAGGCTCAGCTCTCTCCCTGAGTGCCTGAAGCCCTGACTCACCCACAATCCATGCTGGATTCCCCCACCATACAGGGTTCTACCGGAGCTGAACTCTGTTTCTTCAGCTACATCAAAGGGAATTCTGAAGTAGAGATATATTCCCACTCCAGTGGAACCGGTTCTGCTTCTTTCTCCTTCATTGTCACAAAACTCTTTACATCTGAAACACACCAACTCCAGCTCCTCTAAAGCAAGGATTTTTTTCTGACTGATCTTCACTCTGGTTTTACCATCTGCTACTGAGGGGTTCTTTCCTCTCTTTGTTGAGTCTCCCCAGGTTCTGATTTTATCTCTGTATTTTGGCTCCAAATCTGTAATTGAGGCAGTGGGAAAGGTTTTCACACAGTCTCCACATAAGGTCATGCATAAATAATGGGTAGAAATATGATATTCAGAAAACTTATTTTGAAAACAAGTGGAAGGTGCTCCTGTCCATGGCAGGGAGTAGAATGAAATGAATGTCCTTCTAACCCAAACCAGTCTGGATTTGATGACTAAAAGCTACAGAGAAAACAAACCTAATTCAACCAACTCAAACTTCAGTTGCTTTATAAACATCACCCATGGCAACTGCTTTGAAGTGTGCCCCTGCAAACTGGAATAAACCAGATTTGATTTAAAAAAATCTTTATGGAAAAATAACTTACAGAGGTCTCTCTAATTCAAGCATTAACAAAAAGGAACATCAAGTCTTTGAAATCCTGTGTTACAGGCTGAGATGGCATGTTAAATATTTGCAATGAATGTGAAATTAGAGAATCATCTGATGGCTTTATTCACAGGCTGGCTCTAGGTATTTCTTTTTTAAAAGGTGAAGAAAGCCAAATTTCTGACAAAATAATGATAGGGAGTTTAATTAAAACCTTCAACAGCATTCAAGAAAAACGCAGGGTGGGAAAACCGCTTTTCTCTCCAAATTACTGCATTTTATATACTTCCTTTTTTGTTTAGAAACAATACCACCGTACAAGCAGTGTTACATGGGAGCTGTCATTAAGTCACAGTCTCTGAAGTTAGGACTTTGCACTCCCTAGACCTCCTTTTGCTGCTCAGGTGACACAGCAGGTTTTGCAGGTGCAAGACTGGCAGGAAAACCCTGTCAAGGTTTTCTTCCCATGTGGTGGGATGTGACCCTTCCCCAAAGGGGAGCTTCGGCAGACAGAACCGCAGCATTTGTCTGCAAATACCCGTTAGGGAATTTGCATGTTTTAACAACAGAGAAAGCAAAAACTCAGGGTTTAAATGGAGAGATTTGAAATGCAGGAGTCCCTGTGGTCTTAGAGCAGGGACAGAGCATCCTGACAGCACCAGCCTCATTGAGAGCAGAGCTCTGGCAGCACATGCAGCAGCAAGAGCCGGGCCCTGAGCTGAGGTGAGAAGATTTTCTCACTAAGTGTCCTTCTGTGGCTGCTGCAGCCCCCTGAGGAGGGGTCATTTCTCTTTGGCTGGAGAATACAAGGTCTGGACATTTCTATGTCAGCAGCACTTTCTCACACATGAGAATTCCTCTCACTCCTCCCTGCATTGTTAATACTTCTAGCTTCTTTTTGGGTACAACCACCCTGCTGTAGTATCTCGCCCTCTCTGTCCCACCTGCCTTCAGCTCTTCCAGAGCAAACACATGAGCTTCCAACTTATTCAGCTTCCAGGAGTTGATGATCCCCATGCGTCCCACCCAACTCAGGATATTCTAAGATTCACCCTCCTTAATTTCCAAATGTCTTCAAATACTCCACTTAAGCCAATAAACTTCATCAGTGATAAATACTCAACTTTGATAGCGTGGTGGCACCTTCCTTACCTTCCTCAGCCACCACTGTGAGGGTCACCACGCTGCCTGCATCCTTGATGAGCTGCACAATGCTGTCATGGGAAAGCTCCACGATGGACTGGCTGTTTACCGCTGAGATTCTATCGCCCACCTTCAGCTTCCCACACTGGTCAGCCGGGCTTCCCTCAATGACCCGCCCGATCTTGTGAGGGATCACTAGGAAACAAAAACAGGCACGGCAACACTGTAAGTATTCACAGAATTATGGAATATCCTGAGTGGGAAAGGATCCACAGGGATCAAAGTCCAACTCCTGGCCCTGCATAGGGCAACCGCAAGAATCCTACCATGTGCACATCAGATAAGCATCACATAGACCCAGAACTGCCAGTCACAGAATCAAAAAATATGCTGAGTTGGAGGGACCCACAAGGATCATCAACTCCTGGCACTGCAGTGGACATCCCAAAATCCAAACAAATCCCACCCTGTGCCTGAAGAGCACTGTCCAAACACTCCTTGAGCTCTGGCAGCCTCGGGCCTGTGACTACTTCCCTGAGGAGCCTGTTCAGCACCCCACCACCTTCTGGGGGAAGAAGCTTTTCCTAATATTCAACCTAACTCTCCCCTAGCACAGCTCCAGCCATTCCCTTGGTCCCATCACTGGTCATTACAGAGCAGAAATCAGTGTTCGTCCCTCCTCTCCTGCTCCAAAGGATGGCATTGCTTGTACAGGACCAACCTGCAACTAATGAGGAATGCTTCATTGTGAGTGAATGGACATGCCAACCCAACAGCATGGCCTTGTCACATACAGGGTTTTGTGCCTGAAGGAAAACATGGGAAGGAAATGGGTCACATCTGAAAGTAGTTTTCCACTTCATGCATCGACCCTGACGGACAGTGTAGGCTCAGAGAGAGTTATGGTCATCCACTGTAACGCAGAAATCTGGATGCATGGGCAAGCTCTTCCTACTTGCAAACAAAAATTAACCCTTAAACACACCTAAAAAACATATCATGCTTCATCTGCCAGGGACTGAGTCAGTCAGGTGAGGACCTGAGCAGGGAGCCTGTGCAAAGCCAGTAAGATGCTACATCAGCTCTGCACAGACCTGACCACTTTTCCTGGTCTCTGAGATGAACGTGCACTTGTAATAATTGTCTCAAATTTCTTCCAGCTCTCCTGGCTTGGTTCCCTCAGTTCACTCCAGAGTGACACTGTGCCCTACACAGACTCTTCCAGAAGCCAGAGCTATGGGGCCAGAACAGACAGAATGGAGAAAAGAAGAAAAGTTATGAGAAGTAAAAGGAAAAAAGACTGATTTCAGTTCCTTTCCCAGAGATGACCACAGATGCAGAACTAGAGACAACTATGCCTGAGCCATGTCCGTATCTCACAACTGCCACACCAGACCAGGCTACTTTTTCATTTTGATGATCTTTCTAGACAAACACACTCAATGACGGTAACAACTTCATTGCTTTCCACCAAATACTGTAGACTCTACTTCGATCCCCAAAATAAGAAATTGTACCTGATTAGGTAATATAAAGCCAAGGTTGCAACTATGCTTCCATTAAAATGCCAACAAATTAATGCAATATCACTACGACCTCACAAATATCTACATCCCAAAAAATGCTGCCCTGTGATAAGCGCACACTCTGGGTATGGGTTGTGTGGGATATAAATTCCCTGTCCCCACTTATGTCACAGTTGGGTGAACAAGAGCATAAATATGAAGCAAGACACACCAAGACTCAGTTGGCCAGGCTGTGCCAGTGGGAGTCAAAGCCGACTATGAGGGAAGCACTAGCACTGCACAGGAAGAGATATCCCTGGGGAAGCCGCAGCGAGGCCAGGCAGGGGCAGAGCCATCAGGACATGGCACTTACCCCCAGGAGGAGGTTTGTTCTTGGAGGTGAGGATGACGAAGCCAAATCCTTCGTTCTCCTTCCGCTGCAGGCGGACGTCGTAGACCTCCGGGGATGGTTGGTTGGCAAAGTCGACATGGTTCAGCCGGGGAGAGCCGTTCTGTGTCAGGACAGGCTGTGCCTCCTCCTCCTCCTCCACCTGCTTTTCCCCTTGCAGGGAACGGACAAACAACTAATAAGAAACAATCACACCAAGCAACGTCAGCACAACCATGAAGCTCAGTTGTCAGTGCCGGCATGAGGCAGCAACAGCAGTTGTTAATCAGAGCAGGGGGCCCTTGTCAGCTGTAAATCCCACCCCAGCTTTGTCATTCACGGAGTCACACACTAATCTTCCCTAAGCTGTTGATCTGGACACTGATCTAGAACTGCAGTATCTCAAGATCCTGACCTGAAACAGCTCTCGTTTGAATACAGTTAATCTTGCTACACACTGATGCCAAAAGAATCAGCACACAGAAGGTGTCCCTGCCCATAGCAGGGCGTGTGATGAAAAGAGCTTTAAAGGCCCCTTTCAACCCAAACCCTTCCGGGATGCTGAGAAAACAGACTGTGTTATTATGCAATTTCCATAGCACCAATGGCTGTTCTAACTACTAGCTGCAAAAAAGGTTGAAGAAATCCTCCCTGCGTCATAATTTTCAGAACCTTACCTACGCGAGCAGCAAAAGCTAGTGAGCAACAGAACTCAAGCTTATTAAATTCCGCTTTTCTCCATTTAAGAGTTATAGCTGACCCTCTTCAACCTCAGGCTGCTCAGCCCCAGTGCAGTAATTAAGTTCCAGAGCAGCTTCAGTGGATTTGATTACAAGCCCTAAGTGCTCTGCCTGGGCAAGCAGACACCTACCAGTGAAGAAGATCTTCCTCCGGACAGTGAGCAGGACCTGCCCATTCCGTGCGGCACTGGTCATTAAATCCAGAACTTGCTTGTGTGACTTCCCTTTCACAGGAACTCCGTCGATGCACATCAGCTCATCTGCTGCACGCAGCCTCCCATCCTTTTCCGCTGCTCCCAATGGGATTATGGCTCCGATATAAATCTGTGAGCAGAGTCCAGGGGTTTGAACAGGAACATGAATTCATCAGAACACACAGTGGTTAGAATCCAGGTGAATCTGTGCAGATGAGGTATTTTGGGAAGACTCTTTTAAAGATTACCTCACTCTCCAGCTCTAGCAGAAATGCAGCCAGCAAGCGCATAAGCTGATCTAGGGGAGACAACCTGAAGTCTCAAAGCATTCACCAAATACTTCAAAAATCTTTAATCCGTTTTTTTGTCGGTTCTGCTCACTTGAACATGTCTGTCAGTTTATTAAAAAGGTCAGCTTTTGAAATGAGCATGCGCCATGTACTTACTATATATACGATTTCCTACACATTAATGACAAAAAAGCCTCAGACATTCGCTCTACTTTATTTTTTTTACCAAGACTGAGGCAGAATGACTGGGGAAGAAATAAAAGATTTTGAACTAATTTAAGTTTATTTCTGAAAAGTTGCTTATAGACAGTTCCACACTTCAAGTTGCTTCAGTTCTCAGCTTTTTGGTGATTAGAGAATGAATTCAAACACCATCAGTTCTGCCTACCCCCACCTCAAAAAGTGCCACTAAATGTAACACAGAGAAGAACACCACACTCTACTTCATATGCTAGAATCACTTTCGGATTAAAAGGAAGATTAGGGCTAACTACAGCTAGTGCTGCTGGAGGTTAAGCAATGGTGGGCAGCTCATCAGTACACAGCACCCAAGACATCAGCTCCACACTTCCTAACAGCTATGGCTGCTGTGGAAACCAAACACCAAAAATGCTATGAAGTGCAACAGAAGTAACATTCTCTGGGTTTGCTCTTTCGCCTTAAGTGCACGTTACTGAGGAAGGAAGAAAAAAAAAAGCTAGCACTGGATCACAGCTGGGAATGGAAAAACTGAATTCCTTCACTCTAATCGGACAACAATCTTTGCAGATCTATTCCAAAAGCTTTTTCTCTCTGCTTAACAGCTTAAAGAAAAGTCCCTGACATATAGTGCAAGTCTTAGCACTTCTTCCCGGAGAGAAAAGTACACGTTTGAAAATAGAGGGGAATCTCCTAAAACCTGCCCTCGGAGAACAGACCATGCAGGGGTGTCTGTGCTGGCATTTGCCCAGCTGCCACCAATGCAAGCTTAAAAATCCAGTCGGGGAAGCAGGGAATAAAAGGGCTGCGTCACCATCTCCAACCTCATTTCACTGGGCTGCAAGAACAGGAACAACCTAATGAAATTTTAACAGAAGGAGCAACTGCCTCCTTCCACTCAGCTGCTTCCCAGGATGCGTTGCTGTGCACAGCACATCAATCATTGAATCCAGGCACATCCTGTGCCAAGGCCACCGCTGGTATCAGGTGACAATCGGCAAAAGCTGGGCACTGGCACAGCCCTTCTGAGGGCTCTGAGATACAGCAACAGCTGTAGAAACACCACCAGTGTCCTCAGCCTGACAAAAAACTTCAGCCAAGGACGGGCTCGGTAGCAGGAAGGGTACAGAACCTTGGAGACTGGAGTCCACAAAGAGGGGAAAAGATAAAGGTAATCTGGACCAATTTCTCATCTCCGAAAGACAGGTAGCGAATTGATCAATTCTGCCATCACTGAACTGCCTGGATGGGACAATGGGAAATGAGGATGACTGAGTAGGATCATTCCAACAGCAATATTATGAGCTAACTGTGAGCAGATTCACTTACAGGCTGATCCGGTCCGTCCCCTCCAAGCACCCGGAAACCAAAGCCCGATTCTTGTTTTCTCAGGAAAACATCTAAATCTCTTGTGTTTGGAGCTAAGAAAAAAAAACCCAGTATTTCAAAACATGTAAGGAGCTATCTTGTATTATGTTTTGGTGGTACACTCTGAATTTTCCAGTGGCAAAATACAGAAACCAGAAATACAGCGATATTCTCTTTTCAAATGGCATAATTAATTTTCAAAGCAGAAACCACAACTACATAGGTGCAGTAGACCAAGATAAAAGCCAGACTGTGACACAACTCAGAGCTACTTTTATAAGCAGGTCTGCTCCAGTTTACTTCAGAACCATCCTTGAGATTATTTCTGGAATTAACTGTTTTATTGAAAACATGTCAAAACATGTTTTATCTTTTTGTTTTTCTGATTGCTGTTTGAATTATCCACTACTTGAAATGTTTTATCTGCAGCAGGTTAACAAACTTAGCAACAAAGTCTCCTTAGTTTTACTGCACATACACGAAAAGAAAAAATTCCTTCATAATTGATTAATTTCAAGTAGAAGATGATGTACGTACGTTTGTCCTCATAAATTGTCTTAGACTTCAGGTAGACTTCGGAAGGGTCCAGTTTAGGAGAGCTTGGTCGCACAGCAGAAGGTGGGAAGGGCATCGGCTGCGGAATGGCATCGCTGACAGCTTCCAAACTGTCCTGCTTGTCCTTCTGAAACAGCCCACAGACACAAATTCCATCTTAAAGAAAGGCGTGACTATGCTTGCGGGTGCAAAGACAATGAACATCATGCAGAAGAAAAACACAAGAAGAAAGGAACAAATTTACAGCTTTTCCAGTGGGTGTGTCAGAGCAGAGTTACAGAAGTCTTCCTCACTGGTACATGAATTTCTACTGGAGGCAAGGCTTGGAAAGGGTTTGAAGTGAGTGATGCTCAGAGAAGAGCGAAGCTGGGCAGAGGCTGGTGGCTACCAACACATGGGAAGAAGTGGGGCACAAAGGACCGAACACATTTGGAGAAGACACCGAATCCTTGACAGGCACCTGCCAGGTTCTGGACCACAGTCCAGCACCATGGGCGCTGCTGCTCCACAGACACTGAGTCCTGTTCTCTGCCAAGCTCCTCTCCACAAGCACCAGAGGTGCTCCCAGCATGCGCTGTTTACTGGAGCAATATACATACAGTTCAGGAGGACACAGCTGGGTAGCGTGAGGTATTAACAACTCAATATTTGCCTTTTCATGATCTGACAGCTGCAACACTCATCAGGTAAGGACACCGAACATCCTTGTGGTCTCTCATCTAAATTCCCAATAGATTATGCACTAACGTAACTCTAAACACTTCTCCTGGGCTGAAACCCCAGCCTGGAAAACTGGCACGTGGCAGTGCATCCTGAACTACAGCAGGAGGAGAACCGACACAGATCTGCCCTTTCACCAAGAGCAGAAGAAACCGCCGAGAGCCATTCAACAGTTTGACACTTCTTGTATGTTTATAAACACAAGAACTTGCCCTTTTTAAGTGAATTATTTTGCCACGCTGCTTAATGCCACTGAGCATCGAGTGCTCTGTGGGCTGTTGCTCCTGTATGTGTGCTGGAATAGAATGCCAGTCCCCAAGTCCAAACTATTTTTAGCACATCGCCATGGGATCCATGCTGACAGGGCCAGGGCCCTCCAACTGCAGGGATTTCTGCTCTGGTTTATTCAGTGTGGGCAGCTGGATGCTTGCAAGGAACAGAATCTGAAGATCTTATTAAGCACAGTTGTCTTTGAGCATGCTGAACACGTGTGCTTGTGCCATCCCACTGCTGGGATACAACTAAGGTTGCCCTTAAACAGCAGGATAAAGACAGAAAGAGAAATTACAGCTGTGTTCTGGTAATGGGGTTTTCCTAAATTGCCCGGATGTGTTCTGTACAAGAAGCACTTTTAAAGAAGTATCTTTGTTCAACCAGCCTAATTTACAACAGAAACCTTCATAATAAACATAAGCATTAATATCAACATTATTAAATCAGAGGTTGCTTTATTTAGACCAAGGGTTCTTTACTGAGATAATATATATTAAATATGCCCCGACAGATAACTTCCAAGAGCAATGAGTATCAAGCTAGGAATGTACAGCTCCACAGAGACTTGCTGAAAATGTGGATCCAAAGATAAGCATTTCCAGAAGGGAGCACTAACCAGTCCATTAATTCTGTGCGAGGACTGAGACGAATCAAAGGATCATAAACTGCCTTTAGAAATCCCATTTACTTTCATAATTAGCAATGAGAAAACCAGATACTGTATTTTGTTTCCCTTTTAATGAGTACTCTTTATGGCAGCTACTTAGACACAGAATTTATGCCTACCAAGCAGATGTGGTTTTGCTGAACTATCTTGCAGGTTTATCACAGGCACTAAAATCCAGAGGAAATGAGATTACAAAGCAGGTCAGAAACCAATTTAAATACATCAGCAATACTCACTCCTTTGGCAGCTTTAGTAGGTGAGGGTGGACCTGAGGAAAATAAAATGTAGTTTTAGTAGCAGGTTGCAAGAAGTTTCAACAACATTACAGGAATTTAATCAGTTTCTCCTGGGGTGAAAATAATAGTGGTTGATTCACTGTGCTTTTAAATGGCAAAGTGACCAAAACCATCAGTTTAGAGAAGTCTCAATTAGAATTGAAAGCTATACAACAATGAAAAATATCTATTTCACTTTTTGCTGGAAACTGGTAAACCAAGTCATCCCTCAGTTCATGGGATAAGGAGACTTATGAATTTGTCTGAAGGAATTTTACTTGCCACAAATAAATCTAATTATTTCCTTAGCTGACAAAGGAATAGTAGCATTTATACAGAAAAAAATCTGGAGATTTTTCCAAATGCCAGTGGCTGAAGTCAGTTTTACAAATAAGGCCTGAAAGGACACTGAGCAGCCACAAGCTGCTTCATAATCCGTTCAGATTCAGCTTACTTTGAAAGACACACACTATCTACCACAGTTTTTTGGGAGAAGATGCATTCTGGTCTGCGACTGACAATCAAGGAAGAGGTATGAATATGCAAAGGAATAATCAGAATTTTCTCTGCTATTCCCAGCGATCAGCCCCACCTCTTTGCTAATGCTTCCATCTCCTGCAAACCCCTGCTCATTACAGACACAGTTACTGGAACACATTTGGAGAACCTCACAAAATACAGCTCATCATATGCTTTGCATTATACTGGAGACCACGTTTGCTTTAGAACTCCCCAGAGACTTGGAAGAGACAGCGCATAAACATATCACCATATAATTTTTGAGGAAAAAAAACCCAAAGAAAAACCTAACTGAAACCCCAAACAAAACCCCAGGAACACACTCTCAGCCTAAACAATCAGGGCTATGAATCTAACTTAGAACATAATGGCACAGAGGTATAATGAGCTGCTGCTTAGCTGTCAAGACTGGACACCGTTTAGGTATCCCACTAAAACAGGCATTTAAAAACCTTATAACCAACATGACAACTGCAATTTTGTCTGTACCTCCTCTCAAGATAAGCAGGGGCACCTCTGCTCCTACTGGAAACTGCTTGAGCACCTCCACCACTTGCAAGTGGGTCAAGCTCTGCACATTCTGATGGCAAATCTCCTTGATGACGTCCCCCTTCTGTAGGCCTTGGCACCACTGGCTGTCCAAAATCATCTTCACCTTTTGGCCTGTGGGACTGTCTGCAATGGCAAACCCAAAGCCTTTAGGCCCTTTGACCAGAGGGATGGTGACCAGCTCCGGCTGAGAGCCTCCTGACGAGGCAAAGGAGACCCTCTGCTCTGCTGAATCCACGGAAGGGCCGTTCAGGCGACCGTCGACCAACATTTTCCCATTCTGGTCCAACACAACTGTTCCTGCTACTAAATCTTGACTGGACACGGAAGCATCTCCCTTGGCCACCGGTGGGCTGCTAATGACAGGTGTGGCTGTCACAATATCCACGACGGGGTTTTCGTTGTCATCAGGAAGAGGGTACCCACGACATAAAGTCATGTTCACATACTGATTGACGGGAATGAGCTGAAACATCTGGACAACATCTGCATGGGTATGGCCAAGGACACAACTTCCATTTATGTCCACGATGACATCACCTGTAACAAAAGAAGGTTCGACAGTGTCAAAAACAGAAGCAAAATCTTCAACAAAAGCCTACCTTGAGGAAATCACAGTGCTGTCTTCAAACTGATAACTAGTGTCTGGGATATTACCTCATGGCTAATATTGCCAAAAAGCAAGAAGGATTTCCTCTTTGCATTTATTCTATTTCATCTCAGAACACAGTGTGCTAAATATATAAAGTTTAATCTGCCGCAGATTTAAAATATGATACTGTACAGCCACGGGAGATGAAGCAGAGCACGCACACTACAGCAAGCAGATGTCTTCTACTTTAAATCATATTGTACAGCATCCTAAACCCAATGAAGAATAAATCGGATTTTTTTGGCCCTGTGTTTATTTTAGGACTGGCTGAACTTAAGCTAGAACTGCACACACACACACACGCTCCGTACTCTTACGCTGCTGCCACATGTGGCTAAGAATACATTTTCAAAATGAAGCGACATGGGTTTCAGATCCCAAAACCCTCTTTTGTGTTTTCATCACTTTGACATGAAACTTTGCACGTGCGGTACAATATGCCCTGCAAACTGTCCTATCCCTTTAATGCCCAGGCATCAGTAAAACAGGATCTCTCTTATTCCGTGAACTACAATCTGAATATCTGCACATCTTTTCATTCCAACAGTTCTGCAGGATAGCTCTCATTTTTGCAGAGGTGGAAAATGAACCACATACAAACAAGTTCAAACAACACATCAGCAACAAAGCAGGGAATTTTCGTAAGTAAATAGTATTACCATTCAAAGTATGAATTCTTTTACTCATTTGAAGAGTAAGAGTTTATATTATACATAAAGAAGCATTTTGCCCCTAATATGCAAACCAGAGGTTATAATAAGGTTATAGGCAACTTAATTACACATGTAATAACCATGAAAAAATGTGAAAGTCTTCATGGATTGCAGGAACCCTCATCCCTCTTCTCTCCTCACTTGTCCAGTTCACAGGACTTTGCTTCCTCATTCCTGCTGTGGGTTTTTTGCGGTTTTAATAATCGGTGTCATGGTTTTTGGCAGCAACGAGGCAAAACAGACCAGGATTCAAACACATTATTTTCACTTTACTTACAGAGAGAGAAACCATTCTATGAATAAACATGAAGACAAGTGTCTTTGCTAAAGCAGAAGTACTGAAACCTTTAGAAGTGCCCTTAAAGTCGATCTTTATCTAGAATGCTGCTTATTTTCTTCTTCAGCCACTGCTCTGCACAAATCTGAAAGTATTTAATTCAGTGAGGATGTGGATGGAGTCATCCGACCTCCTGCAGCTCAGGCCGTGTTCTCCAAAGTACCCCAGGAAATGGAACTTTACAGAAATAATACTTGACCTGGAGCAATTCTTCCATCTTGTGCAGCGGGTCCATCTTTTAACACATTCTTCACCTGGAGAAACTCGTCGGGCCTGTCCCCTCCGATAATTGTGAAGCCAAATCCCATGGTACTTTTTTTCAAGGTTGTCCTTATAAGTGCTCCAGTAAGCTGGGATGGATCTCGAGTGAAGACAGATGCCCCTGTTCCTTTGGAATTATGGAATAGAGAGACAGGAAGGCAGCAAACGAGGGTTAGTTCCAGTAAGTTTTTTGCTTATTTTTAAGGTGTCGCAATGATTAATGATTTGTTTGTTATTGGTCAGCTTCTGAAGCACTCTTAAGAGATAAAGCAAACAGACAGGAAAGTGTTACACTCATTTTCCAGGTGAATTCAGTGAATGGAAAAGGGCTTTTTTTAACAGATTGCAACAGAGCTGTATGCAAACCTCCCACCTCGAATTCCCAATTTTAATCCCTAAATACCAAGCTTAAAGTAGACCAAAAGCATAAAAACTCCAGGTGTGGTTTTACCTGCACTTCCAGATGGCTTTTTTAACCCTCCATAAATTCCAAAGCTGTTTATGACAACCAGCTTCAGAACAACCAAATTGATTTAAAAGCAGTCTTAATGTCTCGGTTAAATTTTAACATGAAAAAATTCTTCAAAAAACCCTAAACATCTAGGAGGGTAACACTGTAATGGCTAGCAAAAAGACAAGGCTTGAGGAATTCCAGAACTGGCTTCTTACAAAGCATACTTGCAGATAAAGATGTATGTGACAAAACCCACAATATTCAGGGATACCTGATTTGGAAGGGCCAGCATCAGTCTGTCCTAGCTGTTTTCTCCTTTTGGCTTCCAATACTGGATTTTCAAACTGAGTTTTCTGGTTAATATGACTGCAGGCATACAAAAGGTATGTCAGGATTTCAAAAGAAAACATTCTGACTATTTCCCCAAAAAGACAACCCCCAAAAATACATCTACAAACACTATCTTTTATCATGTCAGATGAATGGTCTGGAGAAATGAGCAAAAAACTCTTATAACCAACACTGAAAGTATGCTTGTTCTTTCAGCAGCCTTTTTTTTAGTTACTTTGAGGCAAATAAAGTTTTACTCCCTTTAATCACTAGGTAGAGTTGTAATAGTTTAGAACTGAGCAAACCTGCTTTTTCTCTTCACCCATCTGCCTGACGTGTTTACAAACTCAGGCTTCACCTTTTTTCTAGTAGATGTTAGAGAAGTACAGCAGAGGAGGGGGAAAACCAACAAATTTGAGCATAATTCAAATACCTTGGCTTTGCAAAGTGAAAAATGTTTCCTTGTTCTCTGAAGCTACATTTTCAACTCTACCATTTTTCTTCTCCATGGTTAAGGAGAGATTTAATTTCCTCTGGCCTGAAGGAAATTCAAGAGAGCTATTGCACCAGTTTAGTGGTAATAGACTTGGCTCTTTGGAGACAGCAACGGTCTACAAGTTATTTTTGCTCTTTTAAAGTTAGCAGGTGCCACTCTTAAGCGACTCTGTTTTTGTTAAGCTAAGAAAAATGACATCAGCTCATTCCTATCTATAAATTATTTTGGTTGCAAGTTGCTTTCCTCCCCTGAATGAAAAGCACTCCACTAAGTTTTTATGGTCACACCGTGGATTTTCCCACATGCCAGTGCTACCAGAAGTTTGTGCCATGAGTTTGCGACCCCAGAACTGTTTCTCCCTAGATATATTTAACAGTTTCACAGAACCACAGAATGGTCTGGACTGAAAGGAACCTTAAAGCCCATCCAGTTCTAACCCCTACCATGAGCAGAGATACCTTCCATGAGACCAGGCTGCTCCAAGCCCTGTCCAACCTGGCCTTTTACTGCATTACAACCTCTGCTTACTGGATATCAAGCACTTCCGAATTTCATGCTCAATTTTTAAGTATGTCAAATCAGTAAGTAGCACTTACTCAACGTAGTATGTCCCATATTGAGGATCTTCTATTTTCTCCCATCCATAAGGAAGTTCTGCAGTCAGAAAGACCAAGTTCTCCATTACAAGGGAAAACTATCCGCAAATATCAGAGTTTTCATTAAAGAATACCTAGACTCATGAAAAATACGAGGAAAATACAGGTCCCATTTTCTTCCCTGATGAAAGGTATCAGCCTGTTCCAGGGAATCTGAAGCCCTGTAACTCTTACTCTTTCTTCCACTAAATGATGAGCCTTGTATTATATGAAATCACACCACTTTAAGCATATAATGAACTTAAAGAGCTGTTCGTACTGAAAATCACATGCACAAGGCTCCTTTTTATGGCAAAGTCAGCATCTGGTAAGAGGGTGCCAGCAGCTCATGACTGTCTGAAGGTAGTAAGTAGTTACCACAGAGGTCAGCTTATCAAATTTATTGTTCCAGTTATCTTGACCATAGAAATTTAAGTATTAGAATACTGAATTTGCCCTGCAATCTTGTTTAAGGCCGTCCTAAGTTTGACAGTAACAGGAACTTCACTAGCATATGACAGCATGTTACCCATTACTAATACCAGCATTGCTCCACAGGGTCTGATTAAAGACCCAGTGGGTCTATTATTTTAAGCATTGTGCATTTGGATATTCTGCATCTCTGTTTAAAGTATGCTCTTTATATCCTGTGGTGAGCTGCATGTACGCTTAATAAGCAGCAATACGCAGCCATGGCTCCAAGCTGGCTTCGTTATGGATACGTGACTGTAAGGCTGGGCAATTTTGGAGAATGACAGGTCATTCTGAGCCTGCTTCAGCTTTTGGAACACGTCAGGCATTTGCTGAAGACAGAGCTACCCAATACTCTTTCCTAGCAGACTAAATGGCCCAGTTGTGTAGGAAATGGTTGCATGAATTGCCTGGAGGCTACTGACCCGGAAGTCTTGAAGGCATTTAAATCAGTCAGATTGTTCCCTTAGCTTCTGCATTGAAACACTATGTCACATGCAACAGTTATCATTGGCAAGATGTATTTTGTCATACCTTCTTTGTTATTTCAATATTCTGTAACTTACGGACCTTCTCCTTCTGCCATATTCCACCTATACAACAGTCTCCAGTGAGATCATGACTCACATGCAACCTTCTCCTTAACAATGACACTTACTGGAACAAAACATCTCATATTATGCTCAAGAATGCAGATAAACCTTCTATTGAGCCAGATTCTACTACTCCAGGGAAAATACACCATGGACTTTCCCAGCGTAATGTAAATTCCTATTGCCATCAAAGGGGCACTCAGCACTACGCTACCAGCTCCAGAGTCACATCTACCAGGGAGAAGCTACTACCATAGAAGTAATGGATTGTATCCAGCTGGGATAAACTCATACAATTATCAGTGACAGGCGACAAATGCACTGTGAACGTCTCACCTCCATCTTCACAATCTTCAGGAGCTTTGGCCTTCTTACAGAGCCGGGGATCAAGCCATGTGGTTGTCTTGGTGTTGTGACTGTGGAGCAGAACACATGCCAGTGAGAGAACACCCTCACACTGAAGAAACTTTGCTTCAAGTATTTACTATTGTAGGAAACTGCAGACTTCAGATAATACAATCTTTCTTTGTGCCTCATTCACATCATAAAACACTAAAAAAGAAAAGGCACCAGCACACTGGAGACTCTCCAGGGCACACGGGAAGTGTTAGAGGCACAGATCCTCTCCCTAGTCCCCAAAAGCTCATGTGGGAATAGCAGTTGTTGCTACCTGATAGGGAAAAAAATATTTTTAGCCTCCTCATATGCTTAACTCTCAGGAAGGTTTCTGTTTCATTTTTGCCTTAGAACTTCATAAATAAGGCAGTTTTACATGGGCACACACAAGCTACTTCCCTATCCTGGGCTTTCATCTGGGCTATTTGTATTTTGAAACATCCATTACCAGCCAAGGAACAGAAGCAGAGAATAAAGAATAAACAAGGTCTCAAATTTCAGAGAAATTTGGTTTTCATGTTATACTTCACTTAGCAATACCCAGCTGGCTTGGTATTTGTGAGATCCAAAACTTAGAACAAACAAACTGACTTTGCAGGTGGAACTATAAGGTTTGCCTGCACGATGGCAATTGTACGGAGCGTGCAACATTGAGGACTATGAGTAAGGATTGTAACAGTAGGAATATATTAAACCTCATAAAGAAATAGAAGCAGCAAGAGCAGAAGAGAGGTGAAAGAGCAGCTTTCCAGACTGCAGCCACCAGCACTTCTCTCCTCCAAGGAGCGAGTTACTCACTCGATGAAGTAGATCATGCCAGTGTCCGTGTAGGCCATTTCCCAGTTCTTGGGTAGTGGTTCCAGGGTCTCATCCCTCGATAAATAATTTCTGAAGTCCATGTTGCTGCTTGTCTGGTTGTAGCTGGGAACAGGTTTCATCCAGTCAGGAGAATCTGAATGTTTTTCTTTGTTTTCTGCAGTTGTTCAGGGAAAGCGTTTGTCAGATGCTTATGCTGTTTCTCACAAAGAACCACCCTCTTAATCTGGCTACGAGTGGATGTCCCTGTGTGTGATGTGCATTTTTTCACTTTTTTTTTCAACTGTGAACTTTGAAACGCTGACATGAAAACACTGAACTCTGCTCTTCCCCTGCCAAACAGAATTAACCTTGTATTATGTGTCTGAGCCTACTCTGAAAAATAAACACTGGCAGAAATTCAAGTTGACTACACTCCGTTGCCGTTTCTACAGAGAGAACGGTGTTTGTAATGCCATAAAACAACCAAAAAAAATCCTACTGATACTCCTCAAAGAATCAGAAGGAAATGTAGAGAAGACCCAAACTGCCAGTAAAATAAAAAACACCTTCCTACAAGCCGCAACTAGAAAAAAAGATCCCAAAAATTCCTGCAGGAAACTAATTTAAATAGAAGCCTCTACCCTTCAGAACCGAGGTTATGCTTGATATCCTCTGTGACATGATGATGTCCGTGACATTCACCCAACCACCAGCCTGACCACTGGCCCCTCTGTGGTGTTGCCAGCCCTGAAGACGACAAGATTAGGTCAGGTCTGGTCAGTTTAACTCTGTCCTAAACAGTCACACACAGGATCAGCTGCAAATGCAATGTGACAGTTCCTCTCCACCATCAATTTTCCTCCCTCCAGATGAGTAACCATGACAGCAAAAGGAAAAGGGCATCCTGCCAATCCCAGAAAGGTCCTGCTGGACATTGCTTCAGCTTCAACACACTTGGCCCTATTTCTCTGCACACACTCCCCCTTGGGTGGTTTCAGGTTGTGTGATAGCTCTCCTATGCAAAATCATCCGAAAATTTTACAGCGTGAGCCAACGTTGCACCTTAAACCAATCACTTCCCCAATATCTCCTGTGTACAAATTCAGTAACTGCCTCAAAATTCAACAGTAACATTTGCAGGGTAAGAATTCTACTCTTTGAAGGATTTTGTTATTTGAAGAGTGGACAAATTTTTCCTTCCCGGTCGTGTAACTGGCCCATATCCAGCACCACATGTTCTTGACCAAGCAGTGCATTTTATGATGCAATTGCACATCTGGCTGGGAGAACAGCTGGTTCTTTTCAAAAGGTCATTTCAAAACTAAGTAGAAGCACCAGCCTGAATAGAAACTGTCTTCACACTTCACCAAAACTAAGGAAGCATGAATGTTATTTGTATAGTCCTTATCCATTCATACAATACTCCAGGGAATTTGTCCCCTTGTCAACCAACCTAACCCTCCGCTGCCATTAACTGCTTCCTTTTCCTCCTCTTCCTCCTCTTCAGGGAGAGAACTTTCCATCCTTTGCATTTTGCTGACCGACGTGGTTCTTTTCCTCTGCGATTCAGTATCAAAATCATTGTCGAAAAGAACTTGATCCACTGGATCAGGCTGAAAGGGGCTGGGCTCTGCTGGAGGCTTTGGAGTACCATAAAAATTACCTGAAAATGAGACAGAAACCAGGATCACTGAAGCACTGATACTTGCTGAAGGCACTGGCAGTGGCTGTTACCAGTTTAGTGCCCACGCAAACATATTTTGGTGAAAATTTAAAGCCTCAAAGAAGACATCAGCACTACCAAAACCCAATCAACAGTCAAAGCCTATTTATTCACACACTGACTTCTTGGCAATGCAGCACTGGCTGTCAGAAAACAAGAGGTTAACTGAAAACTTTTATCCTGCTGTAAGTTTTCTAAAGAAAAAAATGGATTTGTTACTTTGCCCGGAATTCATTAATACCCCATTAAGAGACTTAGGGAGCAACCTTAGAGGAGCAAAACAGTGAAAATCAATTATTCTTACTCTACACGCTAATTAACAGCATAACAGAAATACTGAAGTCAAAAAGCAAATTCATTTTGTACAGAAACAAATTATTTATTTCCAGAAGACCAGTTAACAAGTAATCGATTTTTAACACTTCCAATTTTCTACTGACAATACACTTGCAAAACAAAGAGGTTCATATGGCTTAATCTAAAAATTATTTTTACTTCAGAAAAAGGGACACATTTTTTCCTTCAATATTTTAATCTAAAGCACAAAGGAATCATCGGCTATTTTCTAGAAAAGAATTTCAGCAACTGACCTCTCTCCTGACTGCTCATATGATTTTTATTAGGGAATTGAGCACAAAGCAAGGAAGCTTCCCAGAATTCCTGCTGGGGTAACTTTTGGTGCCTGGATGTTTTTGACCATGTAAATAAAGTAAGAAAGAAAACCCTTCTGCAAATATCAAGCAAGGGCAAGGCTCAGAGAGGGGAGAGCCAGATAAAGTGCAGCTCAGGAATAAAAAAAAAAAAGTACCAGTTTTACCTAAATTTGCTTAGGAGATTTCCACAGACGGGACAATATTAACAAACAGCGTGGGATACGGAAAACAAGTGGCACAGAGATTTTCACAAGATTGTCTGCTTTTTACATCTTTTCTTTTTGCACCATCTTCATTACAATGTTTTTCCTCACCACATTTAACAAACCCAGCTTTCCTACAGATTTGGACAACCTGGACTAGTGCTGTTCAACTTCTTATTGGAAAATCCTTTTGTTTCCCTGCTGGGTCAGATTTTCCCTTGCCTTCTGACCTTTTGATGCACACTTGAGAGGAGAACATCGCTCTGTTCTCTGAGGTTTACACAAAAATGACTAAATTCTCTTAAATTTGTACCAGGCAAAGACAAATCCCTTCAGAATGCTTCCCAAAATGCAACAATGAAAATAATTCTCTCTCTACTACTGACATGACCATCAGCTGAGCAGGAAAACTGGTACCACAAGGAGTTACACTTGGACTAAGCTCCTGGACACAAGTACTGGGTCCTTATTCCATTCCATTAAACATCACTGACGTACCATCATATGTTCCACTTTCTAGTAAGGCTCCACTTTCTTCCAGCGCTTTAAACTGCTCAACAGGAATGAAATTATAGTCTACCCCAGGGACCTCCCCATCTCTGGGAGCCCTTGTAGTGCCTGCAAAGACAGAGAAAACACTCTTGTAAGATACTTAAGTGCTGCCTGTTACCAGAAGCTGCCTGCTGTACAGTTCAGTAAAAACAACCTATTGTCAAGTCTTTACACGAAGATGACATCACTCCAGTAAAGAGTTAAAACAACTGCTGAGCAAGTGAACAATAATGTACAAAAACTGAGCCAGTACATTACACAAGAACGACAGTTGTGGTATTGGGGGAGAAGGAGAGAAAAAGCTGGGTCAGGTGGTAAATAAGAGAGAATTCTTTCTTATGGCCAGTGAACCAAAAGCAACTTTTGTGGAAGCTGACGACACCTGGGCCAGGCAATCCCAGTCTGGGATTCTAGGAACAGCTACGGTATTTTATTTTAACCCAGCTGTAAGGGTACTGCATTTTTACCTATTTCTACCAGCACCAACTGTCTAATTGGCAATGAGGTCATCATGACTAAGCACATTTGATTTTTGGGCCACCAAATCCGTAACTAGGCAAAAAATTTATTTTTTAACCTACAATTCAGAGTGTAATTCAGCCACATTCCAACCCCTGACTGTAGGTAAACTCTATCAGTAAATTGCTGTGTTAATGCAGAGGTTCTCGAAGTGTTTTGTCTATGAAAATCTGCCTCTCAGAGTTACAACAGTTTAATTAAAGCTCGCCTGAAAGGACTGAACTGATTCATTGCTGTTCATTACAAACCTACAATCTAATAGCATTTTAAAGGCATATATATTTTTTTTCAGGCAGCAGCATTAACAAAAACTAGTAAATAAAATCTAGTGATAGTGAAATGCAGTTTAAGAAAGCCACAAACTCTCAGGTGTGCTTATAGAGAGGAGAGCAGAATTCCTGTAGATACAAAAACGTTACTTGACAAAGTAAGTTTTTAGCGCAATGAATATTTAAACAGTCAGTGATGGGCCTTTTTAATCAGTCTTCTCAGGACGAGCAAACAGTTTGCCCGTACATTCTGCCACTGCCACCCTTTCTGCACTCAAGCCCCCTCCCATCCTCCTTCGATCCACCCGCCCTGCTCTGCCTAGCGCACTCGACACTCATGGTCTCAGTTTGCTCTTTGCGAAGAAAAAAACCCCAACACATTGAGAAAAACCAGGATGGTTCTGCACTGCTTGATCGTGCTGAGAAAGATTTATTTCTTGTGGTGGCTGGGATCATTCTAACAACTACTGACAAACTTACGAAGAGCAACGCAGAGATACTACTGAAACAATCTGAACTTTGAATTCTGAAGTTTTTGCTGGTTTTCAGTCCACACTGGCTGTACCTATTCATGGCAGATTCAGATGTGAAACTACTGTAGCAAAGCCAGAAGACTCTGCTGCAAGGTAAAACTCTAAATTGGACTAAGAGAGAAGGCATTTCAAGCTCACAAATGATGTGGGAGTTAGCAGGAACAGATCAAATGAGGCTGATCTTTACATACTTACAAGGGATGGTTCTCAAATAGAGATTGTCTCTGATCACTTGCTGGAGTTTGTGGTCTATCGAGCCCTTCTGGAACTGAAGGCTCAGGTAGTGGCGCAAGTCCTTGTTGATGACTTTTCCTTAAGAGGAAAAAAGAATAAATCAGAGTAACTTGCAAAGCAGGATCTCACAAATAAGAATTGTGATTCACTGCTATAGAAGTTTTAGAAAAAGCAAGCAGTTAGAAGAGTTGGGTTGTTTTAAATACAACCTCGATGGAAAAATACCATTTTGTGCTATCAAATCACAGAATCCCAGAATGGTTTGAGTCAGAAAGGAACCTTAAAGCTCATCTTGTTTCACTGCCTGCCACGGGCAGGGACACCTTCCACTCACCCAGGTTGCTCCACACCCTATCCAACCTGGCCTTGAATGCTGCCAGGGATGGGGCAGCTAGAGCTTCTCTGGGCACCCTGTGCCAGGGCCTCACCACCCTCACAGGGAAGAATTTCTTCGGGCACAGTGATTTTAAGCAGAGCTGACTAACAACCATCCCTCCCTCATCTCTCTAACAAGAGAGACAGTATTTTGGAATCGTCTAAAAATCAATATAAACTATTGAAATACAAACCTACTACGAAAATTCAAAGTCTCTACAGACAAGAAACTATTTCATTGTATTTTTAAGTAGGTTCCATTCAATTTACACCTACTCACTAGTCACCTGAGTTCAATATTTTGTCATATGGGAACTTGTCCTCTTCAAATTATAAAAAGACAATATTTCCTTCTTAAAAATATTGCATAATAGAAGGGAGTTGGGTTTTTTTTACCATTACTCCTTTGCAATACTTCTGTCAGGTATCATTAGTGAATCTGTCACATCACCGGAGAACCATGGCCCCTCAGCACACAAATAACTGAGCTCTTGTATTACTGCTGCATCCTTCAGACAGGAGGGTACAACCAATCTTTTGTACCCTGTCAGCCTCCCAGAAAGCACATTAAATACGGTTCAGTGACCTTGGTAAATTTAAGTTACGTATTACAGCAGAACATTCAGGCTTGAGGGAAAACGCTCAACCTTTGTCTCCAGACCTAGAGCACGAGATGGGCAGCAGCAGATGGATCGTGGTGTAGCACAACAGCAGGGAAAAAGGCTGGATCAGACAACTGCTCCTGTTAAATTACATCACCAACAGGTTATGAAATGCATAAACCTGCCCCAGAAGCTTTTCTGACAGGAGCCTTTGAAGCCTGTGAGCTCAAAGCTGCTAAGGAGACCACCTCAAACAGGTCACAGACCCCACAGCAGTCCTCACACCAGGCCCACCCACCTGCATCTTCAACCAATTTCATACTTACATACATGTCAAATCTAGAAAAAAACCCAAACCATCAAAACCCTCCCACCACTAAGCAAATTTTCCCAACCATGTGTCACTTCCACAAAGCTGTCTGCATGTTTTGGTTGTGGCAACTTTATACTTTCCCTTCCCTTTTAGCCAAGGTGAGGGCATTTCACACCGTGCTCCCAACTCTCAAACATGACCTCAGCAACCACCACTCATGAACCGCAAACAGAATTTCAGTCTGCACCCTCCTCCCTCCAAACAAAACCATGTCAGGATGAGTATCTCAAAGTGGAACCAAGATTACCTACTGGCCCTTCAGAGAGATCAGTGATGTCCACAGCTAAACAAAACACACACAAAACCACCTTAAACCCTCAAGCAAGGACAGAAGAAGCCCAGCACACCCTCCAAACAGGCAGCACATCCTCTGCTGAACACGAGCCCGGAGCTCCAAATGAAGTCAACCTCTCACCTGCTTTAACACTGTCACTTATTTAAAAATTACTTCCAAACACACAAAAGCATTTTAAAAAATTACTTCCAAACACACAAAAGCATTTTGCAGTATTGGGACAACACCACAGCACTGTCCTCATGGCTATCCAGCAGTTACATGAGCAACAGCCAATTCCCACTAATGCAGTTCTCCACTCAACCCCTTCCCAAGAATGCACAGCAACTCTGATGAACGGTTCCTTCCAAAACTTTGGATTTGCTTCCTGCAGTGTAATGGGTAAAACACGTCATGGAACGTGGAAACAAATGGGGTAATCTCCCGCAAGAAAAGTACTTTCCATTTGTTACTACAAATTACTTTATTCTTTGTAGACAAGACAGTTCCTCAACACTAAAAAAAAATGCTTTGCTGCTAAAATGGCCCATCCATCTCCTTGTCAAGGCCAGATCTGCACTTCAGCAAGGCCAGCATATTAAACTTGGGCAGATCAATACACTCATATTTCACCAAGGCAGATGAATCTCTTCATCATCTACTTTCAAAGCACTGCATGTTGGAAAAACCAGGCAATATGCGAAAATCTGTTCTGGATGTAAAATTACAGACTTTATTTACTCACTGATCTTTCCCTCTTTGTGTTTAAAATTTTAAAAGCTTATAAACTCTTTTCAATAAATATCAACTCAGTTTTAAGACAAAATAAAGGCAAAGCTGCTACTAAGGATATGTTGATATTGCGGGATTAATATTAATTGTAAAAGCTTAGAGACTGGACTATACTCTGAGACCAAGATGACTGAATTGAAGATTGACAGGATTGCCTGGGGAAAACAGAGGAAAGTTAAACAAAATAGTGGGCAGAAGAAAAATTAGAGACATTCACATAGAGAATGGCGTGCCTTAGAAAGCAGAAAAATAAAGTAATAGTAAGGATGCCTTAGGCTGTCCCGGCGCAGCCCGCAGTGATCTGCCGCCACCTTCTGGCACCTTCCTGCTGATCCCTTTAATTCTGCCCCACAAGTCTCCCCATTCCCGTCCCCAGGGGAGTTTGAACACCACAGAGTGAAAAGTGCAGCTATTACATACTGCCACGCAATTTTGTCTTCTCACTTAGAAATAAGCAGAGAAGAAATGTAACCAGGGTATCATCAAGTACATTCAGAATCCCACACTTGTCACTGTTCACAGACATACCGGAACCACTGAAGCTTGGAAGTGAAGAATAAGCCTGGAGAACAGGACAAGGGCGAATGGCTTCCCACTGCCAGAGGGAAGGAATTCCTCCCTCTGAGGGGGCTGAGGCCCTGGCACGGGGCCAAAGAAGATGTAGCTGCCCTGTCCCTAGAAGTGTTCAAGGCCAGGTTAGACTGGGTGTAGAGAAAGCTGGTCTAGTGGAAGGTGTCCCTACCCATGTAATTAGACGATCCTTAAGGTCCCTTTCAATCCGATCACAGAATTGTGGGGTTCTGTCATCCAGCGCTGCGAAACCAAGAGGTCTTTAACCTTTTGCCACCTAGCCTGAGCTCATTTCCCTGCCAGCTCCAGAGCAATCCAGGGTGGGAGGACACTCCCGTGCACCCACGGAGGGCAGCTCTGGTCTAAGCACAACCAACACCAAACAGCTTTATTTTAAAACCACCTAAAAGCACAAGCACTCTGGTCACATGCCAGAACACATTCTGAGCAGGGAGAGCAGCAGCAGAGCTCCGGGCAAATGCCTGCCCCTTCCCTTCCATCTGCTCCTGGGACATGGCCACGGCTCTGCAGGGCATCCCCAGCCAGCACATGGGAGGGCAGGGTCATTCATGCACCACTTTGGAACTAAGGAGAAAGTAGGAAATTGAGAACAGCTGCATTTGGAAACCTCTATGCAGGGCAGCAATACTACTCAGTTACACGGTTCCAGCACGGGTCTCTACTTTTCTTCTCTGTATCTTGTTACATCTGTAGACATTCTCAGCCTGTGCATGACTTCCACAGAAAGGCAGCATTTGAAGTTGGTTTTATGCCCTGCACTGGCAGCAAAAAAACTTGCATAGCCTAATGAATTACCTACAACCTTAATGATTTTTAAAATGGAAATTCTTTTGAGCAAAGTGGTTCCAACTTTCACACTCCAGCTTCACACACACCAATATCAGATTTGATTGGAGTAATACACTGCATGCACACAAGAATCCATTAACCACGGGAATACATTCAGGAGAACTACCAGTGAGCAGGGTTTACTCTGATAATGCCAAGTATTTTAATACTCCATTATTTAACAGGAGAACAGCAAGGCTCAAAGGTCTGTGCAGCTGTTTCTGATAGAAGATCAGACACTGAAGGAGATATAAGCAGAACTCAAGTAATTTAAAATAATGAATGGGTTTCAAATAAAATGTAAACATAACCATTTCCTTCAATTTAACAGTGGGGAAGAAAAACGCAAAAGAACTTTACACAAGGTAAGTTTGACCTTTTTTGTTATATATGGAGACTTTCCTCTCTTTAATTCTGTATTTTCTTGAGAAGTAAAGAAACACTCAAGAGATTAACAGTGTTTTTTGCCTTTTTACAAAGATATGCTCTATTTTCAAAAATGGGGTAATCTGGCCCATGATTTCCATTTCAAGTCAGATGTGTTGACAGTGATGGTAAAGAACAAGAATTCAGACAAACTGCACCTGTGAGCCTCTGCCACTGTCAGGTTTGAGACAGAGAAAAGGATTTACAGGGATCCCTGGAAAAATCACTGAGCCCAGCCTGGGAGCTTGAAACACCTCACAAAAACCAAATGTGATTTGTGAGATCTAATTAGGATTCCCAAAGTGAGAAAGGGATGCAAAGCATAAGAGGAAACAGGCTTTTTGACACCACAACAGCAGATGAATCAAATATACTGAGCAGAAAAGAATATGGAATTGTTAAGGTTGGAAAAGAACTCTAAGGTCATCAAGTCCAACCATCAACCAGCACCCACTATGTCCACCACTAAACCATATCTTCAAGTGCCACATCCACACGTCTTAGAACGCTTCCAGGGATAGTAACTCCACCACTTCCCTGGGCAGCCTGTTGCAAAGCTTTACAACCCCTCCCATGAAAAAAAATGTCCCAACATCTAATCCAAACTCCGCCCCCAGTGTAACTTGAGGCCATTTCCTGACCATGATCTACTCAAACCACCAGGCAAGTGATGGAGCTGGTACGGCAACACACGAATGGGCTCATGTAATAGGATGTTACAACACTCTAAAGGGTCAAAACAACAATCAGAACAATACACAAATACGTTACACAAAATTGTTTTAATAATAGCACTTTATTAAAACTTCTTAATTATGCACTCAAGGCCTTGCAGAGTTTTAATCACTGTGCAGCTCAGTACACCGCAGAGGCTATTCTGGGTAAGTAGTATCTGTCGCTGCAACACTTGTACTGCGAAGCCGAATACAGACGCTTACAGCCATGAAATAAGAGTCCTCTGTAGCTGTCACAGGTTACAATAATACATAAATCATTTAGTCCGCTCTTAATTGAAAAGTGGAGCACCAAAACAAAGGCAAGTGACCTGAACAATGGAGATGATTTTCCTGGGGCTAACTATGGCTTGTTTTTCCCAAATTATAAATAATCTTCCATTCATTCCCTGAAATTTACAATGTGAAGTTTTAATTTATTCACACTAGAGGAAATGCTTTACTGAGACAGCAAACAAACCCATTTGGTCTGGAAAGCACAATTAACATATCCAGCTGAACAAAATGTTACTTGAGTCCCCAGACTGTTCTAATATTAATGCTTCCCTTTGGAAATCTCCAGCTTATGTGCAAATTCAAACTTACTGACATTTAGTATTATTCCATGTCACACCGCAACAAGGGACCGCACACAGGGCACCTGAGCACGTTAACCTGTCCTAGTGTTCGGCAGAAGCTGCCATTCCTTCTGTTTGGAAGGGAGTGCATCGTGTTTCAGATGTGACGTATGTCTAACATACCATATCTCATTGCTTAAGCAGCATGCAGCTCTACAGAATGACACATTTCAATCACATCCCCAAAGAAAAAATGTCCTTGCAGCTGCTCTCTGTTACACAAGCCATTTAATCTACTTGGGATTTGGCATGCTTTCCCAACAGAAGGGTACGTGTTCACATGCCAAGACTTTTTTTTTTTTTTTTTTTTTTTTTTTTTTTTTTTTTGAGTGCTCAGATCAGAATAGAATTTGTTCAAATCACAGACAGGTCATAGGAACCAAGATATGCAGTTACACTCAGCATAATTTCTAGGCCCACTAACCTATTTCAGTCTGAAGCTTGGCAGCGCAGGAGTCTGACAAAGGTACTCAATTGGCAAAGATGCTGCAATGCCTGTTCTCCTGGAGCAGACAAGCCTCTGGGGTGACCACTCACCATGGTAAACAGATAATGTTCCCAGCAGAAGTGTCCTCTAGCTGTGTCAGTGAGCAGCAGTGCATGCACCGTCGCAGCTGGACCTATAAAGTGATTTACACAACAGCAAACTGGGCTTTTAAACACCAGCCCCAACCTGAACACCTGCACTGCCTGCAAGTGTAACACCTCTTGTAACAGATCATTCCCATACAGAAATGTCACCCAAGGGCTTTTTAGTGGCTCCTCAATGCCACTTTCCCATGAGACCCACCCCCTGCCAAGGTCCCACCAGCACAGAGACCCCCTGAGCACAAGGGTAAAGGAGCAATTCCTGCTCTGACTGTGCAACTTTTAGGAAGGAATTAGAGCTTCCTGAAAACGGCTTTTCAAGGAGCCTGGGAAATGCCAGCACTGCTGCAAGGTGGGCTGCAGCATTACCGAAGGACAGCTGATGCTTCAGGCTGCAGATTGCACTGCTGTGACTCACTACACTCCGAAGGACGCCCAGGAACCTGGAGTCACCAAGATCTACGTGCCAGGTCAGCACTCCTCCGACCAAACCCATAGAAGTGCTGTATCACAGTGGTATTGATTAGAGACATCTCACAGTTTAATAGGAAAAAATCCTCCCACAGTGCTCACTGCACAACATGGGCAGTCAGCGAAATCACTGGAACTCCAGATGTGCACCAGCCATGACTAATGCCAGCGCCTGACTCACACAGTTCACAGAGCAATTCGACACCGAGGGATGCAACACCCAAGGACTGGGGGCACACCAGTGTGCAGCACAGCATCCCAGAAAGAGCAGAGATGTTGATCCACGTTGATCTGTCACACCCACGAATTCCTCTGGTGTCACTGCATGAACTCCAATTCTATTATAACCCAATTTTGCAGGGAAGCTTCTGTTTGCAATCTTTATCGCAGGCTGTTGTTGAAGTAATCAAGTAAGGGAAGACCATTTCCCTACACGGTCAGTTAACCATCACATAATATTAAAAACGAAAGGAATTTCTCCTTCTGCTTGCACAAGATATCCTATTATTTTATCACTATTCATTTAATAAGGTTTATTTTTAGTTATAGAACCCAGGATTTTCAATTAACTATGAAAGAGTGCTTTCTCCAAGGAGTGCACGTATGTGGAACTGGATGCCAGCAGAGAGGAACTGCTCAGCCTCTGAGACCCAGCTGCTTTCTAGTGAAGTACAAGCATGCCGAACTTGCCCAGGCAGCGCTGGCACATCCCAGCACAGCCCTTCCCTGCAGGAACCCAGGTCACAGCAGCCAACCTGGCACAAATGCACTGGAGTTGCTGACTGGTGAGTTCCAAAGTGCGTCTGGGAGAGGTGCAGGATCCCACTGACAGCCACAGCTCATTCAAAGAGCTGCCAGAGGTGTTCACCTCGCTATTTGGCACAGTGACTGGAATTTCTAACAAACCCAGCCAGCTGAGGCCGACAGACTCCTCTTCATTACTGATGCAGCATTTAAGTTGAAAATCCATGCATCTCCCCATCACCAGTTTGCAGGAAAACACGTCTAAAACCAGTTCTAAAAACAGGTCAACTGACCTTGGTGTGACTTACTACAATACAGTCAGCTCTTCAGGAACACAGACGGTTGTACTGATGCTGCCAGTGTTTAATGTTCAGAAATTTCTCTTTTTTTATTCTAAATTAATATTATTTTTTCCCCATGCTGTGCTTCCTGTTTTATCTATGGCTCTGCTTGCTAAGGAATTGTTAACTAATCACCATGAGATTCGCTTTCTTAGCACACAGCTGGGTACTTGGTCTTGCAACATCTGTTTCTCAGCATTTCTTTTTTCTTATCTATCTGTACTTAGCAACAGAAGTGTCTCAACAGAGGACATCAGTATGTGGAAAAAGAAGCTGGTAAACAACAGCTAGTAAAACATAAACCTTCAGATTAATAACCAACTCACAGAATCATAGAATGTCCTGAGCTGGAAGGGACCAACAAAGATCGTGAAGTCCAACTCCTGGCCATGCACACAAGCACCCCAATTAACAGCAATATGATGATCTTTCAAGAAACACTTCTGCAATAAAGTGTTCAGAACATCTGCATTCAAGAGACCGGCAGATTAAAAATGGGCAAATACCCTAATCATTAAAAGGATAAATCTGATTTTCATAATCAGAATTTATTGAACATTAAAAGAAAACCAGCTCTTTCCATGGTCAATCGTATAGTGGATTCAGTTCTAGCTGGCATGTATTAGTATCTCCTCACCTATGGAGAGGTTGTTCTACATGGGAACACCACAGCTGTATTTCAAATTATTTTTAACTTCAGAGCAAACTTCTTCCACTACTCTATACGATAAACTAGAACTAGTTGAAGCAGAGAGAAAGAACGTGGGCAACAAGTCCACAGTAACTTCACCTTCACTCTATGATTTCCAGCATAAGCCATGTACAAACACACTTCAAAAACCCAAACCACCTGATCTGAGAAAATCCTGCCGGGCCGTGGCTGTAGTCAGGGTACAAATGGCACAATCACTCGTGGCCGGCCTCAAAGATACCTGCTAGCCCTTCTCCAAGTACAATAAATGATAAAATAAACATTTCAGCAGTGAACAAGAATCAAAGTCTAGAGAATAGGGCAGCAAACAACTGCTCCCCAGCAGACATCTGTGACAACTGTCTGGCTGATAAGCCATTAAATTCAGTGATTAACTTGCACTAGTTGCTTTCAGTTTCAATTGAGACTGTCCAGGGAACTGCTGGAGTCACCATCCCTGGAGGTGTTTTTTAAACATGATGATTTAGCCCTTGAGGACAGGGTTTAGTGGTGCTGGTTGATGGCTGGACTTGGTGACCTTAAAGCTCTTTTCCAACCTTAACCATTCTGCAATTCTATAACTTAATGTTTGCCCAACAAAGTCTGCCACAAGGTGAATGTTGTAGGCAAAATAACATTGTCTAGGTCGTGAGCCAGAAAGAGTCCTCAGATACAGGAACAGCAGTTTCACTGCATTGGGAGCTCTCAGACTGCAGTGCATTCCACTTGGGAAACTCGCCAGCCAGCATCTGCATGGAGCTGTCTCCAAAGGCTGGAGTCACTTATATTTGCTTAAAGAGCTCACTACATTCAAGACTGACAGAAAAACTGAATCCTTGTAAGAAAGCACTTCAAATAAAGAGACAGTTTTGAAGGCAAAGCCAAATCCAACTTCTGTTCACAATTCGCAATCAACCAGAAGGCAGCTATGGCTGTGCACCCCAAAACGAGCACCCCACTAACAGCAAAGAGTTTGTTCCTGTATGTACTGCATCATTCCTTTTCTATCATCCTTGTCTGACCGCATGGGTTCTGCAGTAATCTCTCTGAAATGCTCTACCATCACTAGAGCACAGACCTTGTTACCCGCATTAGATGGTTCTTATTAAAACACTCCCTTTTCTCCTCACTTCCAGGACACAAATGAACCTGAAGGTAAGAGTTTTAAAAGGTTACATATTTGTCTGAATACCCATATATGAAATATATCAATTGACCAATATAATAAGACATTCAGGTAGGTGATGAAAACCCACCCTGCACCTATGAACATAAGAACTACATTGAGCAAATCTGACAGCAGCCGCCTGTCCTAGCCACGTGCATCATCTCACAAAACTGTGATTGGAATGTAGTCAAGATCCTTCCCAATTTTGCTCTTCATATCGAGTCAGAATCAGCCAGCAATCACATAGCAAGCACTTGATTGTTACTAAATAAATCCGTTTAAATTCCCAAACTCATTGCTCAGTCCCCACTGGTAGCTCTACAGCAACACCAAAGACATCTTGCTGTTCAAATAAATCATGGGATGAAACAGAGATTAGCTTGTCTTTACCTGCCAGTTTAAATTCTTACTGAGAGACTAACAGGGCTTTCCCAGAGGCACTGTCAGAGGTATCAGGTAAAACCAAGGCTGTGCTGTGTGCACAGCACATCCTCATTCGCCTAGCACAGTGGGCATTCAGAAGATTTACGGTGCCAGGAGGGTCTGACTGGAGAGGGCCAACTACATCATTTGTTACCCAAAAAAATACCAGTGCAAGTCCATCATGCAGGTTAAGGACAGTCTTTGCATACCAAATTACAAATATCCTCTGCTTCTCAACATAATTTGCCGCAGCACTGAGGTCCAGCTAAGTTTGCATCACTCAGATTTCCTGCGTTTGAACCAGATGAACACTATTACTCCAAAAAACAGACTTTATTTTAATGTCCCCTTATTCATTAAATACGGAAAGCCTCGCACTTTGCATTTAGAATTTGAGAAAAGCCTTGCATTCTGCATTTAAAACTTAGACTGCCAGGTAACAATGAATGCTGAATCTTTTCAGATCACTGCAGTGGGAAGTGAGCACGTAGTTCTTGTGTCCCAGTTTATAACACAGGAAGTTCTGTCAAAGAACTGGGTGTTTTTTGGAAAACACTGTTTTTCTTGTTGCTATTTCCTTAATATCCAACATCTCTGCAGCCCCACACGAGGAAGCGCAGCAGACCTCTTAAGGACACAGTTTGAACAGAAAAAAATCATATCTATTTGCCAAAAGGCAATAAAGAAGGATTTCGGAATAAATTCTATGCCACTCAAAGGTAATTCAATAAAGCAGAAAGTGATTCAAGTCCTTTTTCCTTTTGCTACATTTCACCCACTGTAAGAAACAGCTCACAGAAAGAACTTCCTCATGTAAAAGCTTTTTTACTATTCCTAGAGATGACACTTCACATTACAGATCGGGTTTTGATGTCTGAATGGAAGAATATCCTATTTTTAGTAGACTTTTCACTGAGAGAACAATCGGTAGTTCTGAATACTTTGGAACTCCCTTGTGGGCCCACAACCTGCACCTGTGTACAAATACAGACTGATGAAAGGGTCAATGAAGACCCCAAAGATGCCATCCTCCACTGCCCCCAAACGGCCGTCAAGGTCTGATAAAAATAACTCCATTTTAAGCAGTGTCCAACACCACAGCTTGAACAGTGGCTCATCTACACAGCAGTTTTCATGCTCATTCCAGGTTCCCTCTCTCTGCAAAGGCCAGAGAAAGTAAATAACCTCCTGCTTCCTACCAGACACACCTGTCTGGCCTGTATTTTGTCATAGAAATTTGTGCTAAAATCTGACTGTTGCAAAATGTATTAAAGCTATGCAAATCACAGCTCGGTAACAGAGTTTTCCAGTACCCACAGAGTTCCAATTCTCAGCTCCAGTCAAACAGCTAACAGCTGGAAATGAAGAGGTGTGCAAGTTTTAAAAAATGTGCTAAGAACATTGTGTCAACAATGAAAATGCCTCTGATTTACAAGTAGTTGTAGCTTCAGCTTTAAAACACAAGTTTAAATAAATCCAGGGTAGACCCTGAACCCACCAGATGTTACCAACATCCACCAGTGGGGAGACACCAAAGGCCAACCTGAGCTGAGGCCACAGGGCATCTCACCAGCTCTCTGAGCTGCTCTGGGAGGGGAAGTTCAACCTTCTTTCCATCTCAAGACACCCAAACCTGCACGTCAGCTTACAGGTGATGTTATTTCTGCACTCCTGTTGGCACTACGGAGGGGCCCTGGAACACAAAAGAAGTTGTCACCATGCTCTCAACGCTGTCTGCAAGATATTTACTACAGTAGAAAGATTAACATGAAATACTCAAATTAACAAGGCCATTCAGCCACCCAAATGAAGTGACAGTGAAGCATTCCCTTACAGCTGAGCAGACACATGTAACTTTTCTCCTAAGTTCCTCAATTCTATATCGACAAAGTGACGGGAAATTTAGAGATTTATGCTATAAACCCAAACTTCATCTTGAATTTGGACACTTTAAAGGGGTTAAAAGACATCCTTGGCTGTGGAGGACCCACATATTCTGGAAGATTTTGCAGAACAGAAAAATATACCACACAGTACAGCCTAAATAACATTCACTCCACTGCATTTATTTGCTATTCTGACGAACATTACAAGTCCCGTCCTAATGAATTCCTTTAGGTACTAGCAGCTTCTCCTAATGAGCATTAATTAAACTTTTCCAGCATCTCTACCTTCACCACAGAAAAGTAATTACTCACTACTTCCCTACAGAGAGGGAAATAAAATCCACAGGATTAGGTTTTTTTAGACTGAGTAAGTAGGGCAGAGAGGAAAGCCTGCAATTTAGAGTCAAGTTGTGTAGTCCATAATTCCACAACATGACCAATACTTCAGGCCCTGGATTGAGTAAAACTGTTTTCCTGCTGCCTTTAAATAAACCACTACACAGGATTTAATTATAGTACCCAAGTCTGTCAAGCACATAACTGTTTGCCTTCTGCAAAATGTGTAAGAGGACACAGCACAAGCTATTACCTCAGCTGTTCTGCATGGTTTAACCCCCAGCTGCACACACCCATTCACAGTTCATACCTCATGTAGCAGCGAATACATTTAAAAAATATTTTAGTTGTATATATGGCATATTATTGCCACATAAAACAAAAAGTACAGGCATAAGTGGCATCTGAATGTGTCAGCTCTTAAGACACAGAAACACAGAACCATCATAGAATAGGTTACAACAATTTTTATTTTAAAAATTTTGTTTAAAAAACGTTGGGTTTTATTTTTAACAGGAACCAACACTAACTATGAAAGAAAACCACAGCAATTTTGCTGTCAAACTTCTGCCATGAGTATTCTTTTAGTATGCCAAACACAATTCATTGAAGTTTACGTTCCAAACACCATCTTCCAAGGCAGCACTGTCAACCAGCCAAGGCAATACATTGCTCAATACATTCCTTAGCACTGGAACACCACATTTGATTACTTACTGGTACTTCCCCTCGATGGCACCCACAGTACCAAGCAGTTTTCACAAATAAGTCCTCCCTGCACCAAAGCATTTCCAATCTAATCTCACTGCAAGGAAGATTAGTGAAATTACTGAGAGATAATAGTTGCAGCACCAGAGGTAAAAATACTTCCATGGCACTTTTGGTCAGCTGATTTTTGAGGAATTCTTTAGACCAATAAAGGATGAAACAAGCCATTAAACATAAATCCCTGGGATTAATACAAGGCTCTGCCTCTCTTTTACATAACAGGATTCAGAAATTCCTCCACTCCCCCCCGCCCAAGTACATGCATTAGGAGGAAATCATTTCTACAAACCTAAAACTTTAGGGCTTAGTTATTTCCTGATAGTTCTGTGGTTTTAGAGGAAATAAACTGGATGTTAATCCTCTTGCATTTAATGGATAGTACCAGCACATTCTGCTGCTTTTTGCTGCAACAAGGTCATGGCAAACCTGGTGTATAACCAAAGCAAAGCTGCATCTCCAGGCAATAAAACCTCAAAGAGGGGGGTGGCTTAAGTGGTTTGGGTGTTATTGTTGTCTGTTTGGGAAAAAAATGTGTCAAAATAATTTCTAAATCCATAGAATTAAAATAACAGAAAAATTCCAGATTTTTCAAAGAAATCACTTAGTACGAGATGGAAGTACTTAATCAGCATATCAACTTACACCAAGTTCGAATTATTTATCAATAGGTTTATGCTTTTGTTTTTAATAATGTCAACCAAAGAACAAGTTACATGCATGCACCTCTATACTCAGCTGTGGGATAAAGCTGGTAGGCACAACCAGCTGCACAAACACCAGAAACGTGCAAGACTCAGCACACGGCCCTCACTTCTGCTTCCGTTACACTTTTGCTGTGATCTTCCAAAAACTCCCGTGTGGAAAAGGAAATCTCATATGAAAACAGGCACTTCTGCTTTGTGTTTCAATTAGTTTTTAAGAGAGTGATTTTCCTGCCCTGACTCACTAAGTTTTATGCTGAACATCCCTTCCCGCTATATGTTTTGTGGCCCGAATCCACAGTGCACACCTAAAACACCATGCATGCGTCTTCCTAAAATTTGACTAAACTACAGCAGCTACTGAAGAGACAATACTTTTAAAGGGATTACTAAACTAGACAGCAAACCACCCAGTTATCTAAAGATCACATCACAGAATCCCAACAGTACTTGGGTTAGAAGGGACCTTAAAGCTCATCCAGCTCCACCCTCTGAGACGGGCAGGGACGCCTTCCACTAGACCATGCTCAAATACATATTTCATTTTTTTTAATCTTTAAGTTAACTTTGTTAAAAACACCAGACAAAGAAAAAAAAGCATGAAGTTGCCTATCAGCTGCTTTGTCTATTCCTTTATAACTTTTACTAACAGTCTTAACCATCACAGTAATTTCATTCTCAATGACCTACAAGACTACATTCTTTATACTTAAAACCAAATCAGGTAATTTTTTCTTAGAATAACAAGAATTAAAATTCATTTAATTATTTGGATTCACCCAGTTGCCTGATTTAATGAGCTAAGACAGACGTATTTGCAAATACTCTAAGACCTACTCAAATACCTTAAATCCCATATTTTAAATTTCTTTCTGGGAATGTTTCTGGTCATTCACCAGAAGCTGCAGCACCATCAGACACCCTGCAGCAGTGGGTCCCAGCTTGAGGCCACTGAAGACAGATGCCCCAACTGACTCCCACGGTGGTAATGAAACATTTGCAAGAAGCAGAAAAATTTAAAGCAGGCTTAAGGTTGCCACACAAAACTTGGTCACATTGGATAATTCAGACATACAAGTTGAAAGTTACTGCTCCAGAGGAAAAGACACTTTCTATCCTAATAGTACATCCACTAACTTAATTTGAAAAACTACACACTGTAGTTTATCAAACAGTAATTAAGCAGCCACTTCAGAGAGAATTTTTTCTCTCACCTGTTCTTTCATCAACATGAAAAAGATTATTTTTTAATATGCTTCTTCTGGCTAAACCCAACACTGGTGTTTATGCCACTGTGCCCTGCTCCCACCTTGGCTGGAGGACTGCTGAGAGGGCTCTGCGGGCATTCCAGACCCTCAGTGTTCCCCTTCAGCACCAAGAAGGATAAGGAAGGCACAGACAGCTCATTCTTACTCCACCATGAGCAGGATACAGAATTCCCACATCGCAGTGCCACAGTCACTTCCCTTCTGACCCGGCCACTAGCTGCAGAAACAGGTTGAGAAACCTTTGCCAAGCCAAGGGGGGATCCAAGAAGACACCCTGAATCCTGAAGAGGATTCAAAATGTGTGTGGATTTTTAGTGGAGAAGGGAGCTGCTTCTCCCTTTCAAATGACTACAGTGTTTAATCTGTGATTCATCTCAAGCTGAAAGCTTCTGGAAGTGTTTTTATGTAAACCTGTAATGGTGTGTATTCAGCTACTGGGTGTTGTAAATCTGTAAGAATCCAATATGGAGTAAGCATCACACTGATTCACAGGACAAGCCTGTCCTCACACCCTGTCTCTGACTTCCACACTCTTCCCAAACAGAAATATAAGTCTATATAGCCCAACAAAGGATGGGAGGACTGGAAGTGTTCCAGGCCACGTTGGGTGAGGCTGGGAGTGGTTTGGTCTATTGGAAGGCGTCTCTTCCATCCCAAACCATTCTGAGATTCTATGACTGCCATGTTCCAACTTCACCGAAAAAGCCCAGGACACACTCCCACCTCAGCTGGGCACACCTGGAGAGGCAGAGGTGTCTGTAGGTGCAGGGCCTCCACCAGCTTCCACTCGGCTGACAAAAAGAGAAAGCTGTAAATAACATCCAGCACAAGAGCGAAGTATTTCCATGTCTCCAGTCCGAAGGTATCCTGGGATCAAACTGGAAAAGCCCTGAACATCTGTGCCCTCCTACAGTTATTAATCAGCAAGTACAAGGCATTAGAATTTTAAGTGCTACAAGCAAATTCAAACAACTGAACGCAGCTCCAGGGATGGCCTCTGCACGTCACACTGTCAAGCTGCTGAAGACGTTTTCTGCAATCAGGAATTGCCTGCTGTGGGTTATAGCCTGGTATTTGTGCTGTGAGGGCAGAGCAACAAACTCCTAATACTACTCTTTCGTGCTGTTCCTGCATACCCCCCCACTTACTTCCTTTGTATTGTAATTCCACCTCTTCTCACTACATCGGCATTTTTCCAGGCTGGTGACATCTTTCTTCGCTGGTGAGATCTCTAATTCTGTCTCATTGACATAACGTTAGCAGTCATCCTCAAAGTACTCCTTAATACTCAGACACCTGTGCCACAGCAGAGATACAGCGACAGTTCCAGCTTCTCACATCAGTGCCAGAGACAGTCCTGGACAGTCCCTGCCTTACCAAACCAACTCAGTTTTGTACAACTGCAACTGTAGTTGTAGTCCGATTTTGTTAAGCTCTCAGATCAGAGCAAACCAGTCTGGATTTCATCTTCACTAGCTCTGAATGCAGTGGATGTAAGAAGAGAAATACTAACAGACAATTCACATGATCACATTAACCTTGTTAATTGCCTCTACCACCTTTTTGAAAGAATACTTCATTACCATGCTGATGGAAAACGCATTTCCAGACTCCAAAACTCAGAATACTTCTGACAATAATACAGCACCCCCAATCCATATTCATCAGTCACCAGCTGCCAGGCTGACTGTATTTATTACCAAAGGCAATAATGAAACAGCACTGAAATAGAACACAGTAAGAACTATCATTCATGATCTGATAGAGCTACAATTCAAGCTTTACTTTTTTTTTTTTAAACAAGTAACTGAAGAGACATGGCAATTTAGAGCTTAAATGATTTCACTTTTTAACTGTGTCTGAGGAAAATAATTTACAATGGATCAAGCCATATGAACTACACCACTGAGCAAGCGAAGAGCGATACAGGATGGATAGTAAACGTACTAGTGATTTTAAATTCGAAGAAGTTGCATTCAACTGAGAGCAATCACCAATTCATAAAAAATTACAGGCTTGAGAATCATACATATTGTAAAGTAGCTTTAAGCAAGCTTTTTAAAGTAGCCCTGAGAACACATTTTAAAAGCTTCCTGTCAGTTACAACTAACAACCTGGCTGTGCTTTGCAAACAATCACATTTCCACATAAAACCATTACTTTAACAGGTTGCATAAGCACTGTGATATATGCCTGAACAAAAGATTGCTGTGGTTGTGTTTCATTTGGAAAGCTAGTGACAGAACATGGCTGTAACTACTTGAATCTGCACCTTAAACAACTGGGGACAGCTTCACACAGGCTTTACAACTCCCTGGTCACCATTAGTGCCGTTACCGTCTCCTTGACAAACACTCTTCCTAAGACAGTGCCCTTTCCACCTAAAGTACTTGCTCCTGCTTTTAAAGCTGATCAGATTGCAAGCCATCGTATCCAGCTTCTGCTGAAATAGCACCTGGGAGAAGATCCCATTCCCATCATGGCCCAGAGAGGGCCCAAAAAAAGATCCATTTAACACAAATTCAAACATCAATTAACAACAGAGATGAGAAATTACTAAGAATTCTGATTTTTGTGACAATGTAGCAGATCAACCCAAGTCTGCAATCTTCCTATTGCATTTTTCCGCTCACCTTCTGTTCAGCAGAACTACACAAGGAATTTACTTGCAAATGCAAAGAGCATCTATTTTTCTGAATTCAAATCTAGTATTCTCAAGAATATGGTTGCTTTGAGGAAGAAAATTGTTCCTGTTCAGGAAACAAGAAGCAATTTAACTAACAGCCCATGAAAGCAACAAGATATTTCTTAAAAGGAAGCATGGTGAATTAAAAACAAGAACCAGAAGAATGAATTTAGAGATCTTAAAGCAGAGTAACAATGAAAACTAGAGCAATTTTTTCACCTGTCAATTTGAATGTACAATCCTTGTCACATTTTAAGACTCCTTTTTTTTAAGTTTTGCAGCTGAAAAATAACTTGAAGCAGATGCTTCCATAATAAAGGAGCACAGTGCATAGCAAGTTATATCAGCATCACATGTTTACTTTACTTTAGGAAGTTTCCAAAAAGACAGTTTAGTTTCAAAGTGTCTTTGTTTTATCAAAGCAAAATGAAACTTCCTTTTAAAAATTAAGGATATTGTATCTTCTGAGATAAAATACGGCCATTTTCTACAACTGACTAGCATTTCATTAAACCAGCAAAGAACTGAAAAGTCATACCTACACAAAAATCATTGAGATGAAATCTGCTGTTGAAATCATGACTTCTAATAAAGGTTCATCTTTATTTCATTCTTGGCTTCATTCACAGATAAAAAAAAAAAAAAACAAACAACCTCCTGCCATTGCAGAGTAGCAGCAAAATTACTCTTCAGGGATTTTAAACAAGATCTCTGCTGGCATGGACACCTGAGGTTGGTGGGGGCTTAGTAAAAACCCAACATAAACGCACATGGAAGAATTTCAATTGAAACTATCTACCTGCACAATGAAAGTTCTTTCCGGGAATATCTGGAATACAAGTGCTTGATAGTACAGTCCCAGTGAAAATCTGATTCCCATAAAACAGGGGACTCGAAGAGGTGGGTTTGGAGAACACAGACCTGCCCAGCCACAAGTTCCAGATAAACGCACTATCCTACAGGGTCTCTCCTGAGAGACATCAAGGATCAAAACAGGGAAGAAAACAGTTCTCCTGAAGGGAACAGAAAAGTACAAATTAGTCACAAAAGCCACACGAAGCTTCCTTATCATCTGAAATGACCACATCAAGAAAGAGCAGAACCATTAGAGGGTATTTCTGGCACAATCATTACCACAGCACTCATCGCAGTAAAATTTAAACAAGAAAGCATTTGAAAGGGAAAGGCAATATGGTCTATGTCAAGAGTACATCTACATAAAGAAGAATATTAGAAGCAAGATTATAACTTACGTGAACGTCCTAATACCCAGTGGTATTAGCGCTTAATAGTCCTCCTCATCCATACATTTAAGATGCAAGCTTTTTGTGCAAGGCAGCTCCTAAACTGATACAGGACAGTTTAAGAGAGGCAAAAGCCTCCAGCAGAAAGCATTTCCCCTTCAGTTTTCTTTTCAAGACAGCATCATTTGATGAAACTGGGATACCTCCATTTATTACAGCAGACCTGCATGCTCTGGGTTTTTCACAGTGTGGTCAAATGACTCAACCTTTCCTCTGCAGTCCAGAATTGGTCAGTTCCCCATTAACTCTCAAGCAGGGAGGGCAGTTTTCCACAGTGACTCCCAGTAGCCCCTACCCAACACCCACCAAGCGCTGTGGGAGCTGTGCTTGATGAACAGCTCCTCAGGCTTCCTGAGTAACACATTCCTCTCTTCCATCCTGAAGCTGGACCATTGCCAGCTTCCACAGAAACACAGAATTAGGGTAATGCCTTTCCTCGGACAGGCAAAATTATCCTAGTGAGTGTACTCTGGTCTCTGTTTCAACATGGCACCTTTAGAATTCATCCGATTTTGTGAAAACCACCAAGGACTGCGGCTCATCCTCTTCTCTTGCCTTAATTGCTAAACATGCAATGTTTACCCCCACATGGAGGCTTTGTGCCTACCTCAAGCACAAGAGGAAATGTAAATGAACCTCAGATACTCAGCTTCGAATATTGTGTCTTAAGTGCTGAATCCTGCTCTGAGTCACTGGATTTGTCACCATTTTCATTCATTCTGCTTCAGAGAAGGGACCCCCCACCATGCACAAACCAAGTCATAACATTCCCATTAACTCCTGCTGGTAACAGAGGCATTAGGGATCCAGGCATTAGGGGTTCATCATAGTCATGTGAAAAAAATGGATCCAGCAGTAAGTTGTCTTCTTGTAAGCTTATATTAGGTTTTGATTGGGAAAGCTCTTTGGGAAGATAAGGCCACAGACTCAAAAAATCAGTTTGGTATGAGTATACCCACCTGTCAATCCTCTCATCCTCTGCACTAATGTTCTGTAATTCAAATAAAGCAATAGATCTGAGGCACTTAAGGGTGGTCACGTCACAAAACTGCAGACAATAGCTGACTGCACACAGAGCAGCAACACACACCAGCTTTGGACTGGGGCGTACTGAACCTATTGGAAACTGCACAAAGGACTGGAAGATGATCACATTGGTTCTGTCAGTATGAGGTGGCATGTCCTCCACATGTTCCACTAGAAAAAAAAATATCAAAGCACAAACTGATGCTCACCAGAGGCCAGGCAATCCTGACTGGAGACACGGAATAAATGCCCCAGCCAGAGGAAGAGCTCCAGCCACAAGTGAACGTCAACTCTGAAACAAATCTATAGGAAATCACGGTTTAATAGCTTCAGGAGCACTGAAAAAAAAAATGTGAGTCTGAATAAGACTTTCCATCCTTTTACATCTTGCTGCATTTTTTGAGTAAAGATCAGTTTTATCACAATGGAGCCAACGTGCACTTGCTCCAAAACCAAGGGACCAAACTATATGCCCTAGAAACACTTCTCAAGTGGAAGAGCTGTAAGGCTCTGCCCATTTCCTCCCACATCCTCCTTAGTGGCTATGAAAGGACAATAATTGCCACAGAGTAGCTGTATCCGTCAAAACTTCTTAGTCTGGAAGAAGAACACATTCCTTCCTACATAGTATCAGGCTACTCAACCTGCAGAAAGAGGAACTTGTAGATATCAGCAGTTATTTTTACTTTAAGTCTGCCATCTAGTTTTGATGTATTTTGGTTACCATGCTGCTATGAAGAAAGAAGGCACTCAGGGTCGTGCTGATGAGTATTTTAGCAATCTCATCTGCACATACAAACATCTTTCTGTCTAATTCTGAATCATCATAGAATCATCACCCTAAAATAATTTGTATTGGAAGGGACCTCAAAGACTATCCAGCTTCAATCCCCCCACCGCAGGCAGCGATGCCACCACTAGATCAGGTTGCTCAGGCTCCTTGAATATGCATGCAACCATAGATTTTATGCAATCACAGAATCACAGACTGGTTTGGGTTGGAAGGGACCTTTAAGACCACCAAAGTTCTATGCCTAAACCGCATTTCTCCAAGCTCTGTCCAACCCGGCCTTGAACACTTCAAGGGATGGAGCAGCCACAGCTTCTCTGGACAACTTGTTTCAGTGCCTCACCAGCTTCACAGTAAATATTTTTTTCCTAATATCTAATCTAAACCTACTATCTTCCAGTTTAAATCCATTCTCTTTTGTCCTATCACTACTTGTGCGTACAAAATTATCTGTCTTTCATGTTGTTTCCTTTCAGGTGCAGGAAGGAAGGTAGGTACCTATAGAGGATGAACTTAGCACTCAGACACCATGGATATCACTAGAATGTTCTTTTTCACTAACGGAAATAGAAGACCCTGCAGCAGCACCGGCCAGTTACAAGGCTAATGCCCTAATCCAAGTAACACCAGACAGGGAAGGTCCTTGAGCACACGGCAGCCATTGTTTGAATGCAGGTAAGCAGGCAATTAGCTGAAAACGAGTACTTCCCAAGCATGGCTAAAATACAAATGGACTCATTAGGATGAGCTGGCCCCTGGCAGCTTGTGTGCACATCCATACAGGTATCGCACTGCACAAGCTTCCCTAGCTTTCTGTACGGCTGCTTTGCTCATTTCATCAAGATGATGACAATGAACAGAGGTATGGTTATCATTTCAAAGTCCATCTCGAATTAAAGTTTTATTGAGACAGCTTCAATCCCAGCATCAGTCCCAAGTGCCACCGACAGAGTACTCAACAAGGGCCTTTCACAGACTATGCTGAGTCAATGCCTATTGATACTGGACCCGAGGATTTTCTGGCTAGTCTGCACACACCTGAGACCATCCTCACCTGGGACACGAGACTCAGCCCTAGCAGACTGGTCTCGTTCTCCCTCCTCAGCTAATCAGGTTGGACATTAAGAAGTTCTTCACGGAACAGGTGATTGGGCATTGGAATGGGCTGCCCAAGGAGGTGGTGGAGTCACCATCCCTGGAGGTGTTTAAGAAAAGTCTGGAAGAGGCACGTAGGGCCCATGGCATTGGTTGACAAGATGGTGTTAGGTCATAGGTCAGACTTGAAGATCGCAAAGGTCTTTTTCAACCTAGCTGGTTTTGTAATTCTGTAATAAACACAGAATGAGAAGGACAAATTTCTTCATCAGCAAAGTGGTCCATCATTTGTGATGTGCAGTTAACAGATGGTGTTCAAATTAACATTCATATCCTTCAAGTGTCTGATCAAACAAGCCTAAACAGCATCTTGAAATTTCCATTTCAAATTTTCTATGAGCTTGCAAGAAATATCACAGACAGATTTTACTACTGTCAACTAAAGCTGTTACTGCCTTTAATGAGGGACTGACTATATTAGGACTTGAACTAAAGCAGTCCAGACCCTGCTGTTCAAGGCCGCTGGGTCACCTGGAAGATGGGAGCACCAAACTCACCCTTCTAAAATGCAGAGGCAGACTGTGAGCATCAAGACCTTATGAACACCCTACAATTCAGATTCAAGGGGACAAATTCCTCACTCTCAACCCCAACACTGGATCTCCTCAGACTTCTGCCCCAATTAGTACCCAAGCCTGAAGAGCCACGGGGCACACAAAGGTCTGTCGGCAGAGCACTCCATGCCTTTCAAATGATAGTCTGAGTTTTGACTGGGGAAAATCATGAAACACAGGATCTTGAAATGCAGTAACACAATTACACATCTTTGAGAAATCAGACATATTATGAGCCTACCAGGGACCACCAGCTCCTGGCCCTCACTCCCTTCATCTCAACCACCCACATGGTCCTACGCATCTTCCAAGATGCCTTCTGAAACTTGGCAGGTTTGGTTGGCTCAAGATCAAAAAGGGAAGCCAAATTCAAAGTCACAGGTCTTCACAGAGAATGCCTTGTCAACAACTTTCCTAATTACATATACCCTTGACTGGAAAACTGCCACTGAGCAGCTGTGGCAGCCTTGCAAAAAACAACCAAAACCCAGTACGTTTTAAAATACTGTATTTAAGGACACTAAATCTAACAGAGAAAACGACTACAAAAATCATCTGATGTGGTACATATGTTCCAGTATGGGAAAAATTGCTGGATCTTAAGATTCAGTTTGATCTGTTCCAAAGGTTATATAAAATCAGCACAAAAATGCTACTTTTCTCTTTGTACAACTCACCAGCAATGGGTTTACAAGCTCTGGATGACTATGCTAAACAGCACAGGTCCTTACAAGACTCCAGCAGCAGTTTTCTTCTGTTGAAAAAACCATTTCTTTGTTTTAACCAGTTATTAAGCCACAGGAGAATTCTGCTCTTGTATTTTGGCAGCTACACTGCCACACCATGCCCACTCAGCAAGAGCCTCATCCAAGTCAGGGATGCCTTACCTAAAGCCTACTTGAAAATCCACCTCACCAAAATACCTGGATTTGATTAAACCAGACAGTGAAAGCAGCCCACTCTCCTCATTAGGTGTCATTGGTTAACATGCCCAATATTCTCCCTCTTAACTCAAATTTTAATCAACTTGCTGGAATCACCAGCCAGCATCTCTTGATCTTCCAGACTCTTTTCCCATCAGTACTCTATATTCCCCACTCCGACCCCTTCCACACCACTCAGAATTTAAGGAACAGATAACACACTAGTGTTAATATTTGATACCTGGAAGTTCTCATGGACATCATCTGGCTCTTGCTGTTTTCTACTGTTACTTGCAGCAATTTCTTCTAAATCTTTTCCACCAGTTTTGACAGTTTGACATCTCTGTTATAGAAATTCCCAGCACAAAAATATTCCTATTTCCCTCCACAGTAAATATGAGAAATCCCTTTGAACTATATTTTCATCTTCCACAAGCTTTCTCTTTTAAAAAGAGATTATTTTCTATCTTAAACAATTTGTCCCTCTTTTTAAAATCCTCTTAGTTCACATCTAACTTGCAGCTGTTTGCTCTTTTCTGTTTTCTCCCTTCAGAAAGGATTTCCAACTTTGTAAACCAATACCTCTTTCAAAACCTACCCGGCTTCTGAAGGTGCTTTTAAGATGTGTGTCTGTTTCATTTTTCTGATTGTTGTTTTAATTTAGCAAGTTATATGAATCAGGATCAACAGCACAGTCTCTAAAAGGAAGATGACTTCCCATTAGTGGTCAAACAAGGAAAACCCGACCTAAAATATGTATTACACGAAGTCAAATAGCACCCAACAGTTACAAAAGAACAAGTGTTCAGCAAAGAAGCTCTATGAGAAATGTTACAGATCCCAGTCATAAAAATACTGATATCCATTGGAATTCAGAGTGAAATGGTTTTTCCCAAGACACCTTCTAATAAGGCAGCATGCTCACAATCTGGGTTGCCTGACCAAGGAAATGGTAGGTACCTCTGGAGCTCATGAATTAATTCATGCGGCTGCAAGTGCCACTATTCAGCATTCATTTGACATTTAACAGGCACGTTGATAAGTATGATTTTATCACAAGCATTAGTTAATTGAAGTGTACTCAAAAATAATATGAATCCGTGGGACAAAAGAGCAGTCCCGGAGTCTGTTCTCAGGGTTTTTGTCTTTGCCAAATGGGAAACCAACAGGATAGAGCGATGGCACTCCGGTGCTCCATATCCCGGCCATTCCCCACCCGCCCGCCCTCGACCTCGGCAAGCAGCAGATTATATAAACACCACGGAAAACACCTCCTGCACCTCTGAAAGGAGGACGCGGGCACCGGACCCTGCGGGGGCCACTGAGTCACGCAGAGCCCCGAGGGGGTCACACCCGCACAAACACCGCATCGCATCGCAGCGGAGCGAAGCCGAGCATTCCGGCCAGGGAGCGGACCCTCGGGAGAGGCCGGGGGACCGAGCACCGTCGCGGGGCCGCCCCGGGACTGCGGGACCGCCTCCCCACCTGCATCACCCCCCTCGGCAGCGGCGCCTTTCCGAACCCGCGGAAACTTTCCGAGCGCAGCACCTGCGCCTCGGTTTCCCCCCCCGGCTCCCTCCGGGCGCCGATTCCCGCCGCGGCCCTCCCGCCGCCCCGCAGGGCGCCGGCGCGGCCGGGCCTACGCGCGGCCGGCTGGGCGGCGGCGGGAGGGCCTCGGTCAGCTCCGCGGCGGAGGGTGCTCACCTGGGCGCACGGTCTTGAGGCGCACGGGCTCCCTGAAGTGCCGCACCACGGCCAGCGTGTCGCGGTGCGTGAGGCCGCTCACCGGGGTACCGTTCACCTCCAGCAGCACGTCCCCCGGCGCCGGCGCCTTGCCCGAGAGCAACGCGGGGCCCGGCGCGCCCTCGCCGCCCGCGGGCAGGCGGCCCGCCAGGTACGGGAACTCGCCGCGCTCGGCACCGCCGCGCAGCAAATCGGGGTCGGGGCCCGCTGGGCCGCCCCAGGACACCACGCACTCCTGCACCTTGCTCAGCCAGTGCCGCTTCTTCCGCAGCGTCTTGGACATGCCGCACCACGGGGCGCCGCGACCCACCCCGCGCTGCCGCCGCTCCCGCCCCGGCCGCGGCTGCCGCCCGACTGCCGCCCCGCCGCGCCGCCCCGGCCCCACCCCTCCAGGCCCCGCCTTCCCGTCTCCACCGCCCCCTGCCTGCCTCACTGGCCGCGCCCCTCCAGCACTGCCACGCCCCCGCGCGTCCTGGACACGCCCCTGGCGCGCGGCTGCCGCCCGTAGGGCCGGGCTGAGGCGGGGTGGGTTGGGGCATTGGACCCCGCCTCACCCTCCTCAGCCCGGAGCCCCCCAGCCAGCGACCATTGCAGCAGGGTCTCCTCTCGGCCAGGGCTTGCGTTGTGTAGGATCTCTCCTCGGACAGGAGCCGCCCTCAGCCAGGGCCTTCACTCAGCTAAGAGCCCTCAGTCAGCTTCCACCCAAGGAAGGGTTTTCCTTCAGCCAGGATCATCCCTTAGCCAGGAGCCCCCCTTGGCAGCTGGGTTTGAGGTGCGTGTGAGAGCTGAGGTGGGGTGTCCGTGATCCACTCTCGTATTTGCTCTTAGTGCCTTCACAGCCAGACAGGCAGACACGATTCCTGTGTATTCCCACCATTCCCATGGCTACTGCCACTGGAATCGGTTCAGAGTAGCTTGAGCACCTCGGGCCAAAGCAGAGCTTGGAGCAGTGGGTACAATTTAGATGTAAGCATGCAGATACTTTTTCAACTGGAAAACACAAATCCAGTGGGTTTTCTCTTCACATGAGCCTGTTTATTTAGCTGTGATTCACGGATCTCAGCATAGAAATTAACTCATGTCGGGTGCAGGTTACATGCCAGGTATGCGCCATGCACATCCCAGCATTTGGGAGCACTGCACAGCTGCCGAACAAAGGAAACACTAAAAAGTATGAACCACAGGAAACTTAATTCAAAATCAGTGTCACTGCCATAAAAGCTGGAAATTAATCCTTTGAAAGCTTTCTGGTCCAAATTGCAAATTTCACTGCCCAGTCCTCAATTTTTTTTTTTCTTAATCAGAGGCTGAATTTCCACTGCAAATCTCTTGTGATGTCTACAATGTTTTAGGAGTGTCTTGAAGGTTCCAGCTGTGCCCACTGGGCTGAAGTCTTTAAGGAGCAACAGGGCTGCAAAAAACCCTGAGTCCTGAGAAGGTATAACCTTGCCACTGTTTGCAAATAAAGTGGTATGACTCTAATACTGCTTTCCATTCTGTAGGAGGAAGTGAAGAAGCTGGTGCCTGCAGAGCCTAAAGAATGTTTGCTGAGTTATAAAACAATGGATTTTTGTTCCCATTGCTGTGTCCCTGTGTTCGCCTCAGTCTGGACAACACGGTGTGTTAGAAGTATCAGATTTCAACACTGAATTTTGCAACGGTAAATAGCAGCAAGTGAAACCGCTAAGAAACCTGCTCATAACAAAAACCAGTAGCTTCTGCAACCAGGACTTTTCCAGTTCTTAGAGACTTGTCTACCATTAAGACCTGTTAGTCAATGGCTTTTACCCAAAAATGCAAGAATGCTTCCAAAGAAGTCAGAAGAACACCAATCTTATAATAAAACTATGCTTGCTGGGGTAAAACAATGTAATCCAAACCTGTTTGGGGACATTAACCAAATGCTTCCAACACATCTGAGGTGTAGTGCCTCCGGCACTAATGGGGTTGTAACATGCACAGGTTCAGCTCATTGTATTTGCTGCTATTTGAAGCACTTTGGGCCACCTGCCAACAGGCACGGAAAAAACTGCCAGAGATAAATTTTATTCCGCACTTGCAGAATGAAAGCAAGAAGGCTGAAAGCTTAGTGGTGCTTGTGAACTGGACATTGAAAGGGACACTGTCACATTGTTTAAAACCAGCCTTCAATTTTTAACATGGGAATTGAGACATCAGGCATGAGCTGTAATTTATGAGCTTCTGACAGTAGCTTTGCCAGCTATTCCAGGGAATACACAGAGTCCTGTGTATTGAGTGTGGACATCTCAAGGAAGAGATGAGTGCCCTTTTGGCCGCAGGATTGGAAGTTTGTCCATCCCTTTAAGCAGAAGGTTTGTCCACCCCTCGCCTTAGGAAAATACAACTCGAGTCTTTTCACTGGCCAAGACTTCAAACCTTGGATTGAAATGCCCACTGCATATACACACCTGAAATGAGGGGCAGCTCCAAAAATGCTGAGATGTGCCAGTTAATGACACTGGTAAAAAAAAACAAGTCATGAAAATGCTGTTCTGCAGTGAAAGTGCTGTTGTCTTTAACAGTATGCTTCCATATGAACTTAAAAGCCAAAACGAACTGCCTAATCATTGCAAATGTTATGATGCCAGTAAGTTGGGCAGGTTCATTGTACATCACATTAACCATAATCCTCTTCTGGAACTGTATGTCTGCCCTCCAGTCTCCTTATATTCTGAGAGAGAAAACAGTATTGCCGAATATATTTTCTCCGCATCACTTGCCAATCCCCCATCTCCTCTTCAGCTCCTGGTGTGTGGTTGTTCTGGCACCACAGACTAATCCAGATGTGTGGCACTGCTCTCAGATAATGACCGCAGCCCGTGGGGCTTCTTGGAGCCCTGCCCCAGCATCCCCACTGTCACCTCTACTGGGCTGGACACTACTGGAGGTTGGGGCAGCTCCCCTACATCACAAGGTGGTTTTGGGATAGCCCACCCCACACAGCACATGTCACCCCATGGGACCTGCTCTACTGTTCTCCATGAATAAACTTTGAAACATGTACAGGCTGCTTGGGAACTGGCTGACAGTTTTAGTCCATTTGTCCTGTTCTCATTCCTTGTTCCAGATTACTCATCACAGATCCCAGAAACATGAAGTGTCTGCACAGCCTTGGATACGATCAGAAGGGAATGTGCCCTGCACCCCCACCAGTGCCCACCTGCCGAGGGCTGAGGAGTCATTAATGTTTGGAGCTCTCAGTAAGCTAAAAGGGGCCATCAAAGAGACATCAGAGCTCCAGCATCCCTGGTTCGTCACCCATCACACTATGGCAGCTGCCATTCCACTCTGCTCTTGGCACCAGCACACGGAGAATGCCACAAGAAGAGGGTGCTAAACTCTGCCACATCAGAATGAAGGACATAAACTGCTTCAAGGCAGCACAGCTTTTCGTAAGCAAGGAGGCAACGTTTGTTTATCACACTGCCAAAGTTCAAAGGCAATCAAAACAGCAAAAACATGTCAAACCACTGTTTAATTAGAGCATGAAGACACACTTTCTCAGAGTGGTTAGAACAGGAATTGGAGTGCTGTGTTTGGACTCCTCTGGAGTCCTTTTCCTCATGCCCAATGCTTGCCATGCAAATCTTGGTGTGGCGTGTAGGTCAGCAGTCCTGTGCTTACAGGGAAAAGACCCCCACAGAGGCAAAATACTCACACAACATGCACAAACACAAAATCTTCGTCCTCAGCAAGGATGACATGAAAGCCAGTTGCACTGTTAGAGAGCAGGCATTTGTTTATGCAGAAGGGTATTATTTTCTATTTTCCTGGTGACTGGGCACACAGGAGCTCTGACTGTCTCACAACACCCCTACCTGACCACAATGTTGTTCTAAATGATAACCTGAATCTGTGAATTAAAAATATTAATAACAAATTTATTAAAAGAAGAAAAAGAATTTGAGAAATAGAAAAACCCTGATAAAACCACAACCAAAGTACAGTTCCGATCCCGGGAATTTGCGCTAGGTGAACTGAAGATCCTACCCCTATGGCACAGAATCCCCCTCTGGTTCACAAATTTGGAGTGCGCAGGGCCCATTTTTATACAGTTTTTGGGCTTGTGCAACCGATTACTTCATCGGTTCTTTGTGTATATGGTCCTTGATTCATATTCGTCTGGTTTCTTTTCTGGATGTGAGTTCGGTGAATAGTTTTTCCAGGGAGACATAAGCTTATGTCTCGGTTTACTGGAACCAGGTATTGAGATGTATGTCCGGGATGAGATTGGGATGGTGGATATGGGGTGCTGAGCGCTCGGCCGATGGTCGATGATGGCGGTGCTCAACTCCATTACCCACGGGTGGTACCCTCCTTTCTTTCGGTGATGGGTGATTCTCTGCTTCTCGGCAGAGGAATGTCTTCCCACGTCTTCCCGGAACCCTGCATTCCTTAGGCTTAAAAATATTATACAGTAACACACAAACTAACTCTACATAAGTTTGTAAAGCATTATAAAAAGAAAACACTAATTAATCCTACAATATCTATCACAATGTTGTTACAACTTTTGGGAGAACCAGCAAATGATGGTTAACTCCACTGCCTTAACTGAAAACAAAAACAGTTGCCAGGAAGTAGCGGTGGGCCCAGTGTTCTTCCCTAACAGAACCCTCATCTCAAACACAGGGTAACAAATTATTCAGGAAGCTCCATGCCTCCGAGGAAGCACAAACAAGTAACAGTTGAATAAGAGTGGTTCAAAGCCAGGCACTTGCTGTTTTATTGACAGACATATCAAGGACTGTCTATTTGAAAATTGTGTGACCCTAAGATACATTTAACTGAAGGCAAACTTTTAAACGTCATAAATTAACTTGCACAGGAGCCGAAGCTGCTACAGACCCAGACCTTACCAGGGAATTTTGTAAAGCTTAAAGAATAAACCCAAGCCTCAAGAGAAGTCTTTATCACCCTGGGCTGACTAAACCCTGGTGTCTGCACTCCTCACCTGGGAATGGAGGATGTATCAACACAGCAGGCTGTAGATGGGGATCAATGCATGCTTCACTGATGCAAAGCTGCACCATAAATCTGCCTGTATTTTATAAACACAGGCAAATGAGAGGCAGTACCAGCAGGAATAGCATCCACACAGAGGTACGTTCTTCTTTGCTCCTCTTTCACAAATAAAAAACCATTCTTGAGTAATGCAGAACTACTGGTCCTGGCATACAATAGAATCAGAGAATCATAGAATATGATCATCAATCCAACACCTGGCCCTGCACAGGACAACCCCAAAATCCTACCATGTGCCTGAGAATGTTGTCCAAACACTCCTTGAGCTCTGGCAGCCTTAGGGCCATGACAACTACCCTGCCCTGGGGAGTCTTTTCAGTGCCCAACCACCGTCTGGGGAAAAGAGCCATTTCCCAATACCCAGCTTAAACCTTCTCTGACATAGCTCCATGCTGTTCCCTCAGTACTATCGCTGGTCACCAGAGACCAGAGATCAGTGCTGAACGTCTCTTCATTAATCCTGTAAACAGCAAGAGTGTTGAGCTGGGAATTCTAGATGTTTCAACCAAGATTTTACAGTATATTAGGCAATGAATACAGATCCTTTGTATGCTTCAATTTTCCACCTGCATATTCAACAACATTTTGCACCTGAAACATCACAAATCCTTTTAAACTAACACTCATGAAATGAAAGACACCTCAACTGAAGGAGGCTCTATAACCCTGCGACAGAGAATATGGGAAAAAACTGACAAACAAAATGGTTTGTTTGTCTGTTTGACGCAAAGAACTGCCAACAGGTTAAAAGCTTGGGCAAGAGATGAGTCTGCTCCTGACTTGTATTGTACTGCTTTGTACAATGACAGCAGTGTTCAGTTATCCTCAAGCTGGCCAAAAAAAAAAAAAAAAAAAAAAAAAAAAAAAAAAAAAAAAGAGGGGGAGGAGAGCAACAAACAGGGCACTTCTGAAGTGGGAAATAATTTCTGAGAGCAGATGTCATGCAGGGATGTAAAGGACATACAGTAATATACTCTCAAGCACTTTTCATCATCTTTGCTGTTTCCTCTGTGCCTCATCCACAGGAGTCAAAACTTCCAGAATAAATAATAATAATAATAAAAAAAAAAAACTACAGAGATTGTTCCACATGTGCCTGCTCCAAGTCTGGTTGGATGCTGCAGTAGAGTTAACGAGATGAACTAAGAGGGCTTGTCAATGTGAATAAAGAAGCAGCCTTTGCAAATACCCCTCCACTACTCACTCTGGGATGCAGATGATGTGATCAAGCGCTGCCGAAGCCAATGAATGCAAAGAGGGGATAAAGGCCCACTCAAACACTGAGTGAAGAGTCACTCGGTTGTTCATAATTACAGCATGGGTTTGAAGTCTTCATATTGGATTTAAAGCCTAAATGTAGTAACAGAGTGTTTAAGTCTAGATCTAGAGCTTGATGCTTTGAAGAATAAACAAGGCTGGAGAAAAGCAGTAAAATGCATGGCTGAGAGAGGCAAGCAGGACTGAGGTATTCAGGAAGCAAGGACTGAGTGTGTCAGGACCAGGGGTCTGTTGTCAGGGAGGTGCAGTGGCAGAGCCACTGCTGCTGAATTACAGAATCACAGATTACAGAATGGGCTAGGTTGAAAGGGACCACAGTGAGTCATCTGGTCCTACCTCTCTGCTTCATCAGGGTCATACCAAATCACATGGCACTACATTGTGTACAGACCATTCATTAACTCCAGTGAGAGAGAGTCCACACGCTCTCTGGGCAATCTGTTCCGATGCTGCGTCACTCTCACACATATAAAGAAGATCTTCTTCATATTCAGGTGAAACTTCCTGTGCATCATTTTCTGCCCATTGCCTCTTGTCCTATTGTTGGGCACCACCAAGCAGAGCCTGGCCCATCTTCTTGGCAGCCCTCCTTTAAACACTTACAGACATGGATGAGGTCCCCCTTTTGTCGCCCCTTCTTGAGGATGAACAGGCTCAGCTCCCTCAGCCTTTCCTCATAAGACAGATGCTCCTGTCTCTTGATCACTTTGTAGCTCTAAATTTAATGACTAGGAATGGTCTGTGCTGGGATAAAACCCTGGCTAATGCATGTCACAGGCCAAGTCTCCTCTGCATGTGGGACTGACTGGCAAAGTACACTAGTCATCCATTTATTAGGAATGACAGAAGCTGTTGGTTTGGTGATGTTTTACCATTTTTACCATCCGTTGAGCCATTTCTTGTCACTTGGGTATGTTTCTGGTCATCACCCACTAAAATCCTTTACTTGACCTTCCCCTTGCTGTCAGCCTCCTTCACTAGCAGTGAGCTGGTGTCTGTAAGCAGTTCATCTCTGTCAGTGGTTTTACATCTTTAATAGGATCTGAAATATCTGTTGCAGCCTTGTCAAGTTTTATAACCCTGTTCACAGGGATTTGGGATAGCTGGCGTGGTCCAAAAGCCTGTCCCAGTCTCCGTCTCATAAAAATAATCCCCAGATCCTCTCTGACTCCTGCTCCTTTTCACCAGACACTTTCATCTCTTCACTGAGTATCAGTTGCTTGAGCAGCTGGGGAAACAAGGAGGACCAGTCAAAGCTCATAGAGTAGCACTACCAGCCCTCCATGTCTGTGCACAAATTTCTCTGGAGAATGCAAAAGGAAAATCCATTTTCTTCAGAGTTGATGCCCACTCCTATCAGTCATTACCTCCCAGCCTGGGTCCTGCACATGAGGACTGAGCTTGTATTTCACACACACCTTGAAATATCTGAGTGGACTGGAACCAGTGACAGAGGACTGAGACTTGTCTTGTGCTCTCCAGTGCCACCAGCCCTACTGACAAAGGAAAGGGGGTCTGAACTGCAACAACACACTAAAAATTCTCTTGACTTCAGGAAAAAGAGGATGAAGGAGGAGCAGTGGAATGTTTGGAAGTGAAAAACAAGTCTCCTTCCCCCCCACATTTGGAGGGAGCACTAGGGTTACATGTGTGTGCATCAGCCTTCTGGGATCGCCCCCTGGTGTTCCAGGTGTGATTTCAGACTGACACAGCCAAGATTTCTTGGACTGCTGTTGACATCACTGACTTGGTCACTATCAGTCTTCCAACTGCTTGAACCTTCCAGAAAGCCTCATTTGAACAGATCAGCTTTGCCCAGCTGAAGGACAACTGCCTTCCTTATTCTGGGCCACAGCTCGTGGAGATCTGATTACATTACTTGTAAAATTCTATATGATTAATACATTCCTTGTCTTCCCATGATTCCTAGTAAGGCAGCAGCATGTGAGAGTTTACACAGACTTATTTAGAAAAGACTGTCCCCATTCTTCTTTTTGAATGTTAATAATGTAGCTACAGTCTCAGTAGATCTGTCATAAAAAATATTATCAAAGGAACCAAGATAAGTGGAGAATTATTTGCTGTTTGGAAAATCCAGACACATCACAGATAGCAATAATAACACAAAGTAACTTTGATAAAAGTTTTACAGAGAGCATTTTTTACAGTCTCAGCTGTTATTATAGCTAATATTGAATAAGCTGCTTATAAAGGCTTTAAGTTAATTTACATTTTAGTACAAGAAGTAGAATAACACTCTCTGACAGAAAAAAGTTCACCTCAAGGCAGAGGTCACCCAGCTGTGGCTACAGCAGAGGCAGAACTTTGGTGTTCAGAGTTACCTTGGGTTGGGGCTATGCATGGCAACTCACTCAGAGCTCCCCATGCTTGAGATGTAAAAGTTTCCTTATTTTCTGTGACTTCCACAACACTTGTTGAGAGGTGCCACAGCTGAGTATCCACTAAGAAAAAAATTGTTGTCTTCCCACTGCACTATGTCCAGTTCTGGATTGGGTTCCTCCCTTTCTCACCATGGTTTTCAGCACATTGCAGAGGCAGTTTCAGAACCGGAGTTCATGTACCGATGTCACCGTTCCCCCAAAAACACTGCTGAGACACCTTTCTCTATGCTATTTTTTTGTTATTTTTTTCCTCCCATATCAGCCAGACAAAAATCGTCCCACTACGTTATGACATCCATAATTCTGGAGGTCCTGTCTTATGATTCAGTTATTAAATTATTGCTCTAAACACAGGGAAAGAGTTTTTCTAGATTCTTTTTTCTCTTGGCAGTGTTTGTACAGCAACACATCATTGTAGCCAATATCTGATTAATATTGCTGGGTTTTGTTAATAAGTTATTAGCAAAGGACAGTTGGGGAGTAAATGGGATCTAATAGAAGTTTCATAGGTTTGCCATTATACTCCATCGTTATCATTTAGAGGTAGCGTCTTTTGTAGTCATTACAGAATAATGACAATATGATAATCTTCAAAGCTCATCGTTCCAGCACCAACCTTTCCTCTGACTTATAATTAAGATGTCAAAGTTAATTTCCCTCTCACAAAGCAGAGAGTTTTCTTTCTTTGCTGATGCATCTGTTTTACAGGTATCACTTCTCAACTCCCACTGCTGGGCTCAACCTCTCTGAAGGATGAGGTGAGGGAGTACACAGTGCTACATCTTTCACTGTCAGCCCTCAAAACCAGTTTCACAAAAAAAAAAAAAAAAAAGAAAAAAAAAAAAGAAAAAAGAAAAAAGGAGCATGTCCTGTGGCTAGATGGCTCCTGTGGGTTTGGACACTATCTGTTATTGACATAAAGGTCAGGAATCATAAAATCATGAAATCATTTAGGTCAGAAAAAACCTTTATGACCGTCAAGTCCAACCATTTACCCAGGACTGCTAAGGCCACCACTAATCCTTGTCCTCAAATGCCACATGTATACATCTTTTCAATCCCTCCAAGGATGGTTACTTCACCACTGCCCTGGGCAGCCTGTTACAATGATGGACAACCCTTTTGGTGAAGACATTTTCCCTAGTGTCTCATGTAAACCTCCTGTGGTGCAACTTGAGGCCATTTCCTCTCATCCTGCTGCTTTACTTGGAAGAAGAGAGAATCATTTAGGTTGGAAAAGACTTTTGGGATCCTTGAGTACGATGTCAGGATCTTTCACTGGTCTCCAGAGTATGGTGTGATACTTTTTATTTTTAGGTGAATGAAATAGGATCCCTAAGGCAAATCTGTGCTCCTTGCATGTCAAACATACCGAAATGTTTTCATACAGCAGCCTTTTGATGTGTCTGACACCCCGACTCATGCTGGGCCTGCCTAAGTGTCATCCTCGAGAATGCCCTCGTCCCTTTAAATGTTCATGTGCACTTGCTTCTTCTCATGTATTCTTATTACTAACAGGTTTCCCAGCTGATAATGCAGCAGTGAATATATTATTCAGCCTGGATTGCTGACTTTACTGCTGGCTGTCTCCATTACAGCAACATCCTCCAGCACTTAGGAGGGGGGATCCCAAGATTCATCTGAGTGTCCTAGCAGAACATGGCTGACGCTGCAGGGCTTAATGGGGAGAGGCAGTGGGATGGGACCAGAGCCAGGGATCTCTGTCCAGACTCCACTCAGCAGCGCAGCGCACAAGCCCAGGTCCTCCAGTCCCCTGTGAGCTCCAGGAGATGCAGGAGAGGCAGGAGAAGCTTCTTGGGGCTGACTTGTGCTGCTTCTATTACATTAGAGCTGATACCACAGTGCCACATCCCTTTCCCTCTTATCCCACATGAACTGTGAACTGAGCAATTGTCTCTGCATCAGACAGGGGGACTGTGAACCTTAATTAATTTGTGGGTTTCAGTTCTTTGTGCTGTCAAAATCCAGTGTGTTTAATTCCTTCATTACTTCACAGTTAATAGCATTATTTATTTGACTCAGAGTAGTCCCCACCAAGCCTGTGTGATAGTGGGTTCCCAATTCCACATGATATGCTGGGCAGGCAGACTCCCTATGCTCCCTAACACTAACTAAAACAGGAGACAATTAGATTAAGTATTAGGAACTAGTTCTTCCCTGTGAGGGTGCTGAGGCCCTGGCACAGGTGGCTGGGAGAAGCTGTGGCTGCCCCAATTCCTGGAAGTGTCCAAGGCCAGGTTGTACATAGCTTGGAACAACCAGGGATAGTGCTAGAGGTTCCTGCTCATGGCAGGGGGTTTGGAATGAGATGAGCTATTAGGGCCCTTCCAATTCAAACCATTCTAAGAGTCGGTGATCGCCCGCCAGTAGGCCTGGGGGTCCCTCCCCAGTTGGGTTAGTGCCTGTGCATAACTTTAGGTTGCGGAAAGGACAAGGGAACATGGCCATATCTGCATGCACTGTCATCCATGTGGAAGAGGAATCTGTGTTCAATGAGTGGGGTAGTACAAGAGAGAGCTGAATGGCAAGCAGCCTTCATGTCCAGCTGCTTACAGAGACCAAGCAAGACGAAAATTAAACAGGCCATTAAGCAGCACTCCAGTGGATTAACATTTGTCTGTCTTGCTTACACTGCAGGATTTCAAAATTCCTTTGAAGTTTGCATATTAGAAAATCATTTTCCAAGCCACGTAACTTTGAGGAACAGCTGACTAATCCTTTAGGATTTAATGAGGTTAACTAACATGCACAGTTTTTTAGGGAGCTATCATTTGTACTTTGGTAGCACACATGAAAAACATTGACAATAAGTAATGTTCTGTGAAGAGCCATAATGTGAGCATGGCATCATTTTGGTAACTTTTGTAGAAGCTTCAGTTTTCCTCATAGAGCACAGGCTGGGCTTCTGATCTTGTTCAATTATAACAATAGTTAACAGAACTGTTTGCTTTTAATTCTCACTGAAGTCAATAGGATTACACTTTTCTGTTCACCAGGTTAATTTATGGTTTTGTAGTTTCCCCTCTGACTCTTCAGGAGCCCCTTCCATGGACCGGCAGAACAGCAGCAGTGTTTTCCAGCAGCTGGGGCTGATGGCAGGGGCATCCAGCACTGGTCTGACACTGGAGCCATACCCCACTCTTTGCCCAGCAGAGCCCAACTCTATCCCTGGCAAGGTCTGGCACTGAGCCCTCCCCCAGCTGAGCTCCTGGAATAACTATAGAATAAAATAATAGAATCACTAAATCTGGAAAAGACCTCCAAGATCATCAAGTCCAGCCTTCTCCGTTCAGGAGGTTGTTTGTGGAGTACTTGTGCCTCAGGTGCCTCAAGACTGAATGATGAACTTAATTTGGTATTTACAGAACACTAAAATTGCAAGTAACAAGCTGACACATAAATTCGTTAGGATGCAATTACAGCGATCAGAATGTAGGCTACTCAATTATTTTAGCAAGAACGTGTAATTAACTGCAGGTTCATGTTGAATGCTGCCTGGTGCCATGAAGCAGGTTCCAAGAATTGGCTTGTGTGGGTAAACAGAGCAGTGAGGTTTTTCCCAGAGCACAGCCTCTGGCTGAGAGATGCAAACTGATGGAAAACAGCAGTGGCTGGATTGGTGGGAGACAAGCCCGAGTGAGACAAGAGGAGTGGAGCATCTTGTCCATCACCTAGCAGCCGAGCTCACAGAGCTGGAACCTCTAGGGATGTGAGCTCAGTGCATCAAAACTCATTGGGTATTACAGCTGCTGCGCCATTGCTGCCTCATGATTAAACAGCATGAATATTAATGAGTTCTTACAGCTTCTTTGGAAAGATCTGCCTGTTATGGCTTATAGATCATAGTCGTGCTGGGAGAAAATAAAACTATGCCAAACTCTTTGCCTGTTGCTTATCCGTATCTCTCTCCTTCTGCTCATGGGAGCCTAGACACTATTCTGGAGGAGTTTCCTCAGCATCTTGTCCACTTGTGAATTATTTCATGGGAAGCTTTGACCTAGTAATAAATGGAAAATTTAGTGTGCAATTAATATCTCTGTCACCCTTGGGCCTTCGCAATCCTCATCAAAATACACATTACACCAGTAAAAATTCCATGTACAGCAGCAGGCTGTTCAGGGGCTGTGCATGGAGAGAAGGAAGAGAAAAAAGAAAGGAAATCTTTCAGGATTGTGCATAAAGCAGGAGAGCATCATAGGCGTGAGTGGCACAAGAGGACCTGGGAGCTGTGGCACAGAATCCTGTATGGTGCTGAGCAACCTGGCCTGGTAAAGGAGTCCCTGCCCATAGCAGGGCTGAGGGAATGAGCTTCAAGGGCCCTTCCAATCCAAACTATTTCATGATTCTATGAAGTTAATTTTGTTAATTGCTGTCCCTCATTCCTAGGGCAAGGAGCTCCTGGTTTTGGAAGGAGCTCCTGAGAAAGAGTGAAAATCTGTCCTCTGTCAGCGGATGTTTTTTGAAAGCACAGAGGTTGGTGGGTACCAGTCTCCAAACAATTCTCTAGCGGTTGCTGAGCTGCTGCTTCATCCTGGTTCTCTTGAAGAACGTGGAGCATCACAGAAGCAGAAATAAATAAATAGATCATTTGCTTTACACAAGGCAGGGTGCTGGATGTGCTGTATCGTTCATGACTCTCTCCTGCACAGAGCAGTCAACCAAGCACAGAAAGGAGATAAGAGCATTTGTTCCCACAAGGAACACAGAGAGGACGAGAAACAATTTTTCTGTTGTGTTCCATGCAAGGTTGTCTATAATGCCTGTGACTATTTTTAAGCCTGAGAAATGAAGGGCTGCCAGCTGCAGCCAGCTCTTGAGGGAAGGTGCATTCTGTTCTGGAGCACTGTCAGGTGAACCTGAGCAGACACTTGTGACCCAGCAGCCAACACGGGGACATTGGTGACACCACCTTCCATATCGCTGTCCTTGGCAGGAGCCTGGCTGCAGGCACTGTCCTGGCAGGTGGCACCTCGCACCTGCTACTGGGGTGACACCAACATTCACGGGGACAAGGTCACAGCAAAAAACCTTCCCAAAGACATTGCTGGAGGGAAAAGGCAATCTCTGGGTCTAGAGGAGGAGCAAGGTCTGCCGTTGTTGCTGATTGTTTTGTAAGACCGTGTCTGGCGGTATGGAGACACAGGCAGGATGAATGCATGGGCAGGATGGAGGCACAGATGGAATGGAGACGCAAGCAGGCTGGAGTATCATGTACCTGCTGGAGCAGGGCAAGGATAGCTGCCTGTGAGGCTGCCCCAGGGGCCAGGGATGGAAAGAAAAGCAGAGAACATAGGAGATACTCCAGCTCCTTTGGCAGGATTGAGCAGTCAGCCCTTTCCAACCTCTCGCCCCACTGCTGGCACACAGGAACTCTTGGACGCTGACAGCAGCTATTTTCAACAGCCTCTGACACAGTGAAGTGAGAAATCATTTTCCAGAGCCAGAATCTCTCTCTTGAGTGTTTTGGAGAGATCTGAGGCCACCCAAACTTATGCTGTAGAGTATCATGGACACTGGAACTGGCTCCACAGGGAAGCAGTCACAACCCAAAGCCTGACAGAACTCAAGGAGCATTTGGGCAATGCTCCCAAGCAGATGGTGGGATTCTGGGGGTGTCCTGTGCAGGGCCAGCAGCTGAACTCGGTGATTCTTGTGGATCCCTTCCAGTTCAGTATTATATGATTCCAGGACCACTGCAATGCCTCAACCAAGCTGTAGCCCTGTAAAGAGCCTCCTTATGGCAATCCCAACCACCACCAACACAGCTCTGCCAGGCTTGCGTGAGGAGCTACTCTGTCATTTCCTGGAGGTTTGATGTGTGCTCATCAAATTGAAAGGGATTAATAAAGAAATTAGTTTCATAAATACCCTAAACAAGTCAGATCTACATAGCATGCTGTCAATATAGATAACATTATTTAAATAATAAGTTCAGAACATTCACCTCTAAATTAAAATATCCTATTGAAATACATGCTGATTACAAGGCAAATATCTTTGTTCTAATTATCTTAATTATGAGCTTTTAATGTCAAGAATCTGAAGAAATAAAAACACTCATAATGGCAGCATGTAACAGCAATAGCTGCATCTCCTGGCACTTGGACTGAGCTGTCAGGGTGAGGAATGAACTGATTCTTGGGGAGGGCGTGGTGGGTGTGTAGGAAGGCTCTAGCGCTGAGAATGGTGTCCGCACACACCTGTCACATGAAGTGACAGTGGCAGCTTGGACAAACTCCACTCATCATCCTCATTTGTGCAGCTCCCACCGCTCTCTGAACATGGGGGAGAGTGGCTGCTTGGGAGTGGGGAGAGCAGGAGACTGCGCTGGTGCATTTGCAATTATCTAATTAATTTAATTACTTGATTCATTTCTCATTGTTTTGTCCTACCCTCGTCGCTGAGGGCCTCAGCACGCTCACAGCCAAGAATTCCTTCCCAAAATCCATCTAACTCTGCCCTCTGGCAGTGAGAAGCCACTCCCCCTTGTCCTGTCCCTGCTTGCCCTTTTCCAAAGTCCTTCTCCAGCTCTCTTGTAGCCGCCCCTTTAGGCCCTGGAAGAGGCTATGATGCCTCCCTGGAGCATTTTTTTCTCCAGCCTGAACACCGTCGGCTCTCCCAGTCTAGATCCAGAGCTGAGGGGCTCCAGTCCTTAGAGAATCTCTGTGGCCTCCTCAGGACTTGCTCCAGCAGCTCCACCTTTTTCTGATGTTGGTTCCCAGAGCCGGAAGCAGCTCTGCAGGTTGGGTCTCACCTGGGCAGGGCAGAATCCCCCCTCCGCTGCTGCGCACACTGTGCAATCAGCCCAGGACTAGGGGCTTTCTGGGACCCAGCACATGTGGCTGGTGCATATCCAGCTCTCACCCACCAGCACTCCCAGGTCCTTTACTCCAGGGCTACTCCGCAGTGACACTCATTGGGAGGGAGTGTCCTCCCTGATCCTCGGCACATTGTGTGCTCAGCTGTCCCACTGCCTTTAGAAATGCCCCTGGAGAGGGTCTCTCCTATGCTCCCAGCCTTGCAACCGATTTTGGAGAAAACCAGTTAGCTGAATGGCAGAATGGCAGGCAGATTCAGGTTGTTTTTCTTTTCTGGCTGAACCTATGGATACAGGAAATCTTTAGAGAACTTGACAAGGAAAAGCACCTCCCTTTGAACTGCCAAACCGATGGCGTGGCTAAGAATAGCCTCTGAAGGGAGAGGGAAGATGAATGACATGAGGCATTCAGCACCTTTTCTTACTGTGCAATCGTCTTGAAATTTAAAAAGTGAAATATCAAGGCACGTGCAGGCAAAGGGGAACGGCCAGTCACACCGAGGACATTTGAAGGAGGGTGTTATTATGTAAAGCAAACCAGGGAAAGGTTAGCAAATACCATTGCTTCCCTGGGGAGCCCTTCTCTTGCCAGAGCCATTAGTGCACTGGCAGGATAACAGATCCTCTCTGCTAATTCTCTAGGTCATAAGCAAATTAAGACAGAAAAGCTGATCTGCTATCAATCTACATTAGGCACAGGAATCCAGCTTACCTGGCCAGCAGCCACTGGTTTACAGAAAGTTTAAGGCTGGAATATCTAAGTCTTGTCATTAAACTGAGCCCATTTTCCTCTCAGCTCAGGCAGGCTGGGCATGGAGCTCTGGGACAGAGCTGCACGGTTCTGGCACCCCTCAGGTGAGAGCATGGCACAGGGAGAGCAATTCCCCAGAGAGTGCCCCAGGACTTCCACCACTGCTGCTTCATCCCTCTGGGGAAATCCATGGCCATGGTTTTGGAGCTATGCTCCATGTCCAGGGGCTCTGGGATTGAGGCCCCACAGGGAGGGCATGGATTCAGCCAGGTCATGCTCACCTCACCTTGATGCCAGCTCACAGTAGCGCAGCTTGCAATTTGGAAAGGGGCAGACCAGGGAAATGTTTCTCATGAGATGTGGGAAACTCCTTCCCTAGGCAGGAAGGGGTGAATGAGGGCAGGAGGAGGCAGAGTTTTTGCTAGAAGCAGCCCACGTATCTCCCAGCATGGGCAGAAAGAACTTTTGATAACCTCAATATAAAATGCTCAGTGAGATTAAAACAACACACTCCCAGGGAGGATTAAGCCCAGATCTGGAGCTGCTTCCTTCACAGACACACCACTCTGTGGATGAGTTCCCCAGCCATGACAGGTGCTGGGAGAGTGGTCTTCTCTGCCAGGACCATTCCATGGATGCAGAGAGGTTTAGGCTGGATATTAGGTAAAGGTTCTTCCCCCAGAGGGTGGTTGCACTGGAATGGGCTGCCCAGAGAATGGTCACAGTCCCAAGGCTGCCAGAGCTCAAGAAGCATTTAGGCAGGTTTTGGAGTTCTCCTGTACAGGGCCAGGAGCTGATCCATGCAGATCCCTTCCAGCTCAGGATATTCTGTGCTTCCATGATTTCAAACACAAATGGGGCCTGCAAAGCCTCCAGAGTCACATTTGCAGTGAACAAAAACACCTACCTGCACACGACACAGCATTTCAAATCCTGCCTTTAATCTCTGCTTCCAGTAACAACCTTCTCCCCATCCAATTACTTGTCTTACAATTGACATCAAAATACTAAGTTCCTAAGAACTAAAGCACTTTGAAAGTATAACCTACTTTTAAAGCAGACAAGATTTATTGTGGAAGCATTTGCTTTCTAGTCCTTGACATTATCAAAGTCACTGATGCCTCATCAGCAGCTCCGTAAGTGAGGCCTCCAAACACAGTGCCTGGTTGTCATTTGCTGGGCACTGTTTGCTGTCTGAGCTCTGCCAATGGCAGTCTGGCACAAGTCCAGACCTTTGCCCCAGAGGCGTTGGTGTTGGGTTTGGTCAGGGTGTGTTTTCAGCACAGGAACCCCAGAAAAGGCTTTTGCCATTGCAGGGAAAGGAGGTCAAACAGCCATCCTGGAAGTGCTCCACCCCTGGAAGTGTTCAAGGCCAGGGTAAAGCAACCTGGTCTAGTGGAAGGTGTCCCTGCTCATGGCAGGGGTGGAATGAGATGAGCTTTAAAGTCACTTCCAACTCGAACCGTTCTGTGAGTCCATGATCCTTCAGAAGCTGCAACAGCAGGACGGTACTGAGCAAAGAACAATTGGATAAATGCTGCTGTAGCAGGAGTCTTGACCCACAGATATCACCACAAAGTGACTATCCCAGAGGAGGACTTCCCTGTAGGGCCACACCACTGCCCCACAGCCACAGCAAGCCATTTCTGCCTCTCTGGTGGCACTAGAGCTGGTCCTGGCTGAGTCCCTCTGACTGTGTGGCAGGTGACAGCCCTGTCACCATTGCCTATGATTCTGAAAGCACATGTGACCGTGGTGTTGTGCCCTTAGCATCCTTCTGCTGCCACACACTGCCTGGCGCAATCAGGTCTATCCTGCACCCCTCTGACCATTGCTGAGTAACAGAGGCAGCCACTGGCAATGTGGGCTCACTGCTGCTAGCCCCAGCATCCAGAGAAGAGCTCAAATGAAAACTGGGGAATCTCTGCACTGGAGCAAACACAAGACTTCTGGCAGCAGTGGCAGTGATGCCCCTGGTCCACCCCTCTGCCTGGCCCCAGCTCTCATTGTAAATTGCTGCACTAACCTACATGGAGAGGCATTAACTTTCACTCCTGAAACAAGGTGCAATTAGCTGGGCATACAAGAACACCAAGTGATGCTAATTACCCTCTAAAAGTTGAATAGAATTAAGCCAGAGAAGCAGAAAATTACCTTAGTGGGATAACTGCTACAGAGTTTAACTGAACAACTATGGTAGCTGGATTGGCAATGAAGAATTTGTCTTTTAACACCAGTTCACAAGCACCTTGACTATCGCCTTTTGCTTGCTCCTGGAAATAATCCAGAGTTTTAATTAGCCATTAACTCTGCCCTGCATATTCAGCAGTGTTCAAAGAGCCCATTGTACCGGTTTCACAACCCTCCCTCAGGCTCCTTAGGCTGCCTCAAGGTGCTTTGTTGATCAGTAATTGCTTCCGATTTCACATAATTCATCACCGACCAACTCTGCTCCTTGCAGTCTCCCCGAAGATCGTAGAATTGCAGGATGGTTTGCATTGGAAGCACCTTCAAGCTCATTCCATTCCGCCCCCTGCCATGAGAAGGGACACCTTCCGCTTGACGAAGTTGCTCCAAGCCCTGTCCAACTTGGCCTTGAGCGTTTGCAGGGATGGGGCAGCCACATCTCTGAGCAGCCTTGCCACTGTCTGTCCCAGAGATGGGCAGCAGCCTTCCCAGGAAGTCATGGTTCCTGGAGCTTTGCCACCAAACCAAGCTCCAGCCCCACCCCTGGGGTGTTTGCAGTGGTGTTGCTCTCTGCCAGTGCTCCTGCCTTGCAGAAGGTCCCAGGTCCCCACCAGATGTGATGGTGACAGGACTTACAAAACGAACTGGGATCTGCCCCAGGTTTACTCCCCTGCAGCCCTGAGGAAACCTGCTTATTGAGATGCCCTCCAGCTGCTATGCCGTCCAAGTGTTTTCTGACTCCAAATCCTTCCCTTGCACAGGTCTCTTCTCTGGCTGCTGCACCCAAAGAAACCTGAAACATCTGTGTAGGAGCCAGAGCCCAAACAGGGCTACTTTGGGGCTCTGTATGGTTAGCAGGGGAAAAGGAATGTGTTGTAGTCGAGATGGCCACTGCACTCAAAGTGCTTTAATAAAAACCTCAGGGAGTTTCAAGTATCAGCACCATGTCATCTAGAAGTCTTTCTTACATTTTCTATGTAACAATCTTATGGGCAGCTCCACACAGCTCTAGCTCTTTCTCTCCTTCTTCTCTTCCTCCTTCTGTAGTTCCAGCTCACTGCTCTCTGTTCCTAGCATGGCCACCTAACCCTGTCTGTCCCTCATACCTTATCTGTCCCTCACACCTTATCTGTCCCTCACATGACCTTCTGTCCCTTCGTCCTCACAGCACAGCCAGCAGACTCTGTATTGGGGGAATTACTTGCTCTCTACTAACTCACTCTTTTATCACACCCGTAGCTGTGAAGACAAGGCTGTTCCCACTCTTTGGTAATTAACACAGTTGCAGTATATCGGAGGCAGGATTACCTTTAGCACTGTATGTGTCTTACCACATGAATGTGCCACGAGCAGCCAGTGACAGCCCTCAGCACAAGTGATTTTCAAGACTGATCAGCCATGGTGAATTGAAGTTCTTGCCCTTCAGATCACAGCACTGAGCTCAGGGCTGCATCTCAGCACAGCCCACTCAGGACTGGGCTTCCCCATAAAAAGCTGGAGATAACAGGGAGTTTTATCCAGTGCAAAGCCACACGTATCCGAGACCTCAAGGAATTTCTGCCCCATCTGTTCTGGGCAGGTAGGAAGCACACAGTACAGTGCAGCTCCTGGGACTTTTAATAGTAATTAACAATCTGTTCTACTCAAGTCTTGGTGGTAAGGGGCTAGGAAAAGCTGTCTGCCAGGATCTGGAGCAAGAAGACCACCAGAATGGCTCTGATGTGGCTGCAAATTCTCCTGAAATGAGAAAGATCCATCTCTCCGAAGGGCTGTTGCCTCAAGAGCCTCCTGCTTTCCATATTGCTCTCTGAAGTTCATATATATAAACCGTTTTTGTTCCCATCGATGCTACTCCTGGTTTTATGCTTATGGGAAAAGCTCATGGAATGTGCTGTGGGAACTGAAGACTTTAAAAAGCAATTTGAGAAGCAGTGCAGGGAATGTGCTCCCAAGAGCTGCTGCCATTGCTCAGCCTGCTGTGCAGGACTTGCTGTACCTGCAGCACCAGCTGTTTGTTCCAGCCTGGTTCCAGCTCTCTCCATTTACAAGATGCATTATTTACCAGCCTTACATGCAGCTCATTTAAAAATCAGATTTATCAGCAAAATAGTAGCACTTGCTATGGTGGCTTCCAACAAGAGTGTTTTGCTGTGCTTGTGTTGACTCGGCACTTTTCTGCCCAATTCATCACCAAAGGGCACTAGCACAGAGCGCTCAACCCCTTCCCAGCCTAGGGACTCTGCTCACAGCACCACTGGGATATGGACCACCTTGGACTTTGGACTTCCACCAGCAAGCCAAGCAGGAGGAGGCCCACACCAAGGGAATGACCTTCATGGAAGCACAATGAACTCAGTGCTGCAAAGAGCCTGGATCCACAAGTGGATCCTATTTGGGCAGCTGGATGCTGAGCTCAAGGTACCATCAGTCTGTCCTGCTCCACAGCACCCACAAAGCAGGGTTAACGCAGTTTGTCACATGTACCAGTGGTGGCAACAGGTCCTGGGGAAGGGTCCCAGGATGCAGCACCGACACCAGGGGTGCCATCCCTGTGCCCACTGTGGGCAGATCCCTGTGTGGCTGCCTGGGAGAAAGGCTAAAGGAACGGCTAAGCATTGGCCACACTCCTATGCAGCTAGGAAGGGTATAAATGTGTATGGGAAGATCCAGGCAGTTCCTGTAAAGCTGCATCCCGGAATGCGCCCACCACCTGCCCTGTGCCTCATGGATCTCCGAGTTGCCACTTCCCACAGCTGGGAGCGAGGTCTGCCCTGCTCCTCTTGTTCTGCAGCAGTCCAGCATTGCCTGGTCTGTTGTACAGAGCTTGGGGGGAAGGAACAGGTCACACCAGCTGAACCACGCTGCAGGAACTGCCAAGGACATTTTAGCACATTATGGGAAGTGTCAGTCACTTTGCAAAGGTGGGAAGGTTCATGGAGTGAAGTGTAACTGGAGCTGCTCGGCAGCTCAAGATCCACCCTGGAAAGGGGATACTAGTGCTCAGAGGAGCAGTGTCCCTGTGTGCTCCGTTCCCAGCCAGCACCCTCTACCCTTTTCCTCCACCTCCAGCTCCTTGGACCAGGTGCCTCACTGGGCAATGGCCCAATGCCAGTCTTGGGTGGGAACAAACCAAGACCCTTCGAGAGCAGCAGCTGAGCCATGGGGACAGAAGCCAGAGCCAGGGCCAGGGCCAGTCACGTTTGGGCCACCCATGGCTGAGGGGCCCACAGCCACCTTGGCACACCTACACCTTCATTCTGCAACACGTGTGTGGACACCCACTGCTCCAAGCACCGCAGCCTCTCCTGTGCAGCCAGGACCAGGAACACACTGTAAACACACATAAATATTTATTGTTCAGAGAGAGAGTTTTTGCCACGACCCAGATTTCTTTCCCCCTGATGCCTCACCAGGACCCAAGGGGGTTGAATGAAATGGGAGCTTGGATGTGGACACGCACGGCTCACCTCTGTCCATAGCAGCCCCCAGCCAAAATCAGCCAGGATGGCATATTTTCCTTGACCACTGTCCCGTCCTCACAGGGCTTGTCTTTGAGCCAAGGTAGACACATGCCTCCAGGTGCCCCAGTGCTCACCTGCAGTGGGGACAAGCACAAAGTGGGAAGGTGGATGTCCTGCTCCCTGTGGGGCACAGGAGGAGAAGCTGGGATGCTCCAAGCAGGATCAGCCCCTTTCCTGCATCAGGCTTCTCCTTCAGGAGAGATGCCCGACAAAAGTTTCCCAGCCTCAGACCCACCTTGCTGCAGCATTGCTCAGTTGTTTTCCCCACCTGCTCAGGCCAGGGGCAGGTTGACCTCCCTGGGAACACCCACAGGCACTAGCAGGGCAGAACGTTGCTCCCCAGCTCCTGCTCCAGCTCGCAGTGGAGTTGTGTCCTCCAAAGGCAGTGCTGCCTTTTCAATGATAAAAGGCAATTTCCCCAGACGGAGCCAGGAGATTACTCAGCCCTTCATGCGCCTCCTCTGCAGCTGACAGAATGGGAAAGACTTTAGGAAGATGCAATTTGACAGTAACACAAAACAACAACAGCATTAAGGGAAGAATAATGGCAAAGGCATCTGTCAAAAACCTCATATTCCTTAACCAGGAGAAAGAAATCGGAACAGTCAGACCCAAGCAGAGGCTGAAAGGGAGGGCAGGAGTGCAGCAGGGAGCCAGGTACCACTGCCCATGGGGCATCCTGGCCACCGTAGGATTTCAACTTCGGGATGTGGACGCAGGGAAGACTGGAGGACCTTTATGTCACCTCAGCCAGCTCAGCATCTTGCTAGATCTATGGCCACAGAGTCCAGGGGAGGGAAAGGCATCACTGTGCATGACGCAAGTAACGTTCCACATCCATCAGGGCAGGACCTGGTGCCATGAGCCAGCAGCAGACGCATGGCATGGGGGGAGCCAGGCACCAGGTCACATGTGTCACGGCTGCTGCAGGCTGGCTGCGGAGGAGGATGGAGCCAGGCAAGATGCTGTTGCTTCAGTCTCTGTGAAAACAGGCCAGAGGGTGTCTGGTGGTGTTGGAGAGATGAAAGGTATCCAGAGGAGCTGGGCTCCATGAGGTTATGCCAGCTCAACAACCAGGGGTCTGCAACCCAGGAGCTCACAGCAAGGATTCAGGTGCCTGCTGCCAAGAGGGGACTACCATCACCATGGGGACAGCCCTGGTGACACTGGGGGAAGAGGAAACACGTTTTAGCTGGCAGCACTGGCAGCCCTTGGACCTCACCACAGTCATGAGAGCCGAGCAGGGTGCAGCAACAGGGGCTGGTGGGCAGTCTCCAGAGCCCTTTTCCCCTCAAATCCAGGAGCAGGGAGACATGTCACTGCCGATACTGCGGTACAGCAAGGCTCAAGCCACTGAGAGTCCTGTCTGGATGAGGCTGGCCTGATCTTCCCCTAACAAGGGCACTGCGTTTATGGGTGTTTATGCGCCTTCCACATGTAATTTGAGCCCCTGCTCAGGAGTTCACCAGAGTTCAAATCTCATGAATGGTGCTGCCATGGAGGGACCTGCCCAGCACAGCCTAAGCTCCCTGGTCCTCCCCAGAGAGGAGCCAAGCAGCACCTCACCAGTCTGTGGGAATGCTGGTGTCAAGCATGTGGAGCATGGCATGGCCCAGACAGGATCCCATTAAGACTCTGTTATGTCTCAATACTTAAACTTAAAAAAAATGGGGGTGTGAAAGAGCCCCCAGTGAGTGAGGATCTGATTCACTTTTGGATGTGGGCTGCATGTCACGAACTACATGAATACAAGAACCAGAATAAGTGTGGTTGAGAGGACTTGCCTCGGAGAGAGGCAGCACTTCCGGAGCGTTTCAATGAGCTTTTGGGCCCTGCTGAGTGAGGGATTCCCACTAAGCAGAAATGCTTCCATCCCATCCCCTCACAGAGATCTTCTCCGGAGAGGGTGTCCTGGACTCTCACTAAAGATCTTGGGGACCCCCCAGCATTGGAATGAGGGTCTGACTGACAGCACAGTGGGTGCTGCAGGCAGATGCTTAGTGTGAGGGACTGGGGGGAACTCCCCATGAAGCCTGTAATCCCCATCATGAAGCCACACGGGAACAACACATCCTGGTGTCTAAGGTTCCCTTTGCCACATGGAGCCAACAACTGTGCAAGCCTCTGTCCCCTCTGGAGCCAGGCCCCTGCAGAGCCTGATGCTCATTTCTCCCAGGCTGGTTTAGCATTAAGTCACTGGGGTCATGACACCCATTATACAACCCGCTCATGAAGATTGTAGCTGCTTTGGGCAGCCCAACTGGCCCGGGCGGGTGCTGCATTGGGAAGCAGCAGAGGGAAAACCTCTCCAGAAAGTCGCTGGCACGGCCCCAGCACCACCAAGGAGCTGCAGACCTCTGCAGCTGTGTGCAGTGCCAACACAGGGAGCCAAAACACCAGATGCAAGAGTGACATCTGACTTGGAAGGACACTGAAAGCCCCTCACTGTCAGAAGCAGTGTCCCGAGGTTTTACAGCCTGGGCACAGGCACCAGAGCTCTGGGAGCAGAGGCTCAGCCAAAACCTCTCTGGATCTGGCCATGTCAGAGCATCTGAGAGAGAGGACACCTCCTGCGTTATCCAGGCTCCTAGAGCTGCTGCCAGTCAATAAAAAACAGTGAAGCGTTTGATAATTGTATGCCTGGACAGACAGACAACACAGGACTAAATGAAACCTTTATTTTAAAAATATGATTTTTAATTTAAATGCAAATTGGGTGCTGCATTAGCTGTAGGTCACTTGCACTGACACACTACTTAATTAACAGGGATGAGGCTTAGGAAGCAACAGCACAAATAGTTGGCCCTTTCCTGGGCATTAATTTTAATTAAAATTTTTCAGGACAGGATCAGTCCTGTTCTACAGAACAGCTCCTCACCAGGTTCAGCCAGACCTTTTCCAAACCATGCATGCTGCCAGGGATACTCTCAGCAGGCTGTTAGCTATTAATGGAGCAGGGCACATTTATTTCTGCATCTCAAAATCCCCTTTGGCAAATCAGAAATCACAGCACTCTGCTCAATAGATGCTCCTGCAGCATCCAGCGTCAGGCAAATGGTGTCAGTGATAAATCTGTGCAAGGACAGCGGAGATGTTTCCAACTACTGGGGTGAATTACATGGATAAGTCTTCACAAGATATATTAAACCTAATGTGAAAGCAAGCCTTCCACGAGATGAGCAGAGCAGTTATCCTGTATTTCATGCAAGTTATGTGCAAGGGGATCTCGTTCAGAGATCTGCCTTTGCCAAGAGAGATGAGCTGAAATGAGAGCCCTGATCCAGGAGGGAGGATGCTCTGATCTCTGGTCAACGCTCCTGGCATGGAGCTTTAACCCTTCCCTCAGCCCAGCTCTGCCTCATGGGAGAGAGAAATCCTGACGTGAAACACCACCAGGAGAGGAGAGGGCAGAGCAGGAGCGACCCTGCCCCTGCAGCTATGCCTGTCAGTAACCACTCAGAGTCCAATCACTGCCATGTCCCTCACAGAGCAGATAAATGGCAACTCATTGGGAGAAAAATGAGATAAACAGTGGCCTTAATAGCGCTCCATTGCCCTCCAAATAGCAACCTCAGCCACGGCTGCCTCTGGGCACAGCAGGAAAAGGCCTTTGGATTAAAGGACATGCTCTCAAGGTTGTCCCTTCCTTGCTGTGCTGTGTTTCAGCTCATTTCCATCCTGGTCAGCTCCAAGCAGATCCAGAACCAGCTGAGTCAGACACACAAAGAAGCAGTGGGTGGGAGCCCGGGGCTCGGTGTGTGCCAGGTTTCTGGAGAGCTGTTCCCTTCTTCCCTCAGTGTCCATAACCTGGAGGGCACAAACTCACCCATCCTCCTGAAGGGTGTTGGAAATCTCATCTCCAATGCACAATAGGACCTAACCACCTCTCTTCTCACCTGGGAAAGCCCAGATGAACATTCACGTCATGTTCACATGCCCATCACAGCCTGCAACAGCAGACATCCCTGTGTGATCTCTGCCATCATCTGCTCCGTGTTGTTGGGACTTGGTGCTCCTACGCCACCAATGTCTGGCTGGGGGCAGCTGATGTTCTCTGGGGCGGTGACCCCCACTGCTGGTGTTCCCAGTGAGCCACTTCGGGGCCAAAGCCATAAAAATTAGGATTTGGAGTTCATTTGTTCCCTGTACTCCTGGCTGCCTATGAATACATGGGTTCATTCTGAAAAAAGACCCTGTGTATCTTCCAGCTTCCTACATGTAGGGAACAGCAACCTGGAGTTCAGGGAGCTCCCAATGCAGGTGACAGCCATGGTTGCCTTGGGATTGGAGTCCAAAGCCCCCGGGGCTGGGAGCCCCATGGACCCAAGGACTGTCTTCTTCTTCCAACTCAGCTATTTGCTTATTCCCTTGCTAAGCCCAGACCTGAGGGACTTGGGGCTCAATTTAGCAGAAGGTGAAGCCATAAACCCACAAATGAGGGGGTAACTTTTCCAAGTGGGAGTCTGGAGGTACCCCAGGGACACATGGGGCTGCTCCCAGGGGGGGCTTCACTGAGCCCCCTGCCCCTGCTCACCTCCCCATGTCACAGACCCCTGCCCACCATGCTGCGCTCATGAGCTTCTTCACGCCATGGTACCTAGGCTCATGCTCACAGCACCAACCGTCAGACCTGAGCATCATCCAAAGGGGCCACGAACTCCTGGGGGAGGAGAAGCTGGCCGGTGAGAGGGAAGATGCTTTAATGAAGCATCCAGCATCAAACCACTGAAGGATTAAAGACAGGAAAGACTTGGATGCTCCGCAAAAACCCAGTCATTAGTGAAGCCCAAGGGTAAATGCAATTGTTTTCTGTTGTTTTCCTGCCTTTGATGACCCAGTTTTTACTCTCATCAGCACCAGGCTTGTGTTAATTTTTAAATATGCTTGGGTAACTGAGAACATTAACTATTCATGATGTTATCTGCAATAGCTGTTGGCTCTCACACTGTGCTAGGGAGAGCTGAACTTGCCAGGGAAGGCAGTAGCTGGTTCTTCCTGAGCATCTTGTTGAAAAGAGCACAGGGGTGGGGTTCCACAACACTCCCGGATAAATCAAGGCTTGTGGGGCAGGTTAGGATCATTGAGGCCATTCTCCTGCAATTGAGATGGCTTGAAAATACTTAAGAGGACACAAAAAGCTGGGATCTGGGGAATGCTGTGGACACACTGAATGCTTCAGCTCCAGGGAAACCCCAGTATGGTTTATAAATTCAAGGGGCTCCTCCTGAGGTGGCAGGTGACTCTGCTGCCCCCTGCCCAGCCAGGTAATGTCCTAGTCCAGGCAGAGGCTGGAGGAATCCCTGGTTATCAGGAATGTGAGCTGATGAATCACAGAACCATGGAATGTTTTACGTCGGAAGGGACCTAAAAGCTCATCTTGTTCCACCCCCTGCTCATGAGCAGGGATACTTTCCAGCAGACTAGGCTGCTCCAAGCCCTGCCCAACCTGGCCTTGGGACACTTCAAGGAATGGGGCAGCCATGGCTGCTCTGGAAAATCTGTGCCAAGGCCTCAGCAGCCTTACAGGGAAGAGTTTCTTCCTAATATCTTATCCTTCCCTCATCATCTTAAGGCCTTTCCCCCTTGTCCTGTCACTACATGCCCTTGTTCAAAGTCCCTCTCCAGAATAAACATGGAAGTCAGTGTGTCTAGGGTGGGGGGAACAAGGCACATGCAGCTCTTGGGAACCCTTTCCCTGGGTGTAAACATCTCTGCCAGGGAGAGCAGGGGATGAAGCAGCTGCAGGAGCTCAAGTTAACCTGGGAAAAGCCAGACGATGCTGAGATCCGGGAACAGGTACGAGAGTAAAGAACACAGGACAGAGTACAGGAGAACAAAGGTGATTAATTATCAGAACATGAACAAGCGGAAGAATGCAGTGAGAGAGAGGGAGTTATTAAAAGAAATAAACAGCTCATGCTGGTTTTCAGGAGGGATTGGGCTAGCAGCACCTCCCACAACCAGCATGTGGGAGATGCTCCCACAAACTTGTGCTGACAGATTATTGCTGGAAAGAAAATCTCCTTTTCAGAGGATCCAAAGTGCAGGAGGGCAGCATTGGAAAAGCAGGAAGAAAGTGTGGGGAATACAGCGATCTGCAAGGCTTCTGGCCCAGAGTCAATACTACCGCGCCTCCCCCATTTTCCAAAAAGGGTACAAGAAAACGGAAATAAGAATAACAGAATCAGAGAACGGCTGAGATGGAAACACCCTCTGGAGGTCACCTTGTCCAAATCTGAGTCCCAGGACCATGGCCAGTTGCCAAAGTTTTTTCTATTTTTTCCCCCCTGTGAAAATTAAATACCATAGGACAAAATATAATCCTTTGATTTGCAAACTAACAGAGTCACACCGAATGCTCCCGGTATACAGCATTTTATTGTTTGGACGTATGTTACAATGGACAAACATATATTACATACGCTATACAAAATATACATTCTAATGTGAAAAAAATATAAATAGACAATAGGAAATAGCAAGAGGGAAAAGAAGCAGCTTTACTCTTGCTGCTTCTGACCCCTCAGTTCCTGTACCGGTAGTATCAATGCTTTGGCATTGATTGAGGCAATTGCTTGTTTTTACTGAAAAAAGAAAGGCCACTGTCCCCTCTCCAAAGGGGAAAGAAGACGCACATGATTTTCTCCTCCAAGTCTACCAAATAAGTTTTTCCACAGTGCAGCAAAGTGTCACCTACTTAGAAGCATCAGCTATTTACAAGCAGCTTATGGACTTCAAATGCTCAGGGAAGGATGTAAATGTCTTAATTCAGGATTCAGCTTTTATAGGCCACTCTCTCACAGAAATCAGAGCAGCTTTAGCTGCACTGTCTGACAGCCAGCATAGTCCTGGCTCAGACAGCAGTGATTTTAAAGCCCTGGTCTAGGCCAAGCAGGTCTCACCTACCTAAAGGGAATTCCCTTGCTCCAGGCAGTTGTACCCCAAGTGCTCCCAGGGTCTGGACAATGCCAGCTGCACTGTGACAGATGTGTGTGAGCTCAGCTCCTACAAAGAGAGAGAGGAATGAAAGAAACAGGAACAAGCATTTGCCAAACGGTGATGAGAGAGCAGCAGCAGGGATGTGGTTTTCCCACTCCTGGGAATCACACATGCCAACAGTGCCCTGTCCCAGTAGCCTGAGTGACTGGCTGAGAGAGCAGCCCACAAGGATAAGGCTTTGCTGCAGCTGTAGTTTCACAGCGTGACCGTTCTCATCTGGATTTAAACTGACAGTGCTGGGTCCCTGCAGCAGGGATCACTGGATTCAGAACAAGCACTGTGCCTGAAATGCCGTCTGGGAAGGAAAAGTCTGGAGGAAATAACAACAGAAAGAAGTGAACTTAAGATTCTTTTTTTTTTTTTTTAACCTTTCACCTGTCAGAATCCAAAAATTTACACACCTGTGTTTCTCTCCATTTTACCCAAAAGTCAAGGACAATTGGATCCCCTTCCCACTAAAGCTGCTGTTTACCAAAGCAGCCAAGCTGGCTTTGAGAGCATGGGAAGAGCCCTTGAAAATATTTGCTCATTTAGAAAGATTTGACTATTATTCCTGTCCAAAGAGCCATGGGAAAAGCATCATTATTCCCAGTGTTTCCCCACGCATTTACTCAAATACTTCACCACAGTCTCTAAATTCAGCTGTGATTCTGCACAGCTAGACCTGACAATTGAGTCACAAACCCTTCAGTCCAGGAATGGATCAACGGGAATTTCACATACCTACAACTGAGCTGGGCCAAAAAGAAGTTTCTCTCTTTATAGAAGTGTCACACAGATGGTTTCATTTGGGTACAAATCCTACAGCTCCAAAGCAGGCAATAGTGACCAGGAAGGAAGCATCTCACTCTAAAGGCATGACCACAGAGCACAGTGTACCCACTGAAAACACATAGGAGTCCTTTAACACCTTCTACGAAAAGGGGCATTTTCCCCCCCAAAAAAGAAGTTTTCACGAAGTCTTCATAATGTCATTGTTCTTCCTCATTTTGTCAGGCCCATCTCACTGGAACTATTGAGTCTGAGGTTCCTCTCTCTCAGCAAGATTTCTCAGTAGCAAGGGGTCCCCTGCATTGTGTCATTTCTCATCTGTCAAATATTTAAACATTTTGACGACATTAAGGTTTAAGGGAACTATTAGCTCAACAATTTAGCCTGATATTTTACAACAGAAAAGGACCAGTGTTTTAAACTCCATATGCCTTTGGCTATGCAGAAGAAATAAGTATCAAGTGCTCTCTTAATTTACCTCACGCTTTCCATCACCACATTCTTTTTAAAAGTTCACTTAACTGTCAACTAGGAAACATATGGAGACCCTCTCAATAGACACAATACGAAGGGGGATTTTATAGATAAAAGCTTAGATAAACCTTGAAACACTGCTAATATCATGAAATGGATCAGCCTGCCGCCAGGTCAGCTAGGCACACAGCTGTAGGCAACAATGAAATTCATCAATATCACAGTTCTACCACATATCTATTAGTAAATGCACTTCTTTTCAAAACAAAGACAGCTCTATTCCCTCACAAACAAGCTTTTGGTTCCACCAAGCCCCCCATACGGCTTGATATGCAGCTGTCAAGACTAACAGTATGATACATACTTTGGCATAATAAAAAATAATTTACATTACAGCCAACACATTTATATGCTTAGTGTATACAAAATATTTATAAATGCAAGTTTATTTACAACTAGAATCCGTTATTCGTAGAAGAAAACAACCCCCAAATTTAGACTGGCAACAGACACCTGCCAACAGTCTAAGGAAGAAAAAGCTGGCCAAGAGTTTTATGCTTACAGTTCCAGGGGAATTCCATGAGGAGGCCCTGATGGTTTGTTTCCAGGCAGACAAAGCACTGTGAAACAGCTACACACATCACTGAGAGCTTTCCAAAGCATGCACCACCACAAAGGCTGCTTCCAGCATCACACAATCCATGTTTTCATTCTATTTTTGTAGATGGCACTAATTATCCACATGTTCTCTGGTGCATATTCCCATTTTCCAACGGAGAAATCACAGAAAAAAGGGCGTGTGCCACCTCCTCCAAGAGTCTGACTGTTAGTACTTGCAGACACATACAGGAGCATCTTTGGCCTTGGGGTTAGTCCTGAGGTAGTAAATACAGTCAGTCAACCTGGATTTGCTTTCAAGGCTTTGTGAGCGTTTTATGTGGTTTCAATGTGGTCATGAATGTTCCGTGTCCTGTTAAAATCAAACTTCTCCTCCTGCAGCCTGTGGCAGGGTCTGGGTGAGGCCCGGACCCGGTCACTGCTGGCGGTACCGTCACTCTGCAGTGGCTGTGCGGCCTCGTGGGCCAAGGGAAGGTGCAGGAACTGTGGGTGAGAGCAAGCCAGGTCTCTGCTGCCTCCCCCCCACAGAGGAACCTGGAAGGGCTCTGAGGGAGAAAAATTAGAGGATGAACAGGAGCAAGTTCACAGAATCAAGAAATATCTTAAGTTGGAAGGGACCCTCAAGGGTCGAGCCCAACTCCTGGCCCTGCACAGACACCCCAACAAATTCCACCCTGTGCCTGAGAGCACTGTCCAAACATTCTTTGAGCTCTGGCAGCCTTGGAGCCACGACCATTCCCTGTTCAGTGCCTGACTACCTACTGGAAGAAGAACCTTTTCCTGATACCCAATCCAAACCGCCACTGACACAGCTCCAGCTGTTCCCTCAGGTGCCATCACTGCTCACAAAGAGCAGAGATCAATTCCACTCAGATTTTAAGTAGATTTGAGCTCTGTAACTCAGCAATTACAATCGTTCTGAGCTGATTTTCTCTGGTTTTGAAAGTATATTTTACTAGATGCTCTCCTTTTCCATCAATTTCTTACAGTAACCAGGAACACACACAGCTTCAGTGTGAATTTTAAAAAAGGTGATCCGGAAGAAAGTCAAAAGAAAAACAACCAATTTAGGGAGTTCTCTGAACTTCAGGCCAGCTCAAAGCTCGAATTTCTTATGTGAAGCTCCAACTTTTGGTTAATACATGCCATTGAAGTATAAGCAAAGGCACACATTCCACAAACTTAAACCTGCAAATTAAGAAATTCCATCTTTTTAACATCGCTCTTTTCAATCTCAGGTACTGGATGCAAGCTGTTGTTTGCTGATGTAACACGGGCATTTGGAGAATAAGCGGCTAATAAATGTGAGCTATTCCACAAACTACTGGCACTTGTAAGATTAGCTGTGTGTCAATAGCGAAGGGCAGCATAACGAAAGCCAAAGTCACCACGGAATACAAAGCAACAAAAGTGGACACTCACCAGTAACCTGCTGGGAAGAGATTTTCTTATCACTTTTTTTGTCATGGTTGGTAAGGAAGACAGGCACATCTCTGTCTGCTAAGAGATTACCCCGAGCACTGGTTTCATTCTGGGTGCATGCTGTGTACATTTCCTTGGGCATCTGCACCATGAGATTTGGGAGTGTTTGATCCAGGGGATCCTCCTCAGTGATGAAGGCATAGGGACAGTACTCTCGGGTCCGGGAGTAAATGTTGGCATTGTCGTAACAATCTGAGCAGATCACTAATGGTGCTGCGCCACCTGATGAACACAATGGAAAAATAAAATACTCTGAAAAAGGACAAGGATGCCAGATTTCCATAGGCTTTATGTCCTGGTATGATCATTTATTACAGCCACACAAATTGAAGGGCCTTTTTACAGTTAAGGGAGTAACAGAGTACTCGGCTTGAGAGGTCACAAGAGAAACCCCCCAGATTCCCCCATCCAAATTCTCCAGAGCAGTGCCCTTCTGAAGCTGACCAGGGGAACCATGGACATGTTCCCCTGTTTCATGGGCAAAAAAGTTCCATACAGGTCCAGCCAGCTTGGGCACCAGGGTGAAACAGCCTTGGGATTAAACTGGGATACCTGCCCACATCCATCTTGGACCTGACTTGCCCCTGCATACCCACACACATCAGAGCTGCTGATAAACTGGTCACTTAGACGAGCTGCTTCTCAACTCCTTCCTGATACAGACTCTAGTGCAGTGGGACTGGGCTGGAGCGATCACGGACAGGTGTGAAAAACTTACACTGAGGATCAATTTTCAAGCCAGCCTATATAACGAGTGATGATTCCTCAGTATTTTGATGGCAAAGAAAGCACCTCTGTGAGCTCAATGACACAAACACCCAGAAAACTGTCCAAACAAGGCTGGGAAATAGTGCAGACCCCTTAGTTATGATTGTAACAAGCCAACTAGATGTCTAGCACCGACAGGAATTTTATACTAAGGATAGGAGGCACAGCTAGTCAGTCATCTCCCAAGTAAAATCTATTTCCACCTCTTCTGCCTGGGCTCTTGAGATGCCAAAGGAAAGAAAGAGGATAAAGATCTGCCTTGACACTTAAGCTGAGAGGATGAGAGTGTGCATTGGCATCCTGCTGAGGCACTGGCAACACACCTGAGGGCTTTGCTTACCATCTGTGCCTTTGTGCATGTAGCTGCCAGCTGGAGGCATCAGCTGCTGATGGCTCCCTGCCTCCAAGTTACTGTAGCCTTCCTGAGGCTCAGACAGCGTTCCTTGGGAGGACAGGTAGCTGGGAATGTCAGCAGGAAGGTTCATCTCCTCTGCAAGGCAGAATTAACATTGGCAACATTAAACACTGTGAAGATTTCAAGGTATTACCAGCACTATTCCCCATATTAACAAGAATAACCAGAATTTCAGCTTGCATGTAGGTATTTTTCTACCTCAGTAATGACAAATCCAGATGGCCAGTTCAAAGCTGACAAGGCCAGAATGAAAATTTACACCTATTATTCCAGGCCCTGAAAACATTTCTAGGTTTATTCAAATATTTACCTCCAAACTTTACTGTTTTTCCTCAATGTAGGAACAAACTTAGTGTAAAAGGAACAGAATTAGCACACTTCTGGTATTTAAAAGAACCTCTAAAATGGAGGAATTTGAGCAAATCCTTGAAGGGATTTTAGAAGGAAATCTTCAGTTCTGTAATCTTATCCATTTGTAACAAATCCAGAAATTTCAAGTGTTTTGGATTAAAAACAGGACCAGAGACTGCCGATTTTACACTCAACCTGTGTTAGTGATGCTGTAATCTTCATTCTTCCTCCTCATGTGGTAGATGACGATAACCCACACCAAGGACGTTCCCACCACACAACACACAACAACGATAATCACGATCCCTACTGTCGTCCAGCCGTCCTCCTCATGGACAATGGCACTCTGGGAAGAATCACAGTTGGGGGAAGCCAGGACATTTAGGTAAATATGGCCACGCTCAGTGCCCAGTGTGTTGGACATGATGCATGTGTACTTCCCAGCATCCTCCAGTCCTGCATCCACTATGATGAGGAGCTGATTTGCTGCAGCGAAGAAATGCCGCTCGGTGACTGTCAAGGGACCATCGTCCTTGGTCCAGTTGAGGCGAGGGGCAGGACTGCCACCAGCTATGCACTGCAGGACAGCAGTTTCACCTCGGGTCACTGTCCTGTCCTCCAGAGGCCTCATGAAGGAAGGAGTTTCTGGGACAAAAAGTGAAATCGTAAGGTAACTTCAAAGAATCATGGAATCCTATAATGGTTTGGATTGGAAGGGACCTTAAAGATCATCCTGTTCCACCCCTGCCAGAGACAGGGACACCATCCACCAGACCAGGTTGCTCCAAGCCCCATCCAAGCGCCTCGAGCACTTCCAGGGATGGGGCAGCTACAGTTGCTTTTGGAAACCTGCGCCAGTCCAATTCTAAATTTGTCTGAAATGTTAAAAGCCAGTGTCTTCAAAAAAATGCTGCACTCTGGAAGGAACCAGCCTTCCACTTATTACTCAGCCCAGTTCACAGGATGGGTCAGCTTGGAAGGGACCAGAGTGGGTCATCTGGTCTTACCTCCCTGCTCAAGCAGGGTGACCCCAGAGTACATGGGACAGGATTGCACCCAGACGGTTCTGGAACAATCTCCAGTGAAGGAGACTCGCCACTCTCCTCTCTGGGCAGCCTGTTCCTGCACAGTAAATAAGCTCTTCCTCACGTTCATGCAGAGCTTGCTGTGCATCAGCTTCTGCCCACGGCCTCCTGTCCTATTGCTGAGCACACTAAACACAGCCAGGCCCATCCTCTGACCTCTCCCTGCAGACACGGACACACATTGATGAGGGCCCCTCTCAGCTGCCTTCTCAAGGCTCAACAAGCCCATTTCCCTCAGCCTTTCACAGAATCATGAGATCATTTAGGTTGGAAAAGGCCTCTAAGATTATCAAGTCCAACCATTCACCATTTCCTTGTAAGAGTGATGCTCCGGTCACATCATCATCTCCATAGCCTCTGCTGGACTTGCTCCAGGAACTCTGCACCCCTCTTGTCCTGAGGAGCCCAGAACTGGGCACTCTATGTGTACCTCAGTAGGGCTGAGCAGAGGAGCAGCATCACCTCCCTGACCTGCTGGCAATGCTCTTTCTCAGGCATCCCAAGATGCAACTGGTCTTCTTCATGGCAAGTTTGTTCCCCGTGACAAGATTTGCTCTAAGGCAACACAAATTACCTGCCTAATCTGCACTGCTGGACTAAGATATGCCCCTCAGCTCCATGCAAAGATCACACTAAGTCCAACTCCACTGGGCAGCTCTGCAACTCAGCTTCTAAAGCTTCATTGTGTAAACACCACACCAAGTGCTGCTCTTTGTATTTTAACTTCATTCTCCACCATTTCAACTTGCTGCTCATAGCTAAGCTACACTTCCACTGCTGTTGTGCAGGGATCCATCCACCAGCACAGGCCAGTCACACTTACCCAGCACAGTCAGGGTAGCATTGGCTGAGAGTCCCCCTGCGATGTTCTGGGCCATGCAGCTGTAGATCCCCATGTCTTCCATTTTCACATTTGCAATGAAGAACACATCGTCCTCAGGCATGACGTGCATCCTCCTCTCTCTTGCAGCAGGGAAGTCTGTGCCACCATCTTTCTGCCAGGAGATCTGTGGTGGAGGGTGGCCCTCAGCAGCACACTCCAGCCGGGCCATCGCCCCAGTGCGGATAGTGAGATCCATGGGAGTTTTCAGGAAAGAAGGAAGCTCTGGATCAAAGGGGACATTGATTCAGCATTTTCAGTATCAGGTAAAATGCAGCAAATGCTCCATAGCAGAGAGAAAACTTGAAAACATATCTGAAACACTCCATAAGAGAGAGGAACACATTCTTCCAAAGAACTGCACAATTTTTCAGTGGTCTAAGAGCCTTTCTCCCAAAATTTAAATACAATATCTACAGTGTTTATAGAATCACAGAATGCTTTGGATTGGAAGGGAGCCTTAAGATAATACATGCACATGGATAAAGACACCTTCCACCCTCCCAGGATGCTCCAAGCCTCATCCAACCTGGCCTTGAACACTTAACGGAATGGGATAGCCACAGCTTCTCTGGGCAATCTGTGCTATGGCCTTGCCACACTCACAGGGAGAAATTTCTTCCTAATATCCAATTACCTACTCCATTTCAGTTTAAAGCCATTAAGTTCCTCTAAGATGATGTGAAGAAGGTGATTTCTCATGGGAAGAATCCAGGGAAAAGTCTTTGCCACATTTTTCTTCCCTGCTAACAGGGAAGGTAAGCTTCCATCTCATCACCTCTGCTCTGAGGTACTGTGGGGATCAGTGGTCTGCTGACTGACGTGAACATTGTCTTCTCACCTCCCCCTCCCTCAAAATAAATAGGCTCATGATGACTAAAAATAAAAAAAAAAGATTTTGCTTTTGAATTTTCAGAGTTTTTATAACTTATTTTCAGAGGAGTCTTCCCCAGTTTTACAAACGTGGGAAAGATGCTGAGTTCTGAGGAGACAGTAGAGGGAGCTTTCAGTTTAAAGAATTCCACCTCCAATTAACTAGATGAACAACTAACTGAGTTCTAGTAAAGCACGGGAGATATCTGCCACTTTCAAAAAGTGAATAGAGGCTTTTTATCCACAAGAAAAAAAAATCACTTCTTTCCAGCTTTCTAAAATGATGTGTGATACTTCTAAATCCCATTGATATTTTCAAGACTATTTTGGGCCAGCTTTAGTGAAAAAGAGACTTGTATCTACTTAAATGAAGTTTTAGGTTCAGAGTGTTTCTCCTTTTTTGCCATTATCACTTACCATTGACAGTCAGCTTGGCTTTGTTGGAATAATTGGAGCCAAAGTGATTGGTGACAATGCACTGGTATTTCCCTTCATCAGTGAAATTCACGTTGAAGAGGTGCAAGACAGTGGTGTATTCCAGCACCTCCCCACTTTGCTGCTGGTACCTGGCAAAATTCTCAACCTCTGCATCGTAGAGGACCTCGCTGTCTTTGCGCCAGGCTGTGGCCATGGGTGAATCACTGCTGCTCACAGCAGTGCACATCAGGGTCACATTTGTGCCTCGCAGGGCCACCGTGGTCTCTGGGTGGATTCTGATCTGCGGTTTAGGGAAATTATCTGGAAAGAAAAGCACCAAGATTAGCTAGTTTTCATTTAAACTTGAATTAATATTGCACGAAAACTCACTCAAAAGACAATGTAAGCAAAACCAAAACTTTGGGAACAGATGTGTGGCTTAAGGTACACAGATTCAGCTGTTTGAGCTGGAAATCAAGCTGCGAAGGAGGAAGAGGAATCGGCATTGAAAAGAATCAGCGTGGAAGTGCAGTGCTGAGCAGCCCTGCCTTTTGTCCAACTGTCTGAAACTTGCTGTATTTAGATCACACTCAAAAATGCTGCTCAGCTGAAGAGCCAGGCCATTTTATGAGGGACTGTGACTTACTTTCAGATAGTTTAAACATCCTGAAGAGCCTTGAAGTTCTACAAGCACAAAGTATAACAAGCTGGCAGTTCACTATCTAATCCCACCCGAAACTCGTTTCTATATCCTTATTTCAGCAAAGATACTCTCATAGACACATGCAGAGCTCTGTCAGATGCCACTGTGATGGTGGTGAAGTGGGTGTGTGCACCTACACGATTATTATTGTAGCCTTTACCACCAAAGCAATGAAAGAATTGCACATACACAAATACATATAAGACTATTCACCGGGAAAAGGAAGCATCAGACTAATTCCAGGCGTGCCACAGACTTCACCCAAACTCTGGGCAAAGAGTTTGAGACCACCATAAACATCACAGATATGGAGCACCAGATAATGTGCCAGAGCCTGAACTACTCTAATTTTCGCCCAGAGAAGCTGTGGCTGCCCCATTCCTGGAAGAGCTCATGGCCAGGCTGGCCAGGGCTTGGAGCAACCTGTTCTCGTGGAAGGTGCCCCTGTCTATGGCAGAGGGTGGAACCGGGATGATCTTTAAGGTCCCTTCCAACCCAAACTATTGTATGATTCAGTGATACTCTGCTGGTACGGGCAAGAACCAGGAAGAGAGTGTCAAACAGACCTTACAAAGCTAAAGGTAGTCATAAGCATGGAGAATGGAAGCATAATCCATTTTCACTAGTAAGCTAAATAAAAAACAATGCCTAACAGCACTACTCCCTCAGGTTAACTTCAGTGCTCAAACAGCACAAAATTGAGCGAAGAGATACAGAATTAAACCCCAAACTCACAGCAGACTCAGTGATGTATGTGGGTCCACATGGGCACCATGGCCAGGACCAAGGACCTCCCCAGCTTGATTTCAGCTACAAGACTTGTGTTACCGTGCTTTTGTATCAAAAGTCACTAAAAATACAAACCACAAACAAAGTCATCAGGGTCCACACTGAGAAGGCTTTGTCCTGCCAACCACTCAGGGTGAGCACAGCTGACACTGACAGCCTGCAGCAAATGGCTCTCACTGAGCCACTGGGGCAGCCATTTCAACTGGCAATCGCAAAGCAAGCTGCTTGTGTTCAACACTCTGCAGAAACAAGGCAAAACAAAAGGGTGAATGAAGTTTATTTCACATGCATACATGTGATTTCACACAGCAGAGCAACTTAAAGCATACGCTTACAGAAACATCAGATTTACAGTATTATTTTATACATATGGGTATTTATTATAAAATCTTAGCTATTTATGCTGAAATCAGTCCTCTATGTCAGCATTAAAACCTTATATTTCATTTCAGTCCTGAAGAATTTAAACTCAGATCAGAGTTCCAACTTCTTAAAAAGCAATCCCAAAGCCACTAAGCCTGTCTTTACAGTTATCTCATCCTTCTTTAAAGCCCTTAAAAGGAACATTGCAGAGCAGCTCCATGTTTCAAACTAAACAAAACTGCCATTATGAAATGAGCAGAAACCTCAATTCTCATTTTAATGCCAGCTGATAAATATTTAAGGCCAAAAGTGATTGGCTTCATACAGGTATCAACTGCAGCTTGTTTTCTCTGCTCCACAGAAAACCTTGGAACAGGAAAGAATGATGGGTCTCTTCTTTCCTACCATCTGCTTTTCAAAGTTTCCTAAGTATAATTACTCAATCCCTGGAGTGCCAGATGCCACCTCTGAACTGACTTCAAGACACTGGGGGGCTGAGTTTTGTTTGCCATACTCCAAGTATGAGTATAACCAACTTGAGACAGTCCAGCATTTAACAAGAAGTGATCTGCCCGACAATGAAGCCAGTCATGGGAGAAAAGAGGCACCAAACAAGCCAGGATTCCATCCTGCTCTTTGCCTGTACGTATCAATGACTCATCAGTTTTAAAATACAGCAAAGAAAGCAACAAGAGTTTGCAAAACACCTGAAAGTGTCTCCTCACAGTGGCAGATCTTGCAGACTAAGTCCATCTGGCCAAAGTTAACTAACGGAATAACAGTTTTAGACCAGATTATAACAGTCAGTGACTTTATCTCACAGAAAATACTGCATTACAGTAGGATTAGTCTTGGGTGTGAAGGTCACTTCACGTTGTATTACTTCCGATGTCTGAAGACCACAACAGACCCTAGCAGCTTAAACATCTGCTGAGCACATACAAAATCCTGTCTAGCTGTGAATTTTAAAGCCTTTCCCTAGCCCTCCAAAATAGGAAGAAAAATCACAGGGTTTGCTAAGCCCCCTGAGAGATTCCTGATAAATTATCTGTTTTGTTCACTGCCTACATGCAATGCTGAGCTTGCTGCAAAATCATAGGATAGGAAAAGCTTAATGGTTCAGCATTGCAAGACAAAATTAACTCCGATTAATTGCAACTAAGGAAATGCAGGTGAAGATTTTATCAAATCTTACATCTAAATATATTGCTACCAACTTTAAGTTGATAATCTACCAGTATTGCTGCAAATATTTCATGATGAAAGCAGACACACTTCAGACAACCCTACAATGGCTGAAGAGTGCTTTCCAAGGTAGGGCTTGTAAAGAATTTCTAAATAATTGTCATGAACTTACAGCTCCTTCAGCTGAGCCTGGGCAAAGGCATTTTCTTGGATGGACATTATTGCATTGTTGCTTAAATCCCTGGAAGTTAAGGAAAGAGCACAATAATGAGTCGGTGTGATGTCATATGCTGCCTTCAGTTAAATTCTTGAAAATCTCACAGCGAACACAAGATTGAAGTTGACAAATAATTAGGAGTTCTACAAATTCAAATACTTACAGATGTTCAAGTCCTTCAAGACCAGAGAATGCTTTTTTGGTAATCGACTTAATTTGGTTTCCTTGCAAGATTCTGAAAATAAAGGCCCAGAAACCAGTCTGAATGTATCAGCTCACAAGCAAGGCCCAAAAGAAGTTCCCTACGATACCTAACTGCATTTTTTTTTCAATTCTAGCTGAGGTACAAGACTAAACACTGTTTTTTTTACCTTAAAGGCTCAACTAATTTTCCCGAGAACAGGGTTTCTTTTCTATTTTCAACTTAGAGATTTGGGCTAGAAATGTGTCAGAAGATAATTAAAGTCAGGAGGATGAAACAGCAATAAGTAGAATACAGGACTGAACCAATAACTTCCTAATACCAACCTGCTACCACCACACAACTTCCTGGACTGCACCCTCACACCCGGCTATTTGTTACAAGCAACCTTTGTAACTACGCAGGATGGAGCTTCCTACAAAGCAGGCGGCACTGGATGAAAAGTGCACAGTCTAAGTATCAAGAAGTTTGTTTAATGCAATAGTGTTTTGAATTTGCCTAAAAATACTTTGTGTTTTGGGGTTTTTCTTTTATAAGTAGTAACTTTTACCCAAACGAAAGAAGCACAAAAAGTGACAACTGTCACACAGAGGGAGTGAGGTATTCAATAATAAATGCAGTCAAATACTTATGCTTAATCTCATCAAATTGGTGCTGTAAGGAAATGCAGCGCTACATGGATCTGATGCTCCCGAACAAGGAACCCAGGGCTACATAAGAGGTTGTGGCACACAAGTGAAAACACTGTAAGAAAGGCTTTCTGCCTCCTGTCATTGATATGCAATTACTTAATATTTTGCATTTGCCTTCTCTGCATGCCTGGGAAGTGCTGTCGTTCCCCTAATTTGTAATACATACAGTTTATCCAGCCTGCTGAGTCCCACAAAAGCTTCATTTGCATCCTCTATGGCCCAGGAGATCTCATTGTTCCGCAAGTCCCTGCAGGAGAAGACATTTCTTAGAAAGAAGCCTTGGAACACCATCATCACCAGGGCCAGTGGTGAGCTGGGGAAGACAGGGCTCTGGCACAGAATCACCTGGAAGGTCTCAAATCTTTTACAAAACTAAGCTTGTCAGGAGATGAATTTCTCACTTCAGAGAGGGCAAAGGGAACGCTCCACCATAAGTGCTGCAGTCAGCACCACTAACAAATTCTGCAGCACAACTTCTTGATGTGGCATTCACGGAAAGCCCCGGTCTGACCAGCACTTTTCAACTGATGGACTACTTGCCAGGAGCTGGGAGAGGCTCCTGAAGCAAGTTGGTTCATGTAAGGGAATTAACCAATACACCAGCAGCATTAATGTTCACGAGTAACAGGCTTATACCAGCATTAGCATACTAAGGGATTACGCCCAGGTTACAGTGTAGGCCTGCCAGGCACACTGTGGTGGATATTCAAAATGAAGTTGATATTTTGCTCACAAATCTCATTATCAGCTAATGGGATTTTCAACTGACCTCAGCACAGCACTTCAGCCCCTCATGGAGAGGAGAGGTCTAAACAGCAAAAGCAATAGAGCAATACAGTTTGGAGAGGATTAAATGCTCTTCAGAGAGAAGATGAAATAAATTCACTTGCATTTTTAGCCTGAATGGCATGGACTGAGCCAAGAGCATTTGTTTTGATACCACCATGCACAGAGACGAGTGTATTTAAAGGAAATCACGCTAATAAAAAATAGTTTGCTCTGTGTTTCACCAGATATTCTATGCAACAGCTAGATGAAGCTTCTAAATGCGTCAACTGACACAAAACTAGCTGCATACACAGGCAACTGTATATATCACTCATATAAACACCTCTTTCCCTGTGCTAATGAGGGGAAAATGAAGTATCTACTTTCCCATTACGTGAGACTGTAAACTGTGTAAAACACCATCCTGGAAGAGACTGGGATCAACCTCCAGGATACCACCAGTGGTAACACACAATTTTCTTATTTTTCTTACTTTGAAATATAGAAGTCTTGTTAAAACCACACACAGCAGTCACTTCCACATTTTGTGTTTATACACTTCCAAATTTAGGGCCAAAAAAAAAGAATTTCATATTTCATGCCTCACAAGGTCTGAACAAATATGGCTTTGAAACTTGCTCACATTAAATCTTTTCCCCCTTGAAACTTGTTCACATTAACTCTTTTCCTCTTTAAAAATATTCAAGTTAAGGTACCTAACATGGAGCTGAGCTAATAATGACTTTATGAATAATATGCCAAATTTATTTCCAAGTTGCTCATTCTTGTGATTTGAAACACATTTCTAGAATGATCTCAAGATCTCCTTCAGAATGTTAGACTGTAAGTGCTGGAGAACACAAATGCCAAACTGCTCACAGTACTGTGAAGTAAATAATGTGATAATGTTTAAAACTTCAAAACTTCAGTGCTAATCTTAGATACATCTGTAATCCTAACTTGCAGTTTATGTACAGTTTTACAATTTATTCTCCTACACTGCACAGTGGCAGGTGCTGGACATACAGAAATATGTACACCAGCCATAGTACCAACCAACCAGCACACAACCAACAATGGAACTAAAACCACATGGCATCTCATTTTTTGAAATATTTTTACACTCCAGTACTCAGACCACTTAGCCAAACAAGTGAGCAGCCCAAAAGAAAAGCCCCTCTTTGTGTGAGAGAGGAGTTGGCTCCTCATGCCTGGCTGGGCACTAATGCTTGGAGCCTTGTTAATCACCACTGCCCTCCATCCTGCACATTCCAGTCCCAAAGTAAAGGGCCAGGCCCTTGCTGTTGACACCCCTGAGAGTCCAGGAAAACCTACTAATTAATCTGCTCTTGTTCTTTTTCATGCTACTCTCAATCTAAGAAATTAGGTTTAATTATTTCATTAAAAGGTTGCATTAAGGTTAACAGAATATGACTGCTTACATAAATCTCTTTGGTGAGTTTGCTTATTTAAGCATTTATTTAATGAAGTGACAGAGGGGTTATAATTTTTCACTCCTTTCTCAAATACTGTTGTTTAGGATAATAACAGCTGGTCAGATCTACTCCGGACAGGACTGGGTCTTTTTAGAAATATCCAACATCTGCCATGAGAGGTCCTGGCAAGTGCGAAGCTGTGCCTTCAACAATAAGAAGCAACTCTACACCTCCTACTATGTTTGAGGTCAGCACATGAGCAAGATGGGCTAAGCCCCACCTCCTACAACACAAAAGGGTTCAGTCCTTGGTTTCTGAGGTTCCAAACCTAAGGAAACCCTATAGAATAAAGAGCTCCAGGCTATTTCCTCCACAACTGGATACACAAGGTACCCACACCTCTCAGAACTGGCAGGACACACATCTGAGCACTCAAGGTCACCAAGTCACTGTTTCTTACCGCTTCTAAAATTGAGTGGTTGGCTTGTTTTACCTGGGCTGGAATTATGTCATCTTGGCAAGCCAAAAGATTATCAGCCCTACCATACCTACAGGCATGACAGCACCAACAATGATCTCAGGCTTCCACAGTGCAATATCCATTGTCTCTACTTCCAAAAGCTCCACTTAAATTAAAAATGCATTTAACTGAAATTTCTGTTTAAAGTCTTCTGTACTTACAAGGTTTGAAGATTTGTCAGACCTCTAAAGACACCATCAGCAATGTGATTAATGCGATTGTCACCCAGGTTTAGCTTCTCCAATAAGCCAAGTCCCACAAAGGTAGATTCCTTGAGGCGAGTGAGCTGATTGTATGACAAGTCTCTGGAAACATTCAACACACACTTTAAAGGCAAGCAGGGGGATTAATTATTAAGATACTATCTGACTTGATTAACTATTGTGTTCTAATTTCTCTAACGGAATACTTATAATTAAAATACATCATTACCATGGGCCTAGCAAGGAAATGGAGTATTTCCTTCGGTAATTCATTCTTGCCAATCAATAATTGCAACATTAGAAAAATCCCCAATGAACAGCAGCCCAGGACTTACAGCTCAGCAAGTCTTTGGCAGAATTCCCATGCATCTGGGCTGATCCTGGTGATGGCATTCTGGCTAACATAGAGTTGTTGCAATGTCCGCAGCCCATACAGCCAGCCCTTGTTTACTTCTGTTAAGTTATTATGTTCCAGTTCTCTAAAGAATTAGAAGGTAAAAACATTTGCCAAACAGATAACCAATGAAACGCCTACTTATGAAAATTTCACCTTGTGGATTTCAAAATTATTTACTAACTTTAAGCCTCAGACAACACAAAATACACGATACTTTCAATCTCATTGAAATAAAAAAATGAACTAAAGTATATGAAGAACTGAGTAACTCAACCGCATCTTCAGGGATCCAGCGGCAGAAAGAAAACTATAATCTCTACCCTCAAAAATAACTGTAAAAAAGAAGTCTTTTGCTAACATTGCGTCATGCACCCTTGTGTTCACACTGTCAAAGTCATGGAGGAAAGAACAACCCCATGTTACGGGGACTGCAAATGAAAACCAGCAAAAAAGCAACTACAGAGGCAAATATTCTTGATCACCATGTAGGAAGAAGCTGAAAAGGGGACCAATATAATGGAATCACAAGACTGGTTTGTGTTGGAAGGGACCTCAAAGATTGTCCAGTTCCAACTCCCTGCCATGGGCAGGGATGCCTTCCACTAGACCAGGTTCCTCTATTCAACCCTATTCTACCTGGCCTTGAACTCTTCCAGGAGAGGGGAATTTTATCTTTCCACTTCTGACGTAACCAGACATGACATAAAAATAATGGGAAAACACTCTTATCCTTTGATTTTGACAATATCTCGGCACAGCCTTGATGTAAAGGAAACCATACAGGACGCAACTCTCCACAGCCATTTTCTTTTTGCTAAAAAAATTCCACAACCAGGCATACTCACAATTCCTCTATATTACCCAGGCCAAAGAATGCTCCATCCATTAGTCTGCTAATCCCATTGCGCTGCATTTTCAAGGATTTTAAGGATTCCAATCCTTGGAATGTAAGACTTTCCACTATTTTAATCCGGTTCCTTTTCAGTTCCCTTTCATAAAGATGACATTCAAATATTAAGACACTTTGCAACAAGCACCACTGTGTGAAAGTCAAGAACATGCTGAGATTAACAACTCAGCTGTAAATGTTGTTTTGATGTTTTCATGACTGCTACTTACAGAAACTGTACATGAGGCAATCTGAAGATCTTCGGTGGAATCATACTAATCCTATTTCTGTTCAGTTTTATCACCATTAGTGAGCTAGATAAGTTATCAAGGCAACCTGCTTCTAGAGTAGTTATTCTGTTGTTACTCAGATTCCTAAGGAAGGAAGGAAGAAGGAAAGAGGCCTTTCAGAACACAGAGAATTTAATGAACATAATGGCACAAGCACCTCAGAGCGATCACTGATTAACAGAACCCAAGACCCTTGTGAAGTCACATGAGAAATCTGAATTCTGAGATACCAAGCTAAATCCTTTTTCCCAAAGGAATCGGTGTGAGTTGATTTTTACTGCACGTCCATGTTCCAGTTAGAAGTAGTCAACACAATGTCCACAGTGATCTGGCAGGGCAAAAATTACTCCCTGTCCTTGATGGCTTATGTACCTGCATTCTGACAACAGCAATTGCTGTTTTCCATGTTATTTGGGAAAATACAATACAGATTGGTATGAAAACTATTTCATTTCAAGGACATCTGTAGCTCCACTGAGCACTGCTGCCAGTTCAAAGTTGTGTAAGGATGCCAGCTTTCGGACACTAATTTAAGAGGAAATAAGATGTCCAACATTATCATTGTAGAGCCAGGACTCCCAGAGACAGCAGATCACTCATACTTACAGGTACTTCAGCTGCATTCGTGGAAAGGAAGAGGCTTTAATTTCTGAGATAAGATTAGAACTAAGATCTAGATTTTCCAATGAAAGGTAGACCTGGAGTTGCTCAGCATTTATTTCTGGAATGGTATTATGCACCCTGAAAAAGATCAGCAATAAATATGATTATCACAACACCTCATCCTTCCAATTGCACAGCTGAAACAGCAACATGACCCCGTATATCAGCAGTAGTAGTGAGCTTCATGAATGGGACATGCACCACATGCTTCCAAAAGTGTTAATTCCTAAAGCAATACTGCAAATCCAAGAGCTATTTGCCACCGTGACATATGAACAGATTCAAATTCTGAGGCCTATAGCTGAGCTGGTGCTTGTGGGAAGTGTCATTCCTGGACTGAATCCCATCCCTTCAAAGCTGCCTGCCTTGGTTGATTGCATTTTACTGGTAATTTAGGGTGACTCGATTGTCTAACTGATTTGTATTTCTTTTAAGAGTGCTTACATATTCCCTGATGCTCTTTACATGAGTAGTATTTCAAGGAAAAAGATGTTTTCCTACAATTCGATAGCAGAACTCTAACATGGTTCCCCCATTTGTTGAACAAGAAAAAGGCAGAGGAGCTATTACTTACAATGAGAGAAGAGTTATATTGGAAGTTGTTTCTCCAAAATACGGAATTTCACTTAGCTCATTGTAATTCATTTTCCTTAAATAGAGGGCAAAAAAAATTACTGACACTCCAAAGAGGAGAAAAATCCTTCTGTACACAGTAGAAATAATTAATATCAATGCATTTAACAATTTTACTGTATTAGTAATACTTAGTAGTTGACAAAAAATATTCCCCAAGAGTTTAAATACTAATAATTTGAACAATTTGAACAATGAAACATGCTAGTTTTTCTCATTTCCATGGATACTATTATTTGTCTTTCATTTAAAATCAGCTATAGCCAAAACAAATACAACTCATTTCTCTTTAAAAATACTGGTCTTCTGATCTTTCACGGGAAAGATTTCTGCTCACAACACAACAGTTTTATACATTAACAGTTTTATGCATAAAATGTGCTGCCATTTTTAATTAACTTGCACTGAATATTTCTGCAAGTCAGACCAGGTACCTTGACATGCAATAAAACATTCTAATTAGAATTAGGTAGGATATCTTTAGACTTTATCCTCATAAAAAACAACTTACACTTCTTGGAGAGTATGGACAGACAAATCAATGGACCAATTGGATGATAACAAATGATTATGACTTAAATCCCTAGAGAACAGAGAAAAAAGTTATTTAGCTCCTGGAATGATAATAAAAAAATCTCAACAAACCCAAAACATGTATACTTTATGCAATCTCAAGTTTGAAACTGTATTTATGTATTTTACACAATTGCTCTTTCACTAAAGAAAAGAGCTTGTTCTGCTGGACACTCACAGTAAAAGTCTAAACAGTTTTATTTCTCTGTTTGAATCAAAAAACCTTCTGTTAAAGCTTCTTGATAGGAACATTGTACCTGACCAGAGAATTTTTAATTTAACCCAGAGCTTTATCAACAACACTTGTCCACTGCAAGAAGGAAAAACTTTGCAGGGACACGAGAGTAATTTCTTACAAAATGCCCATTATTGAACTGCGTCCTGTAGCATGATCCCCATTTTCTCAGCTTTCCGAAGATGCTGACTAGCCAAGGCAGGCTTATTTTAAAGGAACAACATACACAAAATCCCCAAACAAGCTGGAGCGGAGAGAACCGTGAGGCTGGGAATCTTACTGACAGACGCTTTAGCACCAGTTGGTTTTACTTATAGGAATCACATGCAGGAGCTGGACTCTTTCAATGGACAAGAGTTATTAAACCCAGCTTTAATGCTCACACTGGGTGTGGGTGCTATTCCTATTGCTGTAACTTTACCCAGTATTTTACTTTTGCCTTGGACTAGGTGCGTAAATGCAACAGACAGGTCCATTTCTGAGCAAAGGCTGCCTCTAGTCATGACATGAGTCAAAGAAGGACCAAAAAAAATCAGGTTTGTGATGGAAACATGGTGCCAGCCACACCAGAAAGGACAGGCAGATGTCAGTCCAAAAGGTGAAACCAACTCCTCTGTGTGACACTTTGCTGGCACAAGTGCACAGGAGGGTTAGGTTGGATGTCAGGAAAAGGTTCTTCCCCCAGAGACTGGTGGGGCACTGAACAGGCTCCCCAGGGCAGTGGTCAGGGCCCCAAGGCTGCCAGAGCTCCAGGAGCATTTGGACAATGTTCTTGAGCATAGGGAGGGATTCTGGGGTGTCCTATGCAGGACCAGGAGTCGGCAACGGCTCTTGTGGGACTCTTCTAGCTCAGGATATTCCATGCCAGCTAGGGGTTCTAGCCTGGCAGCAAGGCATCATGCTTCCTTCCCCATTTCCAATTCTGATGTCACGGAGAGAGCTATAACAAGCTACTTTCACCAAAGCTGTTTCCCTCTCTATGAGCTCCTCTGGTAAGGTCCTGTATCACTGATCCTTTCACCATTGCTGCATACATAATACGTACATTGTACGTATTTATTACAGTTAATTTTAAGATTATCAGGCAGGCAGCAGCTATGCTGACGCAGGAGACAAAATCACACTTTGCAACTAAACCTATGTTTATCTGTTAAAATGAATATTAAAATGTAAATGAGCTACAGTTCAAAATATTTCCATTGACAACCAGGTTCGGACAAGCCACAGCACCTACACATTCTTCTGTTCCTGCAGTAGCTTTGGGCCTGTGCTCGACACTGAGAGCCAAACTTAAGCCTACAAAAGTCAGCCCAACTCCTGGCCTAGAACAGGTCAGGTCAACCCCAAAATTCTACCACATGCCTGAGAGCATTGTCAAAACACTCCTTGAGCTCTGGCAGATTATTTTTGATCTGTAAGAACAAAACCTACTAGGAGACAAGATGGACTGACAATGGACAGACTAGAGTATAGTTACAGTTGTTAACTTTCACTCAGGTTCAGCGTAAAGATTCTGTTCTCGCAATGAATTATTAAAATCCTGGATGTCCTGGCAAGTCAGGCAGTTGTTAATGTATTCTTTTAATTACACCAAGATGCAGATTATACAGATAGAGCAGTGTGGGTTTGGAAACAATTTAAAAAAAAAAATCAAGAGAACCTGGAGAACAGCTGCAGCCAGTTGCAGAACTATTCTGCAGCTCTGCTTCCTCAGTACATGTGGTAATTAAGCCAGCCCTAAACACTAGGAAAAACATAAAAACAACCAAATATGAGCTGCTCCTCAGCAAGCTTCCCACCACAGGGGGCTGAAAGTTCGAGACACTCTCTCCAGCTGCCCAGATTCCCCTGAACCCAGCTCAGCCCCAGCCCCTGGGCACCCACAGGAGCCTGGCACAGACAGGTGGAGGGAGATACGACCCCAAATCCCAGCAGTAGACTTCCCGGGATTTTTCAAACATGCAGGGACCCAGCCACTGCTGAGCAGTCTAATCTTGGAGGAGTGCGTTTAACCAGAGCGGGAAGTACTAAGCCATGCAGTTTCCAACGAACCGGTGGGCAACAGAGAGAGGAAAGAGAGCATGGACATGGAAGTTAACAACACACCCCTCAGAGTGTGCAGATACTCCACCGATGAGCAAAACCAGGCCATGGGTTCTGAGTCAGACCAACCTGTGTGTCAGGCACAGCTAGCAGGCACTGACATAGATCTTGGAAACAAGATTAATATGCAAAGAAAACTGAAACTTGATTTTTCTAAGGCTTTCAGAAAGAATATAATAGAATACTTGAGGTGAGTAGGGAACCTACAACAACCTTCTAGTCCACCTGCCTGACCACATCAGGACTGACCAAAAGTAAAAGCTATTCAGGACACTGTCCAGATTCCTCTTAAACACTGACAGCCATGAGGCCTGGGTGATGAGGAGGTGCTAAAATCCAGCTATCCCTCCCAGAAGCCTACTGTCTAATTACTGAGTTAGAAATTAAGACTTTAATTCAGAAAGCAAAGGAAAGAATTTTTCTATTATTACTCAGATTTGGACTACAACAAAGTTTTCATTACAGTAAGTCCTCTTTCAAGAAGTTGGGTATAGTAGATATTTAAAGTGCTTCTGACATTATTTATATCTACATTCTGTTACTGATGCTTTTCTTTTCTAAACAGACCAACTGGTCACAAAATACAGAATGAAATACATTGGCTGATTTTCTGTGTTTAGAGATCATTCAATCCCACAGCTAAGATTCCTGCTGTCCTGGAGAACCAGGTGCAATTCCCTTACTCTGGAAAAGCCAAAACCAAAGAACCCAGCAGCCTTTAAACAGCCTTTGCACTGTAACTGGGAAGCCCAAGCTGTGCAGAATACAGACCAAACATGCAAAATTTGTATTTTAGAGATTCATCTGGTATTGTATATAATATCATCTAAACATTCATTTTGAGCTTAAGTGGTACTCATCTCTTAAGTAAATAAAACAGAACACACATACCAAACTGATTATGGATGATAAAGAATGATCTTAATTCACCCAAGCTGAACATACTGTGGCACTGTAGAGGTGTTGATGCAGAATGCAGGCAGCCAGTTGAGCTCACCCAAAAATATCTGCTGTGAACGGAACTTGCTGAATTAATTAACTGATACCTGAACTACTTTTATTTGTCGTCTCTCTGGATACCAGGATATATAAACACACTTACTACTACGGGACAGGAGGCAGCGACCACCAGCATTGTGCTTCCCTCTGCCCCTACACATAGGGCTGGCATTCCTTGCTATAAAGAAACTAATGTTAAGAGGCAGACATATAAAAAAATATTTCCTAACTCCCTAACTTCACAACGTTTTTCATCACCCACCAGGTTATCCACAAAACATATATAACTTCAGAGAAAAAATGAAGTTAGTTGCCTGAGTACTTCCATCTTGAAAACCAAGTTCTGCTCTCGTGGCTTTATTAAAAACAAAAAGTGAAAATAAAACCAACCTGCACACATACACTGGAAGCACCACCTGCAAGTAATTTGAGAGTTAGGAAAAAGAAGAATTTTTAGTCCTCAGTGGCAGCTAAAATGGTATCACAGAACTAAGAGAGAAAAGCACATCAGGGATTTGATCATGTGAGAAAAATTAGGCTTTGCTTAATTTTAAACAGCTGGTATACATTTAGATTCAGAACTGCTAGAGTAGTCCTAGTGAAGAAAGAACGTCACTCATGCTTCATGTGCCAAAATCCTGAAAGCCACAACAGAGGACAGACTGAGATTGAGAGCAGCTCTGGGGAGGACTTGGGGATGTTGCTGGATGAGAAGCTCAACAGAAATGTGCATCTGCAGCCCAGAACACCTCCCCTGAGCCCCCCAGGGTGAACAGCAGGGGAGGGGAGAATTCTGCCCCTCTGCCCTGCTCCAGTGAGATCCCACTTACAGAGCTGCCTCCCACCCTGGGGGAAACCGACATCAGGAGGACACGCAGCTGTCGGAGCAAGTCCAGAGGAGGTCACGGAGATACTCTGCTCAGGATACAGGCTGGGACAGCTACGGGTGTTCAGCCTGGAGAAAATATGGCTCCAGGGAGACTTCAGAGCCTCTTTCAGTGCCTAGAGGGGCTCGAAGAGAGCTGGACAGTGACTTTGTACAAGGACCCAGAGTGACAGGACAAGGGGGAACAGCTTCCCACTGCCAGAGGGCAGAATTAGATGGATTTTGGGAAGAAATTCTTGGCTGTGGGCTGGTGAGCCCAAACCAGTCCATAAGCCCCTTATTAATGTTTGCAGCATGTCAGATTGCACAACATAGCACAGCGTCAGCTGTGCTTCTTCCCACTGGAGGTTGTGCCAAGCAGCTTTAAACACACCCTCCATCAGCTTGAACAAAGATACAAGTATTTATTGAAGCTTGAAAACTTGCTCTTCAAACAGCATGGATATCATGTTGCTTCTTAGCCTCCTGATGAACGGCCTTTCCCAGACACTGACAACCTCCTTGACGAGTTCCAATATCTTTGTACCTTTCTAAACACCAAAGGTTTCACATACAAATTGTTGTACTTCTATGCTGAAACATGTGTTTTCTCTTAAACATTTCCAATTGCTGATGGTGCAGAAAAAGGAGAGAACTACAGAACCTCGTAAGTGGCAAGAAGGTGACAAGCTTCCAAGCTTAACTCAGGTCAGACTCTCGAGCCCTGCTAAAAGAATTCCTGGAGCTAACTCCAGTGAACTGTAGGTTTATAGTATCTTCCCAACAGGCTTAATTTTCTCTTGGTCTGGAATAATGCCATTTTTACCAGCCAGGAAGATTGAGAACTCCAAGAGGGACAAAGAACTCTGTGCACAGAAGCAAGTTTTGATCTCCCTCATATCCCAGCACCTCTTCCTCCCAAATATGCTGTAGCCAAAGGTGACAAAAGCAACGGTGACTGGGACAGCAAAAGTCAAGGAAGGACAAAGGCTTGACCTGTGTGAACACTGTTTAGCACTTGGTCTCATTGAACACTTGGGAACAGAGACTAAGGGTGGCTCTGAATTGCTTTGTGGGATTTCTTTAGAAAAGCAATGGCAGCAAGTGTCACGGGGAGTCCACAATGGTTTAACTGAGGGAAAAGGAGAGTATCACTGAGCTGCACAGCAGTAGTGGGATGCAGAGGAAACCAGGAGCAACCGGAAGTAGGGCACAGCTGAGGCTGGCGTTTGAAGGAACACTTCCAAGCACAACCCTAAAAGAAAAAGTCCTAAAGCCTAACTTGAAACAGCTTTAAGTTCTGGACTGAATGGCATTAATAAACGACTTACTAACGACAAACTGCCCGTGCTCCACCCTCCTCTCACTTGTTGCCATCACAGAGTAGGGCAAGACAAGCTTGAAAGTGTGGCATGGGACCCCGGCACACGGAGCCGTCGGGGCCAGACTCTTTCTCGCCGCTGCCCCTGAGAGAGCCAGGCACCACTGCCGGGGCCGCTGCGCCCGCAGCGCTCCGAGCTCCGTGCGAACATCCCGCGGACAAAACCACAGAATCAATTTGGTTGGAAAAGACCTCCAAGATCATCGAGTCCAACCTATGACCAAACACCACCTTACCAATCGCACCGTGGCACTGAGTGCCACGTCCAGTCGTTCCTCGAACACCTCCAGGGACTGGGACTCCACCACATCCCTAGGCAGCCCTTCCCAAAGTCTCATCACCCTTTCTGTAAAGAAATTCCTGAAGATGTCAAACCTCGACCTCCCCTAGCACAGCTTAAGACTATGTCCTCTTGTCCTACCGCTCGTTACCTGGGAACAGAGCCCGACCCCCACCCGGCTGACCCTCCTGCTAGGGAGTCCTAGAGAGAGATAAGGACATCAAGCCCGGAGCCCCGCCGGCCATTCAGCCCGGGCCTCGAGCCGTCCCCGCCGCCGGGCCCCGGGCCCGCACCCCCGCCCCCGCCAGGCCGAGACCGGCGCAGAACCCGCCGCCCGCACGGCCCCGCAGCCCCACGCGCTCACTCACAGCCCCGTGGTGCCGGCGGGCAGCGGCGGAATCCTCCGCGGGCCCGGCCCGCCGGGCAGGCGCTGCCGGCTGCAGTCCAGCAGGCCGCGGCGGCACGAGCAGGGCGCGGCGCAGGGCTCGGCGGCGCCCACCCGCGTGCAAAGCGCTGCCGCTGCTAGCAGCAACACCAGCGGCCGGCCCCGCGACGGCGCCCCGCGGGCGGCCCGCACGGCCGGCCCCGCTCCCCGCATCGCCGGGCCCGGCCGCGCCGCCCCGCCCGGAGCCACCGCAGCGCGCAGGCGGCGAGGGGCGGGGCCGCCCCGGCCGCAGGCAGGGTCACAGGGGGCGGGGTGTGGGGGGCGGGGCTCGCGCTGGCCCCGCCCGGCTCGGCGCGGTAAACCGGCCTCAAGCCCCGCCCAGCACCGACGGGAGCCGCGGGGCGGGGCCCCCTCGGGGGCGGGGCGAGCAGGGGCGGGGACACCGCCCCCACCCCGGACCGCACCAGCGGCCCGCGGGCAGCGGGGGGCGGGACAGGAGGGGGCGGTACCACCACCAGCCTCTCCCCACCCACAACTTCGGTTTCAAGGGTAAGAGGCGGGGCCAGGAGGGGGTGGGGCGAGCAGAAGCCCCACCCAGTCCCCGAAGCGACCTCGGCTTGCAGACGATGTCGGTTGGTGTTTTCAGGGGCTTCGTTTCATCAGTTTGCAACGTCAGCTTGTTCTGTGAATGGGTGGTCGGTGTCGGCAGGGAGGGGTCAGATATTGTTGTCCCTTCCAAGATGACCCATTCTGTGATTCCGCGTCCCCACGAACCAGGTGCTGCCACCAGGGTGTCACCGTGTTTCTGAACTATGGGTGCAACGCACTGTGTGCTGAAGTGTCCCCTCACAGACACCTCACGGGTGTCCCGAAGGCTGTGCGGCTCCACTGGCTCCATGGCCTGGCTCTGTGCTGCCATAGCCGGCATGAGGGCAAACAGACCTGCAGGGCTTCACCTGGATCACACCTGGGCATTGCCAGTGCCCAGCCTGGCTACCAACACCTGGGCACAAACCACTGGCTGTGTGCCCAGCACTGTATGCCCTCTGCAGCCCCTCCATCCCATTCACGTCCTGCTGGGGGTCTCAGGCTGCTCCCATACCTCACTGCCGTGGCCATGGCCTCCAAGTTGGCCAAGGTCGCTGAATCATTTAGGTTGGAAAAGACCTCCGACATTATCGAGTCAAATTTATGACTGAATACCACCTTGTCAACTAGACCATGGCACTAAGTCACACATCCGGTTGTTGCTTAAACACCTCCATTGATGGTGACACCCTGAGCAGCCTGTTCCAGTGTCTAATCACCTTTAATGTGAAGAAATTCTTCCTAACGTCCCATCTAAACTTCCTCTGGCACAGCTTGAAGTCATTTCCTCTTGTCCTGTCATTTGTTCCCTGGAAGCAGAGCCTGGCCTGTGGCGACACCCTAATCTTAGGGAGTCACACAGAGTTGAGAAGGTCCTCATTAAGAATCCTTTTCTCTAGGCTAAACAACCCCAACTTCACAGCTGCTCCTCACTGGACACTTGCTCCAGTCCCTTCAGCAGCTTCACTCCCCTTCTCTGGACCGAGGTCTCTGGGGAGCAGGACCGCAGAAATCCAGCAGGTGCACCCAGGATAGGGTGGCAGCTCACAGGAGGCGTGAGGGGTCTGACGTGCCTCAGTGCCTGGGGTGGTAGGAACACGGCATCATTCATATTGTCCAGTCACTGACACCTCGTGGTCCTGGCCCCATCTGAGATGGGACATGCGCTCGGCTCTCCCGGGGCATGGCTGCCCCCTGCAGCTGGCCTGGAGTGGACCTGGCACAGGCGTGGTGCACCCCAACACAGCCCTGCAGCCCGTGCCAGACTCAGTGCGCCCAGGCAGTGTGCGGCTGCTGGAGCCTCCACCCAGAGCAGGCTCAGGAGAAAACATCCCCTCTGCCCTCGAGTCAGGATCTGCAGCTCAGTGCTGCCCCAGGGCAGGGCAAGCTGGTGCTGGAGCTTGCAGTTCCCCTGGTCCTGGACCAGTCTCAGCCTCCTGGGTGGCTACAGCATGGCTGGACAGCAGCCAGGTTCTGCTGCAGGTGGGTCTGGCTGTGGGAGGAAGGTGGAGGGAGCTACACACATCCCTGCTTCTCAGAGTGGCTCAGGGCACAGCTTCTGATGGCTGCAGAAACTGGAACTGGATGCTGGTAGCAGGTGGAAGGAGATTCCCACAGAGCAGTGAGGCTGAACTGCCCTGCCTGCTGCTGCTGGCACATAGACAAGGATATAAAGTTGTCAGAGAGTGTCCAAAGGAGGGCTATGAAGACGGTGCAAGGTCTGGAGGGGCCATGAGGGATGGCTGAGATCACTTGGTTTGTTCAGCCCAGAGAAGAGCCTGAGGTCAGACCTCATTAGCATCTGCTGCAGCTTCCTCCCGAGGACAGCAGAGGTGCAGCTCCAATCTCTGCTCTCTGTGACCAGTGACAGGACCCAAAGGAATATCTGGAGCTTTGTCAGGGGACAGTTAGAATGGATATTAGGAAAAGGTTCTTCCAGAGGGTGGTTGGGCACTAAACAGGCTCTCCAGGGAATGGTCATGACCCTAAGGCTGCCAGAGCTCGAGTGTTTGGACAACGCCCTCAGGCAGAGGGCGGGATTTTGGGGTGTCCTGTTCAGGGCCAGGAGTTAGAGTCGATGATCCTTGAAGGTCCCTTCCAACTCAGGATATTATTTATGATCTGTGCAAAAAGGGCCAAGCAAGGGCATGGGAGATGCCAGGTGGGAATCTGATGCCTGCATCAGGGTGGCCACTGACAGTGCTGTCCCCCGCCGTCCAGGGCCACAGGCTGAGGGGAGATCAATTAGGAGAATCTGCTCAGACAAAGTCCACTCTCCTCTCCCAGCACCTGGACTGCTTCCCTGAGCATTCCGAGGGGAAGCCTGAGATCCTGCTACAGCAGCCCCTGCCAGGAGCATCATTGGCCTGGGCATGCCTCCCCAGCTGGGTGGCAATGGAGACTCAGCGCACCCCCATCGCTGTCTGCAGCTTCCACTGCGGGTCCTCCACGGCGAGATGCTTCCCAGGCTGCAGCCCGGCTTGGCTCCCTCCTTCCCGGCGCCGAGCGGCGGCGTGGGACGGCTCAGGCGGCGCCGGAGCTGAGTCCTGGCCACTGGAGGGCGCACGAGCCGCAGCAGAGGAGCCCGGGCGGGCGCTGGGCGGGCGGCGGGTGCCGGAGGGCGCTGGGAGGCGCGGGGCAGTGCCGGGACGTGCCGGGCTCCCAGCCACCCAGGGCTGCTCCCTCCACGCCGCCCTCGGGACTGTCGATGGCTGGGTCGGAGGGGAACTCTGACCTTAGCTGAGCAGTACTTGCCGCACCTCCGGTTGGGCGTCCAGCCACTCCTCAGGAGCGCACAATTTTCTTCCTGACCAGCGCTCCCTCCAGATAAGGGTGAGCTTACCTCCCTGCTCCTCGCAGGCTGCAAATTCAGGGAAGTTTTTAAACTTGCTGGCCCTGATGAGCACGGGCTGAAACGAGCTCTTTTTCTAAATATCGTTTTTTGTGCCAATGACGCTGCTGGAGGGCCGAGGGTGCCAGCCCAGTCAATAACTCACAATAAAAACTCTTCTCTCCCCCAAATCCCTGACCAGCCACTTTTCTATCTGCCCCGGTTGCCCTCTCAGCCCTCATCAGCACAGAGGTACCTCTGCATTCACTGGGACATCACCACCACCATCCAAGCAGTGCAGGATGGCCTTACGCTGTGGGATGCCCAGTGCTGCAGTGCTGGGATGGGGCAGTGCCAGACTGCTCAGGCTGTGGCTCCCCTGTGGAGTCGCCCTGCTCCGGCTTCTCCCAGGTGGTGGTGCTGCCACCTTATCAGCTGTGCCGCAGGTCCCTGTGGCCCGGATGTGCCCAGGAAACTGAGCGGACAGCCAGGGGAACGGACAAGTTGTCTCTCTGCTGCCCTTGGCCCCTTTGTTCTGCCACGGCCACTGTGTCAACAGGAGCTGGAAGAGGAAACAGGGGCTAAGGATATGCCAAGACCCCTGCTGCTCAGAGAAAGATAAGGAGGGAGGGGGCATTTACGGACTGTCCGGGGGTGGCGGATGCAGAAGGTTCCCCTGTGGTGCAGGAGAAGGACAGCATTGTGTCCCCAGACAGCTTTCCGTGTACCATGCTGAGTGTGGGCAGTGTCTGGAGATGCATGGGATGCTCAGGTGGTGGTTCAAGCCAGACATTTAAAAAGATGGAAGTGATTTGCCTGTGAAGCTTTGGAGAGGGCTGGCACTGTGGGGAGGACTCTATCACCCGCAGACCGTCCTCAAGGCATAGAGATGTCTGGGCTCTGGCTGGAGTTCTTGGGATGTTCCTGAATCCTCCAGTCCGTTCCAAGGGTTGTCTACACCTTCCCAGAGCCCCGAAGGGTGGGATGCAAATCGGCCATCCTGTCTGTGTCAGCGCGTGGCCGCAATATCCAGGCCACTGCACTTCCCGGGAGGAAGGGATGAGTGCCAGGGGACTGGTGGCACTGCTGCCTCCCCTGGACACCCCCGGGATGCAGCAGTCTGCTGTGCACCTGCTCCAGACCTTCCCACATCCACTCTGCCAACAAACCAGGACTGAACTTTGAACTTTGCCCTTGAAAAGGGTGACAAAGCCCAAAAAGCAGCAGCCATGGGCCTGGCCAGGGCTCACAGGTCTTGCTTGGAGCACACACGAGAGACACCCCCACTGCCGCAATCTCCTTCCTGGCTCCCAATCCATGGGTTTGGTGGTCAATGGACTACCACTCTGCAGCTGATGGGGAGCAGCTGAGGAGCTGCTGTGCGTGTGTCCTGGACTTCTCCAAGTGCAGCACCTGCATGTCTTTGCAGACACCCACTGTCTGTCTGGGAACCAGAGCCAAGCCTTGGCACTTGCAGCCATGCGTGCTGGAGCCAAGCGCTAGTGCCTTGTCCAGTCCTGTAGGTTTGCAGTCGTGTCTGCTCACACGGCTTCACATTCTCAGCGTTGTCAAAAGACCCCAACACCCCCACAGCCTTCCGGGTGCCTCGAATCCACACCCTCCCGGTCATCAAGTGCTTCCCAGGAACAGTAAGGAGATCTCCAGGCCTGTTTTTCCAGGGAAATCACTGCGACACAATGGCATCTTCAGCTGGGGCCTGGCTTGGCTCCACTGACATGTGGCCAACACCTACAGCCTTTCCTCTCCCTCCCAGCAGTTTGTTTTGTTTCCTTCAACATTTATAGGTCAGCTGGAGTCAAGAGAGCTAATGAGCGGGAGTATGGCCTCAGAATTTTCCAGGCTCTTATGGTCTAGGGACAGGGTGGGATGGAGATGGGGAATGCTCAAACAGCACACAGCTAACTCGGGAATCCCTGAATTGCAAGGGTGGTGCAGGTCCAGTTCAAAGATGATGGAATTGACTTGCAGTGAAAGTGAAAGGTGAAGGTCTTCATAGAGAAAGTCTATGAAAAGTAAATTAGGAACAGTTTAATATTTGTCGCATCGGGGAGACTAAACGCCATGTTATATTAAACAATAAAACAGAACAGTTATTTTGCAACCTTTAAGCTATATTCAAATTTATGTTCTCCCTGTCAGATCAAATGATTTCCCAGGGAATTTATTTGAGGAAGGATTTTGGGACATACACTTGTGATGCTACTCTGTTGAGGCACTTGGACTAAAACCAATCACAACTCATGATTGTTTGCAATGCAGGAACCAACCTGCACATCTGTTCTCTGGTGTGGAAAAGAGCTGGATTGAGGCAAGGAGACTGTGACCTCTCCAGCATCTCTGGTAGACCACTGGACATGCCCAGCTCGGGGGGAGCTGAAACGCAAAAGCCAACTCCTGGTCCCTTGCTGCTGGTAGGTCCCACTCAGAGGACACGGGGATCAGGCTCAGGAGCCACGGCCACACAGCAAGTGAGCACCAGTGGGAGCACGAGGTCTTCACCTGCCACCCATCTGCCCTGCAGTCACAGCACCTCCCAGCACTGCTGTGGCAGGAGATCCTGGAGCCAGCATGGGATCCAAAGAGCACACCGACATCAGAGCCAGGACAAAGTCTGGCAGGACACGGAGAGGTGTGAAAGGCAAAATGCTGTCACACGTGCCTGATCCACGTGACTGCCAGTGCAGGACGTCACCCACACTGTCTGCCCGGTGCTCTGCACTGGCAACACACGTGCACCCAGGTTGGAGATGTCTCCCACCACGCACGTCTCCTGAAGCAAGAAGGGAAGCAGGGAGAATCATCCATTCCTGTGACTATTGAGTACCTGGGACACGCTGTGTGGAGTGTCCCAAGACAATCCCAGTCCCCTGGCATGACCGCGCCAGTCCCTGGTGGGGTGCGGGGCCGAGTGGGTGCGTGTGAGGTGCCTGCGCACCCCTGCCAGGGCATCGCCTTTCAGGGGGCTTTGTCCACACCATCGCTAATAATATCAAGGTGTTCTGCCAAGTTCCTTCCAGCAAACCTATGACTTCATTCAAAGTGACAGGGGACCTGATTTATTATACTAACGAGCCAGCGATAAATAAACATGACCTGAGAGAATCCCAATCCCACAATTCCATTCTTGTTCAGCTCCTTGGGGGAGATGAAAGGTTTCCTACAATTTCCCAGTGCTACCCAGAATCTCCCCTACTTGATCTGCCAAAGCTTTCTCCTGCTGTTGAGCCTGGCATTTGATTGAATTGACAGAAGCAGCTTATTAATTGTACTAATGAGGAGCTCTGCAATATGGAGTGGTGGAGAGAGTCCAGTGTAGCTAATAAAATGCTCAAAGCTGAGCAGAGCATAAGGTCACCGTGTTGCCAGGCTACTGGCTAAGCTGCCTGGAAAACGAATATGTGAACCAGTAGGTGACTCTGGGAAAAATATTGCTCCAGAACTCACATAATTAATAGGACAGTGATGCTTTATTTTCTTAGGAAGAATATAGAGCAGGGAGGGTGTGAGTGCACAGGCATTGCAACTGAGTGGCTGGGGTGGCTGGGGGCTGTGGGAGCTATGCTGGGGGTGGGATAACAGGGTCTCCTCCTCTCCTTGCCTCTTCCCAACAACCATTTACTCCTCCTCGCAAACATCCAAGAGCCCAGAGCCGGGCTCCAGGAGAGGTCTGAGGAAGGTGTCCACACTGTGACAGTTTTGTGTGACCTGAAGGGAGATTTTGGATATCTGGTAACAATAAGGGAACTGCCCCGTGTTTGACCTGAGCTAGTTCCCCAAATACCACTGCAGGGAAAGATAAACAAGGCTAATTAGAACTAATGATAACTGTAAATTTGGCAAGGGGATGTTCTCGGGATCTCTGATCTCTTGAGACAGTAATTCCCACTGGGAGTTTACCACACAGCCTCCAAGGGTTTATAGCAATAAACAGGAATATTTTTGCTCCACTTGGAAGGAAAAAGGAAAAGAAAGGGACAAATACTGATCTTAATCTCTTTATTTGCAACTAGTTTTGTAGCCCCCATTCAAGTTCTCCAAATTGCACCTCACCAGGGGAGCTTATTCTCATACCAGACTGTTATCTGAGCAAAGCCCTGGAGCACAAGCCTCTGCCTAAAGCAAACACTGGAAAAAGGTCATTAATCTTTCAGGCTCGTGTGGGGCTTGCAGCTGTGGCACTGGGGGCTCCCACATGCCCCCTGTGCTGTCTGTGAGGCTTCATGGGCTGCCAGCTCTGTGCTGGGAAATGGCAGCGGGGTCCCTGCACACAGAGGGATCTCCAGGGCTCTGGAGTGTCCCCCCAGCACAGAGCTGCAGGCCACTGTGCCATGTACTGGGTGGGCACTGTCATTTTTCCCCACTCAATCAGCAGGAACAGCCTTTCAACCTGCCATCAGATGGGCTGGGATTGCCTTTAGGAGAGACAGGCTGATGCGGCTGCGGTGGCCAGAGAGTGGCCACCATTACAAAATCCACCATGGTATTGTCAGGAGAATGAGGCAACATGACAGAAATGGCTTTGCCTGGAGATGGGATCATGGAAGATTTACCCATCTAAACAAAGAGGCCCACGGAGCCCCTCTAACTGCTGTGGATATCTCTGGCTGTGTGGAACTGGGTCCTGGCCCTGCTCCTGGCCATGGACTGGCTCCTGGGGAGCTGCTGGTTGCTGCCACACTGTCCTGGGATAAGCCAGCTGCTGTTCCCCACAGTGGTGGGGTATTGGGGCAGGCAAGAGCATGGGGTGCCTCAGACCCATATTCCTGAGGAACTAGTGGCATGCAGCCTGGTGGTAGGGTGCAGACATCACCTGCAAGGTGTTGGGGTGGGAGCTGAGGTGGAGGGGCAGAAAGGGAGAAAAGGCAGCCTCTCTCCATGCTGTGCCTCAGCCCCGGGGCTGCTGAGCAATGGCTGGAAAGATGATGGGGAGATGGGAAGTGTGGGGAGAATGACAGGACATGCTCCAATTGCCCATGTGCTGCCCCTGCCAGATCCAGGCAGGCTCCCTCCTGCTGGCACTTCCCTCGGGCTGCAGTCTCATCCCTGGCCCCATGCCTCCCTGTCCCACAGCTTCCTGCCCCACGGCTTTCTGCCCCATGGCTCTCTACTCTTCTAAGGACCCGTCAGACCTTCCCTTCCAAAGTCTTTGTTAGCCATCTCTAGAAGCCAATGGATTTGAGGCTCAGGTTTCCAAAGTAGAAAACCAATTTCTTCCCCTGTAGATTGCCCCTGTTTTGTTTTGTTTCCTGCCTCTTCTCACACAGCCTTGGAAGCCAGGGTGCTGCCACTGGGGCAGCCCACAGGTGCTGTGGTGGCTCTCCCTGGCACCCAGGGCCACCCCAGTAAGTATGAGCCCCCTGCGAGCTCTGCAAAACCTTCACATGAATGGGTGTGGGAGCCAGGTGCCTCTCCCAGGGAGCTGCCTGCACCCTGGGCTCAGCAAGTGCAAGCTGGCCAAGCACAAAGCTGCAGCTTAGCACAGCCCCCCATGCCAGAGGGTGGGTGGACAGCACAGCAGTAGAGAGCAGGGCCAGAGTTAGGGTTCCTCGGCTCCGGTATCCAGATGGGACACAGTCCCAGCCTCAGCATGGCCTCAGCTCTGGCTCAGGTGGGATTTTGGTTTTCTTCAGACAGAAATGTGTGATCTTAATCCCCTGCTCACCTCAGGGATCCATGCCTGGGGTCACAGCTTCTGAAACCTCACCAAGACCCGCGCAGCATTAGGGACGTACAGAAATGCAGACTCTGCTCCAAACAGGCTGGTCCATGGATTCCGCCCCGTAAGAGGGAGTTTCATCTGAATTCCCCCACAAGGGAAGCGAAACTAAAGATTTCCTGGTGTGAAGTCTCTGCCAGCACTGATGCAGCCCACTGTCCTGCTGCCTGGGGTCTCTCGGGCAGGGTGAACCACTCCACAGTATCCTGCCCTCACTCCCACTCCCCCCACGCTGAGGATACCGAAGGCCCCTCTGCCAAGCTCCTCTGCCTGGCTCCTCCTGCCAGCTGGAAATTCACTTGGGAAAAAAATACTTAGACTAATAAATAACAACCCTGGAGGCTGGCCAGTGATTCAAAGGCTCCAAAAGCGAAGCCGAAATTTGCAGCTGGCCACACTGCCTGCCTGACTTGGCAACAGCGCCGGTGTCTGAACACCTGCCAGGGCCAGGAGCGACCGCGGCGCCTGCAGCGGAGCGCGCCGAGCCGGCCGCGGGGCACCGTGCGTGCCTTGGCACCGCTGCTGGGCCGCCAAGTGCGGCTGTACCTGTGCCCCGGGCTTTATTCTCACAGAAAGGGATCTTGTGGCTCCTGGGAGCAGCTCTGCCAGGACAAGGAAAACGACCTGGAAAAAAAAAATGTTTGCAAACAACGCTGCTGCTGTGGGAGGCAGAGTGCACGCCGGAGCTCCCCGGGTTCAACACCGCAGTGTGTCGAACACTGCTGCTCACCATTCCCGCACACTGCGGACCCGCGGCCAGCCAGACTGGCCCTTCGCCCCGCCCTGGGCAGGCTGGCATCACCGCCTGAGGCAGCTGAGCAGCAGCTCCGCCGGGACGGGTGCTGCTGGGGTGGTGAGGGAGCCGGGGCTGGCTGGGCAGGGGGGTCAGTGCAGTGCTGGGGAGTGAACAGGCGGCTGTGAAAACGCAGCAGAGCCTGGCAGAGGGTCGGGGCTCCTGCAGAGAAATACAAACTTTGGTAATCTTAAATGACAAGGACGCAGAGAGGTGCAGGGGAGTGGAGAAACCAAGCAGGAGGCTATTGGAAGGGCAGGGCACTGGGCTGCAGCCCCCTGACCTCCCCATGCCCAGGAAGGGGTGTCATGTGGAAAGGTAATTGGATCCCGGGATTTACTGAATGATACTGTGGATTATTTCACAGTCACCATGTCACAGTGTAATCTCGTTATGGCATTACACAGCCACGTGCATGTGGAGCCCTACTGGGCCCACGGCTGGTGACACACAAGGACTTGCCCGGGATGTACGTTTGCTGAGGCTTGATCTGAGACCAGGCAGCAGAGGAGGGGTCATTTAGTCAAGGGTGGCTGGTGACAGCTGGGACCTGACATTTTCCAATCCACACAAGAGGCTGGGACAGGGTGCTGTGGCTTTGTGGCAGAGAGCTGAGCCTCCGGCTGCAGGAGGAACACTGGCAGTTCTTGCCCCCAGCATGGGCTCCTGGGGCAGAGGCAAGGGGTGGCCACGCAGCTCGGAAGGCAGCATAGGTGCTGGGGTGGTTCTGATAGAGCTCAGACACTTAGAGGGAAATTCTCCATCCTGGGAGACCTGAGCCCCAGGCATCCTAGGGGAGCATGGTCAGGGCATCTCACAAGGCAAAGGCAGCTGGGATGCTGCAGGAGACCTGGAAACAGGGTCTGCAGCTGCCGCTAGCCCTGTGACAGATATCTGCTGCAAACCCAGACCACGTGCCTCCCCTCCAGCTCCCTACACCACAGCTGGAAGCTTTTCCAAAGCATAACAGAGGCAAATCCCGTCTCCGAGACAGTGAAAACACAGCACACCCCCGCGAGGTGTGTAAGAATAGCAGATGAGCTGGGGCAGGCAAACAGCCTTGACCACAGCTTCCTGCCACAGGAGCAACAAGACAGAGCTGAAGGAGTCCCTGTGTCTCTGCACTGGGGCATTTGGAGCCAAATGGGGACTCATCGATGCAGTGGTCTGAGACCTTGGCCCACCAGGTCTGGTGCCTGAATCCCAGAAGACAGAGGGTGTAAGGAAACTCTGTCATCCTCCTCTTCCTCCTTCTCCTTCCAGCTCAGGACAGGGAAGTGAAAATCACAGGGCAGCATCAAGAGCTGCCACCACTCAAGCCATGGCACTGGTCACTGTGTGATTAATCACGTTTGGTGCTTGTGCCCTAATGAACTTCCACCCAGAAAGTATTTGTACCCAGCAGCAACAGGCTTAATCAAAAACAAGCTTTTTGAGTTTTTTTTTTTGTTTGCGCCCAGCTGAAACATGAAAATCCAAAACACTGCAGATCAGCCAACTCTCCCACAGCAGCTTTCCAGCACGTTAACTTTGAACTGGGATGATAACGAATTATCTGCTAAACACACATGTGGAGGGAGCTGATGCCAGTCTGTCTGACTTGTCTTTAGCTGCTCCTGCTCTAAAATTCTAATTTTCTTTGACATTTTGTGTCACTCAATTTTGTTCCTTTAAGCCTGTAAACCAGGGAAAGGGCAGCAGTGCCCTTATCCTAAGATGAAGCATGACCTCTGCTTTAAAACGAGAGCTGGCTTTATTTATCCCCAAACTGGGCTTGGGGAATAACAGAAATGTTTGTTGTCCCACAAAAGACTGGCTGACCAGCTACTATTAGAGCAGTAATGGCAATTTAGAACGAGCTTACTAGGCACATTTAACCCTATTCTCTGATTATGGAAGATCAGGGAATTGTAACTGGGGTTGTTGCAACAGTTTTCTTCTGATGGTTTTTGGAGCCAGCAGGGTGCACTCACCCTGTGACTATGTAGCAGTTAAGCCATGGGTGGTTGTGCCGCCATGACTGGTCAAAAATCAGTTCATGGGGCACCTGCCCAGTTGAAGAGAAAGTTCTGGCTTGCATAAAAGACTCATTAAATTGCTTTATGTAACTCCTTCTGCCTGTAGAGCTCAGTCAGCAGAGTGTGTGTAAACCCAACACAAAACAGCGTGTGGAGAGGGCAGGACTGAATTTGCTGTTGAGAGCTAGTTTTGATGGACACTTCACAGCGTCCAAACCTTATCTCCAGTAATGTTGACTTGGAAAGCAGGACTTGGGTCCTGTAAATATAATTTCTTCCCCACAACAACCTTCTTTCTTCTCACCACTATGGACAACACCATTTCAGAGTGGGACCTGATCTAGTGTGTGGCATCTCTGCCTGTTCTGGGGAGGTGGAATGAAATGATCTGTAAGGTCTCTTCCAACCTGAATGTTTCTATGATTCTATGATTCTGTGACGACTCTGCAGAATGGGCAGAGTAAGTAGGGTAGGTGGGCAAGAGTGGGGAAACCATCCTAGTGGGATGAAGTGGGAGGAGGGTGCTGACAAGTGGTGGACGTGGCAGTGAAGCAGCAGCTTCCCAAGGACAAGCCACCTGCATCCTGACCTGAGCTTTGCTGCTGGCAGGGCATAAAATCACATCTCCGTGGTAGCAAAAGGCAAAGTTCCCAAAACCTGTTCTGGGGCAAGAGCTGCCTCCAAGTGTCAGTGTACTTTGGTGGTGCTGGACTGAGGCCTGTGTTTGTGCAGGGAGGGCACCTGACCCACTTCAGAAAGAGCCGTCTCCAAGCGAGCCAGCCACGGGCACTGCTCCTTGCTGCCTTTTGCCCAGGGCCAGAAACGATGCTGGGTTGGGCCCAGGGCCAGAAACGATGCTGGGTTGGGCCCTGGGAGGGAGCAGAGCCTGCTGGGTGCCCTCCCTGCTGAGAACTGGGCCCCGCTCTATCAGCAGCAAGCCTGTGTCGGGGCAGCAGTAGCAGTGAGCTCCTCTCCGGGGATCTTTCCTCCAAACAAGCATGGTCAAACAAAGCCAGGGAGACAGAGGCTTTCCTGACATTGTCAGTCCAGGCTTTTTGGGAACAGAACAAGAGGGGTTTTGGAACAAGCAGCACAAATACGTATTTACACATGCACACAATAGGTTGTGTGCTCACACTGTGGGATGGGAGCACACGGTGGCTGTCCTGCCACTGCCAGCAAGGGGAAGATGGAAACAGTGACACAACTCAGCCATGAAGAAACTGCCAGCGTTGGTTCTCCTGTCTCCCCTGCGCACCTCCATGCAGCCTGATGAGCTGCAGGTTGGGCATTTGAAGAGACAGGCAGCTGCACCAGCTGCGGCATTGCTGGCAGCGTGGTGCAGGTATGACCCTTCTCTCTCTTTTCAGTACTGATGGCCTCTGGGGGGCTATTTTGGACGAATGTTCAGGTATTGAGCCAGCCCAGAGGGGGGATGGAGCTGAATGGTCTCATGCTTCTGCCATCTATGGGGGCAAGAGAGCCCGGGGCACCTGGGTAGGGATGCCAGGGGACAGTCACACAGACTATTGTCCCCTCTGCCTCCCCTTGGCCCCACGAGTGGGGTCATGTTCACTGCACAGGCACAAATGTGACTCCAGAGGTGGTTCTCCTCAGAAACCCAATCTGAACCGCCAGGAGCTCACGTGAGGGCTCTGCATTCCCCTTACTGGTGCAGGAGAATGGGAGCATGTCCCTGCCTTCCTCACTGCAGCTTCTGCCTTTATTCCCTGACAGTCTTCCAGATACACAGCAGCCCAGGCTCTGCAGCATAGGGATCTGCACTGGTGCTGGCCTGGCAGAGGGAGAGGGCTCAGTGCCTTCCCCGAGGATGGAGAGGTGCTCAGCCCCAAGAAGCTGCACACATGGCCCAGGGGTGACCCTCACGGCCCATTCCACAAGTGTCTTCCTTCCTAAGTCATTTTGGCCATCTTGGCCAAGTCATCTTGGCCATCCCAGTGCAGATGCACTGACAGTCAAGGCTCACAGGTGGAGTGGCAGAAACAGGCTCCATGCTGTCCATCAGTTGGGTGCTCAAGCCAGCAAATGCCAGACATCTGGTACTTGCCAGGCTCCAGTTTAAAAATACCTAAGGAAAATAGTCCTCCAGGCTCATCAAGGCCAAAGCAATTCTGAGCAGACTTCTGGACAAATACCAGGGTTTGTGTTTTTGTCTGTTTTCAGCACGCACTTGTCTCAGCTCTCACTCCTCCCCAGTGGGGTCAGGAGGCCCCGATGACCACCCCAGCCATGTTGTGACTTGGGAGGGGAGTGTCAGGCCAGACAACCACAGCGTGCTGTGGGGCAGGCGTGCACGGCTCTGTTTAGAAGCAGGAGTGGCCCGAGAGCAACTGCGGCCATAGCATGTTGGGGAGTGAGGTGTTTCATGCCCAGGCCTGTGGCACTCACCCTGGCCAGTGCTCACCCTCTGTTTCAGCCTCCTCCTTCTCCATAACCAGTGCCATCCTGTGCATCTCTGGATCCCACACATTCATGTCCTAAAACACCAAGTGGGTCTCTCCAGTGATTACCCCCAGGATGGGAGCACTGAGGCTGGCAGTCACCAGAAGCAGCAGAAATAGATGCTCCAGGGCTGTGGGCACTCACCCTATGTGACTGAGTGGTGGGACCAGTGTGGCCAGGGACTGAGAGACATGTTCACAGGTGTCAGGGTCAGCTGGTCAAACCTCTTGGCTCTCAGGCTGCCTGTAGTCCTTTCCCTTCCTCTTCAGACCTATAAGAGTGCCCCAAACTCCCCTGAGGTGATGCAGGACCAAAAATGTCAAGTACCACAGAGAGAAGCCTGGCTTTGTGCAATATCCCAAGAAAACTGCTGCTATAGATGCTGCAAAGGAGTAACAGAACTGGAGCACAGCCCGGAGCTCCAGCTCATCCCCATGGTGATACTACCCTGAGCTCACTGAAGGTAAGTGTCCTTCCAGAAGCAGCCCAGTCAACAAACCCATCAGCAGTGGAAACTGATCCTAAAGATGCATTGTGTGGATAGGGAAAGGTGCTGAAGTCTGTTTGGAGACCAAGAGACATGTCCAGGAATGCCACCAGCCTCTTGACAACCAGGGATCATGCAAGGCAGGCGGAAACCAGGAGGAAACAGCCTCTCTGGGCAGGGATACAATGGAGAATGAAACGCAGGTGAGCCAGTGTTATTGACATATGCAGTTATTTGGTGTAGGATATAGTTAAATTTTTTGCTGAGCCCCCACCTTTTCCTCCCCACCCCAAGAACAGGAATAGAGTCATTAAAACAGCGTGTTCTGGGACAGTGGAGATCCCATGGGAGAGCTGGACACAGCAAGAAGTACACCCACTGCTGTGGCCTCTCCCAGTACCCTTGCCTCTTGCCTCAGGGGTCCCCAGTTCTGCCAGAAAGCTTTAGGATAAAGATGATCCCAGCATCTGGTGTATGTAGCAGAACAGGATCTTGTGCTGGTCAGACTGGTTTGGGTGACCCCAGCTTGAAGACAACAACAGTGTTGCTGGGATGCAGTTGGGTATTCATCCAGCAGATTCACCTCCGTGTCTCCTCCATGGTGATGCTCCATTCCAGTGGGCTGTCACTCCCTGGGGTGATATTCACCCACCAAGCCCCTTGTGCCTGCATTGAAACACCAGCCCCTTCCCCTGCCTGCATGGAGGCACTGGCAGCACTGGCTATTTACCCTAAAGTGTGAGTTACCTGCTTGAGTGAGAACTGGTACTGCCAAGATATGCCTGACAGGCAGCCAGCACTTGGAAACAAGGAAGGAGAATGTGGAAAGAACAAGTCACTACACTGGGAACATATGGGATTGCAATCAGGGAAGGACAGCAGCCCACACACTCCTTGAAGAGAGAGCAGAGACCCTAATGAGTGAGTCCTCACAGAGCGTTGAATTAGTATTGGAAAAAAGACATCGAAAAGCTTCACTTTCCTCTGGTCCAGGAATGGAGGGGCAGAAGGAACAGAGATACTATTTCTTGTGCCAGTTCCTTGGCAAAAGGGGACGTGCTTGTGCAGGCTGCAGCATGAGGGGCCCATTGAACAGAACCAGAGAGCTCTTACCCCAGAGCATGAGGAAGAGGCACAGCACAAGAGACAAGGGAGGACTACAGCCATGGTGACATCTCAGCTTTTGCCATGTGGTCTCCATGTGGTCAAGGATCTCTTATTTCTAGGCAAGCTCTTCAAGAAGAGGATGCTTCTCCTGGCAGCAAAGAGCAGGAGTGGCAGCTGCCAGGATGCAGCTGGAGCCAACACAGCTTTCTCTTTCTTAGGCAGGATGCAGCAAACACAGGTCAAAGCAAATGCAGCAGGCAAAGCTTTCTACAGGGCACAGTAACCCTCTTCCCACCTGGAACAGCAGGACTAGCAGAGTTGCTGCCACTTGCCTGTGACTACCACCACACCATTCCCCTCTCTCCCCTTCCCCTGGAGCTCCCAGGGAGGTGGCAGTCCCTTTTGGTCAGGGCTTCTGAGAAAGACTACAGGAGATTATCCTCTTTCTACTGGCCTTACATCATCCCAGGACCCAAATCACTGTCTGTCTCACCACTCACTGGTCACACAATGCCCCAACAGCCGATCTCCACTGCCACTAGGTAACAAGTGTTGGGCTCTCCATGCTGGCAAACACAGGTCCCTCTGACAAGGCCACAAGTGTCAGGATCCAAGGGAGACCTGTGGGGAGTCACAACCTTGTTAAGTGCTGGTCTGCATTGCTGGGGGACGTGTCTGTGAGCCTGACACAGGCAGCAACAGAGCAGCAATGGGAGTCCAGACAGGTAAAAAGTGTTGACCTAAATGGGCACAGAAATGAACACAACCACAGAGGTCTTCCATGGTGTAAGTGGCCATTTTGAACATCTTAGCAGGCCCTTTCTTTCTAAGGCAGATTATTTTCTAAACAATGACAGAGGTCGTTACACCAATACACCCCTGAACAGTGTCATACCTATATCATCCCTGGAGGAGAGCTTGCACATTCTGTGACAACAGTGATCTGACGCCTCCCCTTCTGCTTCCATTGTCACAGGGTAAGCTCAGAGCCTGGAAGCTTAGTTGAAGTGAAATGTCAATCCAAAAGTTCAGAAAACCCTTTTCCAAAGCCTAGTCAGGAAACTAGGATGGATATCTCAATAGAACAGACTTTCCCAAGAGATTTCCAATAATTTGTGGATTTGGACTCATGTTGTTACTTCTCTTATCAAGCAGGACATGCGTATTTGTGACAGATGAGGACTAGACTTCTACATCTGCTAGAGACATTAATTCCAAGAGAAATCAGAACCAATGATTATGTTTTGAGATTACTAGAGGTCCTTAGTGTTTACAGTGGAACACAGAAAACCGGAATTTGTACCGCTCTGCTGAGGCCCCTCTCACATTCTGGAAATGAAATGGTTTGGCTGTCCCGGATGTTGAACTTGATCAGTGTCCACTACAAATGCAGTCAGAAGCAGGACTGCAAGGCTGCTTAGTGTTGCTTTTCAAGGACAGCTTTGTTGCCCAATATCCTGAAATAATATCCTGTTTTCCTCACAAGAAAAAAAAAATCCTAATAGGATTAATATTAAATCCGTCTTTTAAAGGAGACAACAATGCAGCAGCACAGAGCAGGAAGGACTTCTTCTCACTTTTCAGTAAGATGGAGAAGCAGCAGGAGGAGCAGGAACAGGAACAGCAGAGATGTCCTGGAGCTTCTCACCTGCCCTTCCAGCCCATCACTGCTCTGGCAGCTCACTTGAGCTCTGCCATCTCCAGCCTCTTGTTTTGCACATTACTCTAAAACCCATACAACTGGGGTATTGCATATCAGTACCAGATGAAGAACATACTCTCTGGCTTCATTTATCTCAGCAGTTCTGAGCCTTCTCAAAGGAAACTTCCAGTTTCCTTTGAGAAGACTGGGCTCCACCACAGCACTTCCCACTGCTCGTCCCCTGTGGAGCAGAGCACTTGAGCCTAGGAAGGATCTTAACAGCAGAGCCAAGTGGCACTTTGATCCAAAATTGCCCCTTTGAATTGTTATTTATCTTGTCTAAGCAAAACAGAGTGCAGGCCTCTCCCTGCTCAGTCACACAGGCACAGATGGATCAAGAGATCCTCCCACCCACTCACTCTTTGGGTTATGGTGTCTCACCTCAGAAGTGGGTGAAACGGTTGTAGTCCCTGGCCTTTTATTGAGTGCACCTGGTCCATTCAGTGCCTCAACACGCTCGGAGTACACCCGTGACCATGCTTGCTCTGATGGAGGAGCAGTGGTTCCTTTGATATGGAAGTGCATGCACCTCCTCACAGCTGCTCCATTTTCGTCTGTGCAGTGTCACTGTTTATTCTCTTCTTTCCCTTCCTTGACTCACAGTTGAACTACCCCACTCTTCTTTTGGCTGTAAAACAAATTAGAGCATTAGACATGCAACCCAGAAATCAAGTAGCATCATTAGGCTTTGGGATACAGAAGCCAGAGAAAAACATTCCCAGGTAAGTCCCTTTGTGCAAGACCTGGGACGTGTGTGGAGTGAAGAACATGGGATGGATGGCTGCTACAGGCTGAGGAGCTCTGCTTGGGATGGGAACATGCTACCAGCAAGGGGCTTTCCCACACACCGAGGTGTTTGCCATGCAGAGCCTGGGACTGTTTTATCCTGCAGAACCAAACTGTGAGTGAAATGGTGAGCGCATCCAGCTCCTTCACATCCCTGGGCACAAAGGCCCAGCTGAAATAACTGTGATCCACCACAAATATCGCCCCCGGCAGTGTGTCCTTACCTTCATGGGAGCACAGCTGCCAGTGTGGGCTGGCAACGCTAACAAATGTTGTGGTGAACACAAAAGCACAACCGTCAGGAAATGGATTATAATTGTAATGGATTTTTAAGTGCCGATGGGTTTTAATGCAGACACCGTACAGCATTCTGCACCTGAAGGGGTCCAGACCATCGGGGGCAAGGCCAGGTATGCCAGGAATGGAGCCAGGACTCCCGGGAGTGGGGACGGGGCCCCCCGGGAGCAGGGCCAGGATCCCCAAAACCAGGGCCAGGAACCCCACGAGAGGAGGTCGGTTCTCTCGGGAGCGTGTCCAGGACCCCCGGGAGATACGAGGACCCGGCAGCGAGGGGCAAGGGGGACCCCCTGCTCCTGCCCCACGAGTGGAACTCCTGCGCCGAGTCACCCGGTGGGACAAGTTCAGGGAAATCCCGCGCTGCCGCCGCGCCGGGCAGCGTCATCCGCCCCGGCCTCCCCGGCACACCCGGCCCCAGCCCCCGTCCCGCCGCCACCGGGGGCCCGAGGGCCCGGGGCGGCCCCCACGGGGCGGTACGTGCCGGGGCGCACGGCCCGGCCCGGCCCGGCCCGGCGCGGCGCGGGGCTGGCGGGGGCGGGCGGGGGCGGGCGGGGGCGGGCGGGGGCGGGCGGGGGTCGGGGGCCGCGAGGCGCACGTGGCGCTCGGGGGGCGGCGCTCGGCCGGGCACGCCCCGCCCCCGCCCCCGCGCCCCTCCGCGCTTATAGCGGCGGGGGCGGGGGCGGCCGCACTCGGCGGCAGCGGCGGCGCCCGCAGGTAGGGCTCCGGCGGCCCGCGTGGCGCGACGGGGCGGGCGAGGGGGGCTCGGGGTCGGGCCGCCGGCCTTGGGAGCCTCGCGTATCCTGGCGGCTCCCGGCCCGGCTTGGAGGTCCTGGAGCCGGTGATGGTCTTGGGCCGTTCTTGGGGCGGGGGCCCGCCCCCGCGGCCCGTCCCGCGGCCGGTCGGTTTCACAGCGGCGTTTTTGGCCGTGTCGGAACCGCCGCCTCGGTCTCCCCCGCCCTGGAACTGAGGGGGGAGCCATGTTTTTTTCCCGCTCTGGTATGGCCGCGTGGATCCCACAGTACCCTGCCCCGACGGCCCTCGTCCCTCTCTCACCGGCAGTAGCGCTCTGGGGTCGGAGTTTCCCCGGCCTCCTCCCGGCGAACGGTGAGGATGGATGATGGTTGCCCCGAGGTGGGGGTTCCCTGTTGCGGGAAGTTCCTCGTTCCCCCTGCCTGGCCCCTCAGGCCACTCCCCCGGCGTGTTTGTGGGGCCGCGCGGGGGAATCTCCGCACCATTTGAGGGTGCTCGATAAGCGCTGGAGCGCAGGGAAGAGGTGATCACTGTGTGTGTCTGGCTGTTGATAAAGACAGGGAGGGCCTGGAAGCAGCGTGGGAACCATGTCCTGGGAGTGGGTCTGCGGTATTGGGCTGCCAGGGGAACCTCTCGTCCCCATGGGGAGCACTCCTGCAGCCTTCAGCACCTGGTTGGGCACTGCATCGGGATGCCGCTCGCACCGGCCTTCAGGTTATTCCTCTTGGCAGGTGCTCAGAACTGGACCTCGGGCATTCCAGGCTGCTCAGGTGGATGAGTCACCCAAGTCCTTAAGCACCGTGATCCCCTCCTGGCTGTGGAGCATGGACTTGCAGAACCGTGCTCCGGCTCCAGGAAAGGCGCCTTTAGCGCTTGTTTCTGCCTTGCTCAGGGAGGAGGTGGTAGTAAGGTCTTGATGGCCCCATGCGTGTTTGGGACGTGCATTCCACCCTCCGGTGTGTGAACCACTCAGCCGGTGAGGCGTTGTGGTGACCAGCAGCAGAAAGCTGGGGCCGCTGGAGTTCACTGGTGGCCGGTGGTAGCTTACACTCACTGGGTAGCAAGGGATTGTCAGAACGCTCCTAGAGCCAGCACCTACCAGCTCTGCTCCTGGGGTCAGCTCTGGTTGAAGCCTGGTGGCCTCTGGCAGGTGTTTGCTGGCCCCAGGGTGAGATGCTTGTGGAGCTCAGCGGGATTGGGCTCCAGACATGCTGCTGGAATGCTTCACCCGCGATGGGTGTTGCAGGTCGGGCAGGAGTCCTGCAGTGGAAGGGTGTACAAATGCGTTATGAAAGCGAACAATGCTGGAGGGTTTGAAAGTTGACTCAGTCTAAGGGGATGAGTGTGAACAGGAGTATCTGAAGGAAATTGTGAATTGTATCTGTAGCAGGAGAGGTGAGATTTGTGTCCTGAAATAGTAAATGGCCTGAGTGCTCATACCCTGCCCTTTAAGGGTGGCCCTTTTGCACAATGGTTACTCATGTTCTCAAGCTTTAAGTTTCTTCTGAGGAGAAAGGTGGGTTTTCTTAGTTGCATCACAAGGAAGCAGATATAATGATTCTGGGTTTGTGCCTTTCTGTGAGCCTTGTGTCTTTTTGTGGTGCACAGGCATCCCATTTTCATGCTAAGTGAGGTAATTTAGTGCTGTTGGACTCTCCTGGGTGTTCTTGCGCTGAAGTTTCCTTGGCTGTGTCTGGAAGGAAAGGAGGGTGCTGAGAAATGGGCCAGGGCAGGGAACAGCTGGGGTGCGCTGGGCGTAAAGAAATTCCCCAAACGCCTGATAGTGCCTTTGTTGGGAAGGAACTTTCTTGGTCTTAGATGAACCGCTGGGGTGATGGGCCTCCTAATTACAAACAAGTTCTGTTAGTGTATGGCAAATCTCCCTGCCCTGTAGTCGTGGGGGTGCCTGTTGCTGTCCCTGTAACCCTTGGGAAGGTGTGAAACATTTTTCTCTTCCAGGAGGTGTTACTTAGAAAAGGTGTGAATGGTCGCATGTGCTTTCTCTTGGCTCCTGTTTGGCACAGTTGGCCTGATTTATCTGGCAGCTAAGGTGGAAAATACTCAGTGACTTTCATGCTGTCGTTTTATATCTCCTTTATGAGAAGTTGAAAAGCTGCACGTAGGTTTGGGAGGTGTATCTCAAGCCCTGTAGCGCAAATCCATTGTTGCACTTTTATGGCTTTCCCTTTTCCTCCTCTGGGATCAGCCTATAACAGAGTTCTTAAGAAGATGGGAGCCGCTCACCTGTGGTATCGGTATGACTCACTGTATCCTTAGAACTGCTGCAGAGTAGTTACTCCAGAGTAGTAGCCAAGGAAAATCCACGTGGGGCTGTAGCTAATTACTGAAACCACAATCTCCGGAGTGCTACTTGTCCCTTGGTGTGACCTCCTCTCCTGCCTCCATCCCAGTGCTGCCTTAGTCCTGGTTTGAGGACTGGGTCCCTGGTGTGACCTCCTCTCCCACCTCCACCCTTGTGCTTTTGTGTCCTTGGTGTGCGTGTCCCACCTCCATCCTGGTGCTTACTCATCTGTGGTTTGAGGCCTCCAAGATAGCAACAATGTGGCAGTGTCTGGGATCAAAATTCAGACTCCTGCTCTTAGGGAAAGGCCAGCCAGTTCTGTTTGATGATGACTGCTGTGACTTTTAGTGATTTTGCAGCCCCCTGCTTTGCCAAGACACTCGGAGCTGTCTCTGGCTGGCATTGTGGGTCTCTAATGAAAGAATGCCTATGCTATTCCATACTACATTTTTCTCATTCTGAGGATTTCCGGGCGGGCACAGAGTGTCCTGGGAGCGTTCCTGAGCACTGCTGGTGCGAGGAGGATCAACTCTGTGTTCTGGCGCAGAGCATGACTTGTGCTCAGGGTGTGACCTGGGGAAACCCTGAGCAGAGGCTTGAACACCCCCTGTCCCCTCCTGAGACAAGGCATCGGCTGGCAGCTGGTGCTGTGAGAATCCCTTTCCCTAGAGATGGGGACACAGTTCGAGAGGGGACTCTAGGTGCTGTGCTGGGGGCTGAAGCTGATGTGAGCCCAGATTACATGCAAGAGCTGCTTGCATCACATGATTTTCTTGTAACTGGTTTGCAAACCCCTCTGGATGCAGGGTTTTGGGTTAGAGGGCTCTACAAGAGCCATGGCCACAGCCAGGCTCTGGTGTAGAAATAAGCCAGGCTTTTTCACTTGGGCTTGTTGGTAGCCTGCTTAAGCTTGACTTCATACTTTCTCACACCAGTAAGATGCTTGGTCCTTTCTGAGTGTTGCTGATGCTACCAACCAGGCACAGCAGCCGCAAATGGGAGCTTCTCTGGTGGACTCAAATACCTGCTCATCTCTCTGGTTGGTTGGCTTCCCCCAAAGCTGCCAACAAACTATCCCAACATCTCACTTTGCAGGGCAGCTTGCAGCTTCTTGTGCTCTGTGCCATGCCGGAAGCGTTTTGGGGACTGCGGGGCTGCGTCCACCAGAGAGACCAATTGTGAGTGTCCAGGAAAGGTCTGTGGTTGTGGCTGGTGGAGTGAGCAGGGTGATCTGTGTCTCTGCGGGCTGAGGCTCGTGCTGCCAGTGGGGGAGCTGGAGGGGCTGTGGCCCATGGCGTCTGTCTGTCTGCATGCTGGTGTTGGCTCACCGGCCCGGCAGACCGGGGCATGTCTGGGAGTGTGTCGGCCATCCCTGGTGGGAAGAGGCACTGGCTGGGCTGGGCTGCTTCTGGCCAAAACCTTGAGCTTGCCTGTGCGCGCTGCCGGCCTTGAGTGAGCCCTGGCAGAGTAGCCTGTGCCACTGACCTTGGCTCACCCTGGCAGCAAAGGCTGGGGCTGAGCAGGGCCTCAATTGACTATTGTCCTGGTGCAGAGCCCTTGGAAGCGCTGGGGAGTCACGTAGGCCATGTGCTGCCAGGTTAAACCCTGGCTGTGGGTGCCCGCTGGAATTAGAGCTCTGTGCATAATGCTCTAAACCCGCTTAAACTGGTGAAAGTGGTGTCTCAACTCCTGACAATCTCTATTTCATCTTACTTCAGGCCAGAAAAAGGCCAAATTTGAAGCTATAGAGTGTTATTGGCCGTGAACAGCTGGTGATTGCCAGCCCCTTCATTTCCCCAGCAAAAGATCTCAGTTTCAGGGATCAGAAGGGATGTTGGGGGCCTGTCAGCTCCCCATGTTGGGCAAATGTCCCACGGATGTTTATGGCCCTGTGCTGAGCCTCTTGTGGTGGGCTGGGCTTGGGAGGTTGTGCTTGGAGGGGTGGATGTGGCAAATCCTTTGGCTAATTCTTTGAGCTGGGCTGATGGGAACAGCATCCCCCTTTCTGCTGAGGGATTGAGGGAAGAGCTGCCTCGGCGTGTGCCATCTGTGCTGCTAGCAAGGGGCAGCTTTGTGCCCACCCTGCCTGGCCCAGGTGTTTCAGTGTTGGCATTCCCAGGCCAAAGGCTGGGTCCAGATGATGAAGGCACAAGGGGCCCAAATGGCTGTTGGATAGCTGGGGCAGCCCTGGACATCTTTTTGCTGTGGAGATCCTGCTCCGGACAATGCTATGTCCATCTCAGAAGCTGGGAGAGCACCGGAGGAACAGGAAGCAAAGACAGCAGGGCTGGAATGAGCCACTGTGGATTTCACACCTGCTAAGATGCTGGCTGAACTTCTGCTGGCAGCAGCCCAGGTCTGTGTGAGCACTAGTCTGATTATGGGTTGTGGGGGAAAGATATGGGGCTCCAGCTCCCAGGCACTCTGAGAGCTGTGCCCTCAGAGGGGAAAGGCTTTGTGAGCTCAAAGGGCAGCAGATGCCACCGAGTGTATTCACGGTGTAGGGAAGCCTTGAGCTGGAGGGATGTGTGAGAAGAGGCAGAGGTGTGCTGTGCCTGGGCAGGGCCTCTGCTTGGATGGGGGAATGTCCCTCTACCTTTGACCCCAAAAAGAAACGGTGTGAGCCACTTCAGTAAAGGCTTTGCCCCAGAAATACTTCAGGGCATTTGCAGCACTTTTTAAATGTGAGCCTCTGTCTTTCTGTGCTGGAGTCCTGCCAATCTGAGCTTTCAAAAGCACAGCAATTTAATGCATTATGTAACTAAAAGTCTTGAAATCATACTGTTCCAGGCCCCATTGGAGAAGGGATAACTGCCTGTGGGTGGAACCTGGGAGATGGCAGGGCTTTAGTCTCCTGGGGTCTCTGTTTTGAGGTGATACCATCCTCATTGCCTCAGTTCCTGGTCTCACTATAGCTGTGCAGAGGAGTGTGGCTGTAGGCTACCCATTCCTGCAGGTTAGTCAGGGCTTTTATAGGGAGCAGTTGTGATACTCACAGCCATTACTGGGTCTCATGGTCTTAATTACTGCAAATATGGTTATTTTATTTCCTAATAGGGCAAACTGTAGCTGTCTGCCTGGCAGCTGTGAATTTGATTTCTAATCATGTCCTACATGTTGCAGTTCTTCCAGAACAGAGCTGAGGATGCCATAACTATGTGTTCTGGTTGGTTGTGGGGGTTTTTCTCCCTTTTTGCAAAAGGAAGGGAATCTTTCTGGTTGGGCTGGCTGCCTTACATGTGCTTTATTTTTTTTCTCCTCACTTGTTTGAAACTACTTCTGTGTGGGGGCAAGGAGTAAATTGTCAAGAAGCCTAATGGGGTTGAAGGATGAGCTTTCTAAAACTGGCCTTTCTTAATAAGGATTTTCAGTGAGTCAGGGAAAAGTGTTGTGGCATGCAGAAGTCCTCGTGTAAACTCTCTGGCGTCAGACTTTGGGAATCTTTGGTCTCAGAACCTTGCTCAGCTCAAGGTTTTAATTGTGCCTCAGCAATGCAAGAGAGGTCATGTCTAACCTGCCAGAAGCCTTTTATTTTACAGAGAGATGACACCATCAGCACCCACAGGAGGAGGAATGCTGCTTGTAGGGGAAGAAAAAATAAATTAACCAAACCACAGACATTTTGGAGCAGTGGAAGAATTAAACCAGTGTATATGTCTCAGGAACAAAAGGGAAAAATCCCCAACATCTCATCAGTCCCCCCTCAGCCTTTGCCTTGGAGGCTTTTGTTGCCTGTAGTTTTAATTAGTGCTCACAAGTAGATTATATTCCTTGCTGGGAGCTTTTATAGCCAACACCTGGCAGTTTCAGCTTTCAAAAATGTTTTGGATAAATCAGTGTGGTCGAATGCTGCTTTAGGGTTCACTGAAGACTGTGGAAGCTCAGTGTGACTCAAAGCAAGAGATGGCAGAAACTCCAGCGTGCAGCTTGTGTGGGTAGGGCACGTTCAGCAATTCCCAGTGCTTATGGTGGGTGGGTGGGCTGCTCTGTGTTCCAAGAGACCTGACTGCATCGGGAGTTTCTGTAGAGCCTGGCGGTTTCCTCGGTGGCTGCTTGTCCCAGGTGGGTGCCCACAGGTGTGTTTTGGCCCAGGGATCTGCCTGCAGTCAGACACCATAGATACGGGCTCATCCCGGTGAGTCCCAGAGGGGAAATCAGAAGAAATGTGCCCTGGCTCCTGGGCATAGTTCAGCTGCGGACGTGCCAGGGGCAGCGTCTTGTCAATGATTCCTTTGTTGGAGTGGTGGGTGGCTTGGAGCTGCTCGTGATGGTCATGTGTTGCACTGGCCAGGATGCAGGAAAATACCCTGCCAGTGAAAAATCATTGTCTGGGTCACAGTAAACCAGTCTTAGCAGCTTACAGAAACTGACCTCCTGTGCTTTTTCTTCCTCTGGCCCCATGTGGGTCCGGGGCATCACCTGGTAGGCATCACTGTGGCCAGGTGTCAGGTGGCTCTGGCAAACCTGGTGCTGTATCAGATAACTGCTGCCAGTACCTCCAGTGCCAGGTAGGAAGGAGCAGGATCTCCCCATGACTCTGGATCACCAGCTGTGCTTCAACCAGGACACCGGGATCCCAGCCTTGGATGTGCACCAAGTGACACGGAGTGAGTGGGAAGGCAGGAGCCTGTAGTGTGCTGTAGGGTTGTGCCAGGTAGATGCTGGCATGTCAGCAGGCATGGATGAGATGATAATCGCTGTGAGCTGGGGCGGATACAGGCTATTAATAGGAGGCTGCACCTCTCTGAGCCAGCATCACACGGCTTTGAAGTTGTCACTCTGCCTGGTATGGCCTCAGGAGCTCTGGAAAAGGCTTTCCTGCTCGAAGGTGGCTTTTTCCTCGAGTGCAAACCTGAGCAGCAGAGAGCTGCGGAGCGAGGGGCGGGCTCTAGTGAAGGAGCCTAATGTTGCCCCTTGGCTGATGCACTTAATATGGGTGGGTGAGGTGTGGATATCTCTGGCTGTGAGATTGGGGAGGGCTGCAGTGCATCAGAAAATGCCTTCTGAAATCCCTGGAGGCACACAGGAGTTCTGGGGCTGGTAGTGATTTCTGTTGCTTTGCATGTTGTTACCCTTGTTTGTGAGCAGCTGCCCTTGTTACGGTTCCTTGCTGTGATGTCTTGTGCTGCTCTCTGCTGCCTGGACCAGCCTACATTTGGAGTAACAGCGGCTCTGGAGTGTGATCTAGTTCTGCTGCAGCGTGGGCCCATGCATGAGCAGCCTGACCCTGACAGCCTCTGGATTGTTCCCGATCAGCCTCTCTGAGGGGATTCAACACTTCAGCAACCCTGAATGACATTTTCCTGTTCATTTTGCTCTCTAGTTGCTTCTGGTTTTGAGCTTTTCAGGTGAATTGTTTTTGTACTTGGGTGCATTGTGAAACCTGCTGTAGCCTTTTTGATCAAGGAGGAGCATTTGGATGCAGTTGGGTCAGGAGGTGCCCTGCCAGGGCCAAACAGCAGGGGAACCAGGCTGTGCTCGGACTGCTCTGTGTGGATCCATCTCCCCCTTCCCTGGTGGCATATAGACGCCTTCCTTAGTCACTGCTCAGGCTAAGTTTAGCTACAGCCCCTGACCTTTAGGGATGGAGGGTGTGCTGTGACACCCAACTGCCCTTTTTCAGGAGAAATGGGGGTGTCCTCTTTGGCTCATACATGGGGACTTGCTTCCCCTCACCGTGTCTGCGTATAATAAGCTTGATGTGCAGCTCCTGCTCTAGGTGGCTTGGGGTTTCCTGGGATTTTGCAGTACTGGGGTTGTGCTCCTGGAGATGCTGTGGGAGCTCTGCCTATGCAGAGGAGACCTGGCTGCTGTCACAGACACTGCCTGCCCTTTCCAGCTTAGGTCAGGGTGTCATGTCTTAAATTTGTCACTCAGAAATGTGTTCTGACTGGGGCTCTTAAAGGCCAGATGCAATCTGAGCGTGTGCTTTGGGGTGGCCCACTGTGCTGGTGATCCTGGGGTGCTCTCACCTCACAGATCAGCTTTCCTCATGGTCGTGGGGGCACTGGTGCGGTGCCAGCGTTGCAAACCGAGCTTGAGCTGTGCAGTTGTATGCCAGGAGCAGGGATTCTGCTTTCAGCTGAGGCAACACTTTGTCGTTTGCAGGTCTTTGATCCCCGACTGAGTCATCGCCCGCCGCCTTGATTCAAGATGCCACCAGCCATCGGCGGCCCCGTAGGATACACTCCTCCTGAAGGGGGATGGGGATGGGCTGTGGTCATCGGAGCCTTCATCTCCATAGGCTTTTCCTATGCCTTCCCCAAATCTATCACAGTGTTCTTCAAGGAGATTGAGGTCATCTTCAATGCGTCCAGCAGCAAAGTCTCCTGGATTTCCTCCATCATGCTGGCTGTCATGTATGCAGGAGGTAAGCGGGCCGGAGGCAGTGGTACATGGGCTCCTGCATCACAGCACAAGATGCTGCTCTCCTGTGGGGGCTGGTGATTCCCACCTGACTCTAGTGACAACAACCAAAATTTTGCTAAAACTTGGAATTCTCTCCTTATGTGAGAGCAAAACCTCCCTTAATGAGTTTTCTTAAATGAGGTTGTTCAAAAAGTTCCATTTAATACCCAGAATGCAAAAACCGGGTTAATCTGTCCTCCTCTGCAAAGCTGTAAAATCTTTCCGGGGAATTACGACTTGTGTAATTCTGCCCTTGTCCCTGTTACAGAAGGCTGGAGATGCTGTGTCTGCTCTCAGCATCTTCCTGAAGGCCAGGGTGCTGCTGTGTCATATGTGGCAGCCCTGGTCTCAGGGGCACGTTCTCTCAGCTAAGACAATGATTTTTTTTAATTCTTTTTTTCAATTTGGGGAGTAGTGGGTATATCTAGGGATCTATCCCCACTTTCTTGTCAGTGCAGTTGTGCTTAGAGTGCACTGAAGCCTCGTGCCACATGTAACTGCTTGCTGGTGCCAAGAGGCAGCTTGTGCTTTTTGAGGATGGCAGTGTGCACTGGAAGTACAAAGACATGAGCAGAATAAGGCAAACCCACCTAAACTAAAACAGCTCCCCTCCTTCCCCTGTCCTTCAGAAGCTGCCTTTTGAAGGTTTTTAATTCCCAAGCTGGGTACTTCATGCATGTTTTTAATGGGTGAGGAGCATGCAGAGCGTTCTTGGTCTCTAGACCCTGGGGTCTTGTATGTGCCTGCAAACACAGCGTTGTGCTGGGCTGAAAGAAACACTGTGAGCCTGCTGTTGTGGCCACTTCAGAGGCAAATGGGAGCTTGTCCCTGCTGCCAGCCCCCAGCTGGCGAGTTGCCTGCAGCCTTGTTGGATTTGTGCATCCAAAGGAGCTGACGTCAGCTCCCGGCTGAGCACGAGGCTTTTCCTTTGCGGGGAACAGGCTCTGCTTTGTCCTCGCTCAGCTAGCGAAGCGACCAGCACATTTCCCTGCTCCAATGTTGTAACAAGCTTGTAAACCGTGTAACTGCCTTAATGAGACCCAATCTGGGCCATTCCTCCTCTCCCAATAGCTCAGAGCTGGTTCTTCTAGGGGCACTGTCTGGAGCTGCCTGCCAGCAGGGGTAAGAACTCCCTCCTCCGGTACTGGAGTTGTGGTTGTCCCCCTGTCCCCTTCCCTCCATGGTGATACTCTCTCTCCTGCTTCCACTGAACTGTTGCCGTTAAATTCCAGCAGCTGCTGGCCTTGAACCGCTTGTCCATATGGTGGTGGCAGGAATGCTGAAAGTACCCCAGATCTGCCTGGGTGCATTTTTTTCCCCCAGAAGGTGGTCACGTACTGAACTGGCTTCCCAGAGCAATGGTCACAGCCCCGAGGCTGCTAGAGCTCAAGGAACGCTTTTGGACAGTGCGCTCAGGCAGAAGGTGGGTTTGTTGGGGCTGTCCTGTGTGGAGTCAGGAGTTGGACTTGATTCTTGAGGATCACTTCCGTCTCAGGATTTTCTAAAATTCATCCCCCAGCTGCTGAAGCTCAAGAACTGCTGCTGCCCCACTCATTCCTGCCTGAAACCAGACCCTTTACAGAGTCTGAATTGCACTGGAGGGGTCCCAGAGTGCATCCTGTTTTCCCTGTCTCCTAGGACGCCTTGCTTGGAGGCTGAAAAAGTAGTTCATCCTCTGGAGGAACATCCTGGCTGATGGAATCTTACAGAGCTGGGGCAGCTCTTGTCCTAGGCAGGGCTAGGTGTGAGGAAGCAGCACATTTCCCTATAGCTGCCCTGTGCAATCACCCATCACGATGCATGGATGTCATGGTGTCAAATGCCCCTTTGTCAGCCCTATGTTGGGATTAGATTCCATTACTTGCATGTTTTTGGCAGCCTGAGCAATCAAGTTAGATCAGGTAATGTTTAGTCAAAAATGCTTCCTGTGAATCTAGAAAATAGGAGTGGGTGTGAATTATTTTCCTTAAAAAAAAAAAGGGGGGGGGTATGGGAGAAGTTGCCCCTGGAGTGCCTGGCACTGCCCAGCTGGGTGGCTTCCTGCTGATTGCCCTTTGGAGCCTGCTGCTCCCAGGTGGACTTCCCAGAGGAAAGGCTGTGGCTGCCTTCAGACTCTGTTCAGGTGCATCACGTTTCCTGAGTTCAAGGTCCAGGTTTTGCAAAGTGCTGAGTGCTCTGTGGGACTTGTGATGTGGCAGCTCCCAGGTGCTGCTGCTGCCGCTGCCTCTCACAGGACCGGGGCCCTGGCCCATTCCTGGTGGCATTGCATTGGAGCCTCTGGTAGCAGAGAGCAGAACGCCGTGAGGCTGGGGGCAGCCTCTGCAGCGCCAAGGCTTCTGTAACCTGCTCCAGGCTTTGTTTAAACTGGGCAAAAAGGTCAAGTACCATTTGAGGACCCATGAATAACATGTTGACAACCTCCCTGTCTGTTAATGGCAAAGCAAGGTCTGTTAATATTCAATGGATGTTCATTCAGTGTATTTAAATACATTTTAGTGTCTGTAGAGCATGCTTGGCAGTCTCTAATCACTGTTTGCTTTGGATTAAAGCTCCTGATAGCGAAGCACTTAAAAGGGCAATTGGACCCTGTCTGCCTTAGGGGTAGCAGTGAAAACAGAAGCACCCCTTCTCCTGGGTCAGTGCTGCTTCTCCCCTAGGCTTCAGGAGCTTCACCTGCACCCAGAGAAGGTGTTTCCCTCACAGCTTTGTCTGGTCTTGATCAGAAACCTCTGGCAGGAGAAGGTGCAGTTGCTTTGTGGCTGAGACCCCAGCCCCTGGTGGGTAGATGGCTGCAAGTAGGGCAGAGCCCACAGCACAGCGTGGGGCAGGTGGCTTCAGTCTGTCCCAAAGCCCTGGCTCTGAGGGCAGCTGGTGGCCAGGAAGCTCCTATTTCAACTCACAGCAGGCAACTTGCTCAGGAAGTTAAAGCTTTCTGTGCTTCAACAATTCTCTCTGTTATGGTTGTTTTAGATTAGATATTTAGGAAGAAATTCTTCCCTGAGGGTGATGAGGTGCTGGCACAGAGAAGCTTGGAGAAGCTCTGTCTGCCTCTTCCCTGGAAATGTTCAAGACTGGGTTGGATGGGGCTTGCAGCAACCTGTTCTAGTGGAAAGTGTCCCTGCTCGTGGCAGGGAGTTGGAACAAGATGATCTTTAAGGTCCCTTCTGACCCAAACCATTTTGTGATTCTCTTATCTCCTGCTGCCTCTGAACCTCCTGCCCTTTCTTCTTACCCCAGTTCCCTCACTGGGAGGAGCAGCACTGTGTGAAAGCCAGAATCTTCTGGCACTAAAGCTGCGGTGTGCTTGTGTGTGTGTTTGGTCTCTCATGCAACGATAACTCCTGTCCGGATGCATCTCCTTTGTTTGCCCAGGTCCCATCAGCAGCATCCTGGTGAACAAGTATGGCAGCCGGCCCATCATGATCGCCGGCGGCTGCCTCTCCGGCTGTGGGCTGATTGCAGCCTCCTTCTGCAACACGGTGGAGGAGCTCTACTTCTGTGTTGGGGTCATAGGGGGTAAGTGATAGCTCTGTTCTAGTGGGGCAGTGAAAGGAGCAACTTCAACCCAGTAATTACTAGTTGAGGTCTGAATTTGCATAAATTCTGGTTCTTGTCACTGCCTGTGTGCCTCTTTAGCTGGCAGCGGGGGCTGACTCCTGCTCATGCGGCTGGGAAGTGGGCGGGTCAGGTCTTGGAATGGACTGCCTGGGGCACTGGTGGAATCACCATCCCTGGAAATGTTCAAAAGCTTGTGGATGTCACACTTGGGGACATGGGTGAATGGTGGCCCTGGCAGTGCTGGGGCAATGGTTAGACTCCATGATCTTAGAGGGCTTTTCCAACCTAAATGATTCCATGATTCTAGGGTGGAAATGGAGCTGTGAAACCCTGCTTGTCCCACCAGCCCTTCTGTCAGTGCTGCTGGGGGGTGTCCAAGTCCTGAGCTCCTTATCTCTTTCCTGCAGGCCTTGGACTTGCCTTCAACCTGAACCCTGCCTTAACCATGATCGGCAAGTACTTCTTCAAGAAGCGTCCTCTGGCCAATGGACTGGCGATGGCAGGCAGCCCCGTCTTCCTGTCTACCCTGGCACCCGTCAACCAGCTCTTCTTCGGCATATTTGGCTGGCGTGGCAGCTTCCTCATCTTGGGCGGCCTCCTGCTGAACTGCTGCGTGGCTGGATCCCTGATGCGCCCCATAGGTCCCAAGCCCGATCAGCTGAAGAAAGAGGCCAATAAGGAAGTGCAGCAGGAGGCTGGGAAGGCGGGGAAAAAGGATGATGGTGATACCAGCACAGACCTCATTGATGGAAAGGCCAAGAAAGAGAAGAGCTCATTCTTCCAGACAATCAACAAATTCTTGGATCTGTCTCTATTCACACACAGGGGCTTCTTGCTCTATCTGTCAGGCAATGTAATCATGTTCTTTGGGTTGTTTGCTCCCTTGGTCTTCCTCAGCAATTATGCAAAGAGCAAGAAGATTGCTAGTGACTCTGCAGCCTTCCTGCTCTCCATACTGGCCTTTGTGGACATGGTGGCCAGACCTTCCATGGGACTGGTGGCAAACACCAAGTGGGTCAGACCCCGCATCCAGTATTTCTTTGCCATCTCTATTATTTACAATGGGGTTTGCCACCTCTTGGTCCCCATGTCCACCACCTATGCTGGCTTCTGCATTTATGCTGGCTTCTTTGGCTTTGCCTTTGGCTGGCTGAGCTCGATCCTGTTTGAGACCCTGATGGACCTGGTGGGAGCTCAGCGGTTCTCCAGCGCTGTTGGCCTGGTGACCATCGTGGAGTGCTGCCCTGTGCTTCTGGGACCCCCTATGCTAGGTAGGCTGTGCCGTGCCTGGAGAACTCACCCGAGGACACGGTTTTAATGGGGTGGTGCTGGGTTGGTGATTGAACTTGATGATCTTAAAGGTCTTTCCCAACCTTAACAATTCTATGATTCTTTGACTCTGGCTGTCCTGCCTGGACTTGCTAAATGGTAGTGGGTTCCCTTGAGCCATGGGCAGCAGTCAGAAGACCACCCCAGCATCTGAGGAATGGCCAAGGAAGTGGGATCTGAACCCCTGGCACAGGGTGGGGGAGCAGGGAATAAAGGCATGTGCGACAGGTCCTTGCCTGAACGTGAGGGTGATTGGCTTGGGCTGCTCTGGGAGCATCTTGCTGAACTGTCCCTTCTCTTGTCTCTTAGGGAAGCTCAATGACATGTATGGTGACTACAAGTACACGTACTGGGCCTGCGGGGTTGTCCTGATCATTGCCGGGATCTACCTCTTCATCGGAATGGGCATCAACTATCGCCTGGTGGCAAAGGAGCAGAAGGCGGAGGAGAAAGCGAAGAGCGCAGGAAAGGAGGAAGAGACCAACATTGATGATGCCGGGAAGCAAAAAGCGGCAAACAGTGGTGTGGCCCCCTCACCTAAGAAGAATGTGGAGGATGGTGTCAAAGAGGAGGAGAGCCGCATGTGAGGGACCGGTCTTAATCCCGGAGTGTCGGGGAAGCGCTGCTGCCCTGGTGCGGCGGCTGGGGCAGAGCTCCGCTGGCGCTGGGTGGCCGTGAGAAGTGTTTAAACCAGGTGTTCATTTTTAAACAGGCTCTGAATTGTCTTTCCATCTGTGTTAAACAAAGGTAACAGGACTACACATGCAGTATCCTCGTGTGTCCAGGGGCAGGGGGGCTTTTACAGTCTGGCTTTTTAACAGTAACATGAATGTACTAATATGTGCCTTACCGTCTCCATATCTAGCTGAATCTGAAGGAGCCTTAACTCTAAACTGTGCTTTAGCTCTGTATTCTGCTTGGGGTTGGGGGTGGGGGGGGTATGTGTGTGTTTTGGGGAGTTTTGTTGTTAAAAAGCCATAAAAAGCAGGATACTGGATTTGTTGAAGCATGATGGGCTTCAGGGCCGGCCCTGGATGAATACTGCTTCACACGCTTCTTACTGCAGGCCCTCTGCGGGGGAGATGTGGGCATGGGGTGAGGTGCTCCTCACTCCCTGTGCCCAGTGCCTCCTGGCTCTTTAGGTGGTCTTTAGGTATGTTTTGAAAACAGTTTAGCTACTGTAGTTCTTTAAAATCCCTGTTGTTGTAGCTGTTCTCTCATGGGATATTCAGGTTGAAGAAAGGTGGCTGCAGTTTCTGTTGGGCAGCGTCACCCGCTCCAGGGACGTGGCAGCCCTGCTTGCCCAAGCCTTCTGTGGGGAGTGTTGGGGTCCCCTCTGCTTCCCCACTCTGCCTCAATAGTGCCTCTTCTCAGCCCAGTGCTGGGTGATGTGAAATGGGCTCAGGTTTTGGTGCTGGCGCTCATGCTGCTGTTGGCTGTGCTGCCCCATCCTGCCCATGGGGTGGGTTTCCCCAGAGCATCCCATCCAGCCAAGTGTTTTGGGTGCCTGACCTTGGGCAGAGGGGTGAGGTGGGTGGAGGTGGTATATCCCTGAGACTTTTTCTGCTTTTGCTCTTTTATCTGTTAGAGAAACCTCTTTTACTTGCTTCTGTTCAACTGAGATCTTAAGGCGGTGGATGCTGAACCTCTCACATCTAGGACACGTAAAGGGGAGGAAAGAATTTGTACGTATTTATTTTTTATTTTTTAGTGTTGGAAAATATCTCAACGTACGTGGAGCAGGTTAATGGCTCTCAAGTTCTTGTAAATGTTGATCAGAATTCATGTTAAGAGGCTGAGTTTTTTCAAATAAACTTGTTTTTTTACAATTTACCCATCAAATGTTGAACTTCTTTCTTAGAAGTGTGATTTCTATGTGCCAGATCACATAGATTTCGGGTCAGTTTTGGGGAGACGGTGAGTGGGGCTGTGGCAGGGCCTGAATCTCCACTTGCTGCTCCAGCACCCTGTGGAAGCTAGACACGTACTGAGAAGGTGAGATGCTCCTTTGCAGCTGGAAGAGGAGGCTTTGGTTAGCAGTTGGGGTGGCTACAGCATAGTGTCCTCATGCACTCTTGTTTTAGAAACCTGTAAAAACCTTTGAGAGCTCCCTTGATTGTGAGGGGAAGGGACATGCACTTAAAAGTCTGTGTGACACACAGATGCTCTTGCTGTCTGTTTCCTTCTGAGCTGAGTGGAACCACACCTGTGTGGGGCTGAAACTAAATGAGGGGTTAAATGAAGGTGGTCTTGAGGGAGTTGTTCTGGGATCCCTGGATCTGTGGCAGGTTCAGGCCCTGCATTGCAACTGCTCTCCTTGGTCTCCCTTGTCTACATGGCCCTTTTTGTCTTTTTTTGGTCTAAATACCTCATAAAGCAGCCTGGATTCGTTGGGTTTTTTTAATACTCGAGATTATAAAGCCAGGGGAGGATTTTGTACAAGAGGATGGTTTACAGTTACTGAGCTGTGATGTTGTAAAGCCAGGTAATAGTATTTTCATAGCTGGAGTGTCTGGTGGACCACAGGGATGGGCTCTTGTGACAATAACCAACCCCTGGGGAACTGCTCCTGTTATCCAAGTTCTTGTAGATACAGACATGGTCCTCTCTGGTGGGACTCAGACAGGGCTGCAGGAGGGCCTGGGCTCTTCTGCCATACCAGTCATTGGTGATGCCTGTTGAGAAGAGCATGTGTTCCCTGCAATGCAGGATGTGCTCAGCCTTTCTCTGCTGGTCCCTACCTTTTGTGGGCATTGAGGGTCCTGTCTGGGCTCTGTCCACAGCTGACATGGGTGTTCCTGTCGCCGGGGCCACTGGGTGAGGCTCACACAACTAGGGCAGGAAGCCAACCCTGCTTCTAAGGAAAAAAGTGTTTAAATTTCCTGCTGCTTGGATGTGGCTGTCTGGGAACACTTCAGTAGTAAATCCTGGTTTTTCTCTACTGGTGACATCCATGCCCTATCTGAAGCTGCGTGTCAGCCCTGTCCTTGCTCCAGGATCTCCTGTGGGACTTATTCCTATGATCCAACGCTGTGGAAATGCAGGTGAGAGAGGAAGGCGTCTGTTGGATTGGGTGGAGAAACTTAACTCTTGTCCTGTATTAGGTATTAATTATTGAGTGCCCTGATTGGGGTAGAGCACAGTCCTTGCTATGGCAGGCATGGCATCCCCCCAGGGCACGGTCGCCTCTCCCACCAGGCAGGGGCTGTCCCTGTGCCTGCTCATGGCTCAACTCTCAGGAGCAGCAGAGCTATATTTAGTTGTGTTATTTCTGCAAGCAAAGTTATCTGCAGTGGTGGGAAGTATGTGACCTGGGCTTCTGGAGCCTCTCTCACTGCTACGTACCTGTAAGACAGGAGCTAAAATTAGGCACAGGGCTCCAAAAACCAGATGGGAGCCCTGACTTTACCCATGGTGATGGGTGAGTGGGCAGCGGATGCTCAAACCAGCCCTTGTGTTCCAGGGATTCCCTGCAGGTTGAACCCATTGCACTGCCTAACTGGAGGAGATGGAGATCTGCTGGGATGATCCCTTTGCAGAGGACCTTGGTACATCCATGGGGACATGTGTGCTTCCCCACTCCACGGGCCAGGAGCTGTGAGTAGTGGAAGTATTGCTGGCCAGATTCCTCCCATTCTTCCACAGGTTTCCTCTGTGTACCCGACCACGTCGCCTTCCTTCCTCCAAGGATAGCAAAATAAAATTCTCTTCATAGCAAGCAGAATTGAGGAAATACTTGGGAGCTAATTCCCCTGCAGTTTGTTTTCCCAAACATCTGAAGTTGCCGGCCAGAAATGCACTACAGTAGCTGGGGGGGAGGTTTGGGGGCTCCTCGAGGAGCAGGGGGTGCTCCAGCTGCTGCCTGGGAACTGCTGCCAGCTGCTGATTGCTGGTGGCATCCAGGATTGTTGATGGTGGGAGCTGGGATGAGGCAGGCAGACCCCAGCTGTCCTCCCTCCTTTCCCTTCTTCCCTCTGCTAGGGAGTTTGGGGGCAGGTCACTGGTGAGCCCTCTGGATACAGTGGTTATGGGCTGGGAAGCTGCTGCTGCTGCCTCTGCTGTGATGTTGGACCATCCTCCACTGCACCCCAACCCCACGGCTGCCTTGAGCCCGTTTTCCTGGTACATGGGGCTGTGGTGCCTGTGGTACTGTGAGAAGCCAGGCAGCCCCACAGCCCTTCACCCACAGACATTCCCAGCCTCCTGAAACAGCCTAATCCTTCCCACAACGCGGCACAATCCCCTTCCTGGGGAGAGGGGAGCCCAGCTGCAGAGCTCATTCATGTGACAAGCATGAGGAGGGGATCTGGGTCCCTGCCTGGTCCTGCTCTCCAGGGCCTTTATTCAGTTCTTTTGGGAGATTTGGGTTATGCTGATTGTGCAGCTCTGTCCAAGCTCTCTGGGCTGCTGCTCTGCAAACAAATGCTGCTGTTTCCAGTCACTGCCAAGGTGCTGGTGGGGCTGGGCCAGGCAGGGTGGGCAGCTGCTGGAAAGGTCTGTCCGTCCCATGGCCAGCAATGTCTGGCTGAGGCTGTCTGCCCTGGCTGCGACAGGGGCAGAGAGAATTAAGAGTCATGGAATGGTTTAGGTTGGAAGGGACCTTAAAACTCATCTCATTCTACTCCATGTCACGGGCAGGGACATTTTCCACTAGACCAGGTTGCTCCAAGCCCCATCAACCTGGCCTTGAACACTTCCAAGAAATGGCAGGATGATCAGTGTCTGCCACCTTCCTGCTGCAGGTGGGTATATGGGGACAACCACAGCTGTGCAGTGCCCATCCTGACTCCCACAAAGGCTTTGAGCAGAGCCGTGGCTACAGTGACACTTCCTCCAGCATCGCTCAAACCACCCTGCTTGCAGCTGAGGAGCAGGAAGAACCTGTAGGAGCTCCTGCCCTGTGGGGAAGCTTTCCTCTTCTACCTTGGGCTGCCTGTGGGACAGGGGTGTGTCCAGGTTTGTGCCCTGGCACAGTCCAAACACCCTTGAGCAATGAGCAGCCTGATTTAGCCTTATTGTTGGAGAGCCCTGCCCATGGCCTGGTGTGGCATGGCTCAGGGATGGATGTACAGGCGTGGGCAGATGGAGAGGGCCATGACTCAGCCTTGGCTGCCTGTAGGAAAAAACAACTGCCCCTTAACAGGAGCAAAGCAGGATTACAGCAGACAGAGAATCAATGTCTGCAGGATGACCATCAATTATTTTCAGTGCACATTATATTCTGTTCATGAGAGGCCTTGGCTTTGTTAGGGTGGGGGGTCGAGCAATGCCCCACTGTCACGGAGCTGTGCTGGGGGGTGAGGGATGCCCCAATGCCACGTGGTGATGGGGCACACGCATATGCCCAGTGTGCCTCTGTGGGCCACAGGCTGTGTTCACTGCAAACACTGCCGAGGACAAACTGTGCTGCACTTTGCTCAGGCTTTTCCCCTGGGTGGACCCAGGACCTTTGCTCTGCTTCAGGCAGAGATTTTGCCACCCTCGTGTTGCTCAGGTGCAGCCTTATGGAACGGCCCTGTGATCTGGGCTGTGTGGGGATGTCCAGGCAAGGCTGGGATGTTGCTGCCCTGTCCCCACAGAGGGCTTGAGGTGGTCTAAGGATTTAAAGGGGGAGAAGCTGTTTGGAGGCACACAGTGGGCAGATTGGTCCTGTCTGTGCTGTGAGCTGGACTGTGCAAGATAGGAAGAAGCTGCACTGGCCCCATGATTGACCCAGGAACACCCTGAGCATCCCAGGTTTTTTACAGTGCTGGCAGGTGGGAAGTGCCTGAAGCTGCTGGGGCCAGTGCCTCAGCCAAATGACTATCTGTGCCCACTCCTCTCCCTGCCCTGCTCTCTGGGGCGAGGAGGAGATGCTCAGGGCAGGACTTGCTCTTTGGGGGCAGACACCGATTTCTTCTATCTAGTGACCAGCCATAGGACCCAAGGGAACAGCTGGAGCTGTGGTGAGAGGTTTAGGTTGGATATCCAGAAAAGGTTCTTCCCCTAAGGGGTGAACAGAACCGGAACAGGCTTCCCAGGGCAGTGGTCAAGTCCCCAAGGCTGCCGGAGCTCAAGGAGCATTTGGACAATGCTCTCAGGCACAGGGGTGGGATTGTTGGGGTTGTCCTGTGCAGGGCTGGGAGTTGGACTCAATGATCCCTGTGGGTCCCTTCCTGCTCAGAATATTCCATGATTCTATAATTTACCCCCAGCAAATCAGTAAAGCCTCCTGGTGCCACAGAGCATCATCTGCTCACCCTTGGCCTGTCAGCGTCTCAGCAGCTTTTGTTGCTGCGCTGCCCTGTGATGTTTTTCCATGGCTTGACATGCATATAATTATTACTATTAACCATCAGAAGGAGCTGTGCTGGTGGCTTGTAGAGCCCCACCGAGGTTTACAGCCAGAGCAGCTGGTCATTGGTGCAATTAGGGCTGGGGCAGAGCATCAGTGACCCACGCTGGGGGAACAGTTTACAGGCAGGAGGCTGCACAGTCTTTCCGGAGTCCGATCAGCCCCACGAGCACCCTCTCGTGGCAACCACTCCACCCACGGCCCCGCAGCCCCAGCTGCGCCTTTGCCTCCACCGTGCCCAGAACCCAGCGCTACGGCGGGCTGGACGCTGCAGCCTGGCAGCTCGCGCAGCTCAGATGTTCCTGCTGTGGGAGGATGAGGTGGGGCACAGTGACACAGAGTGTGGGGAGACTGATGAATTTAGGGGTGCAGAGGGAGCCAGGACAGGATCCTCCAGGGGCTGTGGGCAGGGCTGTGCAGATAGATCCCAGACTCCTGCCCCTGTGACTGGTGCATGAGAGCTAGGAGTAATTGTACTGGGAAAAGACTAAAGCTGAGTAAATCAAACCAGTGTCATCTTGACCACGATTAACAAACTGTTAACCAACTACATACCCACAGAAAGAATGATGCTAATTACCTTCTATGGAAAATTAAGGGGGAAAAGACACAAAATGTAATTGGAGACCACATGTTGTACATAAGACTGAGCCTGTTTCTGTCAATTTACTTGTTAGCAATTGCAGATCAGTGTATCATTTCCATCTCCTCCCTGTCAGACTAGGGGCTGCATCTGTTACTCAGTGGTGCTGACCTCCCTGCATCCTCCATCCTACCGTGTTGGCCTCCCACCTCACCACCACCCTCTCCCCAGCCACCGGCATGGGGTGTCCAAGCCAGGGGGAGCCAAGTGGGGTCATGCGAGCTCCTCAGCCAAGAGCCTGAGCTGCTCCCACATGTTTCTAAGACCCCACTGACCCCTGCATCGATGTCCCCTGCACCCCCTTCCTTTGATGTCCGTGCCAGGGGTGCCCATGGTCTGCAGACAATGCCACAATGAAGCTCAGCAGGCTTTGAACCTCACTAAACCATGTGAAAATTGAATCAATCCTGCAGTCAGGTGACTCAGTAATGAAGAACTGAGTCCCCCACTGTGGTGCAACACATCTCTGATATCTTCATTGCTTTTATCTGCAAGGAGGGAGCAGATTTACCAGGTGGCTTTTCAACCACGACTGCAGCAAATGGGCTGATGATTATCCCCTTCCCAGAGACATCCCAGAGGTTATTCCCTTAATCCATCCCAATGCACCAGGGCTGGGGGGAAGCTGCTGGCAGGGAGTTTGATTCTGCGCCATCAGTGCAGCCTTGTGGAGCACTGCCAGCACCCGCAGCTCTGCCCGGCACCTGTGTGCGGCCCGTGGCAGGGTGACAAGGGCAGCCCAGGGGACACCCAGTGGGCTTTGGGATGCTTTTCCAGTGGAAGTGGGGCCTGGCAGGAGTCAGGAGCAATGCTGGGCTGGCTGAGATGCCAGCAGACTCCCCTGTGGGGCTCTACAGGGCATCACAGCTGGTGACAGGCCTTCAGGCTGGGGCACAGCGCACAACACTGAGGGACTAATGCATAAGTAACATTCTAAAACAGTCTCACCCGGAACAAATTCTGCTCGTACGTCCGGGCAGACCCAAGCTTAGGAAATGGCTGAGAAGCCAGTCCTGACACCATGTCCTGGCACAGACCCTGGCTGGCATTGGACCACCCTATCCTTCTGCAAAGTTAAAGGGGGAAAAGGAGAAAAAAGCCACATCTGGCTGCAGTCCCGGCATCCCAGCAAAGGCTCTCAGGCAGCCTCAGTGCTGCACCCACTCATGATGTGCAGACACAGGCATCACCCCCCTCAATGAGCGTCCTTCACGACGCTGGGGGTCAGAGGGGAAACAGGGACACACAGTTCCCCAAAACAGCTTTTTGATGCCGCGGCCACACCGATGCCACAGAGAACATCCAGGCGTCAGCGTGGGGGATCCCCGCACGGGCGGCAGGAAAGACAGTCCTGTTTGCTGCGCGGGGTGCTCGGGGCGGGCCCGGGCCCGGGGCGCTCCCCGCGGCCGTGCGCGGCGGGGCCGCCAGAGGGCGCCCTGCGGGCTCCCATGGCCGCGGCGGGTCCGCCCCCCGCCCGCCCAGCGCCGCGCCTTGCCGCTGCCCCGCCGCGCCGCGCTCTTGCCCTGAGCCTCTCCCCAGGGCTCTTGGAGCCTCTTATGGCGCTGGAAGGGGCTCTCAGCTCTCCCTGGAGGCTGCTCCAGGCTGGAAAGAGAAGGCGTGTTCTGCAGCTAAAGTAAAACAATTGCTGCTGACACGCCGTGCTTTGCTGGTCCCCTGGCTACTTCGTTAATAGAGTGATGGACTTTGTCTAGAGAGGAGGCGGCGCAGGGGCACATTATCACTCTCCACGGGAGGCTGTAGTGACATGGGAGCTAGTCTCTTCTACTGCGGCTGCAGTGAGAGGTCCAGAGGAAATAGCCTTGAACTAACATAGGGGAGATTCAGATTAGACACTTTTTTTTTTTTTTTTTTTTCAGTGGTAAGACTGGTCAGGCATTGAAATAGGTTGCCCAGCGAGGGCGTGGAGTCATCATCCCTGGAAGTGTTTACCAGGTGTCTGGATCTGGCACTGGGTAATGTGGTTTAGGGGTTAGAGTGGCAGTGCTGGGTTGACAATTGGACTGGATGATTGTAAAGTTCTCTTCCAACACTGGTGATTCTATGATTCTATAATTCTATTCTACAGCAGCTTTCTTTAGCCTCGAACTTTAAAAAAAAAAAACAAAAACAAACTAATGAAAACCAAAAAAAATATGGGAAAAATAAGTACCAGCATTCTCAGAATGTCTCTGTGCAAGTAGAACAAGCAGGATAAATGCACAGCAAGGCTGAATAAAGAAATGCTGCTCTCAGCTGCTTCAGAGAGACAAGAAAGAAGGAATGAAAGCAAAGCGTGGGAGGGGAATTAAACTTCACAAAGAGAACTCTGAGCATCTCACTGAAATGACCTTCACCTGTGAAACCTAGAGGAAACCCACAGGATTCAGCATTGCTGTCCCTCAGCCTTTCCTGGGAAGCTGAGGGCAGGCACCTGGCCCTGATACTGGTGAGAATTAAAACTTCCTCGAGGCAGAAAATCCATCTGCTGCCACACAAGGACCTGAGCACACAGCTGGCATCATTTGACACACAGAGTTACTTAATTTAGAGGATTTATGACCTCCAGTGCTTTCTGTGTTTTCTCTACCCTCTCCTATTAATCCATAATCCACTATTATAACCCTTAGGAAATGATCTATATTTTTTTTCTTCAGTTTCCATCTTGGAAATGGTACCTGTCAGCATCACAAATGGCTCCAGAGCCTCTGGGCTGGGAGATTGGATAGAGATGGTGGGGAAGGACCAGAGGAGATAACAGGGCTAACTGCCTGGCAATGATTTTGTGCTGTACCCCAGTGTCTCTGCTCAGCATCAAGCCACAGGCCCCCTGTTCCTGCCTGTACCAGAATGGTGTGGCATGGTCTGGACTGGAGAACAGTGGGCACCAGCTGGAAGCAAAGCACCAGTAGCCCAAAATCCAGTGGCCACTGGGCTACTGGTCTGTATAAAGTAATTTTCCTGACACTGCAGCCACTATTGGCAGTGTGAGCACAGCTGTGCCATCGGCTGCTCAGTGTGCTATCTCCAGAATTAATGCACAATCAGCCAGGGACAGGGATTATTATAGGGAAATTATGCAACTAAATAGGCTGTTAACAAGTTGATTTAAAATTCATAAATGAGGGGGGGAAAGATAACAGGGCAGAGAACAGCAGGCTCAAATTAATTTAAACTGCTTGATGGGGAATCAGTGAGGTAGGGAATGAGATAAGGGAGGAGGATTAAAGGGAGTTCCTATTTAAAATCAGTTTGAAAAGGTGCCAGAAGCCACTGCATTGGGACTTGGTCATTGTGAGTCCTCATTGCTTCTTTCATTAGTTCCAAACACCTTGGCTGTACTTAGTGGATCCCAGACGGGGGAAAGGGTGGGCAGGGGCTGACCTCCTATCAGGGACTGCAGAATGGCTTTTCTGCCCCAAAGAGATTTGCTCAGGACCACAACAGCCTGGATCCTGTGCCAGGGGAAGTGGAAAGATGCAGTCGCATCTGAGGAGGACCCAGATGGTGGGTATGAGGACAAGAGGCACATGGGGAGGGAGGGAGGGAGAAGAAAGAGCAGCAACTGCTCCAGGTGATGGGTTGGTGCTGCAGAGGCACAGCGACTGGAGGAAACTGGGGAGGAAAGGAAAGGTGGCTGCAGTGCTTCTGCCAATGACTTCTCCACCACCATCACACATATTCTTATGAGGGGTTTACATAAATGAGGCTTGGAAGACCAAGCTGAACATATCCAGTGACTCATGTCCTGGCTGAAGACACAGCAAAGCAGGGTAGAGAAAGCTGGCAGTTCTTGTCCTATTATGCCTAGTCCTTACTGAGAGCGCATATATGCATTTTAAAAAATGATTTGCTAAATCATGATAGAATCCCAGAATAGTTTGGATGGAAAAGGACATTAAACTCATCCTGTTCCACACCCTGCCATGGGCAGGGACACCTTCCACTAGAACAGGTTGCTCCAAGCCTTATCTAACCTGGCCTTGGGCACTTCCAGAGATGGGGCAGCCACAGCTTCTCTGGGGAAACTGATGCCAGGGCCTCACCACCCTCACAGGGAAGAATTTCTTCCATATATTTAATGTAAATCTGTCTTTATCTAGTTTAAAATTGTTCCCCCTTGTCCTAACTGCCTGTGAAAAAGTCACTCTCTCTCTTATTTATAGGCTCGGAAAAGGGCTCCAAATTCTCCCTGGATCCCTTTGTTCTCCAGGCTGAACAGCCCCCACTCTCTCAGCCTGTTGCACTACTTTCATGTTAAACTTTGTGATACCTCTCGGAGAGGCAGCTCCGTGGCAGTGCAGGATGTGCTGCAGGGACCATGCTGTGACCACAGGCTGGCATGCTGACTCCCTGTCTCAAATAAAGACCTGCTCCCAAACAATTTACAAACAGGAGACATACATAAAACTCAATTACAAATATTCCAGCTTTGTTTTCAGTCCTGGTGACTTGTCAGTTTGGCAAACATTGGTGTTCAAACCCATTAATCATCCGGGCTCCATTTGTGCCATCCCTCTCCTCACCTCCTGAGCCAGCAGGTCTGAAATACTTTTAGTGTATTTAACTTCCCAAATGATTTATCAAACACAGCACCCAATTAAGCTGCCCTTCTGTATCCATTAGCCACTATATTGATCTTCTTGCTGCCTTCACTGCTAGCTGTGGGTCTCAGATTTGGTTAAACCATAAATACTATTGCACATCTTCCTAAAATCCTACTGATGAGCCTGCACTGAGCATCACCTGGGTGTGCTCCACTCTGCCTGTCCCCAGCTGTATATTCTGTCAGCCCTTGGGGTTAAATAAGACATTCTATCAGCCCCTCAGCTGCTGGTGATAAAAGGCAAGAGTAGGTGCAGAAACACCAAATGTCTCAGCAGATCCAAAGCTTTTCACTGCAGGGAAGCAGTGGGGAGGGAGGTAGAAGAGGCTCCTGTTTGCTCCCAGCTCTGGAGACAAGGGCCACGCTGGGATGTGCCAACATCCAGCTTGCATCCCTGCAGAAAGAAGACCCATTATCCTTGCTGAACCCTTCAGGTCTCAAAGCATTTCAGATGTAATTTGGTTTTAATGCAAAATGGAAATGCATTCCAGGTCCACAGGGCCAGCGGCAGCCATGCTTCCTGCCATTATTCCAGTTAAAAGCCTTTTGGAGGGTGAGATGGTGAAGGGGAAGGAAGTGGTGGCAGAACAAAGGGGTGCAATGCTGCTGCCATTCCAAAGGCATTGCAGCTCCACGGGCTTTAAATATTTATAATTATTTTTCTTAGCTCCTGAATTATGAAACACTGGGTGTGTGGTTTACTCTGCAGGAGCGCCTGAGTTACATTTTTTTCTGAATGAACAGGGTGCTGTAAGCATTGCCGGGGATTCATCCCGTGGAGTGGGAGTGCAGCCCTGCCAGAGCCGCTGGCCCAGCCGGTGTCCCTGGGGATGCCAGAGCTTGTTCTTCAGCTCCTGGGGCTCGGCTGCAGCTGCGGCTGGCGCAGCCCGAGCAGCGCACTCAAACGAGCGCAGCCGGCAGCACCGGGCGCTCTGCTCGCTTGGCACGGCGCTCCCCGCGGCGGTCTCAGAACGAGGAACGCTCAGGGCAGCTCCCTCCCGTTCTCATGGCAGCTCAGATACCTGTTCAGGCTCACAGGGTTAAAGGACAAAGGCCAGCTAAGAACTTGGAAAAAAAAATCCATTTCCTCATAACACTTTGCACTATCAGGCAGTATTTAGCTCTTGTTTCTTCTACCTGGCTGATTTCCATATATCCAAGAATAAGAACTCCTTTGTACCTTGCAAATAGGATGGAGTTCCAAGCTGTGGCTGGTTCTCACTTCATCCTGTTGGGATTCACGGTGAATGCCTGATGCTGTGGTATCAGGGAATTACCAGGCTTTGCCTGTCAATCACAGGGAGCTCCCCGTTTGCTCTCCCTATTCTCTTCATGGTTACCTGAAGCTGCTGGGTTTTCTTTCACTGTAAATGTTACTTAAACCCAGATGGATTTACAGACTCCCAGTCCTGGTCCTGGGCACAGGCTCCTCTCCAGCACACATCCCAGAGGTGTGTTAATTAGACAAGGGGGCATTAATTAGACAAGGGTGTAGTGGCAATAACACGAGGTGGATGTTCAGTCCTCCCACTCGCTGCCTGTGAAGTGGATCAATAAGCAATTCAGCCATTAGAAATAAAGCTACTCCTATTATCTGCTGATCAATAATTCATTAGTCTTGGACGTACCTGCCTTGGAGCACCTCTGGAAGGAGAGAAGCTTCCAGCAGGCAGAACATGGGCAAGTCAGGGGATGCAGCAATGTTTTCCCCTCCAATACCCCTGTGAACCATTGGTGACTGAGGACAGTGGGATTTTCTGCACCCCAGGTCTGTATCTATGATTAAAATGCAACACCGAACAGATTTTTATTATTGCATATGCCCAACCTCCCTGTCCCCCCTGCCCTCCTGTTTCTGCTCTGCACTGCCCTGACTGGAAATGTTGGCAGTAATAAATGGCTGGCAAAGCAATTATACACATTAAGCTGAGAAGTTTGAAGCTAGGGTCAAAACTATTTTCTTTCTATAATTACATGGAGGGTAAATTCATTTTGCCAATAAGAGTGACACAGAAGGTCATGGTGAGCAGGTGGTCATGCTGTCCCACTGGGAGCTTCTCTGCAGCCGTCGTTCCCTGTGTCCCAAAATCAAGGTGTTCAGGTGAGCATTTAACTTGAACACTGAGCTGTGAGAAAGCCCAAACCTAGGCAAGAGCTCTTTGCTTCATTTATGGTTCTCTTTCTGCTTTCACACTACTTCCCAGCTTCTTGAGTGAGTGCTGAGCTGTCCGTCCTGCTCTTTGAACATGAGCCAGCCCTGAAACAAGGGTGTTCAGTCTGAAATCTTGTTTATTAAGCAGTAATGGGGTTTGTTACTCTGTTAATGCGCCGTATAAAAAAAGCTATGAAAATCAACTGCCAGGTATAACAACCTGCTCACTTCCAGCTGAATTGTCTTGCCTGCTTGCAGGGAACAGGGACAGGACAAGGGGAAGTGGCCTCAAGCTGTGCCTAGGGAGGGTCAAGTTGGGTATTGGCAATAATTTCTTCACTGAAAGAGTTATTAAGCATTGGCCTGGGCTGCCAGGGAGGTGGTGGAGTCCCCATCCCTGGAGGTGTTCAAGGAGTGAATGACAGGACGTGGCACTCAGTGCTCTGGGCTGGTTGACAAGGTGAGGGTTGGACACAGCTTGGTCTTGATGGTCTTGGAGGTTTTTTCCAACATGATTCCTCATGCATCAGGATGAGATCTGGGGCAGCCGCTGCTCCTGGAATTGTGCAGTGCACCGGAGAAGGAGGAGGAGGAGGAGGAGGAGGGAGGGACAAAGAGAAGGAAGAAAGCGTTCCCAACCTTTCCAGACACCGTGCTTGTGCCAAGCCCTCACACAGGGCAGGGCAGCAGTCAGAGCACAGCTCCAGCGCTGTGCTTGTCCTGGATGGGGGTCCTGTCTCCCCAGGAGCTCTCTGCTGCAGAGACAGAGGCCCAGCGTGACACATTCCCCTCTCTGGCGCTGCCACCACTTGTGTCTCAGCTGGCTGGTGACCTCCTACTGTTCTCAGAGTTCTTGAGTTAACATCTGGCAATACCTAGTGAAACTGCAGTTTATTAATGGCTTCCATGCAACATTTACAGTAAAAGAGCATTTCCCACAGCTGTTTAGATTTCAGCAGAGGCGTGTGCAACCTTTCTGTGGGATCCCCAGGGCCCCACTACGGTAACAGCATTTGATAAGGAAAATTCAAATCGACTCCTTTCCATTTTCCCCCTCTTTCTTTTTTAGTTCACAGACCATGAAGGAAACAGATGGGAGTTAAAGAGAGATTGGAAATGACAAAGGAAGTCTAGAGACATTTATTTCCACTCAGAACAAATTAATTAGTATATCTGGGGACAACTGATTAAAGTTCCTGACAGAGAAAGGGAGCTAAAGCACCATTCCCTCCCTGTACAGGGAATGCTTTTGCACACTCCGTCACCAAAGCAGAGCGACTGGGGGACCCCAGCACAGGCAGGGCCAGGCTCACTGTCCACGGGATGGGATCTGGGAAGCTGTCCTGGAATGGTTTGGGCTGTGAGGTACACTAAACTCATGTCCTTCCCCACTCACCATGGGCAGGGACACCTTCCACTATCCCAGGGTGCTCCAAGCCTATCCAACCTGGCCTTTGATATTTCCAGGGATGGGGCAGCCACAGCTTGTCTGGGCACCCTGTGCCAGGACCTTACAACCCTCACAGGGAACAACTTCTTTCAGCCACTCTGCTTTCTAAGCTCCCAAGGCACCCAAAGACTAGTTTTTTTCCCTGCTGAGTTATTCTGGGGTGTCTTGCCTGTTAAAAAAAAAAATCAACTTTTAAAAGACGATCGTTTTTCTCTTTGATAATGGGCTTTCTCTCCTTCCCATTTATTTCACATGACTGCCAAAGGAGAAGAGAAATAAAGAAAGAAAGTGTTAGGAGAGTTAAACCTGAAGTCAAAAGGAGAAGCAGTGGGAGAAAGACTGGGAGCAGCCTTTAATCTTAGAGATGTTCCATCTCAGGTGACTGCCCTTCCTCTTACCAGGCAACTAAAGCCTTTATTAGGGAGCCCTTCATTAAAACCCAGCTCCGGGGAGCTGCTGCTGCACCAAGCGCCTCTGAAGCTGCAGCAGAGGAGCATAAACACCATCAGGTCTTAAGAAACACCTTTAATGGGAGTCCCCTATCTCAGGTGCTAATTGGGTGTGACACTACAGGTCCTATCCCGTACAGCAGCAACTGTTCCGAATTTTGGGAGGCTGGTCAGCACCCAGGGCTTTGCAGCTGGCTCTGGATTTCACTCAACTTCATTTTACGTTCGTTTGGGTATTTCCAGGCAATTTCTGCTTAATGTGCTTATGGCTCAAGGGGGCACAGGAAGGGTCTGGTTCGCTCCATTGAGGATGTAGGTGGTAGTTGCTGGTTACCCTGCTGGGATGTGCCACAGGGACGGCAGGTGCTAAATGGGGTTGTGGAGAGCTTAGCATGAGCCCCTTGTTCATGACAGATATCACATCACCCCCCTAAATTAATTAACCCAGACTGCCCTGCAGGGAAGAGCCCTTGTAGCACCAGAGGTTTGTGTTTGCAAACCCAGGCAGAGCAGGGGTTTCCATCCATGACTGCCGGCTGGGATGTAAGATCATGGCTACAAAACAAAATGAAGCTTTTCAGGATTCCCAGTGTCCCTTCCCGGTGCTGCTGCAGCCAAAGGAGGAGAGTGGTCCCTGACCTGTAACAGTTCCTGAGGCCATCACTCCCACAGGGTTATGATGCTGATGCCAAGGTGGGCAAACTCCTCGTGCCTGTCCTGGGAAATGACAGCATAATGAGCCATTTCCATTTGCTGTCTCCTAATCTGGCTGGAAACATCACAGCACATGGCAGCAAAATGCTCTGTTTAAATCCATAATGACTCCTGGCACTATTCCTAATATAAATCAAAGGGGATGCAGTTATGGGAGAGAATGTTTTTATGACCCTATCTTCATATCGTCTGTCAAAAAGACAATTTGGCCTCTACACTGTTCATCTATTTTTGTCCAGACATGTGCACTTGTTACTTCTATGCTATCACCTTCCAAATGGTGAGATTTATTTTTTTCCCGGTTACCCTCAGGAATTACTTCCGTTCCCCTGGACGCTGTGGATGGGTGAATAATGGATACACATTTATGGCCTGATGGAAAAGCCCTAGGAAACCCACTGAGTGGGTTGAAGATGGCACAGAGTAGGGTGGTAAAGCCTTAGCATTCCTGGCCCAGCCTGGCACGGGAGCTTCTCCAGCCAGGACACAATTACTCAAGATGAAAGAGTGAAGTCCTTCCTAAATTAAATATGTATTTGAAATCTGTAATTACCGAGCTGTTTTCAGCAGAGAATGCTGTCTGCTCCTACTCATTCCCACTCAGTGGTCCCTCAATTTGCCACCGTTGCCGGGCCTAAAGAACCTCCATTATTCTGTACTCTGAGGGGACCTTTACCAACACCCCCATCACTCCCCACCTTTTTCTCTATAGCTTCTTCTATTGTCCATGACATGCAAGTGAGCATGGATGTAGCTCAGCTCATGATCACAAAGAGGGAAGGAAGAGGATGAGGGAGGGAGAACGTATCAGTGTATGTATGTGGGGATCTCTTTCTCAATAACTTCTGTTTAAAATTTGATAAACTCTGTGAGAATTACACCAAGAGAATGCAGTATATCTGCTTTGGAGGAAATCTTCCAGAGGTTGCAGACATGGGAAGTGTGGGTAGGACCATCTCTTTCCCTCTCAGGGAGGGGAGGGCACAGGAAGGGTGTCCTGGGGCTGGATCAGTTTGTATCAGTGGGAACTTTCTCTTTAGTCCAACCGTATTTGGAAATTTGCGGTGTGCAAGAACACAAAAGCAAAAGGAAAACTTTGCTTATGAAGCATTTCATGCCTTGAGTGATTGGATGCTAGAACAAGGCTGCAGGAATGAGCAAACATCCTGATCTAACCCATGCATGGGGAGGGCACACAGACCTTCTGCCACTTCCCTGCAAGAGCAAGGCATAAATCAGTTTGTCGGCACAGGCAGGGCTAAGCTTTCCCTTGCTTGCAAAAGGGGAAGCAATCTCGAGGTGGGCCTCTAAAAAAAGCTGTTCCAGCAGACTAACAGCCTGAAGCTGCTCTGTTCTTTCCCTCCCATTCTGTGAAAATGCCCTTTGGGCATCACATTGTCCAAGTGGAAATTTGCCCATTTCTCCTGGAATAGAATCTAGTAACAGTTCTGGCAAAACTTCCCTGCGCCTGTGTGTTTGCAAAGGGACACCAGGATAGACTCACATCCTTCAACTTCTGCAGTCTCTGTTAGATAGCAACTTAGATATGGAAAGCATGAGGGAATCACAGAAATAATGATTTCTTCAAAAAGATATAATTTGGAAACAGCTTTTCTATTTCCACTTTATTGGGTATTTTTAGTTGAGCCACTGTTCTTCTGGTGTTGATCTAAAACCTGTTTCTTTCACGCCTAAGGAGAGAAATTCTTTATTCTTGTGGCCATAGAATTCAACTTCAGAGGTCACTTACTGTTTCCAAGTTCAACACACTTTGGAAGGAATCTATATTCTTCTCCTATGGTTCCTGGGCATGAAAGCAATCTCTAAATACTCAGAGGATGAAATGAGGTCAAACCTGCAGTTCCACACAGTTACTGCGGAGGGAAGCCAGCGCTCCAATGCACTGCTTTGTTTCTGTCGAAGCAGTTTAGAAAACAGCAATGGGAAATTATTTTGCAATAAATAGAAACTTACAAGCACAGATGGGCTGCAGCCTTGGGTTTTCCTTCAAGCTATTCCCCTAAAAAGAGATTGGGAATTGCAATTGGCTGCATTAAATTGGTAGGTGAAGGACAAGATCTTTCACATACAAATTATTACAATTGCATCGTTTACAAATCCCTCACATGCACTAAAGCCTTCAGGTGTCCACCAGCATAGGACTTGAGCCTCAAGATTTCCCTTTGCAGGTGGGTTAAAATGGTGCTCAGAGGTGGGAGACAGCAGCCAGCACCTCACAGCTCCTATGGAGCGGGTGCTTTTCTCTCTCTCTCTCTGAGTATTGAAGCAGGAGCAGATAAAGTGCTGCCAGTATTAGTCCACAAGTGGTGGAGCTGAGCCACTTCCTGGTGATCCTGGAGGAAATACTCTCCAGTGCATCATCCAGGGCTGGCTCGGGTGAGCAAGGCCAGACCCACTCTCCATTTCCCAGGGCACGGTCACAGAATCATTATCAGTAAGGTTGGAGGAGGTCTCCAAGATCATCAAATCCTGCCTTTGGCCAAATGCCACCATCCCCACTCAGCCATATCGTGGATGGGGTGTCCCGAGCCAGCGGGGCTGCAGGGACACCCCTTCACCCTAATGCTGCACTTTGTGGGGCTGGGCATGACCCTGGAACTGCTGTATCAAAGCATTTCCATTTCTCTGAGCTGTTTATCTGGAAGCCTGCATTGTGTCTGAGGCTCAGTGCAGGTGTTAATTACACTGTGCTCGTTTCTAAGGTGGGTATTACAATGCTTTCCCTGCTTCGGCTAGGGGATTTTACAAAATTGTTAATACCCCATTCTGGAGAAAATCGAGCATTCTCAATGTTCCCCAAAACGGGTTTAAAAATTTCACACAATTCAGCATTTGCAGGGGTTGCAATTAGCTAAGCCAGTGCAGAACCTCCCAAAATAACCAGCTCCTTTCTTTTCTGGTGCTTGTTATAACACACAGAGACTGTTAGACGTTTTCTCACCATCAGATTGTAGTTAGATTCAATTCATATAATAGAGGACATAAAAACAGTTTCTTTTTGACCCTGTTCTTACAAAAACCTTTCTTTCCTCCAGCCACCTGCATTTGAAGTAGCCTGAAATACTGATAGAATTTTGCTGTATGAAATCCAGGAAAATGTCAACATTCATGGAACATACACCTGCTTAAGTTGTCCCTTTATGTGCCCAGAAACTCACACCCTTTATAAAGTTAAACTGAAACACGAACTAGAATTTATGTATATATGGATATACATACACAGTCTACGTTATCTCCTGCATCTTCCATTTCACATGTCAGCAACTCTGTATAGAAAAATATTGTGTGTATAAAGAATCTTTGCTCTGACTGTAAAACTGCAGGTGTCTCTGGGTGAGAAACATTATCTGTTTAACTGTGCAGAGCAGCACTGCAAATCCATATAACATGAGACAACATTATTACATTGCTGTTTCCCATGGAGTTTGGGCAGCATCCTGTCAACCAGGATGCTACTAATTTTCTGTATAAAATGACAGAATTTGGGCAGGGGTTGGATAAGGCTTAATTTCTTCCACAGTATTCCTGGAAGTGTTCAAGGCCAGGTTGGAGGGGGCTTGGAGCAACCTGATCTAGTGGCAGGGGTTGGAATGAGATGAGCTTTAAGGACCCTTCCCACCCAAAACATTCCAGAATTCTATATATCCCTTTTCTTGCCGAAAGGGTTATAAAGCCTTTAATTGCCTAAAAACCGGCTTTTTCCCTTATTTGGGGGAAGGCGTGGCTTTCTGCGCCCTCAGACTCATGCTGTGCTGTCTCTGATACAGCTCAGCAATGCTGTCTGCTGAAACCATAAAGTTTGCTTCCAGGAGCTTCCAATTTTTTTTTTTTTTTTTTTTTTTATCTGTCAGCCCAGAGTTTTGACCAACAGTGAAAAATAAGCTGTTTAAAAATAAGTTTAAGCAACTCTGTATGTGTAGCTCATTGAAGTAAAAAAATTGGCCACTGCAGCTTCAAGATCTTTGTAATTAATACACCTAAGTGATTGATTTGCCTCAAAACTTTGTGGCAGAAAATCTATTCACTTGTCAATCAACTCAAGAAGAGCTGCCATTTAAAAAGGACTAAGACAGATGGCGCCAATGAATTGTGCCACAGTGAAATGAAGCCGGGAATACGACATCAATTTTTCTCTTTCATCTACACTGGAGTGTCACCATGTTCATTTACAGAACCTGTGTGCAGGGCCATGCACCGTATGTAAAACGACTGGCTGAGGCTGAGGGAGGGGTAAGAATTCAGTAACAAATTACAGAAGGAGATGGAAGCAGAATGAGAAATGCTGTACCTGAGATACGGCTTGCCAAAGGCCAGGTCCAGAGCGTCTGATGGAAAGGAGGAAGCTCAGCGCTGCTTCCCAAAGCTGGCAGCTCTGAACTTCTCCGTGCTCTTCTAAGGCGTGGGATGAAGCTCTGAAGAACTTTCTAAAACCATGTAAAAATCTGATTTGTGAACTCCAGTTAAGTTCCTCAGTACGACATACACAGGGGTGTCTGAGTGTGACGTGCAGCAGCAGAGACTGGTGGGGTGTGACCGAAGGTCACTTTGGCTTGATGACAAGTGGTGAGGCTGAGACGTGCTGCTGTCACCCACCAGTCTCCCACCTTTGCTGGAGCACTTTGCGTTGTGACCTTGCTTCCACTGGTACTGCTTTTAGGAGGAGACAGACAAGTTCAAGAGCTTTGCAATGTCTTGGTCTGTACAAGCAGGTACCTGCCACAGCTCTGCCATACCTGGCAATGCAGTGGAGGTCCCACAATCGTGGAATGATTTGGAAGGACCTTAAATCTCATCTCGTTTCCCCACCTGCCATGGACAGAGACACCTTCCACTATCCCAGGTTGCTCCAAGCACCGTCCAGCCTGGCCTTGAACATTTCCAGGGATGGGGCAGCCACAGCTTCTCTGGGCAACCTGTGCCAGGGCATCACCACCTTCAGAGGGAAGAATTTTCCTCTCTTTCAGTTTAAATCCATTCCTGTCACTCCCTGTCCTTGTAAGAAGGTGTAAAGAGAAGTTCAGAACTTGCTAGATGATGGGCAGAGCTGAGCACCATCAGGGCTCTTTGATTGCCACCTGCTTGTTCTGTGTGCCAATGCTCATCTCTGCTGGCATCAGAAGGGACCTCTCTGGGCAGCAAAGTTCATCCGACTTCATCCGGATTCTGAAATAGCAAGTGAATTTCCCCAGCTTTGCATCATTGAAGCTCCTGTCAAAACAGTGATGAACCACTTTTGCTCTTACAGGCAGCTGGGATGGGAAAAGCAGCGCCAAAGATGGGGATAGATTTACGGGAAGTTATTCCAAAGTGTGAACCAAAGCAAAGTTCCTTTCAATACGACACTTGGAGTTTCCAATAAAAGCACTTTATCCCATGAAAGCAAGAATTGCATATAATTAAGAAGTGCAAATGAAGGTGTTTAGCAAAGTGTTTTGCTGCATTTCAAAGGGACATACACGCACAAAATCATCCTTCAAAGGCTGCCAGTGCCCCAAGCTTGTGGGAATCTGTCTCTGCCACCTGCTACCCACCCAGCACAGAGCTGAGGGTGTGCATACGCACTAATTGGTCTTAGGTATGGTGGCTTTTTTTTTTTAGTAATTCCTTCTTTCTCATTTAAGCTTTTTCTCTTTCCAGATGAAAACAAACTGCATTAATTTCTTCTGATTTAGTGGAACCTCAGGTCTGTTTACACTGACTCAATGCTTCTTAATTTAAACCCAGGACAATTGTAAATTCAGCTCTATTTGCAACTGTTCGGATTTTAATGTTAGCCTGAACATTTCTGCAGAGGATGCTGAGCACTGTTTTCGTTATAGTTAGTGATGCAAAAGTTTTGGTTCTGCCAGCTACACTTCTAATATTTTATAATCAATAACCAGATAAATAATAATGCAATCAGGATCCCCTTTGCCTGTGATAGAATAGACAATATCCTGAGAATGCAAAGGTATAAACCAAGTGTTCTGACACTCAGTGGAGAAGATATTCACAGCTTGTGCTGTATTTTGCCCTGTGATACCACAGAAGAAAGCAAACAAAATGAATTAAAAGGCTGAAAATTTTTTATGCAAGGGCATGCATTGATAGGACAAGGAGGAACAGTTTAAAGTGACAGAGAGAAGGTTTACATTGGATATTAGGGAGAAATTCTTGACTGTGAAAGTTGTAAGGCACTGGCACAGGTTGCCCAGAGAAGCTGTGGCTGCCCTATCCCTGGAAGTGTCCAAGGCCAGTTTGGAGGGGGCTTAGAGCAACCTGGGATAGTGGAAGGTGTCCCTGCCCATGGCAGAGGGGTGGAAAGGGATGAAGTTTTAAGTTTCTTTCTAACTCAAACCATTCCTGGATTCAATAATAAATATTCCTAGCATGCTTTCAAATCCTTGCTTTCAAATTTTCTTCAGTGTGAGATGGTGTGGCATATTTAATATCAATTGCATGCTCCTACTGCTCCAGGTCACGTGTACAGGAAGCTGCTTAAAATTTGGAGCAGACGCCTCCACATCAGCCCTGCCACTCCCAGAGAAGTTCCCATCTGAGCACAGAAAACTTCAGTGGAAACCACTGGATGCTGATAGTGGAATGTGATGAGAAGAGTCTCAGCCCGGAGGATGGCTTTTTGCTGCCAGATGAGCAGGTGCACCTGGAGATGGGCAGGCTCCAGTGTGGGCATCGCAGCACGGGCACCACCAGTGCTGGCCCCACTGTCGTGGGCACCACCAGCGCCGTGCCCAGCTCAGGTGCCTCATCCTAAAGTGGCTGAAACCTGTAGACCAGGTTGCTCCAAGCCCTGTCTAACCTGGCCTTAAAACACTTCCAGGGATCCAGGGGCAGCCACAGCTCTGGGCGACCTGTGCCAGGGCCTCACCACCCCCACAGGGAAGAATTTCTTCCCAAAATCTAATCTAAACCCATTCCAAGGTATTTTACAGCATCATCTGCAGAGAGAATGAAGCTCCCAGGCAGACTCCCAGCCTGATGAAGATGCAGTTCAGCTCAGGCTTTAATGTCCAGTGTTCCTCAAAGAGTGATGAACTTTGAGTGGGTAACAGGGCAATTTCTTCTCTGGATCTCATTTGGGCCAAGAATGACAAATGTAGCTGTTAATTTAATTGTCAGCTGAATTGCCTTTTGCAGAGCTGGCCCAAAAATCAATGCATGGAGTTATGTTGGCTGCATGCATGAGAGTTATATATACCCCAAAAAACCCCACGCCTGCTTTTAGTCAATTGGAAAACAGTGTAAGATGATAATAAAGCCTGAACTCAAATAGGTTGTTTAGCTGAAATATCTGTAATTTAAAATTTGTGTGTTCCCACTTCCACCAGAGCAGAAATGGAAGGTCATGTGCTACAGCTGGGAGCACAAGGATGGGGCAGGGGAGCCTGGAGAGTGACAGTGAGCTTGGTGATGGATCTCCTCTGTGGCAACTCACGTGGGGGGCAAGTCCCTGCCTGAGTGGGGAAATGTCCCCAGGAAAGGGCTGCGAGTGTGAAGTACAATCCCTGGGGAGCTGCGTGGCACTGTCTGCTGGGTGAGTTTTAATCCCAGAATGGTTTGGGTTGGAAGGACGTTAAAGATCATCTCATTCCAACCCCTGCCATGGGCAGGGACACCTTCCACTAGACCAGGGTCCAACCTGGCCTTGAACGCTTCCAGGCATGGAGCAGCCACAGCTTCCCTGGGCAACTTGTGCCAGGGGCCAGGGTCTCGCCACCCTCTGAGTAAAGAATTTCTTCTAACATCTAATCTAAATCTCTCCTTTTTAGCTTAAAGCCATTCCCTCTTGTCCTGTCGCTACCTGCCTGTGTAAGAAGTTGTTCTCCCTCCTTTTTGTAAGCCCCAAGGATGCCCTTGGTGCCAGCAATTCTGGGAATTCTGGCCACCTGGCCAGGCAGGACCCAGCTGGCCTCCCAGCTCTTCCCCAGGCTGGTTGTTCCTTGTACTGGAAAGATGTGGAGACACCAGAACTGGTTTGGCTTTTGGGTTTATTATTTTCCATGAGCAACATTGCCCATGTTTTGTTGCTTGAGCAATTTAGATTGCTTAATTTGTTTCAAACTAGTTACTTCTTCACTATGACAGCAAGGTTACTACGAGCACAATTTCAAACAATTTAAAAAAATTGATATGGAATACAGTCCTTGAGCTTTGGACCAGATTTTTGCTTAATAATTTAATATAGAATTAATGTGAACCCCCAAAGAATCACAAGCTCCCTCCGGGAGTCCAAATGGGTTTCTCTCTGAGCATCACTTGCATCACCCTTACTACCTGAAATGTAATGTAAGGCCCAATGTGGTATGAAAATGCTATTTTCTCATCAAGAGCACAATGTCAGAATTATTTTCATCCTGTTCTTTAAGATACCTGTGCCTTCCCATCCTCAATTGAATGTCAGGTCACACCGAATATCCAATCAAAGATGAAGCTGTTTCAGATCCCATTTCACACAAGCGTGGAGAGGAATGTTGAATTTTTATCACCTTAATTTTTTGAATTGAAACATCTAGATATATCTGCAGACTATATAACCTGAGGAATAACCTGACATATCCAGCCCATGGAAAAACAGAGCTGGGGCTGCCTGCACCCACCACCACATCCTGCCCCAAACAAACCATGCACAGCTCTCATTGCCTTCTTCATCCACTATGTTCCACTGAATTAAGCTGCAAGATTAAAGCAATAAGAAAACAAAATTGAAACAAGTTGATGAGAATGCAAATAACATCGTTTGTAATTAGATCTTTTGTCTTCCTGTTTCATTCTCTGCTCCATTATAGTCTTTCCAGCTTTTGTGTCTCCTCCTCATCCTTCATCTGAGTTTTTTAAAATCCGTTGCTAAGCTCTGGATAACACATCTGCATTATGCAATCCTCAGAAAAATAATTAGCCTGAAGAGGCCATGGCACCTTTCCCTAGCATCACTGCAGCCTTGACCTCTGGTTTCTGACAGTGACATCCCACAAATACTGAAGGAATCAAACCTGCTGCTCCCAGGGCACTGCAGGCGGAAGTTTTACCCCAGAAATCCAAATGGGAGTGTCTGGTGGTGTTGGAAACCAGCCTGGATTGTTCTGCCAAGGCTGCAGGTAAGGCTGGAGAGCAGCTGGGGGAAGATGCAGCTCCCAGCCCCATATCTTGTGCTCCCCCCAGCTGACCCCCCGTCCTTCCTGGGCTGGGAGGGCAGTGCTGGTTTGGAGTGCAACACCCCCAGAAGTGCAAAACCTCTTCAGTCCAGCTGTGGTCTGTGAATTTCTGTTGTCACCCCAGGAAGAGGCTTAATCACCCCAAACCCCTGGTGTTTGAAAAGCATCACCAGCGCAGGGACCTGAGCTGACCAACGGGGATTTGAGCAGGGACCAAGGGAAAAAGGAGAGCAGCACTCTTCTCTCATTGCAGTACACAGAGTAGGCTTGGTTCAACTATCTCCCAAGAGCTGCCCATATTTGCCTTGAAGCCCAGCTTTTATAACCACATGACAGCTTTATCAGCATCCTATTCCAGCTCCTGCCCGGCTGGTTTTATCACCAACACAGCTCCCATTCATTCCTACCTGGGTGCTGTAACTGTGGCTGGTGTTTTCTGATTCATACTTTTGGTTTCCCTAAATTGGATTATTTCAATCTGAGGCTGCAGACTGTTCTGGTGTAGTCCTGGGCTGCAGTTCAGTGTAACACACAGAATTTTTGGCTGTGATCCCTCTTACGGGTTATCTTCATCCACTTCCTTGCACAGTAGGTTGAGTTACAGCTCTACAGGGAGCTCTGCCCTCTTCATCCCGCAGGAATCCTCCTCCTTCCGTTTATAATTCTTGTGGTTTTGAGCCAGCCATGGGGCTGCAGGGTTGGGGCATGTCCAAGTCATGTTCTTAACCCAACTCTGAACTTGCTTGTGAAGAAAATGCCACCAGGTTAAAATGAATTTTCCCTTTCTGAGTGGAGTTGCTCTTGGTTCTGCTGTGTCAGCTCACCTCCCATTTTCTGCACTGACAATAACCCCATCCTGGGGCTGATCCTGGTGGGACTATGTCAAGATCCCAGCCCTCATCCTGCCACTGTGCAACTCAGTAAATAGTATCCAAATGTTGTTTTATTGGCATATGTACGCAGTAAATAGACTTAAGTATTTGATTGAGGGAAGCAAAATGTTTTGCTTTGCATGCTCCTTTACAGGAGTTAGAGTTTATTTTTAGTTTGTCATTGGTAATTAAGAGTGGAAATTACTGCTTCTAATTCATCATTTTATTGTCCTCTGGCTCAAACAAGTTTCTGTGGTGTCAGGGAATTTTCCATCTGTGCCGTGCACTCACATGGGTGAGAGATGGTGTGGAGTTCACTGTGTAAAGAACCATTAAAAGTGACTCCAGGAGTCAATAAGCTCCCAGCTTCGATTGTGTTATCAGTATTGATTCACTTAAAAATTATTTATCTTAATCCCAGGCCTGCGGCTGCTGTTGGTTTAACCCTTTGGAGGAAGCAAGTTATGGAGGCATCTGCCTGGCTTCCAGGCTGTGGGAGGTTTTCTCCATGATGAAATTTCTTAGGGATTTTCTGCTGTGCTGACCCAAGTGCTTTTCCCTGATGACTGGCTGGAAGCTGAGGTAAGTGGCAGAGCAACTGGTACCTCGGTGCCATGGGATGTGAGTGTTGGTCCCATCCAGGGCTGGAAGGGACTGGAGCATCCCTGTGCCGAACCCGGCATTCCCTCGTCCCCCACCCGGGGGTGCCCATGACTGCGCTGATTTCTCCTAAGACATCTGTGTGTGCCATTTCTCGGCTTGGCTGTGCCCCTTCCCTCCCCTTAGCCTCCCACACACCTTCCTTCTTCTTTGACTCTCCAGTATTAAACACTAGTTTCCCATTTATTCTCAAGAAAAAACATTCTTAACTCCTAATAGCTTTCCTAAAGCCATAAGCTGCTTTGTCTGCTGTTTAATAGGGAATCAATATTGTTGTAATACAATGAAATTTACATTGATTTGTCTCATTTTAACTGGCAGCTAAACCAATAAGGTATTAGTCCATGTGGTCCTGCCAGGAGGTCCAGTCAGCTTCTTCAAGCCTGACGTGTTTCTCTTTGCTAATAATTAATTACAAAAATCCGGCATAAGGTTTGGAAAGGGGGTTAGGAACAATTACTACTTGCAGCACTTTTCTAAATTAATGCAAAAGTGGAACCTATCAAACTGAGATGCCTTTTAAATGTGCTGGCTCTGGCAGGTGCAGGCTGGACAAGGACATCCACCTTGCCGAGTCATCACAGCATCCCAGAGCAGTTTGGGTTGGAAGCAACCTTAAGGCTCATCTCCTCCTAGCTCCCCTGTTATGGGCAGGGACACCTTCCACTATCCCAGGCAGCTCCAAGCCCTGTTCAACCTGGCCTTGGACCCTTCCAAGGATGGGGCAGCCACAGCTTTTCTGGGTAACCCGTGCCAGGGCCTCACACTCAGGTGGGTCAGCAGAGTTTTGTGGAGCCCATGCCTTGGAGCCATCAGTGAGTGTCCAACATCCTGATGATCTTACACTTACACTGACTTTCACCCCAACCATCTAATTGCCGTAATTTCTGCTCCCCTGATGCGCATCCTATTCTTCCACTAAAAATGTGGGTTTAGGGTGAACTGCCAGCTCTAGGGACAGGGGAAGTCTGTATGAGAAGCGGTGCTGCTCTGCCAGTCTCAGCCCTGCTCTGTGCCTACCACAGCACGGGCAGCAAAGTGTGGGCTGGAGATCTGAGCCTGAGGTGTCCGTGCCGTGCTCTGAATGCCTAATTAGCCAAACAGCTTCTGTAATTACAGCAGCACAACCTGCTGCAGGAATATCCCCTAACTGGCAGCTTCGGGGAGTCCATTGTGCATCCCTGTGGCTCGGGAGGGACTTGAGATCACCCGTGAAATGCCACACGCAGGGGGAAAGGGCAGGGCTCTTGTTGCTTTTGGTTCAACAGCTGGTGTGGATCTACCAACAAGAAATCAAAAGGTAAAATGGACTTCAGGCCAAGGAAAAGGGGTGCTTGTTTCTGACTCAGGGGACTGGGAGCTCCATTTCTCATTCTAACAAAGTAGTGATTAACTCAGAGGCAGGAGGGACTACTCCTCTGAGACAGGAATGCTCCCAACTGCAGTTTACATGGGATCTACAGTAATTCTGTGGTATTAATATAATTACCAGACAATCCATTTCAATAACATAGTCACAACCCGTATTTCATTCCTCAATTAGAATTCTGATGAGAACAATTTCTAAGCCATAACCTCCTCACAAACCCCCACTAAAAGGAGATCAATCCAGTATTTTCTCTCACCATGTTAAGCCAATTAGCCAGTGGCTATGGAGCAGAAAGGATTTTTCTTACTGGCTACTCATCAGCACTGGAAAGAGAAGTTTCAGGGGAAGAACATCTGTCTCTCCAGAGGCCTTTTTTTAAGATTGAGTGATTTCTCCAGTCTCTCAGTTCTGCCTTGGCTCTGCTTTCCACCTTCCTGCACTTCTACAGTGTTTTCATGCTGGTGATGACACCAGGCTCGATATGTCCTAAATTTAAATAAATTACATTTCCACCTCTCCAGGAGATCACAACATCATGCATGGGATGAATCCCGCTTACCTCAGCACTGGAATTAGGGAGCAGAAATCTGATTGTTTGCCACAGGAAAGCAGTTCAGAAAGCTGCATATTACACATTGTCATGTTATACATGATGGCTTTGCGCAGCAGTCCTTGGGGATTGTAATGAATAAAATCTTGACAACATTTTCTCCTGCATTAATCATTTTAAGCTGATCCTACAGGGTACAAGGGCAAATTAAATTCTATTTGCAATTTCATGCATGATGCCTGGCACGGCCGATGCCTGAGCCAGCAGTTTTTCAGTAAGACAAGCGTGTAAGCAGCAATTATGCAGTTACTTTCTCCCATGTGCCAACTCTCTTATTACTGACAAATTTATAAATGAAAATGTATGAATGTTATTAAACTCACCTTCAAGGAGGGAGCAAATTAAAACGAATAGTTTATAAGACTGTATTTGAAGAAAAACTCCACATTTAATGGTTAAAATGATAAATGAAACTTGTGCCTTCACACTCTGCAGGGACCAGGAGGTTCTGATCCGACCTGCTGGTTCCAGCACCCAGTCTCACAGCTGGAAATAGGCACAGGCACAGCTGGCTCCAAAGGGATGGTTATAGCCTGCCCTGGGGTGAGACACCCTGTCCCCAGGTAGGGCTGCACAGGCAGCTCACAGGGAGCACAGGGATGGGTCTTCAGCCAGGTGGGACTTTTCAGACACTTCTGGCTTCTTGTAGTGATTCCAGTATGCTTCCTTCTTCCTTTTTAAGCCATAAATCACAGAAGGAGCCTGTTGAAACAAGGCTGACGCAAGATGAGCTTTGTGGCAGGGGTTTGGAACAAGATGGTCTTGAGGGTCCCGTCCAACCCAAACCACTCCACGACAGTATGAATCCTGTGCTCTTACAGTGCACAGCCCCTCACATCCTTTGTTCACCTCTGCTCCTCCCTCCCTCTCCCTTCCCTGTGTGTCATATTTATCCCTGTAATTAGGTCAACCAGCTCTGCCATGCATTCAGGAGGGCTCGTGCCTGAGAGATTATCTGTGTGACCCCGCAGCAGGACCCTGGTGCCACTGGCGTTGTCACACACCCCACAGCAGCTCTGTGGGACCCATCCTGCCCAGACAACCTGCAAGAGCAGCCGTGATTGTCAGATGCCTTGGCAGGGAAGCCACCAGCATGTGGAAGCCCCCCAAGGTGCTGGGGGGACCCTGCCTGGCACAGACTCATCCCAAGGCTCCTGTCCCCTGTGTCCACCTGCCCCGTGGGCGCCTGCTCTCTGGTGTCAAGCTGGTCTTGTACCACAGCTGGAATAAGACCTTTTTCTGTGTCTGTGGGGAGATGAAGAAGTGGTTTCCCCCCTGGGAGCCACAATCTGTCATGTACGTATTTTTGTTGTCTCCTCCGAACATATTTAGAGGATTAGAGAAAACCCACATCATACAAGGGATTTAAAGGTTATTAAGGGGGAAATACGTTTTTCAGCACCTGCTGACTGAAAAGTGTGCAGCCAAGTGTTTTAAATACCCTGGTGCTATTATTCATACAAAATGCCTTCCTTTTATTTTTTTCTTTCTCATTTTTTTTTTCCCAGTGTAGCTGTAGTCATCACTCAGCCTTATAACTATAATGGATGGTTGCTAGAAGCTTTCCAAACAAGGCACCACCATAAGATACAGACAGTTAACCCACATCAATTCTCTATGGAAATTTCATGTTGGGGCCTTTAATTCGCTCCTTTTGAAATTATTCTGATCAGTCAGTGCATAGGGCACTGCTGTAGGGAAAAGATTGAACCTGGAACAAAGTGGAATGAGATTTGAAATAATAAAAATAAAGAAAATACACAGAGGAGAGATTCAGGTGCACTTCCAAAATTCTAATGAGCTCATTTGCAGAGCTAAAAATTTCTCAGGGACTCCAGTTGATTCAAAGAGAAATATATTTAATTTAAAACAACTCACTTCAGGGAGCTCTGCACTGGGAGGAAATGTATTAAATAATTGATCAACCAGGGAATAAGAAAGAGGGGAAAAAAAAGAAAGAAAAAAGAAGGGAAGAAAGGTACCTGGATGCTGTGTGACCTGGGGGGTGACGCCTCTACCTGAGGGGTGAGTGACATTCTGAAGGGGTGACAGGGCTCCCAGAGCCACCACAATGTACCAAAGGCTTGGTGGCACCAGCCAAACCAGGGACACATCCCTGTCCCCCTCCTGCTCTTCACCTCATCCCACTGGAGTAACACAAGTTTTGTTACATTTCCTTCCAGTCCCAAAGTCACAAAGAGACACTGCGTCCTGTGTGGCCTCTGCTGTGGGATTGGTTTCCTTTCTGCTTCATTGGGTGTTTTACAAAGAGCTCATAATAAAACAAATACACTTCATCCCTTCTCCTCAGCAGCTCTAAGGGCAAAGTACGATGGAGCTGATATGAAAACACACACACTGATATTTTTTCTGTACTGGCTTGAATTTGGATGTAAAGTGGAAATACACATTTAGTGCTTGGCTGGGGCACTGCTGTGCATGCAAACAGCAATTAAAACCTGCAGCCAAATGCCATAAATCCACCAGTGACACAGTAAATGCTGTTAAAGATGGAAAATGAAAAGGAACTGCGGCATTTTGTAAGAGTAATTTTGTTCAGGCTACGGTTGCTCTGAATGAAGGGTAACTTCTAAGCACTGCTTCACTGCACTGAGGCCAGGCTGTGAGTGCAGGAGGCTTCAAAGCCAGATGGGCTGCTCTGGCACAGGGATGTGCAGGGCAGCAGGTGTCGGGGTCCATCAGCCCATGGCCACCAAACGCTCCCTCCCTCTGCAGGGAGGTTCTGAGCAGCCCCGTCGTCCTCGACAGCACTGCCTCTCTGCACACTCTTTTAATGACTTTTATTTACGTAGCTTCCCCTTATTCACCAAACCAGGAGATGGCACAGCCTTCCAGACAGGATTCTTGCTGCCAGCAGCAGGGAGTTGGTGCATTGATACATGACAGAGTTAAGACCCATCTCTTCTTCCTGCAGACTTTGCCCACTCCTTGTTGGGGAGCACCCAGACACCTGGGCTGGAGAGAGCCTGTGTGAGTGCTTGCTGATGTCAGGAGTGAAAAAAGGAGCAAAGCAGATGGATGCTCCTATAACCTCAAATAATTAAATCAGAGGCATAAATGTAATTGTTATCCATTTAATTTTCTCTTGACTGCGATATTCCTGCTCCATAAAACTGAACGAAGGAAACTGATAGACCTCAGATCATGGCTCTGCCCAGCAAAGACTGCTCTGTAAATCACAAATAAATGCTGGTTGCTTGGAGAAAAATAACTCAAATTGTATAACTCAAATTGTATAGGGGATGGGAGCAGGCAGAGATGGAACTGGACGTATCATTTTATTTGTCTTACTAGCAGATGATGAAGCCAGTTTTTAATTAATAGGTAAAAGAACCAGAAGGGCAAGAGGGAATAGCTTCACACTGACACAGAGCAGATTTAGATTAGATATTAGGAAGAAATTCTTGCCTGTGAGGCTGGTGAGGCCCTGGCACAGGTTCCCCTGAGAAGCTGTGGCTGCCCCTGGATCCCTGGAAGTGCCCATGGCCAGTGGACAGGGCTGGGAGCAGCCTGGGACAGTGGAAGGTGTCCCTGACCATGGCAGGGGTGGCATCATTCGACAAGTGGCCTGGCACCGCCAGCACAGTGCTGTGGTCTGCTCTGTAGCAGGGTTGGAAGGGAGAGGTTCCAGGGAATGCTGAGGGAGCTGATGCACACCCTCTGCTGAACGGGACTGCACTGCTTAGCACGGGGAGAAGCCAGAAAATAGCAAAAATAATCCCCAAAATTCACCAAAAACCAACAAAATCAAAATCAAAACCAAAGCTGCCATCACCACCACCAAAAAACCACCAAAAACCAAACCAAAGAACCGAAGGAAGACAGGGACAAACAAAAATCTTCTTGCACTCTCTAGGAAACATCCGCAGAAAGTACCCTGTGCACAATTGCTCCTCCTGGAGCCAAATGCATCCCTTGGAAAAAGTACTGATTACATGGAAGTGGACTAACAAGAGGCACCAAGGAAAGCAGTTAACTGCTTATTGTGCTTTCCTTTGCCCGGCCCCTCGTGATTTTCTCATCAATGAATAATTCAACAGCCACTGACACATGAGTAACGCTCCTGATTTGCATTGAGCATCATTCATTAGGAAGAGGATGAAAACCTCATCTATCTGCCAGCTAAGACCTTGGAAGTGTCCAAGGCCAGGTTGGACAGGCTTGGAGAAACCTGGTCTGGCGGGAAGTGTCTCTGCCCATGGCGGGGGGTAGAACTGGGTGAGATTTAAAGGCCCCTCTATTGCAAGCCATTCCACGACTGGATGATGAGGCTGGTTCAATTTCTTGTCCAGGACCTGGAGGCACAACATCTCCTTCTGTGGGCAGGAGGGGAGCACCGTGCCCTGATCCAAGGGAGTCCCCAACCCACGGAGAGAATTTTGGGACCATTCAGAGCTGGCCACGTGTGTCCTCCAGCCTGAATCGCCATGGCAGGGGTGGGAGCCTGCCCCTCCAAATCCGCCTTATTTCCAGCATCAGCCTTTTGGCGTTATAAATCACTGAGGGCTACACAGAGCTGATAATCAGATTTACTGACGGAGCTTCTCTGTCTCAGAGGTACAACTAATCCCTTTTAATCCTTTTCTTAAACTCATTCTTACAAGTGCTTACAACAGACTTTATCTTTCAGCTTTGCATCTAATTCTGGTTTCCAAATATGTTTGGGTTTTTTTTTGTTGTTTTTTTTTTTTTTTCAAGCAAGCATGTAGCTAGCTCTACTTGTTATTTCCAAATGGCTGAAGTGGAACATGCTTTACAATTATTCCACTGCTCTCTCAGCTCACGCATCATCCCGAAACACGCATGCAAACATACCAAAGGGGCTGGGAGAGTCATGGACATGGAGTTTGGCAGCAGCTTTGCTGTTCTAAAGGGTATGTTGGGCATGGTGCCAGGGAATGTTCAAGCTCCAGGCTGGCAGAAGGGAGGTTTTTAGCTCAGGGATAATTTTTAGGAGAGACTGGTGGTTTGTAGTGTGTGATGCACTGTCAGATTTGAGGCTTGACAGTCCTGGGGCTTCTTTTGTTCCTTCTTTTGTTATAGCTGGCAATAATCTCCCAAATGGAAAAGAAATCCATTTTTAACCTGTCACCAGTACTAGTGAAATCAAGCTGAGCAGGGGCAAGGGAAGGAGCAGCCTCCTGCCTTCCCACCAACAGCAGGTGCTCCTCATGCCTGAGCAAGTGACCTTTACAAGTGAGGTTTAGATTGGATAGCAGGGAAAACTTCTTTGCTGGAAGGGTGGTCAAGCATTGGAAACAGGCTGATCAGGGGAGTGGTGGAATCACCATTCCTGAAAGTGTTCAAAAAACATGTAGATGTGATGTTGAGAGACACAGTTTAGTGGTGGACCTGGCAGTGCTGGGTTAATGCTGGACTCGATGATCCCAGAGGACTTTTCCAGTCTTAATGATTCCATGATTCTAAGTTAAAGGGGATTTAGAAACTAGTGGACAAAAAATAAATCACCCATTTCCTTTTTTTTTTTTTTTTTTTTTGAGTGTGCGTTACAATCATTTCAACAAGCAATGAGATTGTTCTCCTGCGAACATCTCCTCCTTGCATTCCAGCTCCAGTGCCCAGGCACTTTTTGGGATGGCTGCAAATTATATAAAAGCCCAGCCTGAGTCACACCAATTAATCTCTGCATCCGCAGCCCCACTCACTCCTCTTTCCTCTCCTGCATGTGGGCTTCCAATCAACCAGCTCAGCCTGTTCCCATAGAAACTGAGCAGAACATCACTACAGAGTCAGGCTGCAAGGGCTTTTTAAGTTCTCATCAGAGCTGTATTCCACCCCTGGGAAAGCCAAGCTGTTTGCTGTGGCTGGGGACAGCCACTCTGCCTTGGCTGCCAGCACAAAATGGGACTCAGCAGCCAACAACCCCATGCCAGCACCCGGGAAGCTCAGGAGCTGCAGTTTGCTGTCAATATTTACATCTCATTAATCTATTCCAGCTGCAGATGAAGCAAGAAAGAGAGAAGACAAGGGAGGGTAAAGCCAGGGATGTTTTTTGGCCTATTGGCACCAATGTTGGTTCCTTTACCAGTATGTTAAAAACTATTTTCATCATCTCCTATGAAGATCTTTAAGGTCCCTTCCAAGCCAAACCATTCTATGATCCTATTATTCTAAAACTAGCAAAATTGCACATCCTCTTCCATCTCTGCCTGTTCCATGACTGTGTCCGATCTCTGTGTAGGTCTGGGCTTGGTGCCAGCTCTTGGTGCAGCAGGAAGATTGGGGCAGTTCAGCCTTTCTGCATCCCACCGCTTCCAGAGCATCCCTCCAGGGCTTGAGCCAGGCTTGGTCAGCAGCAGCAGCTTCCCAGTGTTTCTCAGCTGGGGGCTCCAAAGGGCTTTGGAGAATGGAGCTGATGACCACTCACGGAGCCCTTCGCACAGGGAAATTGAGTTTAAGGCCTCCAGTTAGGGTCACAAGTTCTTGTGAGGGAAGGTCTTTGAAAGATGATTCTGAAAAATCACTGTCCCTGGGTTCCAGGGGATCCCTTCACATAAGGCCAGGCAGAGACACCCAAAAAATCCCATTCCACTGGGGAGAGCAGCAAGATACCAGCAAGTCTCAGAGCTGCATTTGGTAAGAAACCTTAGATCTTCTGCCTGGAGTTTCGGTTTTCTGCTAATATAAATATTTACTGGCAATTTTTCCAATTCCATTAATGACAGCACTTTGTGCAGGCTGAGTTTCTTAAGGAAATACTTAAAAAATCTCCTTTATGTATTTAAATAATCTCCAATGCTTTTATTTAATTTTTTTTTTCCCCGGGACTGGAACTCCTGCACATATGGCTTTGCTTATACAACTAGTTTGATTAGATTTTACATTTCCATCTGTAATTTATAGTAAATTGCCTACAGATTCGTTAAAAAATTCATCCTTTAAATATGTCCTGAATAATTTCTTCCATGCATTTTATATATAGAACAAAAGCAGGGTCATTCTGTATTTTAAAGGGACACCTACTGATAAGAACACGTTGCATTTTTAGCAGTTTAAATGCAGGATATAGAAAACGTCTATCTTGTTGGGACTTTAAATCCCCACTAATAAGCATTTCAAGGAATCAATCAGTACCAAGTCAATGAACAAGAATTGCTTTAATAAATCTAGAAGTGTCACACTCTAAGTGAATTGCACATTAAATGAAATCTGATTCTTCATTGAATGTATTGATTATTGTCATTAAGAGCAGATCTGCTCCTCGTGGTGAGCAGGGGCTGACAGGATGACAGCACTGCTGAGCTGCAGAGAAAGGATGGTTTGTGTGCCACCTGGGAATCAGAATCCCAGAACAGCTGGGGTTGGAAGGGGCCTTAAAACTCCTCTGGTTCCATCCCCTGCCCTGGGCAGGAACACTTTCCCCTAGACCGGGTTGCTCTAAGCCTCGCCCAGCCTGGTCTGATCTGAAGGTGAGCTCCATGCACATCTCCCTGGCTCTGGCTGAGAGCCCAGGGGTAAAGCAGGAGCTCGTCCCCAGGACGGGGATGGTGGAGATTGTGGGATAGAGGGGATGGCCCGCACCTCTGCTCTGGACACAGCACCCTGCCCTGCACTGACCTGAACCACCAGCCATGACTGTGGCAAGTTCCTAGTTCATTGCTTGCACGCAGATAACGATTGCAAAATAAAATGTTCAACTCACTGCCCTTGCATTTTCTTTAACTCCTTTAACCAGTTCAGGACAGATATTTCATATATATTCTCCCCAAAAGGCCATTTTCCAAAGGTTTGATGTAAACCAAACTATTCCAATATCTGATTTATACGGCATGTGAAGTTTCTAACTGAAAAAAAAAAGATGATGGATTTCTCAGGTGTCTTGCTGATTTATTTGCCATGTGGCAATTGATTAGTCATGCCAGCAACTTCATAAGTAACACAATTAATTCTGAAGTTATCCTCAAGTTATCCAGGTCCTGTGTCACTGATGAATATGTGATGGGTCTGAGTAATGGGTTGTCTGTGAACTTGACTGACTTGCAATAAGTCACCAAGCTGAGTCGTAAATCACACGAGATGGATCTGAGCACATCGCTGAGTCACAAGCAGGTGGTTAGATCACACACATCCCGATTTATGGGCTGGTGAGGCGGCCTCTGCTCTGCCTCATGGTTCGGGAGCAAATGTCAAAGTGTAAATCTGGGGTGCCAATATCAAACAGCACCTTCCTTGGGGACAGGCAGCACCCACAGGCTGAGCCTTGATGCTCCTGTCACACACGGGAGCACACTGGAATCAGCACCAACATCTTCTCCTTGCAGAGGAAAAACTCCAGGTGTGCCTCAGGTCTCTGTTCTCACTCTCCTCCTGAGGTACCGACTCCACAGCAAGCCTGCCTGGTGCTGGCAGATACTGCAGGCTATTAATTAAGATGTCATTTACAGGCCCACTGGGTAACCTTAATTAAACTATAAAATGGCAAACACTAATAAGAAAGATCATATTCCTGTGGGGGGTGAATCAAGCACGTTAACCTCCTGGTGAGGAATTCTTTCTTCATCTGACAGACAGAGGAGACCTCACAGCTTGATGCATGGTGTCCTCAGGGTCACTGCTGGGCTGCTCACGGGACACGCTCCTCCTGCACAGCTGTGATTCCTCCTGTGGAGCACAACTTGATGCATAACTCCTGCAGACTTCACACTAGCACAGGGATGGTCCTCAGACCTTTCCTCAGAGCATCAGACACTGCTTTCCAGGGGCATCAAGATGGGGTTCCTTTCTCCTTGCCCTTCTCCTTTTGAGGATCTTCTTCTCTTTCTGTTTATTACCACAGACTGAGGTGGAGATCAGCAGAAACTCTGAGCATGTACACAAAGCTCTTCTGTTTGTTTTTCCTTCCTGTGCATCGCTCCAGTGCTGTTACACTAAACACTCATTTCATATTCCCAGGAGGTGAGGGAGCTGCCATGAGAGACATATTTACATCTGTAAACTGCAATCAAAACTAATTAAACCCAACACAAATACTGATTAATAGAAGGGGGAATCTGATGTCAAGTCCCATGGCCCTATCCCAAATAACAGTGGCTTCTTTTTTAAGACACAGATTTGCTTGTTGTCTTTAATTCCCAACATCTGGTGGCACATCTCCAGCTCCTGGCTCCAAGGCAGCCGTACTGCCTTTGGAAGTGATACAGGGAAAACCATCTGACAGCCAGAGCTCTGCCTGAAATGCAGCTTCTCTTTTAAAACTCACCGCTGGGACACTACAAAATGACATAAGCTCCATCCTTGTGCTCATTTTGCACCAGGCCACTGGCTTCATTTTATTTCATTAAAGCTGAATTTATTCCAGCAAAGCAGTTAAAATATTAATTAAGAGCCTTGCTGCCTTTAAGAGTCTTGGATTCTTTGCTCCAGGCATCGGCTTTCCAGATGAGGTCTCAAACGGAATGGGTGTTAACAGGGGAGATGCAGGTGCAGAAACAGCTCACACTGGAGTGAGTGGCCACACCAACACCTCATCAGCAACCCTGTGGTGAGCACAAGCAACAGGAAAAACCACCTGCACATGGACTCTGTAGGAAGAGCACAGAGCATGACACTTGTGAAACACCTGAAGTACATGCAGCACTGAGGGGAGCTTGGGGGAACGGTTCTCAAGGGGGAAAAAAAAAAGCCAGTTTGTTAAAAAAGCAAGTTATTGATTATTGCAGAGAGAAAACAAGCAGAATCACTGGGTGGGGTATGAGTGATGGGTATTTCTAGGAATATTGATTTGAAAGTGGTGACTGTGGCATCAATCATCAGCTGTGTCCTGGCAGACATGGACCCACCTGCCTGAGCACCAGCGATGGGACCCCCAGCACCCACCCTGCCCATTCCCCCTGCTGGGAATCAGGGAGGAGCCAGCCTAGAGCAGGAGGGGCTGGGCAGGTGACAGAGGCAGGCATGGGGACACCGGGCAGTCAGTCCTCAGCGCTCCTCTCCCAGTCCCAGAGGAGGCAGATTAGTTCTCTTTTATTCCCAACATCTGGTGGCACATTTCCAAGTCCTTGCTCCGAGGCAGGGATGTGCCACCGACAAGTAGTTCATGTCTGCGAAGAGCCGTTATGACACTGGCTCATCTGGCTTTTCCCTTCACGACGAGTCTTTATGGGGACAGTGCCTGACAGTCACTATTGTCACATCACAATTTTTCCACAGTAAAAGGCGACTTTCCCCCGGCAGCCAGTGGGGATTTCATTGTTCAGATAGTGTGAAATCCTTCTTTACGAGGCCACTTGCCTTCTGGTCTACAAGAAGGGCCTTTTGCAGCATCCAGCACGCCCTGTTATCCCCAGTACTATTTGTTAGAGACAGACTGTCCTCCCCTGGCCCAGAGTCCTGCTCCATAGGTGCTGCTCTTGAGGATTTAAAGATAAAGTCAGGGATGCTGCAGATGAGGATTTCCAGGCACTGTAGCCACAGGTCGTTAATATTCCCATTTCTTGCACAGGATTTTAAAAATATTTCCTGGTGGGAATGAGAGGTTTGCTCTGCTTGCACTTCTTGGGCTCTGCTGTGCAAGGTTCCTGATTCGAAGTGAAACTGGAAAAGCCAAACACAAATAGTAACCAAACCCTGAGCAAACCCCAGAGTGCTAAAGCTCAGTCCTGCCTTTTCCCAGGATCTGTATCAGCCCTGAGAAAGGCAGAGATGGGGCTGAAGTGGGAGGGATAGCCCCGTGTTGGGGCTCTGCAGGGGCACACCTGGGTGGGCAAAGCTCTGAGGTCTCTTTGCCATCAGCCAATATCAATCTCCTGACACTGGCATCAGTGTTCAGACACCCTGCATGGCGAGGGCATCAGCTCGCAGTAACCAGTGTCAGTCTGATCAGATAACGTTGATATTCCACTGTTCAGCTCAATTTATTAACCCACTATTCCTTTCAAACAAAATATCACATTGCTTAATTGTGTCTTGGCTGACCGTTTGCAAATGCCACCGGATATGGAGAACATGACACCACTGCCTTTTGCCAGGCGCTGGAATCAGACTCTGTGTCACCCTCTGACAGGAGTACCGTAAAACTTCAATAATCAAATTGGGTATCAGTCACAAAAATTGAGGAGTAATTTGTCAAAGTCGCATCTGGGCTCAATAACCATTTGGAGATGACTAAGTAATTAATCAATAATGTGTTCTCACCTTTTCATTTCCCTAGGCTCCTGTGACTTGCACGGCAGAATGACTGGAAAACAACGGACTGGGTTGTCTGGTGGCTTCAGAAATGTTGGTTGGTGTTTACAGGGGAGTGGGTTCAGTCCCACCTTCCTTCCTGCGTGGCACCTCTCCAGCCCCGTCCCGGGGGGGCTGCACCTCACAGTGATGGGTGCTGATGCACAGACGCCCCGGCCAGGCCACCACACAGGCCAAGGCATGAGCAGAGGCACCCTGAGGGGGATGGAAAGCCTTGCCTAGTGCTTGTGTTCCCAGCCAGACTCCTGGATGGAATCCTGCCCAAACCCTCTGGTGGGATGGTTCGCCTCAGAGCCAGACACAAGCTGCAATTCCCCAATCAAAACCAGGCTCTTAACGTCAATGCCCACCCCATAATTTAAATAACTGTTTACCAGAGATCCCGTTAGTCTAAATTCTTCTTTCTTTGCTTCTGAAAGTGCACCCTCTAATGCAACCCCAGAATAACTCATCAACACAATGAAAAAATTTACCCATGAGACTGAGTTGCTACTTCTTCAGTGCCATAAAAGTGTTAACTTCATTAATAAAATAGTCAGACTTGCAGTATCACAAGGCTTTCCAACTCGGAATCAAACACTTTACATTTATTGCTCAATGTTGGATTCACTGAGCACATTGTTGAACTCACTGAAAACTGTGTTAGTAATATTAAATAATTAGTGATATTATTGCTGTTGCAGAGCTATAACCTGGGCAGAGTCCAGATTATTTAGAGTTAATTATCTTCTGCCTGCTTAAATAATTTATATTTTTATTTCTCTGCTATGTGAGAGCAGAAAACCCTGAAGGAAGATTGCTGTCCCCAGCACAGTCATGCATGTACCCAACGGGGGATATTTCAGAAAGACTCCCCTCACCAGGCAGTCACAGTCTCATCTTCCTCCTCCTCTTCCTCTTTGTCCCCCTCCAGGTCAGAACAGGTAATTTTGTGTGTCCAGAGCCCAGCACTCAGGCCCGTGGTCCACCTGGATTCTGGATGGATTTGGCACCCCTGTGTCCACTGCAAAGTCAAAATTCTCTTCAAAACCAAAATATTCTCAACTGGGTTCATGGATTCAACACATTGTTTGGCCTGGAGGGTGGATTCAGTAACTTATGCATGATCCTGGCTTTCTAATAAAAATTTCATTATTATGACTGATTGCGAAAGTTTTTGTTTTTTACATTTTGTCTTTGCAGGGAATTTTAAACACTAATTTTGTCCCTAGGTGCTGGTGCATGTAATAATCCTCCTGTTCCATATTCATGTCCTCCCAGCCTTGCAGTTCCTGCACAGGAACTGTTTTCAGAACTTATAGAATAAAGTCCTTACAGAACAGTCCTTACACAACATTTATTATTGGTTTTAATGAACATGGTCTCGGCCCCTGTAATAATCACAGGATTCCCAGTGTATTTAAGTATTATTGTACTTAAATAATTGATTGACTTAGAGCTCACTAATATGAATACATCCAGGAGTGTTTAATAGGATCATTACTTAATCCTGGCTCTGTGCACTATATCATGTCACCAATAAATCAGTTGTGCATCGCTCTGCCTGTAGGATCTCACTCCTGGTGGCTCAGAGGACTGGGCTGGGCTGGGAGCATTGCAGAGGAGGTGGCACAAGGGAGGTGGCCAGTCCCACTTCACGGGAACCCAGGCGAGCTGGCTGGGGAGGGAGCTGAGACCAGAGTAAAGCACATCATTAGAAGGAAATGGAGCATGTGCTAATTTGTCTGTGTTTTCAGTTAGCAGGCATTTATTAGGGATGTCTGACTTGCTCATATCCAGGTCAGCCTGTTAATACATTAACCTCTGGTGCCACTGATGTGCACAGGAAAAATCCAAACCACAATTCACAGGGATTTTACAAACTGCCCAAGGCACTCCCTGACCATGCCCAGGACTGGCAGCTGGAGGCACTGCTGGTTGCCACCACAGCATCCATCACCCCGACAACGGAGGCATGCTGAGGCTCCGGACTCTGGGGCTCTGGGCCCAACAGCAGGGAATTGGGACCCCTGTGGGACTGGGAACAGGGGCCTGAGATGCCATGAGACAGAGAAGAGGGAATTGAAACTATTCTGTGATGGGGAGTAGGGGACTGGGCCCCTCTGAGACAGGGCCCAGGGTGTTGGGAACCCCGTGAAACAGGAAAGAGTGGGTCAGGACCTCCAGGAAGCAGCGGATGCTGAATGGGTCAGGAGAGCCAGTGCTAGATGACAGACTGAATGCTCTTGCAAATGTCAACAAAACCATACACATTTTTGCATTTCAACCTATTTGACCCATTAACTAACTGCAAAAATTCTCAGTAATCCCTAGTAGATGAGCATGAGAGCAGACCTATGGTCCAGGCTAATCCCTTTATTTTGAAGCAATGCTATGGAAATCAAATATCAGCAGTAAGTCGGGAGATTAACAAGCTGGGAAATGCACAAATTAAATTGCATCCTCCCTCTCTGCTCTGCCCCAGCCAATGGCTCTTTTTCTACTGTGGCCACTGCAGCTGCCCCAGCAGGAAAACAAGGCTAGAAATCCCTTCATAAAAATGAGCCTCTATTTAATCCCTGATCCAGGTAGTAAGCAGAGTCTGCCCAGGATGAACTCGTGTCCGTGCAGCCCCTCATGTCCATATGCCTTTCTCCTGGGGAGGGGAGAGCATGATTCTATGATTCTGTGATCTGGCTTTGCCGAGTGTGCAGGGGTCCAGATGTGGAGGTGGGCAGGAGAGACACATGGCACTTGGAACTCCTGGGTTTTCCTGCCAGCTTGGGATGGGAGTCAGGGATGGGGTTTTGACTGCAGCAAGATGGGACATGGGCACTGCTCTCCGGTGCTCTGCAGCTCTCCCCAGGCTGTCCCATGTCACCTGCCTCAGTGTGGCACAGACGGACTCACCCTGGACAGAAGAAAATATGCAGCTGCAGAATTGTAGAACCATGGAATGGTTTGGACTGGAAGGACCTTAAAGGTCACCTTGTTCCATCCCTGCCATGGGCAGAGACACCTTCTACCAGACCAGATTGCTTCAAGGCTCGTCCAACGTGGCCGAGAACAGTTCCAGGGACGGGGGAGTCACAGCTTCCCTGGGCAACCTGTGCCAGTGTCTCACCATCCTGTTCAGCAGTGACTGCTCCAGGACCGGATGGGTCCATGAGTTCTGCATGGAGGGCTGTGCCAGAGCCTCTGGAGAGAGCTGGTGTCTCCCAGGCAAGTGGCAGCAAGGGCCAGCATCCCTCTTCCACACCAGCAAATGGTGGGTTCTTGGGGATGTCCTGTGCAGGGCCAGGAACTGGACCCGATGATCCTTGTGGGTCCCTTCCAGCTCAGGATATTCTATGATTCTGTGATCCCCAGGGATCCTCCTGGGGCCCGTCAGGAGTCAGGCTGCCTGCAGCAGGGCCGGCTCTGCCCTGACCCAGCAGCATTGTTTCTGCCCTGACTGTCTTTATTGCACAGTGGCATCTGAATGAATATTTTATTCATTCCCTTAAGAACATCTCCACAAATGCACATTTGAATAAAACATGAGGATGCATTTTTGGAAGAGCCATCTAACACTTCAAACAGCCCCATCATAGTGTATTAACCAGAGAAAAGACTGTGCTGTTGTATTTTTTATCTTGGTGATTCTAATGGGATCACCAAGATTCCATCAGACATGGCATGCGAGGCAGTGGGGAAGGTGCCCAAGGCCCCACGTCCCTATGGCCACGTGTGCCCACATCCACAGTGGCAGTTGTGAGTGCTGGAGGGATGGGGCAGCATGTCTGGATGCTGAAGCCATTTGCTCTACATCCCCAAAACAGGGATATATCTACTTACAAAAAAGCCAGAGAGGGAGAAAAAAGAAAAAAAAAAAAGAGTAGAGTTTCTTAGTGAAAGGTATTGGTGAAGTAGAAAGAAACCTGACCCACGGGCACATGTCCAAACACACAAGTGCCAGAGCAGCCACACGCACCGGCCACCTCTGTCAATCCTGTGAGCTGGACGAGACAGATTCTGCTTCTCCTCTGATAAGCCAGTTCCAGGTTTCTCCATTCCTGAGCACGGCACAGGAGTTGCACAGAGATGTTTTTGCATAGCTGAGGTGGTTCTAACAAAAACCTTTCTACTTCTGGAAAAGACAATGCTCTTCTTGTTTGAATTCATTGAAAAGCAGCAATAAAGCAAATGGGCAGAGAGGAGCAAGAAGAGCAACCGCAGGAGGGTGGAGGGGGCAGAGGTTATAGGGAACAGGAGCCAATTAAGCCCGAGAGGAGGAAATTTAGCACAAAGAAAATGTTCCTCCAGCCCTAAACTGGACTTGAATTCATCAGTGCAAGCAGCCACCGACGGCAGTTCCCTCTGAGATGCCACAGGAGCAACACTTGCAGAAGTCACAAGGGTGGCACAAGTTAGAGCAGCAAAGCACCAGGGAAAGGGAACCAGCTTTTGGGGAAGAGGACAGAGCAGATGTGGCCTGGATGCACCATGGCTGCGTGAAGGAAAGGGCACCAAAGATGTGACCCTTGGGGGCATCACCTGCCCCTACAGTGACACAGAGTTCACCATCCAGGAGAGCACTGCAGCCCCAGCTTGGACAAGGTGAAGTCCCTGTGAACAGCATTCCTTGGAAAGCTCCTGTGCTGGAATGGCTTGGCATCACTGCTGATGGGTAGCATTGATTTATAAAGCAGAAATAAATGAGCCTAGTCTGCAATTTCACTAATTTTGTCTCCCATTTCTATTTGCCATCTTTCAGCATAATGCTGGGTGGTTAATTATGTTTCCATCTTATTTCTCTGATAATACTGCACCTTGTACTGCTCAAAGGGTTTCATTTTACCTTTCATTTCACCTCCTAGCACAGCTCTAAATTTAGTCAGCTTGTAATTTGGGGGTATTTTATGCATTATGCTTTTAGTATTTGTAGGTAAAATGGAATCCTTGTCTTTTAATTCACTCTCTAATAATTCTTCACTAAGTCTTAATACAAAAGACTTTTTTTCCCGAAGACTAATTAAATGGGGTATAATTATAATACCCAGGGAGATGATATTGAAAGTACATTAACTGTGACAGTTTCCTCTGACTAATCACCCCTCGGGCAGCTTCAAATCTCATCTGTGCAAGCTCCCAGTCAGTTACTGCACAGATGCGCCAAGACAGAACTCGGCACAAGACTTCCCCACCAAGACAGGGTGGATCTGGGACCCTGATGTGAGAGCTTGGGCTCTGCAAGGTGCTGATGCTGCTGCAGGGGCTGATTTGTCCTTCAGGGACCAGCCGTGTGTTCACATGTAGAGAGAAGGGATCAGGATGTCCGAGGTCACTGGGGACCTTGCAGGGGACCCCATCACTGGGGACCATGCCTCCCCTGAGACAGAGACAGGGCATCAAAGTCCTTGCTTCAGCCCAGAGATGTTCCCATCACCATCACCATCGCCCTCTTCCTTGGTTTATTACTCCTGCTAGGACTGTTTGTCTGCCTGGCCAAAGGAAAGCATTGAAAATACAGTGAGTGGAAGAAGGGCAGAGGGCCAGAAGCTGTGGCAGGAGCATCCCTCCCTGGCTGCTCAGGAGTCAGAGGTAACACCAGCAGTCTTGCAGGCTGCAGCGTTTTCCTTGGAAATGCATTTACCTGCCAGAAGAGGAGCAGCAATTTGCAGTATTTGTGTACTCTGATGGTGCGATAGCAGCGAGGTCAGCACCCAGCAGAGACACCAAGGGGCTATTTCCTCACTAAACTGTGCACTGCAGTAAGTGAAAAATAAGCTTCAAGGGAACCTATTATGCAGACAATAAAATGTTTTTATATCAATGCAGGTGTCAAGCTCAACACTTCCAAAGAGGGGATCCTTCACCTTACGAGCCAACTACGAAAATGCTCAGCCAGGCAGGGATGCTCCCATCTACAGCCTGGTGTTTGCTACTGGAAATAACAGGTTCCCACTCAGCATCCCACAGCCTGGGCTCTCCGAGGGGACAGGACTCCAGGGGGGGACCTCACAATCACAGTCTGGCCTCGGGTTGGGGACATGGCACTGCAGCAGTGGGGGCTGCACACAGAGGTGGAGGGACAGGACAAGAAAACCTCTCAGCAAAGCCTCCTGTAGAAATTACTGCACCTTTCTTTAGGATCACTATGAGCTAATGAGCCTTTGCTGGCCACAACAGGCTTTCAGCTCTCCTCCAGAGCCACCATTGCACAAGCTGGTTGGGATTGGAATGGCCAGGGCAGAGTCCCCAGCCCCTTCACCTTGGATTCAGCAGCATGAGAAGCACTCCCAGAGCCTCACTTTGCCGCTGAGTGAAAAGATCTTTGGCAGATATTAAAATGAATTTATTATTTCACAGTCTGGTATTTACATCACATCTGGAGAGGGTATTACATACCCCGTTACAAAAACATCTCCATAATGAGTCCTGTGGTGGGAGCCAGGGCAGGAGGCAGATAGCAGCAATCACACCAGTGACCCCCTCACTGCCACGGCCCCCACACCATCTCCAGCTCCTCCTGCACCTGCACATCCCCTGCAGGGTCCCAGAGCGGGCCCAGAGCAGGGCTGGAGGTGTTGCTCCAACAGCCCCAGGGTCCCAAGCACCTCTGACACTGAGGGCACAGAGCTCACACTCTCCCCCACCGTGAGTTGCTGCTCCACAGGAAATGGTGTGTCCGGGAGAAGGTCATGAGCTCAGGGCCAGGAGGTGGTACATTTTTCTTTATTTTGGATTACTGCAACAAAACCTGGCTCAGACTGAGGCCCTGTCTGGGCATTTGCATGCCCCAGACACCCCCGAGCTGCAGACAGAGATCCCCTCACACAATTCTGAAATTCAATTGCAAACACAAGCAGAGACTCAGTGCCTGGAACTTGCATGGTGGAAAACATTAAATTTGTAACCTGATTAATGCAATTACCGAAGAAGGAGGAACCAGCAGCATGCGCCATGGAGATATCTCACCATCCCTGGGGGCCAGGGAAAGCCCAGTGCTCCCAGGGCAGAGCAGCCCCCAGTGACTCGGGATCAGGCTGGAGCTCCTAGGAACCCCAGGGCCAGAAGGAGCCACATGGGGAAGGGTTTCCCATAACCACTGACTTCCCAGTTCCTGACGGCAACTTGGATTCAGCATCTTGGGAGATAGGGAAAGGCGACTCACAGCAATGATTTCAGCTATTCAAGCTATTCAACTATTAAAGCCCATTTTGGAGGCCTGCTGCCTGCCTGCATCTGTATTGTCAACAGCTCTTACATAGTGGTAGTGTTTTATTTAGGAGGATTGGAAAACGAGCCCATTTCTTAGTTGGTGAATGTGTCCACAGGAAAGGAGGAAACCGTGGAGTGATGGGATTCTGGCAGCTGCACTGGGGCCCTGCCTGCAGCCTCCAGGGACGCTGGGGCTCAGCAGATGCTCTGATCCAGTAGCTGTCACAGTCCTGCTGGCGGGTGCAGGATGGGAGCCCTGGAGCATCCCACCCTGCAGGCACTGGGCCACATCCTGCTGCTCAGGGGGGCACCAGGACCCATGCCAAGGCTGGCCAGCCCGTGCAGCACCGCACAGAGGCTATCGAGTGACCTGTGGAGGAGAGGAGAAGTTACCCAATGCATCCAGCTGATTCTCCATTCATGAATTATCAGCAAACAGCCTCAAGAGGTGCAAATAAGATTTGCTCTTTACCACCTTATGGATAGTTTGTGATTTCTGTGCTCTGGCTGCAGCTCCCACTGAATCTGTCTGCACAGGGGACTGAGATGCAAATCCAGCCCTTTGGCACCACTCCAAAGCCACTAAAGTCACCTAAAATTACCAGAAGTCCTTTTGAAAACACGGGTCTGTGCTTCCAAACTGCCACCTCCCTAAGGAAGAGCACAGCACCCAAAAAGAGGTTGGCCATGGAGGGGTCTGCTGGATGAGGCAAGAGAGCAGGAGCTCCCGAGTCCTACTCCCATTCCAGATGGGAATGGTCCCAGTGAGAATTCCAGGCAGCAAAGCCAGAACAGAGGCTTTGGGCTAGGCTGGTAGCTGGGGGAAACCAACCAAAAAACACTAAAAGGGGAAAAAGATGACCAGCTCAATGTAGTGCTGCAGTTTCTGGTCAGTGACGGATGCTCAGGGCTGGAGGAACCTCTTTGGATGTCCATAAAAACACTTCAGCATGAAAGTGCTTTCTGTGCACAAAAGCAATAGCAGCAATGAAAAAAATCCCGACACTGCTTAATACAATAATTTTGTGGTGGGGGATGTGGGGCGAGGAAAATGAAAGCATAAGGAATAATTACACTCAACAGTATGAACAATGATTACAAAATTATGCAACTGATTAACCATGGCATATATGTAATTACTAATGAGTTTGATAAAATTTTAATTACACCTTGTTCCTTGGGGAATTCAGCAAGCCATGAAAATAATAATCGTGTAGTGCTCTGTCACAAATGATTGCCTCAGACGGGGAACGGGGACAGATTCAGGGCTGTGCCACTGGGTTGGGAAGGGGAACCTGCTGCCCCGGGTGGTGCTGGGGTGCAACCTGGACACCCTGGGAGCCCTGGGATGTTACAGAGACATCCCAGGATGTTTGCTCAGGGGTTGAGCCATCCAACACCAAGCCTCCCAGCAAGAATTATCAATTGGAAAAGCTGTGGGATCCACTCAGGGTTGTGGTACGCCTGCCAGCCCCTCCAGCACTGGTGACAAGCGCACAGCCCAGACCCTCTGCTCTGCTTCGGTGAGTCCTTGTCAGACAGTGTGTGCCCTGAAGGAGCTGGAGCGCTCTCCTTCCCCACAGAACTGTGGGTGCTCCTGCCCCAGGCTGGGGAAGGCACAGCTGGGTTTCCCCCCATCACCTGCTGGGGACGTACCTTGGTGGTCTTCACTTTGTTGCCACTGCTGCAGCTCCATCCCGAGAGGTCAGGCAGCACTTTGCATTCCTCCCCGTCGAGACACGGCTCCATCTGGCACCACCACTTCTGCAGCACGATGGAGGCTGAGGGAGAGGAGGGGATCAGGCTGCAGCACAGGGTGTGGCGGAGCAGCTCTGCCCACCTTTGGGTGACATCAGGAGTTACAGCTCCTCTCTCCAGCACAACTCACATCGAGGAGCCCTGGACAAGGAGCTGCTTCTCACCTGCCTGGCCTCACCTGACCCAACTGCTCCACCTGCCTCCGGAACATCCTGTTTTCTCTCACTACCCCAGGGGAAAAAACCTCAATGTCCTCTCTCCCAGAGAAAGTCGGGGGAGCAGTGCTGTTCAATAACCTGTTTCAGGTTCCACTTACAGAGCAAAGGGATTGTCTCCTACTATTGTGCTCTACTGGGGTCTTGTGATCCATGCCTCCGGTTTGGGCAACCCGAGTGGGGTCTCTTATATTTGGGAACAATATGACCTGAGCAGCTGAGGATAACAACCAGATGTGAAGATGAGGTCAGGGATTGAAAAGGATGGGGTTGCACCGTGGGGTACTCACCGTCCACGCAGGAGGGAGCTGCCCGTGTCGTCCCTGCCACCTGCCCCGGGAAACAGGAGCATTTCACCGTCTGGGAGCGCTCTTCAATCTTGTTCTTATTGCAGCACCGGTGAGCGGCGATGACTTCGCACGTGCCGGGCTCTACGTGCACTGGAGGAGGAGAAACAGCCCCCATCAGACCTCAGAGGCCTCAGGCCATCTGCTGCCCAGCGCCTGGAGAAGAGACCCTCGACTACCTCCTGCCCACGGCCCTGCTGGGCAGGAGAGCCCGGGACGTGCAGCGCTGTCCCGGCCTCTGGAATCACCCCAGGGCTGCTGGTGACACACAGGGGTCTGGGCACAGCATCTTCCCAGCCCACCTGTAAGGAAAAGGGGTGGCTCCTCCTCCACACCTCTGGCATCTGAGCTCTTGCTCCTGAGAGCCCCCACTCCCATCCTACCCTCCAAAATTCAGCCCCTCTGTCCATGACCAAGCCAAGAGCTTTACTGAAACTAATGAGCTCATTAGCTAATTGCAGCTGATAATGAGATGCACTTTGCTACAAGAGGGGATGGTGCTTTTGGCTTCAAGCAGAGCACCATCACCTCTGACCCCAGCTACAATCAATGCCTCCACCTCGCCATCACCCACACTCTGCCTGGAGAAGGAAGGATCAGCATGGTGATTCCACCCTGCAGCAGCAGAGAAATGTCACGGTGTTCATCAGCAATCCAAGCTGCTCTGCTGCTCCCCTCCCAGTGCCGTTAAAGTATTAAGGAAAGCAGAAAACCACTGTGTTGGCTGATCACCTCTGGGATCAGAGTTGAGAGCTGGTCAGCATCACAAATCAGTGCTTCGGCTGGATAATGGCCCACACAAGCACAATACAAATCAGCCAAAAAGGGCTGAGAGACTTCATTCCCATGAACCCAGAGATCCCTGCAGGTCTTGCTTAATGAGCACTGGAGGAGCAGTGCAGAGCCACACAGGGGCATGCCCTGGGTACGCGAGCCACGGGCTCCAGAGCTCCCTGCAGCTGCTTCTCCTTTAGCTGAGCAGCAGGAAACTTGGAACAAAATGCATATCAGATGGATGGTGTGTTTAACACCGACAGCAGGAAACCTCCTGAGAGCCTGGGATAAGTTCCAGAGCTTCTGGCATGCTTCTCCCTCCCATTTAACTGGTATTTCCCCACTGCAGCCCTTTTTAAAAAGACACAGCTTATCTTGTGGAACCATAAAAGAACTCTAAGAGCAAAAGGCTTTTGAATCCTGCATGCAAAAATAAAATAAAAATGCTGTCCTACTCTGGTTGACCTTTAAATGAGCAGCAGAACATGGGATTTTTATGGCATAACCTGAAATGACACATTTTGAGTGTCTCAGGGAGCGTGGGCACAGCTCCACATGTTCAGTGTAAAATACTGCTTGCTGGTGGAGAGCTACAAAATGAAGAGAAGTTGGATGCGTGTAAGTGCCAGGCAATGCCCAGAGAACCTCATTTCCCAAAAGAAAAGGTCCCAGCTGGCTTAAATGCCTTTTACTTCTGCTTTAGGTTGAGTGATGAACTCAAATAAGGGCAAAGACAGCCCTTTGATTATCAGCATAAGAGGGTGCTGGGGCCACCTTTATGGGAGCTGGTTCGACATTCCAGCCTTGCTGATCATCAAGATGTCACCGCGTTACACAGGGGATTAAACTGCTGGTGAATCATTCTTCACTGAGGACTCTCCTACTCTGTTTCCAAATGACCGTGCTTGGTTCATGTGGCTCTTTAAATCCAACCACATTCTGCAGGAAGTGGTGCTTCGCTTGGACAGAGCAGCACCTCCTTGTGCTGGGCAGGCACAAGGGATCTCAGGCACATGGTATGATTTGTGTGCAGGGCCAGGAGTTGCACTTAATGGTCCATGTGGATCTCTTCCAACCCGAGATATTCTACAATTCTAATATCAGACCTGGATGCCACAGGGACATGTGTTCCTGGCCTTGGACACTCCCAAGAATGGGGTACCCAGGGCTAGGAGAGGGGAAAGGCAGGTAGCTGCTGGCTGACCAGGTGAGGGAGTCACTCTGGAAGATGTGTTTTGGTTTTAAGCAATGAGGGGGGGGATTACAGGATTAGAACTGCTTTAACTGTCAGGCAAAAATGACAGAAATAGGACAGGGTTAGGTGTGAGGTCAACCAAGAGCATGAACAGTTTCAAATTAGCCCATAAACGCCCTTTCCAAGCAGAGGCATGAAGCAGACAGGAGGTGCCCTGGGACCCAGGTGTTTGCCTGTGCTGCAAGGTGCACAGCCCTGCCAGCAACTTCAGTAACACCAGCACCACCAGCACCACCAGCAGCCACCTCCACATATGTCCTCCCACATGCTCCAAGGAGCCCCCAGCCCTGGCCCATCAGGCTCCTGTGCCAGGCAGGACGGGCACAAAGGGCCGAGCACCACTTCCCAGATGTTTCTCTTCTCTGGACACAAACTTCAACCGTGGGTTCATATAACCTCTCCAGAAAAACACATCCATGCTGCAAAGCAGCATTTCAACGCTCAAAGAGGAAATCTCAAATTCACAGCTGGGAATAACAAATTAACATCTCAGAGCCACAGTGATGTTTTCCAGCAAGATTTTGAGTTCTACATCACTTTACACTTGTTCCATCTTTCTAGATGATCTCTGCAACAAGGGGGATGAAATTTATTTTTTTTCTAATGAAAACCTGAAGTGGAGAGTGTCCACCACATAACAAACGGGTTTTGTGATACTCATAGAAACTCGGGTGGAAAGATTTACATCCACTGCTCACAGAGCAAGAAATATTGCAATAATAGATTCACACAGATGTATCAGAGGTATATATGGATCACTATCTGTATCTCAGATTTTGCTACAGACATGAACAAATTCCTTCTTTAACTCCTCAGACCATCCTGGCTCACCAACCCACTGGTTTTAAATGCCCTATACTGAGTACGTACAACTTCTAACTCCAAGGGGCAGCTTTACAGCCCTATGGCTGCATGTTCCTACCTGTCCCGAAGGAGCAGTCCCATGACTTTCCTGCACACATGGACACCCCAAATGCCAGTCCAACAGCTGTCACAGTGGCACTGGCCTCTTGGTGTCTGTTTGCTGGATGCTGCCCCACATGTTTGGCATACTCATCCTTGCTGCCCAGACCCCAGAAACAGCAACTGAGCTCCTTGAGCCTGTCAGCATTTGCCCCCAGAGAGACGCCCACCTGCCCCTGGTGTGCACCACAGCCTGAGACGACTCCTCTCCCCACCAAGAAATGGGAGACAGAATTGCACCAAGCACCTCATCCCCATGTCACCTCTACCTCAGGCATCCCATGAAGACCCCAAAGTGCTGCCATTATCATGGGGACCCGGGTGATTGCACAAGCATATGACACATGCAGCAAGGATCTTGCCCCCCTACCTGAATGGCTTCTGTGATGATGTGTGGAGGCCAGTGTCAGTCGTCCCCACAGCGTGGTAAGGCAGAGGCTGAGCACGAAAATCCATTTGCTCAGGCTCTGTATGTCTCTCTCACTCATCCTACCAAAAAGAAGAAAAGATATGTGGAGGAAGAGGGACTGAGGAGGGCTAGGAGGTGCAGGTCCACTCACCAATGTTCCTGCATGCAGTGGTATGACTCCTGGACATTGTGAGCACTGAGGTGTCCTCACAACTCTGGGCTGTGGGAACATGGCCCTGGGAGAGGAAGGGATTCACCCACCACCCTCAGATGACCTCAGACTTCATCAGCAGCACAGGCCATTGCAGCAGGACAGAAAGAGATCCCACCAGCAGCAGTACAGGTGAGGGATGGTTACCTTTTACTGGGGATTCACGCTCACATCTGTGCATCTGCCAACCTCAGGTGGGTCAGGTCTTTGCAAGAAGCAGACATCAGCACATCTGAAAGGAGAAAAAAGGACATGGGCAGTGATCCTTGCCATCAGTGTGAGCCACTGTGTCCCTGCGAGTGGATGGGGACACCAGGGAATTTCACCAGCCCCACTTCAGGACACACACTCTCAGGTGCATGAGCATGTGTCCACCACACCCCTGAAACTTCTCCAGGAGCTCAGCCCATAACCCTGCTCACCGCTTTGAACAGCAGGACCTGCAGAGCTGCCCCTGATTTTTACTGCTGAGAGCACGAAATCAGGTCCTTTATAGCAGGTTATTAAAGCAGATGACAAACACTAAATGCACACCCAGTGTGTGTGGGAAGAGGGAGAGTAGATCAGCAGCGAGTCATTCCAGGTTCTGCCTTTCCTGTGCGTGGTTCGGTGCTGTTACTGTTCTTGTGTTACTGAGGTTCCTCGCAGTGATGCCCAAGGCTTGGCATCTGCAAACCGCATGCTGACAGAGGGATGGGCTGATGGTGCTGGATGGGCTGATGGTGCTGGATGTCCTGGGGCCAGCACCCCACGGGAAGCCGAGGAACGGGACAGCTGATGGCCAGTTGGATATCCAGCTGATTGCCAGCTGGACACACAGAGCCCACGGCAGCACCAGGACCTGCAGTCTGCTCTCCCAGGGCGTCACCTCCTTCTGGGGCTGCTCCTCCTTCCAGCACAGAGGCCAAGTTCATGCAACCACACCCTCAAAACTGCATCGGCTACGTCTGGACACATTGATAACCTCTCGGCACCACACTGGCACCACTCCCACTCCACGCAGCACATGCTGGGAAGAAGCCAAGTTCTACATCATCTAGAGCCCCCAGGGAAAAATGTAAATCCCAAAAGGATTTGCATCTTACAGCCGAGTTCTTTAAATATATTCTCTTCACTATTTACAGCACAGCCCTTCAGATGGGAGCAGCTCCAGGTGCAGGCAGCGGCACCAACAGCGACGACACCACTCGGCATCTGCCAAGTGACACGGTGACCTCCCAGCCTCCATCATCGCCTGCTGGGTCTGACCAGGCCTGGCAAACAACCATGTCCTCCATAAAACTTCAGTGCTGGATCACAGCTTGTTAACAAGACACCACAAAGACCAGAGGTGATGACGCTGAGGTTGGGAACTGCTGCCAGGACCAGCAGCAGGTGCCAGGGGTACCCCTGCCCCATGCCAAGCTTGCATCCACAGTCTCCCCCATGGGCAGTGCAGAGTTCCAGCAGGGGACTGGACAAACCCACACCTCTCAGAGAAGAAATCTTCAACTTTCAACTATATTTGAAATTTCTATCTGCTCTGGACCACAAGAGAAAGAAACAGATTCCTCTAATGAAGAGCCAGGACACAACGTGCTGACATTTTTAATCAAAACAAAGCGATTTGAAGTGGTAAAAAGGACATTTCTTGTTTTGAAGCATTTAAAAATGAATTGTCCTGTTTTAAACTGACATTTCAGAATGAAAAAGGCTTCATTCTGAAGTGGTGATTTAAAGTGATATTTTGCACTTTGATTCTCCCATCTGGAAAACAAAAATCAGAAAATGTCATCAAAAGTGTTGACATTTGCCCAGGAAAAAAACAAAGGTTTCTTGACAAAACCACATATTTTATGCTAAAAAAGAATTTAGAGGTAAGGAAATACTTCTAATTAATGCTGTGGGATGGTCAGCTTGGCCAGGAGCAGACTGAAGAGTGGCTGGCAGCATCCCACTTGTTGTCCCGACTCCATCCCTGCCCTCTGGGTGATGAGGGGCTGCTCCTGCTCCAGCCCTCCCACTGCCAGAAGAAATCCAGTATGATTCAATGTGCAAGAAAACTGTTGCTCCTCGAGGTGTGATGGGACTGTGAGACTCTCTTGAGGCTCCCTCACCATATTTAGGTGATCTCTGATGCTCCTGCAGAATATACTCCACATGAGGCTCCTCAGAGGGGGATCAAACAACAGCCGGTACTGTTGGAGTCCTTTTGGAGACGTGACAGCCCACTGTGCAAATACTGATGTCAGCTTTAAGCATGCACTATTTGCTCAGACATGAAGAAATGTCACATATTTGCTCAATGACAAAGCAAACAGCTCCTGCAGAGCTGCTCAGTCCCTCACCTGAATCCAGAGGCAGCGTGTGCCACAGCACTGCACCCAGCTGGGAGCGGGGCACGTGCCCTGCCACTCGGGGTCACGCTGCCCGGCCACGCTGCACACTGCAGGAGCTGTGTCCCAGCACACAGCTGCCTTGCCCCACGGTGGGGCACGTCCAGCAGCCCAGATGTGAGGACAGCAGACACAACGCTAGTGCAATTTTTGTGACAGTGAGTCCCCAGTGCCAACGAACCTCCCACGCACCTTCCAGCAGAGCAGGCAGCTCCCCATCAGGAGACCCTGGTTTCCTGGCTGCTGCTCCAGCTCTGGCTCCTCTTCATGCAGGGAGCACAGCCCAGCTCCCAGGCACCAGGCCCGAGCCCCACAGCACACACCAGAGCTCCTCTGGAGGAGCCCATCCCCACCTCCTGCCCATGGGACCCTCCAGGCCACGTGAGGTTTCCAGGAGACATCCCTAAACCTCTCAGCTGGACCAAAAACGAAGCACTCCACTGGCCGCTCCATCCCACAGAGGACAGCAACACGCTCCCAGTGCAAAGTATATTTAGTTGAGAAAGGCTGAGCTGTTTGCTATAACCAAAGAAGTTTAAATAAATGACAGTGTTATCAATAATGCAATCCACACTGTCCATGACATACTCTGAAGAGAAACCACTGAGCTGAGCAGAAGCCACGCTAGTGGCAGGGAGAGCACATGTTGTTCAGGGGAGCACAAAGACAAGGTGCATCCCAGTGCTCCATGCTCTCAGAGCTCCCACCCATGCCCAAACTCCCATTAGAAAACACAGCTCTGCAGAAATTGCTGTTTTGACAGTTACCAACCTCCAGTGTCGTGAGATTACAACTGCAAATGTTTGGTCTGACTTGAGATTTTTCAGCCTGAAATGTCAGTGAAATGAAGAGTGGTGTTCTGGCGTGTCAAAACACTTAATTTTGACTGAAAATCTTGGTATTCTCCATTCTGTTATGCGCTGTTTGGAACTCTGTGGTTGTTTTCATTAACATTTTTTAGCTGCTTTTGCCTTTTGGGTCTGAGCTGGGACTTGAAGGAACTGTCAAGTTCCCCAGTCTCTCAGACGATTGATCTCAGTTGCAACCAGCGTGTCAAGAGATGATGGTTCCTCTGTGGGTCCACGTTCCTCCCTGTAGGCACATGTGGGCATGGGCCAATATCCACGTGGGAGCTTCATCGAGGTTCTCCAGCACAGACGCACCAGAGGAACAGCCCCCTGCTGCCCTCCGGACAATAACTCTGTCTCACAGGAGCCAGGGACATTTTCCTCCTCCTCCATTAAAGGCACATGTGTAACTGTGACCCTCCAGCCAGGGTCCGCAGCTTGCTGGAGCACAGCCCAGTGCCCCACAGTGCTAATGAGAGACTCAGTCATGCCAAATTATGCTCCGAGTCCTGCCAGTCTGAAGCACTGTTTGCAAAGGTCTGTGTGAGCTGGATAATTAGCAGAAACAGTCCAAGCCTCAGCCTCATCCAGCGCCAGGATTGTTCCCACAACATCTCACCTGGGCAGGCTCTTTGCTGGGGCGTGGGTGTGCCAGCACAGATGAGCTCTCCCAGGTAAAGGGCACCCACACACCGAGCAGCCCCCCAAGCCTCTCCCTGCCGCAAAAGGGATGGCTGATGAGCAGGAGGAGGAGAGTCCTGCTTCCCTGCCTTGGCACCCACGGCATGGACAAACTCATGACTCCAGAAGGGAACTGGTACAGCTCACACTCTCCTCCGGGCCGCTGAGCCTCTACTCGCGGTGATCTGACCCGTGCTCATCCTGTGTCCCTCGAGCCACCCCATGAGGCAGCCGGCTCTCCGTGCCACTGCCCCACTCCAGCCTGGTGTTGGCCGGAGCAAACCCATCCTGGCAAGAGGAGCTACAGCAGAGAGGGAGAAAGCAGAGGAAGATTAAAGCCCCCATCGATCCTGTCCTGCTCAAGGTTTTGGCCGCAGGGACAGAGGGACAGCTTGTGCTGAAGGCAGCAGCAGTTTGGATCCACGGCCCCTTCTAGAGCAAAGGAGCATTCTCGGCTGCAGAATCTGCGATCTCTCCAGCAGTGCTTTGCCTCCCAGAAAGGCGAGTAGCTTCGCAGTGCTGGCAAAACAGCATCCGTGACGAGCCCACCCCCGGAGGCGGTGGCCGGACACGGCCCCACCGGACCCGAATCCCCGCCGCGGGGCGGGCAGGGGCCGTGGGCGCCGCTGCTGTCGGAGTCACCGCTACCGGAGCGCAGGGCAGAGCCGGCCCCGAGAAACTCACGGCAGGGGCCCTCCCGAGCCCCGCACCGGCGCCGAGGAGCCTCGGCGGGCGACAGGGGACCGGGACACCCGGGGACCGGGCAGCGACGTACGGCGGCCGGGCGGAGCCGGGGGCGCTGGACCCCACGGCGGAGCCCCGGACCGGCATCCCGCTGCCGCCGGTGCTCGCTGGCACGCCGATCCGACCGGATCCCCGACCCCGGTTCCCCGGCCCTCGTCGGGACCCAGCGTCCCCTCGGAGCGGCGCCGGGCCGGCGCTCGGCGCCGCGACGGGAGTCGCCCCGGGGGTGCCGCTTCGTTCCCCCCCGCCAAACTTTCCGCACGTACCTGCCGGTGGCCTCGGTGCGGGCGGGGGCCGACGCTGCCCATGGCCCGGGGCCGCTCCGCTCCGCCGGGTCAGCGCCGCCTCCGCGGGCCGCAGCCGCCGGGGGCCGCGGGCATCGCCGGGCGGCGGCGGCGGCGGCGGCGCGGGGCTGGGCGGGGGCGGCGGGCGCGGAGCCGAGCGGAGCCCGGCGGGGCCGGGGCCGGGGCCGGCGCGAAGGGGCGCAGCGCCGCCTGCTGCCGCCGCCGCCTCCCGGGGACCGGCCCCGCGATCCCGGGCTGGCGCCGGCACCGGCACCGGCTGCGCACCGAGCCGCCCGCCGCCCCCGCCCGCGGGGGCGCTGCCCCGCCCCGGTCAGCCCCGGTGCCCGTCAAGGCGGTCGGGGAGGAGGAACGGGCAGAGAGAATTTACCGGAGAAATTATTTACACACACGACCCCTTACCCCCCGCCACAAAAAAAACCAAGGAGGGTTGGGGGGGGGGGGTGATGCCCCCCCGAGCTCCGTGGGATATGGAATGGTGCGGGGATGGACGGACAGACAGCCAGCCAGACTGAATGCTCGCCCTGGCATCCTCCTCCTCAAAGGATGAGCCCGGTCAAAGCTAATTTACCCGAAAACTAATTTCCCCCGCCAAAAAAGGTGTGAGAGCTCCGCAAGCACGGAGCGGTGCCGAATGGTGTGGGGATGGACAGACAGACAGATGGATCCACTCCTGCAGCCCTCTTCTCCTCAAAACGTGAGACTGTCTTTAGTGTCAAACCACCAAAACTCAGCTTTCCTGGAACTGAAATATTGGGCTCTGCGGGGGACACAGGGGATTCCAACATCTTGGATCCACAACACCAACCTGGGCTAGCTCTTTCCCCAAGGCAGATCCAGGCTTGTCTGGAAAACCTCTCCTGGTGCCCTCAGGACACAGCTGGCATGGCTCCTCTTGCAACAGGCAGCAACAAGCTTTAAAACACCAAACAGCAAAAGCAAAGGTTAAATTTTCGCAATTGTTGCCAGGGATTAGACCTGCAACCTCAGCACAGCTGAGATGAGAGGCTGAAGTTACACCCACTCATTTTTGTTGCTTTGCTCAAACCTGTTTGCACATCGATGAAAGCCTTTGGTTTCTGAAGACAGCTCACTGCTTGCTCCTGGACCTTCCACCCCACCGCTCAGCTGGAAGTGTGGATTCATTTCCAAGACCAAGCTGAGTTACAGGTGAACAGCAGCTGTTTGGACAAACCATATGTGGCAGGTTGTAAATTGCCCAGCCATTTGCTTTCCATGGGATCCCAAAGCCTTTGTGCACCCCCTCTCCCTTCCCTGGAAAGGGCCCTGCTGCCCTTCCCAGGTGAGTGCCCCGTTGGGACCCCTGGCAGCCTCCTCAGGGCACCAGACAGATGGCAAGGGGTGCCCTGGGGTGACCCACCAGCCCCCGGGGGACCCACAGCCCCCAAAATGTACACAGGTATCTGGGGGAGAGTAACCCAGCCCCTGACAAGAACAGGTTACTTTGCTATGTTGTCCTAGGAAATGGAGTTCCTTTTCCCCCTTTATAGAGTCAAAATTACCCTACGTTAAATTCCAATTAGTTAGACTTGGTTACTCAAAAGAAAAAGGAAAAGCTCTACAAGATTAACCCAAACCCCAGTAATAAGATATTAAGGAAATACAAGCATCTCATTCTTCAGATCAGAGGGTTTTAATAATAATGACAAAAATCAATATGAAACTAAATTAAATCTGCTGTTTATATTCATCAGGTAATTTGATTGAGAGCCTGCCAATGCAGGTCTCTAGAGTGGTGATAAGTAAATACAAACATACTACTTTCAGATCACAAAGTTTTAGTGCAATGATCAAGAGCAAATTAAATCAAAGCTATTTTCCACACCAGCCAAATTCCAATTAAATTGGGCCAGATTATTTAATAAGGAAGCCTACAAAACCCCAGCTCTTTATTGATGTAATGATACAGAAATATACACTTGTTGCTTTCCAGATCACAGCATTTAAATACAGGGGAGGAATTAAGACTTCAGTAAAACTGGTTTAATTTAAATTCTGCTGGAAGTGAACACACTAATTCCTTCTCATCATCATCGTGACTTCTTACTGATTGTGCAGCAGCAGCCTTCAGCCTTGCTGTCTTCCCTGGCTGTGACTCCTCAAGGAGACCAGTACTTTACTGGATGAGGGGACCCAAGTTTCCAGTATCCATAACAAGCCAGGTTTGGAAAGGAGAGGAATTGCTCAAGAAAACCTCAGCAACATTTCCTGATGTATCCTTAGTGATAAATCCTGCTCCCATGTAAGAAATCTGTCACATGCCTGGAATCCTTCTGTACCTTTCAGGTGAGCAACCACCTTTTTTTTTTCTTTTTCAGGAAGAAATCTCATGGATTGGGGATTGGGGTACAGGAAGGGTTAGGGGCTAATGGTTGTGCAAAGGCAGATGGACATGTCAGAAGACTTCAAATGCTCAGTGCAATCAACTTATCTACAGCTGCTGATAGGCAGAAGGGTACAAATTATTTTATTAAAGCTGGAAAAAGCAGATGTCCTGACATTTTATTCCGGGGGAAGATTTATCACACCCTGTTTTCAGTGGATCATTGAAGTAAGACTCAAGTTTGTTTATCCCCTTCATCTGAGGAGGCCCCAGTGCCTCCAGGCTGTCTCAGCACCCAGCACCTGCCTCCAAGAATTTTGTTCCCTTTTCACAAGGTTTTGCTGACAACAGGGAATTTCAGTGCAGATTCCCAGCCAGGGAGAGGACCTCTGGGAAGCCTGGGCACTGCTGCAAAAGCAGGGAGAAGTCCTCCTCCCTGCATCATCTGGAATGTGGGTCTGAGCTTCCAAATGGAAAAGTAAGTTTCCCAAAGGCTCCATAAATTCCAGTGAGTGTTATTGTTATATATTTATTATTCTTCTTCTGTATTTCTACTGTCAGGTAATATTAAATTAGACCAGGAGGCTCCTGAAGACTTTGAGAGCAGAATTGCGAATGAAGATCCCTTGGGAGAGATGAAAATGGTGTGGAAGATTTTGAAGCAGCAGAGGGGGAAAAGCCGAGTGACCCAAGGAGGTTAATGCGCCTCCTTCCCCCCTCCCCTTTGCAGGAGGCAGAGGAAAGGGTAAAACCCTCTGGGAACCTGCACCAAATCCAGGTCATCTGCTCTGCAAAACGCTGATGTACTCACCTGCAGGGAGGTCACAGACATACCCAGAGCAGCAACGCTCCAAAGGCTTCTCTGCACTCCAGCAGAAACAGACAGGGAATAAAGATGTATGGTTGCAATCAAATTATCCCTTCAAAGAAATAAAAATAAATGCTGAAGTTCCCAATTACAGGAGACACACAAACCTTGGAAACCGTTAAGAATTGCTTCTTCTGTTGATGAATTTTCCAGAGTGCACAGAGCTATTTGCTGAGCTTCACTGTATTACGCTAATTATAAATTAATGCATTACTCATTACACAGGCTCTACAGACAACTAATGCACTGCTGCAAAGGGCCTGTTTTAAAACATCCTCTGGTACTTTTATGATCTTGATGTTTAATTTACTTCTGTTCTGGCTTAAATGCCACCAACATGTCATTCTTTCACAAAGAAATATCCCTGGCTTCATCCTACCTCCTGGGGGCTCAGCAACAAAGAAGAAAGATGAAACTTAAAAAGGCTTTTTCAATGCTAAGCAGTTGCATGAGAAATTAACTAAAATAGCATAATTTAAGGCTAATTCCTGTGTTACTAGTTTTTAAATCACTGTTTATCATGGCAGCACACTGGAGCGCTTCACCTGAAGCTGTGCCCATGGAAGGTGAGTGACACCCCCGTGCTCAGGGAGGGACACTTTGGGTGAGATGGGGAGACAGGGAGAGCATGACCATCCCAGGCAGGACTCCCAGAGGGATGGAAGGGCGAAAGGCAGAGCTGCTGACACCCAAAGTGGCTGTTTACTGGCCTTGGCCTCCCCCCAACTCTTGGTCTGACTCAGTCTGCAACACCTGCATCCCCAGGCCTTGTGCCAGGCAAACCTTGTGAAGAGGAAGATCAGCCTCGAAGATAAGAAGAAAACTTCACATGGATCTGTCTGGCAGGATGAATGGGGGGAAATGGAGCCCTCTTTCTTGGAAAAGAGTCTTTAGCACCGCATTGTTTCAGGGAGCATTCCTGCAGGAACGTGTTTATTTGTCAGACCATTCTTTCCATGCCATGCTCAACATAACGGAAATAACAAATATCGAGCAGGGTCACAGAAGTCAGTCTGGAAACTGCCAATTCTTTCTTTCCAAGGAAAGCGTCCTGGTGACTCAGCAGTACGGGCAGATTGGCAGCCCCACAGCGGGGAGACATTCACTGGAGAATCCAGTGATTTTCAGCCTCAATGACACGATGATATTGCACTCGATATCTGAGAGTGCCCCATATGTGACCTGCAGCTGGACAGGGAAGGCATCAGGAGCTGAGGGGAGGACCCGTGAATGCTGGAGAGGAACTAGAGGGGTGCTGGAAGGGTTGGTTTGGAAGGGATCTTAAAGATCACCTATTTCCAATCCCCAGGACGGGACCTTAAAGATAACCTAGTTCCAACCCCCCACCGTGGCAGGGATGCTGCCCACTAGATCAAATCCTGAAGGGTACTGAAAGAGCTTTAAAGCACACTGAAGGCCTTAAATCTTGGGATTAGAAGGTGGGAATACAGATACCACTGGGTCACTTCTGTACTGTGATCCCAATAATCTGGTGCAGCCTGGAGGGCTTCTCAGTGCTGCTTCTGCTTGAAACTTACAATGCAAAAGCCTGTGTTGACAGGAATCAGTGGTTCCTCTGTGAAACTGAGACACTGGGGCACACAAATTTTAAGAAACAGCCTCAATTTTCCTTTACAGTAGGCAAGTACTGTGGTTTCTTGTTTGTTTGTTCGTTTTTCTGTCACAGGAGTCCAAAGGCAGGGAGGTGCTGAGGTCAGGCTGTGCAAGCCATGGCGTTTACGCTGGCGACTCTTCCCCTCCCAGCCAGGGAGGATGTGTTGTTCTGGATCAGCTAAATCCGCATCCTGCTCACGCTGGAGCGCAGCATCCTGGGTGAAAGGGAGGGAGAGGTTCGGCTTTCTGCCCTCTCACGGTGCGTCCGTGCTGCTCCGCAGGCTGCTGGGTATTAATAGCCGGGAATGGCCGCGCTGATGAGCCCGGGAGGGGGGACGGAGCGCCTGGCGCCGGACGGGGATGTTGTCCCGGAGCAGGGGGCTCTGCTGGAGCCCCGGGACGGTCCAGCCAGGAAACTCGGCAAAACGCCTGGACAGGGCGAGCCTGTCGCCCCGCAGCCCCACCTCCAGCCGGGAAAAGACTTTCCCGGAGCATTTTCTGCGCCGGGAAGGGCTCGTGTCCCCGGGGCTCCCGGCGGGGTGCCGGGTCCCTCCCCGGGAGAGCTCGGCCTCCACCTCCCCCCGGCTGCGGGATAACGGCGGGGAATTCATTACCCGGGGGGGCTCGTTCTCCGCCGGCTGCGGGATAACGGCGGGGGATTCATTACCCGGGAGGGCTCGCTCTCCGCCGGCTGCGGGATAACGGCGGGGGATTCATTACCCGGGAGGGCTCGCTCTCCGCCGGCTGCGGGATAACGGCGGGGGATTCATTACCCGGGAGGGCTCGCTCTCCGCCGGCTGCGGGATAACGGCGGGCGATGCGGGTACGCGCTGCGGCGCTGCTGCCGCGCCTGGTTCCCCCCCCGCACCGCGGCGGGGCGGGAGGCGGGGCGGGGCGGAGGCTCGGCTCGGTTCGGCTCGGCTCGGCTCGGTTTGGCTCCGCTCGGCCGGGCTCGGGATGCTGCTGCGGGTGCGCGCCGCCGTGGCGCAGCTGGCGGCGGGGCTGGGCGCGGGCGCGCAGCCCCCCGCAGAACCGCGGGGCGGCGGGGCCGGACCCGGGGCCGGTCGGGGATCGCCGCCGCCAGCCGCCTTCTGCCGGCCGGCCTTCCTGCAGCTGACTCCCGAGGAGCTGCGCCGCGCCGACGACCACACGGGGCGGGCGGTGCAGAGCCCCCGGGACGGCCGCCGCCGCCTGCCCTGGAGCACGGGATACGCAGAGTGAGCGGGGCCGGGAGCGGGGCCGGGAGCCGAGGTTTGCAGCGGGGAGGGCAGGATGGCACCGCTCGGCACTGAAGCGGGGACCTTGGGGACGAAAATGGGTCGCGGCGGGCGGTGAGTTGCTTCTGTCCCTTTCCCAGCAGCGGCAGCGAGGAGCGGGCGCTCTGGATGCCCGTGGTGGGAGAGCATCAGCGGCGGGCTGTGCTCTTAGCGACCCCGAGGGGTTTAGGCTCTTCTGCCCGTTTTGTTTTCTGCGCTTTCTGCACAAGACTCGCTGCCACCGGTGGGTACCGAGGGCGAAGGAGGTGCGGCGCCTCTGGCAGGACTCGGGGGGAGCTGAGGCTTTCTTGCAAGTGAGACTGAAACTTCCCCTTCAAGGACCTGGTTGTCTTCTTTCACTAGCTGCGAGTTTCAGCCCTAACTGAAAGCGGGCGGGAAGGTCAGACTTTGAAGGCTTTTGCTGCTTAGTGCTGTCAGTCCACTCCTGCATCCCTTCCTGGAGCTGATCTTCCCGATATCCTAGAGAGCTTTATGAGGTGTTGATTTTCCCCAGGAAATAGTGGAGTAGGAGTACCCAGAGTGAAAAAAATCCCCTTTTTGGTATCCCAAGAGTTCTTCCTGCAGACCACTTGGAAGGTCTGCCCAAAGAAAAATCACCCTGCTGTGTTTACGGCTTCATCCTGTGAGCAGGTTCTGCAATCTAGACCTGAAATCTGCTGTGTCAGCACAGGCTGGGAAAAGTCAGTGTGAATCTTTTTGCCAAAGTTCTGCCTTTTTCATCATCATCATCATCACCCTCATTCCCTGAGCTCCCTGCAAGAGGGATGGGACATGGGTGTGGCTGTGATTCTCTCAGTGTGTCCCGGGGCTGTATATCTGAGGCTAATGCAGGTTTCGGGGCAGTACTAGGGACCTTCAGCAAACCCAGTTTATTTCTGGTCACCTCCCTTGGTAGGTGTGTGGACAATTGGACCCAGATCAACCCACACAACTGGTCTGGGACACCTGGGACAGGGCAGGAGCACCTGTGCAGGGCATCCCTGGGGACATGGGGCATGAGTGGAGGGTTGGGGGTGGGGGGAAGAGGTGCTGCGGGATGGTGTTTGCCGGAACATGATGTGAAAGAAAGGGCCTTTATACCTTTTTTCCTCCTGGCAGGGTGATAAATGCGGGGAAGAGCCAGCACAACGAGGACCAGGCATGCTGTGAGGTGGTGTTTGTGGAGCAGAGGCCCAGCCCCAGGGGCTGTGGGGAGTTGGATGGGGTGAGAGCCGTGGTGGTTCACAAGCTGGGGCACGACAGAGAAGATGCCCAGCAGCAGGGCATGGGATGGGACACGTGGCAATGTGTGCACACTGTGGATTCCCTTGGTTTGTGGCCCTTCCCTCTGCCTGCTCCTACCATCCTCCATCCCCATGTGACCCCAGCAGGGCTGGCTGCCCCGGGGACAGCAGTGGCCCTCGTGCCCTGCTGGGCTGCAGAGGTGGCGGCTGTGCTGGTGCTGTGGGGCCTCCCCTTCCCTGGAGGCTGCCGGAGGCACGAGGTGTCTGGGGTGGGCTCCAGGCAGGGATCAGCCGTGTCCCGACACCCCTGGTCAGCTGCCCACATTGCTCCTGCCTCACTGAGACCTGTGAGACTCGTGTCACTGTCCTCAGCTGGTGGCTCCAGCTGCTCTGAATCCCCCATCCCATCTGCTTCCTTGCAGGCTCATTTAACCGACCCTCTTCTCCCTGCAGGGCAGGAAAGGTTTTTATTTCCACTACTGGGCCCTGTTCGATGGCCATGCGGGCAGCGGTGCTGCTGTCATGGCATCTGAGAGGCTCCACCTGCACATCTGTGAGCAGCTCCGGGACCTCGTGGAGATCCTGCAGGACCCCTCCCCGCCTCCCGTCTGCCTGCCGCACGACACAAAGACCGGTTCTGCAGATCCCAACCAGGTGTCCTCTGCAGAGGACCACGGGGAGGTCCCAAACGATGCTGTGCCACGGTTTCACCTGGAGAAAGCAGTGTCCCATGAGAGCCTGGTGATCGGGGCCATTGAGAACGCCTTTAAGCACATGGTGAGGATCCTCTGCCTGTGGGATCATCTAGGGCACCCCTGGGAGCAGCTCTTTGCCGTCTGTGTCTGCATCAGGCTGACCCCACTGGTGAAAGGCAGCCCTGCAGCAAGGAGGGGATTGCAGAGAGGGCTCCAGGCACGGTGATCTCAGAGAGGGCCCTGTGATGCTCCGCACTCTGAGCTTTCAGAATGCAGAGGCTTTGGGGTCCAGGCCTGTGTGTGTGCAGAAGGCTTCATTACGCTTTCTTCCAGAAGGCCCACCTGCTCCCCTCCTGTCTCGCTCTTTCCTGCCTGTCCCACTGCCCCAGTGAAACCACATCCCTGGCTGCCCCACAAGACCCCTGGCCCCCCAAGCCCTACAGCCACTCCATGGCTGTGTGGGGAAAGGCCCCCTCCTGGTCACTGCTTCCCACCTGGAGCTGAGGTGCTGCTGAGGCAGTCAGGTGCTACTTGGGGCTGCCCACCTACCCTGCAGCCTCTGTGTCTCCCCAGGACGACCAGATCGAGCGGGAGCGGGCGTCCCAGCACCTCCCCGGCGGCTGCTGCGCCCTGGCTGCCATCTACCTCATGGGCAAGTTCTACGTGGCCAACGCTGGGGACAGCAGGTACAGCCCCACAGGGCAGCCCTCACCTTTTGCTCCGTGACTGGGGACACCCCAGCAGAGTGGGGAGGTGCCAGAGGGATGGCTGGTGAGGAACACCCAGCTCCATCCCTGTCCAGGGGAGGGTGAAGGTGGCAGAACTGGGCAGAGTCACCCCCTGCCCGCTCCATGCCCTGGGGACAATGTCCCCTGCTGTGATCTCGGCTTGCTGGGTGCACAGACAGGGCTGTAGAATTGCTTCCCAAAGGCTGGGATGTGCTCCCTCCCTTCCTTCCTAACAACATCCTCTCTGCTACCCAGATGGCTCTGGACCACGCCCTGGCCCCTGCTGCTGGCACCAGAAAACTGTGCTCAGCAAAGCTTTCAAAAATGTGCAAGAAGTCATTTTAGAATGCACTTCATAACAGTGACCTGTTTCAGGAAAAGGACACAAATCTATGCGCAGACAAGTGCAGTGGGAGCTTGGAGACCAGGAATTTTAATTTCCATATGTATTTACGGGGGGGGGGGGGGGGGCTACTGTAACTGCACCCGTGTGTGCCCCTACCCCCAGGCAATGGCAGAAGGTCCACCTTACACTAAAGTGAGACTGCAGGTGAAGCTGGTTTGAGCTGCCCTGTGTTTATCATTGGATCAAAGAATGGTTTGGATAGGAAAGGACCTTAAACCTCATCTTGTTCCATCCCCTGCCATTTGCACACACCTTTCACTAGACCAGATTGTTCCAAGCCCTGTCCGACCTGGCCTTGAACATTTCCAAGAATGCGGCAGCTGCAGTTGCACTGGGTATTTATTTACTGCAGGTTACCTTGTCCTCAGCAATGTCAGACCAGCAAATACAGGCTCCGGTCAATTTTCTGAGGCTGGACGTGCCTCCAGCTCTGGGACAGAGAAGAAGGAGGTCCCTCATACCTCTGCTTGTGGATGCAGGTTCCTCTCCACGGCAGCAGCAGCCAGGCACGGGCCATGCAGGATGGCAGCACACACAGGGTCCTGGGGTTGTAACTGTGCCTCTGGGTAACAGTCTGTGTTGCCTTCCCAGGTATCAAACACTGCCAGAGCTGAACTCAGCCTGGCCTCACGTCAGTGGAGGAGACTCACAGCCACCAGTCTTGGAGATCCTTGACCCCACCATGACACCCAGAAACATCTCATAATCAGACCTTTATGTTTTTTTGAGACATTAATCTGTAGCAGCAGCCCCAGCAGCTAGTGACAGTGCTGGTGTGGGATGGGCACGTGCACCTGTGTCCTGCTGCAGGCAATTTCTGCCCCTGCAGCTCCCCTCTAAAGGATGGTGCCCCACCTTTGGGCTGCTCCTTTTCTAACCATATCCCATCCTTTGATTTTTCCTGCTTCATTCCTCTCTGCCCCGTGTTTCTCTCCCATTTCCCTTCCTGCCCCTCTCCTGCACAGGAGGGAGGGATGCCGTGCCCTGCCCAGGGGGCAGTGAATCCAGGAAGAAGCTCCCACCTCAGGCTGGGAAGAGAGTGGGCAGCAGAGGGGAAGGGGTTGCACCACTCCAGGGAATCAGCCCTGGAGAGCCAGGCTCAGCTCCTCTGCCAGGTCTCCTTCTCTCTAATCTCATCCTTCCATGTTTCATTGCAGGGCCATTATCATCCGTAATGGGGAAATCATTCCAATGTCCAGGGAGTTTACTCCAGAGACAGAGAGGCAGAGGCTGCAGTTTTTAGTAAGAAAGACCTTTCTTCTAACCTCATTCCTGCTGAAACACCTCCTGACCTCTTCCCAGTCCCCTGTGCTGCCTGCTGGGCTGCTGCCGTGGCGGGGTTCTGGACCCAAGGGCAGCCCGTGGCTGGGACCTGCTGTTGGCACTTGTCCATCCCAGGCTGCTCCCTGGGATGGGAAGAGGCACTGGGGTGCAGGGAGCTGGCACGGGGGCATCTTGTGGCTGGCAGAGCCCTGGTTTGCTGCGGGCTCAGTGTGAGGGTCTGTGACTGCGAGCCTGGCACAGCTGGGACGTGGAGAGCCCAGCTTTCGGCGTGGGGCTGGACTGGTTTGCGTGGAGCCACTTTGGTCCATCTTGTTCTGTGGCTGTCCAGGGAACAGGGAGCATCCCCTGCCTGGGCTGCTGTGACCTGGAGGAGAGCGGGTCTCCTCCCTCCATCCGCCGTGCTCCCTTTTCCTGTCAGAGGAGCTGCAGTGCTCCTGCTGAGTCCTAGTTTCTTCCTGGCTGCTCCCTGGAGCGTTGGAGCTGATGTGTGCCAACGGGTTTCTGTCTTTGGCCCTGAAAGCTCCATCCCTCTCCTGGATGAATCCCCTGGTGCCACCCAGGGCGACTCTTTAAGGTTATAAAGATCTCTCTGAGGGCAGCACAGGGGAGGAGGAGTTTGTGTTGGAGAAGGTCTTGCTGGATGAAACTTCCTGGCTTGCAATGTACTTGCGAAAACACCGAGGTGTTTTTTTCTTGAATCTATTTTTGAATGACCGAGAGGAAGAAACTGCTGTGATCAGAATCCTCTTCAGCTGGCTGTGAGGGGCAGGATGCAGGCTGGGGACAGGCACACGCTGCTCTGCCACAAGATGCCCTGCCTCAGGACTCCCCCAGAGTGGGCTGGGGGTCTCCATGCCTCTGAACCAAGCCCCTGCCACCCCATCTTCCCAACGGATCTCCTCTTCTCTTCCCGCTTTTCTTTTCCCTTTGGCATTTTCCAACACTCCTTGTTCCTGGTCCCCTTCACACTGTGCTCCATGAGGGCTTGGGGCTGCCCTGGCTAGGGCTCTGTGCTGCTGCTCGTCCCTTGTCACGGTCACAGCTGGGACACTGTTTCAGAAAAGACCTATCACTCCTCCTCGGGTGAGTGCCATGCCCTGCGCTGAGCCTGGGATCCTGGGAGGTTTGCAGCTATGGCTCCTTCTGGGTAAATTCCAGCTTCTCCTGGAATTTGCTGGGGTTTGATTGTTTGATCCCTTTTGGAGATCTTTATTTCCCAAAACTCTCTATGCAAAAGCTTCACCTTCTTGCTGAGTGCTGGCATGGCTGTCCTCAGCTCGTTTCCCCTCTGGCTTAGCACAGGTGGGGGGTTTGAAGCTGCTTTTCCAGCACCTATTCAATTGGCTCTGGAGCAGCCGAAGTCCTCCCAGCACGGAATGTTGTAGCCAAAGTCCCGGTGGATGGTGGATCCTCATCTGGGCAGGGCTGGATCCACAGATCCCACTCTCCCAGCCCTGTGGCTGAGCCGACACTTGTTCCTGCAGGCACTGCTAAGGCCCGAGCTGCTGGGGAAGGAGTTCACACACCTGGAGTTCCCCCGCAGGATCCAGCCCAAGGAGCTGGGGAAGAAGATGCTCTACAGGGACCAGAACATGAATGGCTGGTAACCCCCAACTCGCCGGTGGCACTGGGCTCCTGCTGTGGTGGCTGCCCATCCCTGGCACCCCATCCCACGGGGCAGGGGGCTCTGGTGCACCGGGTACCCAGGTCCCAAGTGGTCAGTGCCGGAAGTCTTCACCTGCTGACACCTTGTCTCTGGCTTATTTTAACCAGGGCTTACAAAAAGATAGAAGAGGATGACCTGAAGTTTCCACTTATTTTTGGGGAAGGCAAAAAGGTAAGGCACTGTGCCAGAAGCTTGGCAGGGGTGGTTTATTGCCTGCTTTCACTGTTTTGGGGATTTCAGCCCATCACCGATTCTCCGCTGGGATAGGAGCTGGAGATAAAGCTGCTCTGGAGATAAAGTTCTCTTTTGATTCCACCATTCTCCAGGCTCGGATGATGGCCACAATAGGGGTCACAAGAGGCCTGGGAGACCATGACCTCAAGGTGTTCAGCTCCAACATCCACATCAAGCCTTTCCTGTCCTGCTTCCCAGAGGTAAGCCTGGCTGCCAGCCACATCACACCCAGGGGTTCCTGCGATGGCCAGAGCCACTCAGCAGGACCAGATCCACGATATGCCCAGTGCAGCAGGAGCCTCCTCTGCCTCCCTGCCTCTCACCCCTGCATCTTGCCCTGTGTCCTGCCAGGTCAGGGTTTATGACCTCACGCAGTACGAGCACTGCCCTGACGACGTTCTGGTGTTGGGCACCGACGGGCTCTGGGATGTCACCAATGACAAGGAGGTGGCTGGTGTGGTGATGGAGGTGCTGACGAGCTACGAGCCAAATGACCCATGCAGGTGAGCTGCAAGTGGGCTGGGTGACAGGCACGTTGTGCACTCCACCACCTCCCCTTGGCCCTGCTCCTCAGAGCAGTGTTGTGGCCACGCGTCGCTCTGGGCTCCACAGCGTGCATTGCTCCCCTGGATGTGCATATCTGAGCCTGGATCTCTCCAAGGGACCCTTTCCTGCACCTCTAGCTGCTCTAGCTTCTCCCTCCCTCCCTCCATCCTGATGCTGCACCAGCGGTCTGGGGTCACTGCTGAGCCGTGCTCTGCTCTGCCTGCAGGTACACCATGGTGGCACAGGAGCTGGTGGTGCGGTCTCGGGGAGTGCTCAAGGAGCGGGGCTGGCGGCTGGCCAATGACAAGCTGGGCTCTGGTGACGACATCTCTGTTTTTGTCATCCCCCTGGGTGGCCCCGGCAACTACACGTGATGCTGAATGAGCCTGGGGCAGCGGGGCTCCCCTTGCCTGGATGGAGACCAGCGGGACACTGACGCTGCCTCAGGGCCACCCCTAATCTAAGCACTTGTTTTTTGAGCCAGCTGCAAGAAGAGTAAGAAACCCAGAGCCTCAGTCTGTGCTCCTGTCCAGAGCATCCCCCTCCACCTGCTTGCATCCCAGTCCCAGGCGGAGAGGGAGAGGCCTTGGACAGAGGATGAGCACTGGGGTTGAGGGATGTTTTTATGCTGCTACGTTCTCAATGCTGTGAAAAGCCTGAGGGCTCCTCGGCTCCTCGGGGTGTCCTTTGCCTCATGGCTGTGCTGTGTGACAGCCTGGGGGCTGCTGGGGCACTCACACCTGCTGCAGTCACCCCCTGTCTCCTGCCCTGTGGTGCTTTGGCCAGTGACACTGAAGCTGCTGTTGGAGCTGGGGCTCAGATGGGATGTGACTGGGAGTAGAGTCCTACGGGCAGCTGGGCAGTGCTCAGCCTGGCACAAGTCCAGTGGTGGCCCCACAATGGCCATCCCAGCCTTGTGCTCCTAGTTTTCAGCCCCTCACACCTTCATTCTGTCAGGGACCTTGTCTCAGTCTCCAGTCTGGGAGATTGGAGCAGTGACCAAGCTCTGCCATGCACCCAGAGCCCTGAGAAGGGAAAAGCCATTGCACCAGCACTGGCTCTGCCACAGCTTCCACGCCCATCCTCTCATGCCCTGGATCACTGCAGTGCTTCTGGAGCCAATTATTTATTAACAGGAGAGCTGAGCTGGAAATGTCTAATCCTTTGTTGGTGTGGGGAGTCTATGAATGTATGTCTATATTTTGGGGTCATTCTGAGTTAGCAGCCTCACACAGAGCTGCCCTATTCAGGTGAGCTTAACAGCTTAACTGCACTGGATCTGCTTAGCCCAGGGCTGGGAACCCACAGTAAAAGCAGCTTGGTGTGACCCGGGCAGGGAAAGACAGCTCCCACGTTTTCCTTAATGATCCCAGACCTGGTGCAGTGGGGAGCTGGAGCAGTTCATCTCTGCACAGGATTTTTGCATCACACACGTCTCTGACCTGGAGCATCCATTTCCCAGACCTCTGCAGAGTGTTGCATCCTCCTAAACTATGAGGGATTGTCCCATCCTGGCACTGTGGGGATGGGGAGAGCTGGGCCATGGTCCCTTGTTTGGGAAAGGCTCCGTGGCACCAGTAGTTTGTGTCCTGTCACCGGGTGCAGCCAGCTCATGTCAAGTGTCACCTCTGGTGAATGTTGTTTGTCTCCTGTAACCAGTGAGATGTAAATAAACTGGGTGCACATAAGGGAAAGTTAAAGTTATGCAGGAGATTGGAACCTGTTGGCATCCATACTGAAGGGAGCAGGGAGTGGTGCTGAGGCCGGGAGCCTGTCCTTGTGTAGCACTGTGTGTTTAAATAAAGGTTTTGCCACTCGCAGTCCTACTTCAAAGTCTTTCTTTGCAGAGCTCCTGCAAAGAGGACTTACTGAAAAGCCAATTAGCTTTGATTAATTTATGTAGGCAGGCAAACAGGCCTGCGCAGAGCCATGTGAGCTGCTGTCCATCTGCCCTTGGCACTGGTCAGAGCTCATGGAGTGTCCATCCAGCGCCCGTGGGCAGTGGGAACCACTGGTGTGCTGCCACTCTCCGCATGGTGCTGCCTGGGGGTCTTGGACCCCTGGGGCGGGCTGGGAGGTGGCAGCAGTGGCCAGCCTGGTGGGAACAGAAACATTGCACAGGGAATGGAAGGGAGAAAAGGCGAATGGTTTTCCTGTCGGCAGGGAAGGGAGAGGGGCAGGCTGTGGCTCCAAGGAATGTGACTATCCCTCTCTGGGAGTTCAGGCACTCCAGCAGCAGCTGCCTCTGTCTGGAGGGTGGGCTGCCTGCTGGAAGCATCCCTGCTGTCCCACGTCCCTCTGACGGCCATCTGGTACCCCTGATACTCCTGATGCTCTCTTCACACTTGTTTGCACAGCCCTGTTCTCCTAGCACATTCCTTTTCATGCTGGCGGCTGAGAACTGGCTCTGGTTTTCCAGGTCACTGCCCGGCTGTTGGATAAGGCGAGGAGGCAGAGGCTGCTGCATTTAAAGCTTCCTCTGTGGTTCCCTTTTTTACTAAGGAAACATTTCCTTTGGAACCCACTCCTGGCCTGGGGCTTGATAAATTAAGAAAAATTGTCTGCAAGCCCTTAAAATAGCAGCGGTTTATGAGCCTGGGTCTGGGCCAGGCTCCTGGGGCTGCCTTTCCCTGGCAGAGGGACAGGAGCTCTGCCCTGCAGCTGGATGTCATGGGGGGAGCAGCCGCCTGGTCCTCCCCCCTCCCGCCCGTGGTGGGCACGGGGAGCCGGAGCCCCACCAGTGGCCCTGGGGTCACCTTAGTGCGGCGCCAAACACGACACAGCCCCCTTGCCCGGGCCCCTGTGGAGGGGACCCTGGGGACAGGGCATGTCCGCCGGCCACCCCCGTGTCTGTCCCAGTGGGAAGGGAGCGCTCTTGGCTGCTGCTCTGACCCGGCCCTGGGGCGCTCGGGGGCAGCAGCTCAGCCCCCCGGCAGTTGGGGTCGCCCCCTCCCCACCTGGCCGGGGAACCTGAACCGGCAGAGCGCCCTCGGGGCGCCCTCGGGCTCCGGGGGAACCACGGGGGTTCCGGGTGTCCCGGAGCCGGGCGGGGAGCAGCGCTGGCAGGGGCACGGCTCGGGACGGCACCGCACGGCTCGGCACAGCCCATCACGGCCCGGCCCATCACGGCTCGGCACAGTCCATCACGGCCCGGCCCATCACGGCTCGGCACAGCCCATCACGGCCCGGTACAGCCCATCACGGCTCGGCACAGCCCATCACGGCCCGGTACAGCCCATCACGGCCCGGTACAGCCCATCACGGCTCGGCACAGTCCATCACGGCTCGGCACAGCTCATCACGGCTCGGCACAGTCCATCACGGCTCGGCACAGCTCATCACGGCTCGGCACAGCTCATCACGGCTCGGCACAGCCCATCACGGCTCGGCACAGCCCATCACGGCCCGGTACAGCCCATCACGGCTCGGCACAGCTCATCACGGCTCGGCACAGTCCATCACGGCTCGGCACAGCTCATCACGGCTCGGCACAGCCCATCACGGCTCGGCACAGCCCATCACGGCCCGGTACAGCCCATCACGGCCCGGTACAGCCCATCACGGCTCGGCACAGCCCATCACGGCCCGGTACAGCCCATCACGGCCCGGCCCATCACGGCTCGGCACGGCCCCGCGTTCCCGCTCCGCCCCCGGCGGGCGGCCCCGGCCGGGGCGGTGCCCGGAGCCGCGCGGCGTCGCCGGGGCCGGGGCCGGAGAGGGGAGCGGGAGCGGGTCGGGGGAGCGGCGGAGAGAGGTGCGGGGTCCGGGGGAGCCGAGCGGGGCGGGGGGCTCTGCTGGCGGCGCGGGGGCTGGGATCGGTGCCGGAGGGCGCGGCTGGGGCGTGGGGCTGCTGGTGGGGTGGGGGGGTACTGGTAAGGAGTGGGGCCGGAGCCGGGATCTGGGGGTGCAGGTCTGGTTTACTGGTTGTGATGGGGTCTAAGTCACCGGTGGAGTCTGGAGAAACAGGGCTTTGTGATTGCTGGTGAGGCTTGGGGGAACTGGGGTCGGGGTTTACTCGTGGGGTTTGGAGGGACTGAGATCCGGGGTTGTGGGATGGTGGGATGTGGGGTTACTGATTCTGGTAGGGTGTGGGCTCAGAGGTGGGGTTACTGGGCTGTGGGGTCAGTGCAGGGGTAGGGAATAGGGCAGAGGGTGGGTGGGCCGGCCGGGCTGCTGGGCGGGGTGGGTGTGCCGGGGTGGGGGTCCCTGGGTGTGGTGAGGGTGGGTCAGCTGCACCCCTCGGTTACTGCAGGTTGTCATCCCTTGAGGGTGGCCTTGGGCTGTGGGTCCCGATTTTCAGTTGTCTCCCAGGCAGTGTCTGTACCTGGGGTCAGAGCCCGGGGGCTGCTGCCCCGTCCCACATCCCTCCCCACAGCCCCCGCTCCAGCAGTGTCCCCACGTACAGCCTTGCTTATGGAGTGGCCGCTCTGTGTTTTCTTCAGAAAAAGGAAAAAAAGTTCCCTTTCCTTACTGCTGAGCTCATTCTTAAACATTTATATTAGGGGGGCTTGCGGGGAGGGGAAATGATTGTGTAATGTCTTAGGAGCAGGGGAGCATTCCAAAAGCATGACTGCGTGGCCTTTTCCAGCACTAGCAGTCTGCAGCCAAGTCTCTCAGTGGCCTCCCTGAACCCAGCCCCCGGCTCTCAGCACCCCCGGGAGCGGGGAGTGTGATCCCTGGGCTGCCTCTGCCTGCGGTGGGCTGGGAGCAGGGCTGAGCCCCCCAGGCTGACATCCCTGGGAAAGTGTTCCGGTCAGGAAGCTGGAGGCTGGAGGTAGCGGTTTGGCTGGCTCTGTGTCATGGGGACCAGTTGCATTCTGTTTCTATTTAGCCGAGTGCTTTTGGTGTCCGAACAGTTTCAGTTTATGTCCAGCTCCTCGTCCTCAGCTCAGGTAGAGACTGCAAGAGATTTTGTGGACTTTTCGCTTGCATCCAGGTTCCTGACAGGTCCAGCTTCTCCAGGGAAACATATAAGTGGAAAATAAGCCAAGTCACTGTCTTCCTACAGGTGATCAGGAGCGTTTAACCAGGCTCACCTCCCAACTTGCCGTTTGCACTGGAGAGGCGTATTGCCATGAAAAGTAAGGAATTGTATTAGCAGATATTGATCGGCGCTGGGGCAGGCAGGCGTTGCTCAAGTACAGGCATCTGCTGAGATTGTGGCATGTTATTTGGAGCTTTCAGCAAGACGCTTGTGCTACCGTGAGGCTGGGAAGGCTGTCACTACTGCAGGAGGTAAAATAAGAACATGGCATGATGTCCTTTGGAAAAGGAGGTAAGGGCAGGCAGCTTTTCCCACAATGCTCAAACACTTGTGGTTTGAACTTTTTTTAGGCTTTCAAATTCTTCTGTTCCCAGTTCCTTTCTCTGTTTTGCTTGTGGATGTTTTTTGTGGGATTTAGCAATGAAAATGAGCCAGCCTGGACACTCTGCTCTGGGTCTGGGTCTGGACAGGTGCACTTTGCTGCTGGAGTGTGTGTTAAGCCCAGCCTGCCTGGTTGTGCCCAGAGAACATCTCAAAAAAAAATGGGTAAGGTCTAAACTTGAGCACTGGGTCGAGCTCCTCTTTTTACCATCACTTGTTGTTTGGATATAGCAGGTCTAGAGGTCTGAGGAAGGTTTTGGGCAGCTCTCTCAGGCGAATACGGACGTTTTCCTTGGTGCTGGTTTTGGCAGCAGAGGCAGGCGGGATGGCAGGCGAGCCAGGAGGCTGGAGCAGTGGGCAGGGGTGGTGTGGGTGCGTGTGGGTCAGCCCTGGGTGCCAGTGGTGGTTGCTGGCCTGGGCGAGGGCTGAGGACTGGTCTGTGCTGCCCAAACTGCACAGCTGGGCCAGCCCAGCCGCTGGATGAGCGTGAAATTGCAGATGCTGCTTTGCCAAAGCCAGCACCGCTTGGATGGTCCTGAGCTGTGATCTGCCCAGCAGCCCAGGCGCTGCCCCGCCCGTCGCGTTTCCCCTTAGCATCCCCTGTGTGCTTCCTGCCCTTGGAAATTCTTTCTGCCTTTCAACCTTAATGATTCTATGATTCTGTAGTAAGAGTCCCTCTGGTGCTTGCAACAGTGGCCAAGACTTGTCCTGTACTGCCCTGGCCGTGGCTTAGGTGTCTCAGCAGGTGAAATTCCCCACAGTGGGCATTCCTGTGGGGTTTTAATTTGGAAGTTTACTTACTTCATCGTTGTGCCAGTGAGTCCAAACTGCTAAAACCATTTCTGTAGTGGAACTGCCCCACAGCACTGGGGGTACCCCTGCGGGGGGTGTCTCTGCCTGTGCTGGGCTGCTCCCAGCACAGCTCTTTCCCCCCAGCCCTGCCCAGACTTCAGAGCTGTGCCTCTGGCCAGGGCTGTGATCCCTGGTGTGACCGGTCTGACCAGGGTGGGGCCGTCAGCAGTGCTTGGGAATTTCTTCCTTAGAACAAAATCCCTCTGTTACCTCTAGGAAGTAGAGTCTGGCTGAGGAGGTTCATTGAAAGATTTCTGTCCCTGGTTGGAGTCCTTCAAAGCATTAACATCTTTCCCTGCTGTTCCTGAGTCCCCATAGCACACACTGGATGATGGACACATCCTGCTGCCAGAGGAATTCCCCATATCCTGCTCAGCAGGAACTTCACATTTTGAGGCACAAAGCTGGGAGCGACCAGCAGCACAAAGGCTGCCCTGGAGCCCGACTGTTTTATGGTGATGGCTTTGAAATAGCTGCTTGGAAAGTAGAACAGAGCAATCTGGGGTCATGTTGCAGCCCTTTGGTGAGCTGGAGGAGATGCCTGCTCAGGATTCGGGTGGTGCTGGCAGTGGTGGCACAGATTAAACCCCGTGTGGGCCCAGCCTGCCTGCAGCAGCAGGTGCAGGGATGGGCACGGGAGCCCTGCGGGGTTTGGCAGCGGGAAATGCTGGCACTCAGCTGCTGCTCCCTTTTGTTATCTCCATGGATGAGCAGGAGGCATGTCCAGCGGGGCCCTGCAAGTGCTGCTCACACCCGGGAGCTGCCAGTTTGATTGCCGGCGTGGGCTGGGCAGCGCTGGCTGTAATTTGGGGTGGTTGGCGCTTGGCAGAGTTTAAAATCTCGGTTTCCGTGTCTGTTATGGATGACCGTGTGCTTTTAATCCTTTGGCCTGATGGCAGTTGTAGTAAAGCTGTCCTCAGATTGTCACAGAATCCCAAAATGGTTTGGGTTGGAAGGGACCTTAAAGCTCATCTTGATCCACCCCCTGCCATGGGCAGGAACCCCTTCCACCATCCCAGGTTGTGCCAAGCCTTGTCCAGCGTGGCCTTGGACTCTTCCAGCGATGGGGTAGCCACAGCTGCTCTGGGCAGCTTGTGCCAGGGCCTCACCATCCCCTGGGAGGGGCTCTGAGGTCTCCCCAGAGCCTTCTCTTCTCCAGCCGAGCACCTCAGCTCTCCAGGCTGGCTCCGGAGCAGAGGGGCTCCAGCTCTGTGGCCTCACTCCAGCAGCTCTGTGTTCTCCCTGTGGTGGGGACCCCGGGGCTGGGGCTGCTCTGCAGGTGGGGTCTCACCTGCGTGGGGCAGAATTTCCCCCTCCCCTGCTGCCCAGGCTGGGGGATCCGCCCTGCACACAGGGGCATTTCTGGGCTGCCAGTGAACGCTGCTGTGTCATGTAGAGCTTCTCATCCACCAGCATCCCCAAGTCCTTCCTCTCAGGGCTGCTCTCACTTAGTTCTGCATTTGTGCTTGGGATTGCCCTGTTTGTCTTCATGAAATTGTCACGTTTTCCAGTCTTTTTATCTGCTCATAATCTGGCAACAGTGCAAAGATCTTTGCATCAGAATCCTCATCCCAGGGACTGGCCTCATCCTGGTGAGCAAAAGAGCATCCTCTGGCAAAGCAGCTCATCTCTCCTGGAACAGAGAGGTGCTGGCACCTGGTGTTGGTGCTGTGCCAGCTGCCGGGTCCAGGGCACGGGTGGGGGCACCCGGCTGACCCTGGGGCTCACAGCTCTTCCAGCCTCCTTGCCCTGCTCGCCTTTGCAGCCCCGGATTAGTAATGGGCTATTTCTGGATAGCTCTCCTGAGTAATGGAATGAATTGTGCAGAGATTTTGGGTGGGGACAGTGCCTCTGCCCTCTGAGTCACCGCTCGGCATCACGCCGGGCTGGGAGCTGCCGGGCCCGGAGCCGTCCCGGGTCAGCGAGGGCGCTGGAGGCCGTGGGAAGGAGCTCTGGGTGTGGTGGCTGGGCTCGGTTTGGGGCATCTGCCGCCCCCCTCGCAGGGCGCTCGTGGGCAGGGCAGCACTTGGGCAGCAGCAGGGCCACCCTGCTTGGTTTTGGTTTCCGTCCAGTGTCTGCAGACTGGGCATGGGCAGATCCTGGCGTCCCTGGGGGCGGGTGTTTGTGTCCTTGGGCATCTGCTGCTCCTTACAATGCAGATGTTGTTATCTGCCTGGTGGTGTGGGTTAGATACTGGCATGGCCCAAACTGCCTTTCCTCTTGGAGATACGGAGTCACAAGGCAGCATATCATGTTTTACTGTGGGCAAAGCAGCTTTGTGTCCAAATAAACAGGCTTTTTTCTCCCTGAACTCTCCTTTTTCTGTGCTGTGGACGTGCTGCTGGAGAGAGGACGAGCCTTTGGTCGGACAAGAAGGGTGGTTTGCAACAGGGTTGGACTTGTGCATCATGGAGATCTTTTCCAGCCTCAAGATTCTGTGGCACTGTGGGTTTACCTGGCCCAGCTGGGACAGGCAGGAGCAGCAGGGCATGAGGAATAGGGACAGGAGCTGTTTCCCCCTCCATGCTCAGCATTGCCTCCCTAAAAAGTGCCCCTGGTCCCTGGAAGGGACCCTTTGGAGCACCTTTTCCTTTTTTTCTCTGACTTCGGTGTTGCACAAATGTGCTCACCTTCGTGTAGACATGCTGCTCCACTGGGATGTGTGCCTGGCACCGAGGATCCCAGCTGAGGAGCGTCACATCCTTCCGGATGCAGCCCTTGATTCTCACTCTTCTCACCTTACAAGTGCCAGCTTTCTATTTTTGTTAACAGCTCCAGAGCACTCAGCAGCCATGAACCATTCCTGCCTCAGCTTGTGAGCCAAAATGCTTGGAACCTTCAAAGATCCATGGCTACAGCAGGGTCTGGTCTGGGTGAAAACTCGCTCTCTGGCTGGTTCTCAGGCTCAGCTGTAAATCCCTTTTGAAAGTGAGGGATGCCCAGGTGTAGTTTTCCTTGCAGAACTGCGTCCCTTTCCCTTGGGGCAGAACGCTGCCTTCTCGTGGGGTTTCAGCTCTGTTTGCTGAGCGATGACTGGCGTGGGCTCTCTTGGTTCTGTGGCAAAGGCTCCTTTCTCAGACAGGCTGGGATGGGGCCAGCCCAGTGCCGAGTGCCAGGCACACAGGTCCTGCTTGCCCAGACCTCCAAGAGCTTGGCTGGGCCTGTTCCAGCAGCTGCTCAGATTTTTTGGGGTCTGGTGAGCATGCTGGGGTGAAACCCAGAGCAGTTTCTGCCCTGAACGATTTATAATTTAAAATGAACCCAGCATGAGCATGGAACTCTGAGGTTGTGTAAAATCCTGGTTACCTGGGTGGTGGCACAGCAAAGCCAGGGAGGGTTGGATGTCTGGGGAAGGCAGAGTGGTTTGTCACCCCCCTGCGTACAGCCACCGGCTCTGACCACAGCGGGGACAGTTCTCCCAGCCACAGCAGCAGTGCCGGCTGTAGATGGTTCCAGTCAGGCCAGTTCTTGTGGTGCCCGTGAGCTGGTGTGTGTGGGAGCTGCAGGGGTGTCTGGCAGAGGGTTGGGGGAGCCTCTGTCCTGTCTGTCACTGACTGCTCGCAGTGGCATGTGCCCAGGTGCTTGTGTCTGGTATCTGCCAGGCTGTTGTGCACAGGAATCTGGGGGGCCAGGAGCATGAACTGCCCGTGCTGCTCTGTCCTGCTCAGCTGCTCCCTGTGTCCCCACAGCGATGGCGGCCATCAGGAAGAAGCTGGTGATCGTGGGAGATGGTGCCTGTGGAAAGACGTGTCTGCTGATCGTGTTCAGCAAAGACCAGTTCCCCGAGGTCTACGTGCCCACCGTGTTCGAGAACTACATTGCTGACATAGAGGTGGATGGGAAGCAGGTAAGGGCCGTTGCCATTCCCAGCTCCTTGCTCCGCGCTGGCAGCGCCACCGCCCAGGGCTGTTGCCGGGAGTGCTCTGTGTGCACAGAGGAGCCCCAGGGCTCCAGCATTTCTGGGTCACCCTGAACCTACCCCAGTTTGAGGAAGTGCACAACTGGACCTGGAGAAAGATAAATCTGTCTCTCCTGGCCTGCAGAGCCACTGAGCCATGTCCTTCTCCCCTCTCAGGTTGAGCTGGCCCTGTGGGACACAGCAGGACAGGAGGACTATGACAGGCTGCGGCCCCTCTCATACCCGGACACAGACGTAATCCTCATGTGCTTTTCCATTGACAGCCCGGATAGCCTCGGTAGGGACTGGGGATTGAGGGGGAACCTGGGGCTCCCACAGGACTCGGTGCTGCTACTGAGCCCCCTGGGCTCTGGGAAGGGCCCATGCTGCCCCTCGAGGCTGCCAGAGCCTTCCCTGGCTGTGTGTGCACTTCAGGGAAATGCTGGGAACTTGGTGACTGGGCGGAGGTGGCGGGAGAGGAGGATGCTCGCTGTGGGGTGAGCTCTCCCTGCTCCAACGGGAAAAGCTTGGGGTTGTGAGGATGCTGTGGGGTAGCAGCCCCACAGCTCATAAGATTCCGTGCGTGGTTATTGTAGAGAACATCCCTGAGAAGTGGACGCCAGAGGTGAAGCACTTCTGCCCCAATGTGCCCATCATCCTGGTGGGGAACAAGAAGGACCTGCGGAATGACGAGCACACGCGGCGGGAGCTGGCCAAGATGAAGCAGGTGGGGACAGCCCTGGGTCCCCCAGCCAGCAAGGCACTCTACCCATACCAGATCCTGGCTGGAAGGGCTGGGTGCCCCAAGGGCAGTTGCTGTTGTGTTCTGGCAGCGTTTCCAAACCCTGTTTTTACTGCTTCCTAGGAGCCGGTGAAGCCAGAGGAGGGGAGGGACATGGCCAACAGGATCAACGCCTTTGGCTACCTCGAGTGCTCGGCCAAGACGAAGGAGGGGGTGCGGGAGGTGTTTGAGATGGCCACCCGTGCTGGCCTGCAGGTGCGGAAGAACAAGAGGCGCAGGGGGTGCCCGCTGCTGTGAGCGGCCCGGCAGGCACCGGCCCCCGCCTGCCCTGCCCGGGAGGGACGGCCCGAGCAGGACCTCGTGCTGCCACTACCTGCCCCGAACCCTTTGCGCCAGAGCTGCCACCCGCGCTCGCAGGGTGTCCCTGCGACATTCTGGGGCCGAGAGGGGCCAGTGCCTTCAGTACCCGCTGCTCTCCGTGGGCCGGGTGCTTGTGTTGCCCTGTTTTGTACTGAGCTCCCTGGTTTTGCCTTTCCCATGGGCACTGCTGCGGTGTTCACTCTCCTTCCCAGCTCTGGGCCGGTGCCAAAGAAGCAAGAGGTGCCGGTCACAGCTCACGTGTGGGGCGTGCCAGGCCCTTGGTGTGCTTTTCCTGCTCTCCTTGGCCGTGCAGGCAGCACACACCAGTGTTACAGACTTGCCTGGGCAGCCTTCGCCCTGTCTGTGAGCAGAGCTGGGCTCAGCTGCTGCCAGGAGCTCCTCCCGGGACGTGAGCCCAGCTCTGCCGGTGCTGCCGCCTTCCAGTCTGCCTCGGTCATGGACTTGGCAGCAGTAAACCCAACTGCATAATTGGGAGAATAAATGCAAACCGGTATTTTAGTAATTGTAACTTTGCTTGTGTGGTGTTCTTCTGGGTCTCCTTTGTGCCCCTCGCTGCTCCAGGCTCCAGCCTGGGGCTGGGGGCCTTGTGCTGCAGGGTGGGGACTTGCCTGGCCCCCAGCCCCTCTCGCTTCAGCTGCTGGCGGAGGACCAGGGCTCAGTACCCTGTGCTTGCAGAAGGGCCAAGAAGCAGTTTGCATTGGAAGGGCCAGGCAGGAGCTTCCCAGCTGTACCCAGTCCCTGGGTGATGGGCACTGCCATCTCTGCTGGAGCCATCCTGCTTCTGGAGCAGGGCAGGGCTGCAGTGAGCCCGATGCTGCTCTGAAGCCTGTCTGTGTAAGCAAGGCCCACCTAGGACTCAACAATACACTGCTTTTCTCTAAACGTTTATTCCAGGGAAATAGAGTGCCTGCACAGCCATGCCAGCTCTCAGACCAGGTAGCTGCCCAGTGGAGAGCTGAGCCAGCCTGTCCCTGGCCAGGTTCCTGCCTTCCCCAGTTACCCTTCACAGCAGCAGCGAGCTCCCCTGTGCACCCAGTGATGCACTTTGGAGGCCAGAGTCTCCAGGCTTAAGCCTTTCACTGAATGGTGAGACCAGTCACGGAGAACTGTTTTGCCGCAGCCATGTCGAGAAATGATTAAAATGGAGAGTTGTCCCAGTGTGATGCTGGTGTGGGCTCCGTGGCTGGCAGCAAAGGGTGGCAACACCTTCTGGTCTGGTGGGTTCAGCCCCATCTCCACAGGGAAACATGGAGCACCCCAGGACTGAGACAGAAAGAGCAGGAGCTGCTGCAGGCCAGGGACAGGCTGAGGGGGATGCAGCTTCATGGGGTGTCTTCTCCTTTCCCAGGTGTGTTTCCTGCAGAGAAACCTCATGGCAGAGCTGGCCCCTGACTTGGGGACGGAGACATGCAAGCCCTAAGCAAAAACCCGCTGTAAGCCCTGTTCCATTTGGGGCAGAATCCTCCCAGTGCCCCAGCTGTGACCCCGCCAGCTGCTGCCGCAGGGTGCTGGCGTGGCATGACCCTGCTGCTCTTGGGGCCCTGCTGGCAGTGCCCAGCTCTGCTCACCTGGGTACTAAACGCTGAGCTGGAGCGTGTGGAGCTCATCGGCGAGTCTGTCCTCGGCCGTGCTCTCGTCCTCGTAGGGGTATCCCGTGTAGCCGCCCTCTTCCTTGCAGTACCTGAGGAACCTGCAGGTGCAGAGGCAGGGGAGCCTGGGCGCCAGGTGGCACTGGCCCGTGGCACTGGGCACGGCCAGGCACCGTGTGCCAGCAGCAGAAAGGGCAGGTGTGCACTGGCTGTGCAGGGGCCAGGAGCAGCTCACCTGTGCCAGTGGTGGTCCTTGCTGAGCACGGTCGGATTGCCCACCACGATCAACAGAGCCTTGGCCCTGGTGATGGCCACGTTAAGCCTCTGAAGAGGACAAGCAAGAGGGTTTTAGCTGGCTGCAACACCTCTCATCGTCTCGCAGCCCCACCTGGGTGCAGGCAGCTCTGGTGTGGCACTGAGCACCCAGAGCAGCTCTTCCTCTCTGTGAGAACCAGAGGGGAGAAGGGGCTGCTCGGGGCAAGGCGGTACCTTGGGGTTCTTGAGGAAGCCCAGCCTGAAGGTCTGGTCGAACTGGAGGTACGTGCTGCAGCTGCGCACGGTGGAGATGAGGATCACGTTCCGCTCCTGGCCCTGGAACTCTTCCACAGAGCCCACCTGGGGCAGGAACAGCAGGTGAGGGGCCAGGAGCACCCCTGGGCTGGGGCTGGCAGGGCTCCCTCCTCCTGTGGCAGGGTGTGCTCCTCTCTCCTCCAGGCCCAGGACGTACCTTCAACTGGCTGATGTCCGGCAGCTTCCGCAGATCGGGGTCCAGGGAGGTGATGGCTCTCCGGACCTTCTCTACCTGAGCGGAGGCATGTGGCAAAACCCAGCCACCACAGGGCCACCCTTGTGCCAGCCCTGGGGCTGCCCATCCATCCCCGTCCCTTGGGGCGGCCTCAGCCTCTGCCCTGCCTGTAGAGCTGTGTCCCTCACCTGCTTCCTGTAGGGAGAAATGATGCCGATCTCCTTGGGGGACACCGTGGGGCAGCCTCCCTTGCCCCGGCTCTGCAGCAGCTTCTTGAGGTAGTGCACCAGGACCTCAATTTCGGCCGTGTTGAAGAATGAGGGGCTCTTGGCCTCTCTCTGGTCTTCCCCACAAACCCCATGGAAGATGATGGGGAAGCCCTGGGGATGGAGAACATTTAGCTCTGCTCTGCCTGTGCCCTGGGGATCCCCCTGGGTCAGTCCCTCCTGTGCCCCTCACTTTTTTGGGAAGCTCCTCCCAGGTACAATACAGATTCCGGATGTCAAGCCCGTTGCTGTTGCACACCTTCAGCTCATTGTCATAGAAGAGCTCGTTGGGGACCCTGAGGATGGCCTCGTGGGACCTAGCAGAGGCAGGACAGTGCCCAGGGTAGGTGCCGTGTGGGTCCAGAACCCTTTCAGCACCCAGGACAGCAGGTGCACCCCCATCTCCCACACCAGCTGAGGCACTACGAGGCTCTGGGGGACAGATCCTGGAGTGCCAGGCTCACCCATGCCTGCCTGGCTTAATCCCTTCCTGCACCATCCCTGTCCCCACCTGTAGTTCCAGAGCAGTTTGGTGATGAACTGTGGGTCATATCCTCCACTTGACTTCTTGTACAGGGGGTTGTGCAGCATCAGCCTCTCCAGCAGCGAGGTGCCTGTGCACAGTGATACCCTGTGGCTCCCCACAAGGCCACTCAGCCCCTGTGCGGTGCCTGCAGCACTCCCACCCCTCTCCCTACTCACCCAAACCATGCTGGATGGCCAACGGTGAGGTGAGGACGGGGCCCAGCTGCTTGGGGTCTCCTGCCAGCACCAGCTGCCCCCCATTTGGGTTGGTGTCCTGATCCATGGGAGCCAGGAGCCCTGGGAACAGGGAGAGCTCAGTGGGGAATGGGAGGGAGCCCAGGCCGTGCAGAGATGCAGCTCCTCGAGACACTCACCCGCGATGGCGACCACGCTCTCCGGCTCTACCGCCTGGCCACACTCGTCGATGAAGACGTGGGAGAAAAACCCAGGGGGGAAGTTGGCTGACACCAGCCTGGAGGAGAGATGGAATGAGGCTGCCTTAGCATCCTCCCCCACCTGGCCATCCTTCCTCTCCTACCCTTCATCCTCATCCTCCCACAGAGGAGGGATTTCCTCCCCTGCTGCCTGCCCTCCTCCAACCCCTCCCTGCTGAATCCCAGAGGGACTTCCTTCACAGCCTGGCTGCAAGGCAGCCCTGGGTCCACCTGTCACGGGTGCTGGGGACAATCCCAGCTCCTCTGACCTTCCTGCTGTCACCAGTGTGGTGATGATAATCCGGTAGCGCTTCAGGCTCTCCTTGCTCGGGTACACGTAGCTGCTCTGCTCATCGTCCCAGTTGCAGCAGGGCTGGAGGGCAGGCATTGGGTGAGGGCCCACTACCTCGGGGGACACCAGCACAGATGTGCCGACAGGATTTTGGGGTGGAGGGACAGGGACCTACCATGATATCGGGGGGCACTTCCCTGTAGTTCCTGGAGCTGGCAATGAGCCTGTAGACATGCCGAGGGGCAATGTCCTTGAGGAGGCACTGGCACAGCAGGTCTGCGGCACTGTTGGAGGGGGCACAGGCCAAGATACGGGTGTCCTTGAAGCATGTCCACACCTGGGTGGGAGGAGGAGGTGACAGCATTGAGCCCCATGGACGGGAGTGGGCAGCAATGCTCAGGGCTGGATTCGGGCACCGGCCACTCACCTGCTTGATGGCCTCCACCATAGTGACCGTCTTGCCAGTGCCAGGGGGGCCAAAGATGAGGTATGGGGCTGGCCGGGACATCCCCGTCACGATGTGGGTCACGGCTTTGCACTGCTCCTCGTTGGCCTCCAGCTTGCGGTTAAACCACCTGTGGGAGCAGAGGCTGTGCTGCCGGAGCCCCCTCACCTCCATCCCCTCCCTCCCACAGACCCTCCCAGCCCGCAGAACCGGGGACTCACCGGGGCTGGAAGGGGCCTGGGAAGAGGGACTTGTGGCAGGAGGCGGAGGGGAAGAGGAGGCTGAACAAGCTGCGGCGCATGGCCAGGACTACAGCCCGATGCTGGACCTGCAGTGGCAGCCGGCTGAAGGTGAAGGTCACATCAAACTTCAGGTTCTTCACAAACTTCTTCTGCAGCCTGGGAAGGAGTGGTGTGAGCAGAGCACGGGGCCCTCTCCCATGCCCTCCTGGCCCTTTCCAAGCCGCTCCTGGCCTTTGGCATGTCAGAGAAAGGCTGCTGGGACCAGACATCACTCACTTGGAGGAGAAGCCCAGCCTGACCTTCTCCAGTTCCACGCTGTGCACGTAGCCCTTGTACTGGGTGAGCGGGGAGTGGTCCCGCTCGCTGCTCAGGTGGACAAAGAGGTGGTCCCCTCTCAGCAGGGACGGGCGGTTCTCGGCCACGCCGGGCACCTGTGCCAAAGGGCCAGTGTGATGCCAGGCACTCTGGGAGTGCCAGTGCTGTGCCAGCACCCCTCCCATCCCTCACCCCCCTACGCACGTCGAGAACCAGCAGCCCCCTGTCCTGCGCCATGGTCACATCCTGCATGTCGTAGCGCCGGATGTCCACCTCCATCTGGATCTCCTCCAGGTGCAGCAGCAGCTGGAATTTCTGGTGGTAGTTCTCAGCCTGCAGAGGTGCTTCCAGCAGCGAGCTGAGGACAGCAGCAATGTCATTGTGTCCCAGGGACAGCCTGGCACTCAAGGAACACCTCAGCATTGCTCTCAGCCCTTGGCACTCACCGCATGGCAGCCCAGCTGGAGCTGGCACTGGTGTTGGGTCCGAGCAGGATCGTGTCCTTGAGGTTCTTTGGGTACTGGTAGGTGCCCAGAGGGATTTCCCTCTCCAGTTCATTTTTCAGGGAGCTGGGTGGAGGGGACAGCAGTGCTGCAGGGACTACATAGTGTCCCCAGCCTCACTGCCACTAGCCACAGGGTTGAAGCACTGTCCCGTGGTGCCAGACAGTCAAGGAGCTGAACCTTGTCCTGGCTGGAGAACAGGCGGGGCCCTCTGCTCAGGATGGCAGCAGGTGACTTCACCACATACCTGTCGGGGGGGATGCCATCCTCGGTGATGACGGTGACATGGCGCTGGAGGCTGGCCTCGTAAGGCTGGAAAGGTGCCAAGGGCCCCAGGTCCTTGGCCAGCTGGCTCTCGGCAATGGCAGCAACATAGCGTGAGATGCTGAAGGGCCCGTCTGGCTCCTTGGTGAACTCCAAGGTCACCACAGCACTGAAGTGCCCATTGCAGGTGGTGAGGCACCGCACCTGGATGGGGTATTTGCCACCTGCGGGGTGAAGTGGTGAGAGTGGGTCCTGCATCCCCTCTGTAGGGCAGGGCACGGGGCAGGGGACGGGATGGGACCGTACCCGGGTGTAACAGCAGGGGCTGGCCCTGCACTGCCCCTTGCTCATCAGTGAAGGAGAGCTCCGGTGACTGCTGGTGTGGCTGGAACCGCTGCAGGGTCACCACCTCTGTCCCACAGTTCTGCACCAGGACAGTGACTGTCCGGGGCTCACCCGGCACCACTGGGAAGCGGATATTCCCATTGCCCTGGTCACAGTCCGAGACGATCTCTACCCCGTGCTTCCCACGAATGAGCTCAGCCCTGTGGGGAGGGAGGGTCAGGCTTTCCCAGCCAGGGTGGGGGACCCAGGGGCCACACCAGGGCAGCGTGCTGCCAGTCATACCACTGCTTGCCATAGATCTGGGGCACTTGTGGAGTGGAGCTGGGCTGCTGTCCTGAGGCAGACGTGGACACGGATGTCTGTGCATTCCTTCTGCATCTCCGGTACTGGTTTGCCACCACGACATGACTCTTCACCTGCAAGGAGCAGCCAGAAATCAGCCTGGCCCTGGGATCCTGCAGGAAGCTCCTGAGGAGCCAGTCCTAGTGGGCACTGCCCCAGCACAAACTCACCTTGAATTTCACCACTTCCCCGTGCACCTGAATCTGCTGGGTTGTCTTCAGTGCGTACAAGATGCTGGAAAACCTGGGTGTCTTTGTGTCAGTCCTGCAGAGACAGGGGAGAGGGTTTGTGTGGGGGAGCGTGGCTCGGCCATGGGCACGGGCAGCTGAGGCAAGTGGGAATAGGACGCAGGACACTGAGGCTGCACTGAGGGAGTTCTCAGAAGGTCCCCTCGACTCCAGGAGAGGAAGAACAACTTGGGCTTCCCACTGGCCTGTGCAAATCTCACATCCCTGCTGGCTGCTCCAGCAATTCTGTGCTGTGCCATTGCCAAGGCACAGCCACTGTGGTCCCAGCAGTGATGACCCTCCAGGTACCTCCTCCCAGTCCCACCAGTGCACTGAGCCCCGGCTTTGCCAATGATTAACAGTAGTGATGTTGCACAAGGGCCAGTGTGACTGGTGTCAGCAGGGTGAGGTGGGGGAGTATGGTGGGCAGTGGGTGTCCAAGGCCATCCCCAGGCAGCTGCTGGGGGCCTATGGAGCTGGGGATCATCCCCAGCAGGGCTTCGGTGAGGCAAAGGAGCTTGGGGGCCCCAGCGATGAACTGGGGACCAGAGAAACTGGCCAGGCACTGGGGATGCTGGCCCGGCGACTGGGAGATGCTGGTCAGGGATCTGTCCCAGGTCACGTTGCCCGGGTCTGGCCGAGGGCTCTCACCTGCCCCGGAACTCCTGGTTGTAGATGGTCCGCAGCGTCTCCCGCAGGCTCACCTCCTTCCGGCCCGTGTCCTGCAAAAACTGCACGAACTGAGACCCCCAAAAACTGGCCTCCGCCACGCTGAACCGCGACATGGTTGAGCCGAGCCGAGCCGAGCCGAGCCGAGCAGAGCTGAGCCGAGCCGAGCCGAGCCGAGCCGAGCCGAGCCGAGCCGAGCCGAGCAGAGCCGAGCCGAGCTGAGAGGGTGCCGCGTCGAGGAGTGCCAGGATAAGCCGGGCTGCGCCGGGCTGGGCTGGGCTGACCCCGGGCTGGTGGCGCACGGAGAAACGAAAGCGAAAGGGGCCAAAAGGGGCCGAACGGGGCCGGCCCGCCCGGCACCGGGCTGCTGGAGGGCTGCGGGTGGGACGGCGGAGGCTGCGGTGGAGAGGGCTGACGGGGGAGAAGAGGCAGGCGGGGAACGAGTCGGTCTGAAGGATGATTAGCTGAAGATTTGGAGAAGGACGAAGAGATAGAAACGCTCCTAAGGCTGGAACACCGGCGGTAAACTGCCTCCAGTGTAACCAAGGAGCAGACTAGCCTTGAGGCAGATAAAAGCTGTTGTGTGCAGAGTCTTATCTTGGGCCCTGCTTCAGCTTCACATACTTGGAATTGCTGCAGCGATTTCCTGAATGGATGCAGGGCCGCAGCCCACAGCACCTGAGGCACACACAACCTTTCATCTCCCCTGCGTGCTGCCGCAGGCAGGACGCTCTTAACAAACTGTCCTTGAGTGGCTCCATGCACAGCACTGTGCAAACCCTCCAAAAAGCCCTGCTTTGTCCCATGTAGGGTACGACCAGGAGCGGCTGAGGTAGGTGTTAAAGTAAGACACTGAGGATGGGCGGAATTACCTCCCTGCTGCCTTTTTCTCCAGGGTGAGGAGCTGCATTAAAGCTCTGTTTGTTTTTATTTTAATTTGGAAGTTCAGCCCTCCAGTTCCCATGTCTGTATACCAGGGTGGGAGCAACACCCGTGGGTTTGGAGTGATGCCATCCCAGCCTTAATTGCCAAACTTTTAAAGTTGGAAAAGACCTTTGAGATCATTAAAGTCCAACCATCAACTCAGCACCACGACTGTGTTCACCACTAAACCATGTCCTCAAGTGTGACATTCATGTTTTTGAACACTTTCAGGGAGGGTGACTGCACCACTTCCTAGCCTTCAGGAATTCACAGGAGTGAGAGACCATGAAAGAACAAATGGCTTTAAATGAGGACTGGTCTAATTGCACCAGATTGGTTGATACAGAGGATGCCTGAGGGATGAAGTATCAGTCTCAGCAGCAAATACATTTAGATGAAACTCGCAAAGGATAAACACTTATTTTGTGGTGTTACTGTGCAAAATCTGAAGTGCAATGCCCTGGCAACCCCACTCCTCTCTTCCCGACCCTTTCTCCTTTATGTATTTAGAAACCAGAAGCTGCAAGGCGCCCAGTGATAACCAAGTGCAAACAAAGCAAAGGGAGTTCAGCAAAGGAGGTTCACTTTGTAGTGAATCCATGTTCCAAGATCTGAGAAAGGCATGTGTGTATTTCTTCATCCTCCCCTTCAGAGAAACTGTTATGACTGCTAAGTTTGATGTTAGAGGGGGAAAATAGTAATGCAGGGCAACCACGCAGAAGATTCATCTTCTTTCTCTAAGCATGACAAGAAACTGTCCACAGCTGAGACAAATGGAAAGGATTTTTTCTTTCACTTTGGTGCAAGTTTATTTATTTTGTACACTATCCATCCATACACCTGTGATACAAATCTATGAACCTGCCACAAAGCATTGAAGCACAACATACCTATTATTCAGTAGACATTTGCATTTTAATCATCATCCAGCCCTTGTGGATCAGCAGTAACTCATCTTGCAGTTCTGTAAAAATGCACATGTCTGGTAACCGTATGTACACGAGGGAGAGGAGAAAAAAGATGTTCACTTTTAGGGAACATGGCTCAAGTCTTCAGATTAAAAAAAAAGTTACATCCCTGGAAGAGCTGGGTCAGTAGGGAATTCTGTAGAGGATCCTGTAAACTCGTTTTCTACAGTAAAATCTAAGCCTGCAGGCATCTGCTTTGTGGAGGTTGGGAATAAGGATACACGAGGATTCACTGTCTTGCACTTACTGTGTCTTGCAGCGTCGTGAGCTCTTGGCAGGTTTGACAAACTTACTGGATACCTGGAGTGCTGGATACAGGTGAAGGGAACGCTCTGCACCCTCTCCCGGGTAATAATAGGGCTTTTCCAGCTAGGAAGTTTTCCAGCCAGTGACTGAAAACAGCTATACTTCTGGGCCATGAATGGCTGAATTTAAATGACCTATTTAATGCAGCTACAACGGGAAGTTTATGTGGCAGGAAATACAAAACACAAAGACAACTATTTGTTCCACGGTTCCCTCTCAGGCTAGAAAACCTGTTAACTTTGAAAGCCCTAGAAAATGCTGCTCTGGTTTAGAAACCATCTACTTGGCATAGGACCACATTTGTTTTTTTGCACACAAATGTTTCATACACCTCCTTGATTCTGCATTAAGCATTCTGCATTTCTTTGCCAATCTTGTAGCTGAGGATTTTGTTCCAGTCAATCTTGGTGCGGGTGACGGGCAGCTGCCGGCGTAAGGCTTTGAAAGTGGTGTCTGACATAGTCTGGTAGTTTTCACTGATTGCTGTCTGCAGGGCAAAGCAGGTTTGGTCAGGGCACCCATAAAACACTATGAGAAAGCTCAACTCAGCGTTAAAGCCACAAACTCCTTTCTATAAGGGGTAAGGCACACTGTTAACTAAATCAATAATGCAGTCATTGGTGTGTGCACAAGTCAGAGACTCTCTGTTCACCTCCCCTGTAATGTTGCAGCATCTCCTTAGGCCTTTCACTGACACATCTCTTTCCAGTCTCCTTGCACACAGGCTAGGACAATGTAAAAGCTGTTGCACAAATTTCCTCCTCAGTATTCTTAACTGTCACAGTGGAAAACACATCAGCTCACCCGCTCCCCTCCCATGCCTGTTCCAGGTAGCATTTGTAACCCTTAAAAAAAACCCATAGAGCAAACCTGACAGTTTATTACAACACAGCTTGGTGACTTTACAGCTTTATAACTATATTGTTTAAACAAATACTACTGCCCTTTTCGAAGCAATTTTTACAGTCAATACCAGATTAAGCCAAGAAAAGAACCAGAGGTCAGCTCTCCATGTTCCATTAACTGCAAATGGAGACTGATATGGTTCTATGGTTTATTTAACTACCACTGATCTTACCTGGTACTCATTTTCTGCATTTTCTATGATCTTAATAAACTCCTTAGCAGTTTGGACGTCACTCTGCAAAGGAGAAAAAAAAAATGTCTGTATGTTTAAGAGCAACTTACATAAGCTACAGAATAGATTTCTTCTCAACTGACAGGCTGAGTACAGATAAAGTGGGTAACATCATCAGCTTGTGCCTCGTGGTTGTAGCTGGGTTCCTTTCACTTACAACATACTGGGTAGGGCTTGTGCTCCAAACTGGAACAGTGCTGCACTCTAGTGAGCAAAATGGAAGTGGACCCCCATGGCAAAATGAGTCACTTTGCAGCTGTTGCTCCCTCTACAACACTAGAGGATTTCTTAATTTCTCTTAGTGTTTGTCTCTTACTGTTCCTTGCCCTTGCACTGAGATAGAAAAGCATATTCTGTCCTCTTTAACCCAAACTTCCAAGAGAAGCTTTCCAATTGAGAGTTTCTAGTTAGACTGAATTTTAAGCAATTGGGAATCTGGTATTCCTACATGACTCTAAACACCACATTGACTGTTCACCCTAAAATTACTTTCAAGTCAAGAGAATGCAGTCATAGCAGTGCATGCTTCATAAGCTGTTTAAGGAATAAAAGTTGCTTATCATAAAGATCTTCTGGCATACTTACTGACACCTGTACAGAGTCCTGAATGTCTTTGTGACTAACCAGCTGCACGTTGCCATCTTCATAGTAATGGACCTGGAGAAAATGACAGAATGCAGGTTTTATCATGGCCACTCACTCCAGAATTTCTGAGCCCATAGTGCTACTAAAATCACACAACAGATCATCATGTCAGTCTTCTCTGCTTACACGGAGACTAAATGGAGGATGGATTTTTTTAAAGGGTTTCATTCTTTGCCAAGACAGTTCAAGATTATGTTAATCAGTAAACGCCCAGAGCTGAGATAAGAGCAATTATTAAAGATTCAAGGCAGAGGTTTTAGCCCTATAAAGTGAAGCAAAGTGGAGGGCTATAGGGTAATGCTGCATAATAGACCGCAGGCCAGATCTGAGACTATTCCAGAAACACTAGATTTAAGAATTAATTTCTTGAATTGTTTAGTTTAATAACATCCTGACTTGAGAAGGACATCTCTGCTGCATTTCAGCATCTCATTCTGAGCCAAATGCATTTGTAATAGAGAAGCACAATGCAGTTTCCCCTGTTACTGCCACGAAAAATAACTCACCTGGATTTTGAGCACTGCAGCCACCTGAGCTGTTGGTGGTGTGATGGTAAACTTCCATTCTGATCTCCAACGCCCGTTCCTAAAAGCAATCAAAGCATGAAAAACTATTTCCAAGAAGCTCTAACAGCAAAAAGAACCAAATTAACGAGCAAGTCATCTCTGATGTTGTCTTAACACCAATACCACATGGGATTTAGTGCTTTAGATGGCATGGAGTTAAATTTCTGCAGCCCAGATGAATGTAATGCAGCTTCAGTACAAAGAAGCTTCCAGAGATGTAAAGGAGTATCTATCCAGCTCTGCTAATGCCTTTTCCTCTGGATAGGTCACTGGAAGAGTTCTGGTGCCAAGGGGGCTGCAAGGAAAACAGACTACAGAAGGAAAAGAACAACCTGGGAAGCCCAAAACTCCCTGTCCTTCAGACTGTGTCAGAGCTAGAGGATGGATTGGTTTGAGGAACCAGGCAAAGGAAAAAAAACGCACTGTGTTGAAATAATCTTACCAGAAGTTTTTGGGCTGAAACTGGTGGCTCTCAATACAGGCAATAATTGTCTGCTGTCCATCTATAGATTTACCATAAACCTGTATTTAGAAAAAGAGTTAAAAAGGCCCAAGAGCTAAGGAAAGCCATTCTTAATCTCTGTTCTTGGCAGCAGGGTGCAGGCTGCTGTGGTGGTACCCCAGTGGGAACATGCACCACGAGTTCCATTGTCCAACACCTCCCCTGGCAGCCATTTCATTACTGGCAGGTGTGGAGGTGCTTGGCAGTCATGCCTGTGAAAAAGAGCTAACCCATCTTTACCTCTGTGTGCATACCAAGACCGTTGCACCCTCTTTGGAACATGACATTCCCAAGCCAGCCCAAACGCTAGCGAGGATGGAGAGTTCCACCAGCTCTGCCCAGCAGAGTCTGCTCTAGACTGACTGGCTCAGAGCAACACCCCTCCAGGGAAACAAGATGGATACTCAACAGTGCAGAAGCCATTGGGGTAATGATCTTTGACGTAGGCTCTCAGGGCACTGTCACAGGCATCTCTCCATTGTTTTAAAGCCGATTCTGTGTCCTCGGGCTGGGGATCACTTGCTTCTTTCCTTAAGTGATCAAACTTGAAAGAAAGCTTGTTTCTTGGGTCTAAAAATCTGCCATTGCCCAGATCACCATGTTCTGTAATTAAGACCTGTAAAAGAAGTTGAAATGATGATACCTTTAGGCTGCTATAGATGTGTTATTTCGCATTTTTCCCTACTTGCATATCAGTGTTACAATAGGTTCTTTCATTGACCTGTAAGATCACATAAAGAAAATCAAGTATTTTCAGTAATAATTTAAATGAGTAGTTGTTGTGAAGCTGAAGGTAACTCTCTGCTCTCCACAGTAATTCTGCACTTAGACTTCTGTCCCAGAAAAGGCTGAACTATAATAATGTATATATCTGGGTATGCAGATACATTAAAATTGGGTATCCTTACAACAGAAGCAGGTTGCTTTGCCTTTAAAATTATTTTAGCTGTTTTCCTTCTTCATTTCTAAAGGAAACAGAGACTTTTACTCTGGAATCCACCATTTACTGCCGTGTTCCGTGCTGTAATATCTCTACTTTTGGGCAAGAAGGGTACATAGGTGTGACTGCTTCTAAAATAAACCAACTAAAGCACACAGAAAAGCAGCATTGCACATTCCCTTCTTTTTTCTTTTTCACCTTAACTCTCTGGCTTCCCAAATATTGACTTTATTGGGGTGGGGTTTTTTCTTTTGCAGGCTGTATTGTAACCTTCTCATCAAAGCTATTTCTATGAACAGCCCTCTCAATATATGCCTCCCATAAACATATCTGGGACATCACAAAAGCTGGGTCAGGGCTTGGCTCAGAGAACAGAGCAGATGGTCAGGCAGCTTTCTGGCTTCTCAACAACTTGGTGTTTGTTCTAAAAAAAAAAAAAGAATTAAAAACGCCCTGAAACAACTTGTTTTGCTGGTACAGGCTGGATAGTGTTAAGTATAATCACTACACCAAATCAATGATTTGGTATAAACAAAGATACAGTTTGTTTTTTAGGGTAGCCGGGAGTGGATTAAAATTGCAGAAAATAAACCAAACAAACTATTAAGAATCTACTATCAATTGTCAGTAGGAACTGTAAGCAAGTAGCAACATAAGGATTTGTAAGTGAGCTTTAAATAGACAGTAATCTTTAATCATTCATACTCTTAAGTAAAATTCCAGTGACTTCAGCATGGAGCTTCAAGGAACAATGAACTGGATTTACTAAGTAATACCACACAGAACTTAGAGAGAATATTTTGCTCACGCTTTGTTCTTATAGAAGAAAGTTTGTCATAATATGTGGGGGAGGGAGAAGGGGTGCTACCTTGTGAGCAGAGTGAGTGAGTCAGCTGATGGTGATGTTGACTTGTGAGCCAACATCCTGATGAAACAACATTTTTATTGCTTTTTCACAGTGCAGTCATACAAGCCTCAAGCGTACAAAGTTTCCTCTCACCTGATCATCGTACCCTTCTATCTTCACCGGAGTGAACTGATCCATGTTGTACTGTGCAAAGGCACTGTTGATGATCAAAAGAACAAGAACTTTAGCTGCACATGCACATCAATTTTGACTCAAGAGTAAGTACCATGTGTGATTACATTACAGTAAACATTAACTTAATTGGGCAAATAATGCACACAAGCACTGTCAAAGGATTTTTCAATACCTTCTTTTCAAGGTATTTTCTACAGTATTTTTCAATACTGTAGATAGTTATAAACCCCAGGTCTAAAAGCAGGTTTCTTTAGTGATGACCAGGAAAATACAGAGTTCAAAAGTGGAACAGCAGGTAGCCTGGGGCAGTGTGAGCAAGCCAAGGCAAAACAGGAACACCCCAGCTACAATTCAGACAGCAGCCAGGTAAACAAACGAATAGATGAATATCTACAACAATTTTCTTATGTAAAGACTTGTTGACTGACATGTCACCTAGCTTGAAATAGATCTTAGCATCAAAAAGCTTGTATGTGTAATCTTTAAGCACCTTCTGATGAAGCTGTGGAAGTTAATAACAAATTTTGAAAACTTTTTTTGGAGGGCAGTTCTTTTTCTAAACTTAGGCTATGGTTTAATCAGAATTTCAGGTTTCACCTTATAAATCAGACAATTCAACATGATCAGACTTTGCTGCTGCTGCAGAGTTAAACTTTTTTGGCAGAGTGCCCTCCTGTCAGTTTTATACAGCACAAATTCCAATTTAGGGCTTTTAAAAAGAATCATCCACACCTTTCATTATATATTTTGTTAGGTGGGGTAAGGAATTACAGAAGATTGCTCTGAATACAGCAAATGGTTTTTCCTTTGTCACAGAAAGATGGGTGTAAGAAAGCAGAATTTGACTTGCGTTTGAAGTCTCAGTACTCACTGTGCTGCTCCTTCCCTGAGAAGATTGTCATTGTTAAGCAATAACCGGACATCTGGAGAAGAAAGGGTTCAGGTGTGTAACTGGATTTTTTGATCAAATGTTTCTATTTATGCACTTTGTTTTCAAGTGTACAAATGCAAACATTAAAATGATTATATAATTTCATTAAGCAGAAGTAGTCCAGAAGGACTGCATGCTTTCCCTAGCCACTAACCTTAAAAGCAGTATGGTGTGACACAGCCTTAGACTTTTAAAATAGATAAAACGTGAGGAAAACACCACAGATCATTTTTTCCTTAATTGCTCACCATTGAATACTTCATTGAACTCTCCAGGGGGTGCATGAGTGATGAATTTTGCAGCTATACGCACCTACAATGAAGCAGAAAAGTAATTGAAGACAAAAGATAATTTACTGAGTTCATACATATTGAAGCAATTCACCAACAAAACCAACTCTGAAGTGACAGAAAGTGGCAGATTTAGGGAGAAGTCTGGGCATGCATTGTCAAGATGGAAATAGTCTTGTAAGACTTGCCAGGGCTTGACAACCTGGTCTAGTGGGAGGTGTCCTTGCCCTTGGCAGGGGGTGGAACTGGATGATCCTCAATGTCCCTTTCAACCCAAACCACTCTGGGACTCTATGAAGGCACATGGAACTGTGATGATGAAGGCATCAATAACTGAAAAGGCCAACTTTGAATGTCCAGAAACTCCGAATCTGGAAAAAAATCCCCCCATCTTTCTAAAAGTGTAATAAAACTGCAACGTGTTCTGAAATCCAATGTACATGTCTTGCACTGTTAGAATTTAGGAGGTCAGGTATTGATTCTCTTGGACTTAGTCAGAGTTTATGGTTTTCATTATCAAATCTTTTACGGCTTTTGTAGGACCAAAGGTAATAGAAAGCTCCTGGAAGAAATGAAAGAGGAAATGTCACAAAATGAAACCTCTCCCTTAGAATAATAAAAACGTCCCATTTCCTCTGATAAGCCCAGCTAACAAAGCTGAGCAATGAGCCTCTCTGGTCTAACAAGACATTTATTGAAAGTGACTGCAGAATTGCTCATTACAGCTCTGATTACTTTTTACTTTTCATTTTGAGCAGCAAAACAAAGAATTGTGTATATATACCCAACTGCTTCACCTGAGTTATCACCAGAGCTGGAAATATCTCGCTTCTCTCAACAGTCTTCCCTGTTTTAATTAGAAATTGTGTGTATTTTTTGTCACATAATAATATAAAGCAAGCCACAAAAAGAAATAAACACTTTTCCAAACAAAAGGTAATTGCCTTATTTCAACAGGATCAAGTAACAACTCTGCCTTAATGGGATTGAGCTGCAGATAAAAATAGATTGTCTTCCAAATTAGCAATGAATTCAAAAAATAGATACATTCTTTGTGCCTGAAGAAATTAAGCAATACAAAGAAAACATTAAAAAGACACTATCTTGTGTAATTGACACAATGCAGGACATAAAACCATCTTCTCTTAATCTTCTGGTTTTAGGTTAGTAAGTATACAGCAATTCTAAAAATGGAGCTCTTAAACTGTTTGAAAACTTTCACTATTTAAAGAGCTGCAATTAGGACAGATTGCTGCCACAATACTGTCAAATTCCACTGTCGGAAATCTGTGTGGTGATGAAGAGAGCCTGGCAGCAGTTCAGAGAGACCCTGCTGCTCGGTATCCTCAGTGGACTTTGCTCAGAGTCCGCCCCAAAAGGCTGAAAGGTTTCTGCAAGGACACCATGTGCTTTCCTGAGCAAGTACAGCTGTGAGCACAGCACAGAATATCAGAATATCACTGTGCTAAAGCTCTCTCAAGTATCCACCACTAATGCTGGGATGCCTCTTAGTGGGAAGACAGCACTGGAATACACCCTGCAAATTAACTCCCCAATGAACAGAATCTCCTTTATAAGGTGCTTCAACATATGGCAAAAAAAGGCCTCTAAAAAGCTACAAAATTTGATATCTTATAAATTTATGCAATGGTGTTGTGGCTGCAGAACATGAAACCCTTGCAAAAGGGGTCACTGTTTTAGTAGGCTGAACTTTAGATCACTGGACTCTCATAAGGAAACCCTTATGGGAAAAACAAACAACAAACAAACAGAAAAAACCCCAATGGTTATGTGAGAGATTTTTACAGCCTTCCACAAATTCTCTCACTTGGAAGGACGAACAAAATTAAACTGACACAGAAAGGCCTCTGCACTTCAATCAGATGTTATTACAAACCCAGTTCTGAACAAAGCAAAGGCTGCAAGTGGAAAGTGTTCACTTGGATAATTATCCCTTGCCCTGCCTCTCATAGATCAATAAAATACAAAACATTTCAGTCAAACTATTGAAATCAGAAGTGCAGGAAACAGGCTGGGGAGTGATTAATTTGAAATGTCAAGCACTGGAACGGCCGTCGGTTTTCAGAGCTGGTTTCTTGGAGGGCGGCGTCAGGCTGCTCCTCTGCAGAAACACCAAAGCAGGACTTTCTGCAGCCTGCCCCATTTCCTGCCCCTGGGGCCATTTCAGGTGCCATTTCAGCTCTGCACCATCAGCTTCCTGCTTCTAAAATGGGGCAAGTGTCTGAGGGGAAGGGAAGCTGCTCAGCCGTTTGTTTAAACCAGCAAAACAGCAGCAGGATGAACTTGGGCAAAACGGGGAGATTTCAGAGGAACTGAAAAGAAAATCACAGAATCACAGACTGGCTGGGGTGGAAGGGACCCTTAAGCCCACCCAGTGCCACCCCTGCCATGGCAGGGACACCTCCCACTGTCCCAGGGACACCTCCCACTGTCCCAGGCTGCTCCAGCCCTGATATCCAGCCCTGCCTTGGGCACTCCAGGGATCCAGGGGCAGCCACAGCTGTGCCAGGGCCTGCCCACCCTGCCAGGGAACAATTCCTGCCCAATCTTCCATCCAGCCTTGCCCTCCGGCCCTGGGAAGCCATTCCCTGCGTCCTGTCCCTGCAGGCCTTGTCCCCAGCCCCTCTGCAGCTCTCCTGGAGCCCCTTTAGGTGCTGGAAGGGGATCTAAGGTCTCCCTGGAGCTTCTCTTCTCTGGGCTGGGCACCCCCAGCTCTTCCAGCCTGTCTGGGAAATGAATCTCTCACCTAAAATACACCCAGAGAGAATAAAGGAGTGAAGCTTGGGGGATGGAATGAATTAATTTTGTTGCTTAATTGATGTTTTTAGGTTTTTTGCTCTATTTTAAGGTACTGGTAAACTCAGACTTAAAAAACAAACATATATCAATTTCTAGACTCATCTGAATAGTCACAAAGTGGATACTACAGTAAATATTTGCTACATGTTTCTCTTTCAGATCCTCCTTTAAGCTTATCCCTCTCTGCCTGTGTGAGGCATGGAGTTAGCTGAAATTGAATGTTCTAAAGGCCAATCAATTCTGCTCTGGAATACTTATTTCAAACAACATCACCTGAAATACTGGCTAATGGATGAACTGCACCTCCAAAGCTCTGCTTCTTTCCAAATGATGCCACTGAAATGAAGCTGAAATTGCAGTTTAAGGGAAAAACGAAAGCAACCCCTGGACTTGTAGGATCCTTGAGTAGAACAACTCTTCCAGAATGTTAAGAAACAAAGCAAGCAGTAAGTGTAACACTTCTGGGATGTAAGAAGAGTAACAGTGTATTTTTAAACTACTGTGTGTAGACAACAGTGTATTACCCGGCAGAGAAACTGCAGGCTGCAACTTTCCCACATTCCTACACAAGAGGAACAAACTGCTCATTTCCCCCTTTCCTAAAATAATTATGGCTCTATTTGCTCCTACTTAGTCCTTCCCACACAGTGTAATTTGTAGGACCTACATCAAAGTTCTATCAGCAGCTGGGGTGAGCAGAGAACGCGACACACTCATAGAGTGTTTGGGAAGTGAAGAGGTTGCAAAGCCCCTTACAGACACCCTGATTACTTAGCTGATTTGGGAAAAGCAGCGCAGAAAATGCATTTTAGCAAAATCATTTTGGCTGGGAAAGACCTTTAAGATCACCAAGCGATCCACGTGTGAGTGACTCCCACCTTGTCCACAAGACCAGAGCACCGGGTGCCACGTCCACTCCTTCCCTGACCGTGACCAGGGGTGGGGACCGCACCACCTCCCTGGGCAGCCCCTTCCAGTGTCTAATCGCCCTTTCTGCGAGGAAACTCCTCCTGATGTCCGACCGAAACCTCCCCTGGTTCAGGCTGAGACTGTGTCCATTTTCACGCACAACGACTGGCGAGACGCCTGAGCTGCACCAAGGCAGTGAGGGAATCGGAATGCAGTGAGGATATCGGAATGCAACGAGGAAATCGGAATGCAGTGAGGATATCGGAATGCAATGAGGAAATCGGAATGCAATGAGGGAATCGGAATGCAGTGAGGGAATCGGAATGCAGTGAGGATATCGGAATGCAATGAGGATATCGGAAGGCAACGAGGATACCGGAAGGCAACGAGGATACCGGAAGGCAACGAGGAAATCGGAATGCAATGAGGATATCGGAAGGCAACGAGGATATCGGAAGGCAACGAGGATATCGGAATGCAGTGAGGATATCGGAAGGCAACGAGGAAATCGGAAGGCAATGAGGATATCGGAAGCAAGGCGCTGCGCTGGTAAGGAACGGCGGCGGCCCGGTGGTCTCGGGGGCCCGCCCGCCCCGACGCACCGGCAGGCCGGCACACCGGCAGCAGACGCTTGTCGCCACTCCCCACCCAGTGCCTCCCCGGGGGCAGCGGCACAAGCCACCAGCGGAGGGGAGGGCACCCCGTTCCTTTACCTTCTCCTCATCCGACACCCGCTCCTCCAGGTCCGCCATCTTGGCCGCTGTGTGCCCGGCCCCGCGCGGGTCGTGCCGGGAGCGCCGGGCAGGGCACCGAAGGCGCTGCTGGCGCCATATTAACTGTGGGCAGATGCCGCGCTGCCGCCATCACAGAAACGGGATGACATCTCGCGGAACCGGCTGACAGAGCCGCCGGGGCTCCCGCTCATTGTGAGGGATGTTCTTGGGCGGAGCAGCGGCGATGGACCCGACGAACAGGCTGCCCACGCTAGCGGAGCCCCGTCCTGGTGGTCCCGGCGCGCCCCGTGGGCTGAGACGTCCGGGAACTGTAGCCCGGAAGCGCGGCCGCTGCCATCTTAGCTGCGGGCAGACGCCGTGATGCCACCATCACAGGGACGGGCAGGTTTTTCCTGCCGGGAACGCGGCGGTGGCGGACCCGCCGCGTCCCGGAGCCTCCGGGCGTGCCGGCTGTGCTGTGGGGGACGATCGGTCCGCGCTTCGCCCTGGAGCAGCGCTGATGGGGTCGGCGAACGGGCTGCCCGCGCTGGCGGAATCCCGCCCCGGTGCTTGTCCCGCCCCTGTCCCGGCGTGCCCCGCCGGCGGTGATGGCGGAGGGCGGCAGCGGCCGCGGGCCGCCGTGCTTCGGGGCGGCCTCGGCGTTCCGGCGTTGGGAGCAGCTGCGGCGGAGGGCCGCGACGCCCTGGGCCCGCGGGCTCCTCGCCGCGGCCGCCGGGCTCGGGCTCCTGTACGCCGTGCTGCGGGTGCCGGTGCGGCTCCGGGACGGCCTGGCGGCCGGTGAGGGCGCGCCGGGGGGAGGCGGACACCGCCTGTGGAGCCGGGCGGTGGGGCGGCGCAGGCTCGGCCCCGCCGTCCCCAGCATCCTGGGCCGTACCGGGAGCGGTGTGTCCCGGGAGCGGGGCTGGTCCTGGCGGGCCGCTCCGCAGGTGCCCAGGGCGGGGATCCTCCGTTCGGGAGGAGCGCTGGGGGGCCGGAGTGTGTCCGGAGAAGGAAACGGCTCTGGGGATGGTCTGGGGCACCAGCAGCCAGTGAGGGAGCTGGGGGGGTCAGCCGGGAGGAGAGGAGACTCGGGGGGGACCTTCTCGCTCTTTGCAACTGCCTGACAAGAAGGGCTGGGTTAGTGTTAGGAAGGGACGACCGCGGGGAATTAGGCTCTGCTCCCAGGGAACAGGGACAGGAGAAGAGGAAAGGACCTCCAGTTGTGCCAGGGGAAGTTCAGGTCGGACATCAAGAGGGATTTCTTCATGAAAAAGTGGTCATTGAGACGTTGGAATGGGCTTCCCAGGGAGGTGATGGAGTCCCCAGCCCTCGTGGTACCCAGGCAAAAACTGAACCTGGCACTCAGTGCTCCGGTCTTGTTGACAAGGTGGGGACAGGTCACAGACTCGATAAGGTCTTTCCCTGACTAACTGATATTCCGAGTCAGCGAGTCTGTCCCAGCGGTGCCTGCGGGCTGGTGGTGCATCCCGCCCTCGCTCAGTGTCGCCCTGGGCTCGTCCCCTGCCCCGGGCTGGGGGCTCGGCTGAGGACCGGGCGGTCCTGGGGCACCTGAAGCAGCCAAGGCTCTGCCCCGGCGCTGCCCGAGGTCCCCCCTGGGCTCTGTCAGGCTGCAGCCCTGCCCTGGCCGCCGCTGTCCTGTCCTGTCCTGTCCGGCCCGCGCTGGTGGCAGGTGACAGGGCTGGCGTGCAGTTTGAGTCCAAACCAGGGTCGGAGCACCACTGGATAACTGCATTCCCTGCGTCGTGCTCTCCACAGCCGGAGGGAGAGCTCTGTGGAAAATGTATGTTAGCACTGAATGTAAGTTTGCATCAAAACAGGATGAGTTTGTCTTAAAAGTGAAATAATACATTAAATTGTTGTGGTCCACCAGCCGCTGTATGGGTGAATCCATAAGATGCTTTGTCTAGAAATGTACAGTGATTTTTTTTTTTTGGTTGGATATAAAAATTGACTGTCACAGGGAGATATAAACAAAATAATAGGTGGTGAGGATTGCCCTAAGAATGTAGCATTATAAAGCTACTAGGGCTGTAGTATACGATATATTTGCATGATATTCAGCATTCTTTAATAGACAAGCTATTTTTGTTTTTCAGTCCTAATTATTAATTCTTTCATTTTGTTTCTCTTAACAGTGACTGTGTTCTTAAGCACTTTGACTCCAAAATTCTACTTTGCCCTTACAGTAACTTCATCTTTTATATCTGGACTGATATTTGTAAGTAGTCCACTTTATTATTTTTTTTTTTAAACAACTTTAGCACCTCTCAGATGGCTTTGTGAGGAGTAAAGGGAATGAATATCAGACTCTAGAGGGTGCCTTTGTGCTGGGAAGGAACTTCTCTGATGCACTGTTGCAGCTCTTTAGCTGTGTGTGTTATCCGCTGGGGCTGCACGAGTCCGAGAACATGACAGGTACGGAATGCCAGAGTGGTTCCCGTCCCCTGGCACAGCTCCAGCTGCTCCCTTGGCTTCTGTCACTGGTCACCAGAGGAAGGAGACCAGTACCTGATCCAGGCACAGGATCCGCATTGGTCCAGGGCTGACAGTTTGGTGTAGTCCTTGGGGGCTTGTGGTATGCAGGTATTTTTAATAGCTTTAGAAAGAGATGGTAATATTTTTGGCCCAAAGTTTCTGCCAAATGGCTGTCATTGCTGATAACTTAGCCATGTCTCTTTGCTAGCCTCTCTCTTTCTGGTTAGCAGAACATCTCAGTTTAATGGGCCATTTTATCCTTTATTCTTTTAGATTATTCTTGTGAAATAAAAAACTACGCCTGTGTTGAATGCTAAAAATTTTGTACTACAGGTAGGGCTACGTCTTGAAATATTCTTACCAGAAGAAGTGGATATATAGGTTTTTTGCTTCTGTTCCCAGTTTCCCTATACAGGCACTTCTGAAAGGGTTTATGGCTCCCTAGTGACTTGGGGAGGAGGAACGTAACACTTGACTAAAATTTTGCTGTTTTTTTTCCGTTCTCTTTCCTGTTCTTTGAGTGATCCTGCATGACAGGACAGGCCAAACCAGATCATTGGTGTTACTCTGTATGGAGATACGTTCCATCCCTGATCATTTGCAAGGGGGTTTACTTGTGAGCACTCTTCATCCCTCGTGTTTGCTGGGAGGGTGTCACCTAAGGAAATTTCTGGTGCTTTTTTCTCCCATGGCAGGTGTTTGAGTGGTGGCACTTCCGAAAGTACGGCACGTCTTTCATTGAGCAGGTGTCTGTGAGCCATCTGAGGCCCCTCATCGGGGGTGCAGAGAACAGCCCCCCAGCCCCAGCAGCTTTCTCGGCCGGGGACAATGAGAGCAGCAGGCAGAACATGCCAGGTGAGTCCTGACGTGTCCCAGGAGCTTTCCTTAAGCTTTGAGGTGGCTTTTTAATGGCTTTGGCCTGTAAAAAATGGACAAAGCCTGCATCTTACAAAGTGATTTGTTAATAGTGGTAAAAATAAGCTAAATAATGATGTTTTTTACTCTAAACCATTCATTGCTAAAAATATTATTTAGAAAATGTTATGCATTGAGCTATAACTGTTTCAGTAGCATTAGTTATTTACTGTTCTAAATACATGCAAGGTAAATATTGCATGAGTGTACGTACATGCATTGCTTAATGTTCCCACCCTGTGCTTTTGTACCCCAAGCAATGTTGGGGAGCAAAAGTATTTATGGAATAGCAGAAGTTTATGAAGATGTTGATTGCATAATAATAAATTGAAGGTGCTTTCCAAAGCACAACTGCTTTTGTATTACTGCATTTTAATGCCAAGGTAATATTTCCCATGCTTTTAATTTAAAAAGTACTTTTTTTTTTTTTTTTTTTTTTATTCCTCAGAGTGCAAAGTGTGGCGAAATCCTCTCAATCTTTTCAGAGGGGCAGAGTATAGCAGGTATTAATTATCTTGTTTTCCACGGCATATTTTTAAATTTATTTGAGGGCATGCACATGACTTCTTCACAGAGCTTGCACTGGTAATGTCAGGAGACAGCTGGAGGCCTGGGAGATTATAGGGGTGATTGATACCAACTCTGTGTTTAAAAGGCACCAAGCCAAGCTTTGGCAGTTTCAGTGTTAAGAGCAAAAATATTACTGTAACATCAGGGCTTTTTGAGAGTAAAGTAGGAAAAAAAATTATTCAGAGGCTGAGACGGTGATTCACAATCTAAATTCTCTTTTATTAAACTGTACTGTAAGTCTCCTAGTGTTACTTCATGGGAAAGGCTGCTTTCTAGGAAGCCAGTTCCTGAGTTGTTTAGGACTTTACAGATTATTGAACTTGAAACTTTGTGTTAGTAGCTTTTTATTACTGATTTTTGCTGTAGGCACATCAGATATCCCTTTGTTATGAGCATTGCTAATTACTAGGAATGCCTCTTACTGAAATTTCTGCTGTTTCAGGTACATGTGGGTGACTGGGAAGGAGCCTCTTACTTACTATGACATGAATTTGTCTGCTCAAGATCATCAAACGTTTTTCACGTGTGACACGGACGCCCTTCGGCCTTCAGACACAGGTACCGATGTCTGTGTGAGGTGTGTAAGGGCTGGGCAGCCTCAAGCGTGTGTTTTTAGTGAACTTCAAGGTCGTGCAGGTTATTGTGTCAAATACTTTGTGAAACTGAGGCATCTCTCAAGTACTGATGGGGTTTAATAGATGTGGAGGACCAAAGGGTGGTTTGGGTTGGGAGGGACCTCAAAGCCCATCCAGTTCACCCCCGTGCCATGGGCAAGGGCACCTTCCACTAGGCCAGGCTGCTCCAAGCCCCCTGACCTTGAAATTTAGTGTTTAGTGAAATTCAGTGGAAAGATGTTTTGTGTTGTGCATTCTCTACAGCTTTAGTGCTGTCAGGGTCCTGACATTTTTTGAGATCACACCCATTTCAAGTAATTAACACGATATTGCAAACCTGGATTATATTCTCAACAGCCAAAATGTGGTGTCATGTAAACCACAGTAATGAATAGTGCAGTCTCCAGATTTTTTTCCTTGTGTTCCACATGTTTAGTGCAGAAAATGTTCTTTACCTGGTTATTGTCAGTGTGGGTGTGAATTATTGTCAATTTGTCACATTCCGGAGGTGTTCCTTGTCAGCTGGCTGTGACATGTTTGATATGAAAGATGTGTTTTTATTTCAAAAAAAGGGAGTGAATTGTCTCGCTCGCTGAGCCAAGACTAATATTTTGTTTCCGAAAGAAAACTCAAATATTTTTCCACGTTATTCTTGCTTGACAGCAGGAGGTTTTGTTCCAAAAGAAACATGTATAGATTCTTCAGTTTTCTTATCGTCCTTGAGATAGGCCAGATATGGAACTCCATGAGCGTAAGGTTTTGGAGTTCTTTTAGAACTGGATTTTAGTCTGAAGGTTAATAATCCTGCATAGAAAATGGTAGCTCTGAGTGTGTTGTTTTCCTAGAAGTTGGTTTTCAGCTTGTGTTTTCCAGTTTTACCAGATGGAATCATGGTGGGGAGGGGTTTAGAGTCATTGCATTGAAATAATTTTGAATTTAAGTTGTAGTTCAAAGGACACTTCTGAATAGATTTCACTCTTTTTACTTGTTCCCTAGAACACTTCCTAATAAGCTGATAAATATAAATCTTGAATTGACTTTGCCATGTGATGCCACTCAAATACCCTTCATAAATTTAAAAAGACATTGTTAACCCTTTATGGTCTGACAGTTGTCTAAAAATAATCATGGAACAGAATCCCAGAATAGTTTGGGTTGGAAGGGACCTTAAAGCTCATCCGGGTGCATCCCCTGCCATGGGCAGGGACAGCTCCCGCTGCCCCAGGCTGCTCCAAACCCCAGTGTCCAGCCTGGCCCGGGCACTGCCAGGGATCCAGGGCAGCCACAGCTACTCTGGCCAACTTCATATTTCAGTACAAAACTCTACCTGTGCAAGACACCACTTACTCCGTCACTATTTTCTTTGAAGTTCTGTTTGAAAGCTTAAATTTTAGTTCTGTGCAGGTCTATGCAAGAACCTGTGTTTAACAATTGCTCCTGCCAAGCTTTCAACGAGTCTTGGGAAGTGTTTCCAGAAATCTGTAGCAATTTAGAAATTGTACATCTGTCTGGTTATGTAAGCTGTTTCTGTGCTGTGTAGGAGTTCTGAAATGGTCAGTGAGGAATCTTCCTGGTGGTGTTGCTTTCTTGAACTAAATTTGAGGTATAATGAGCTGTTGCAAGAATTTGATGCTTGTGGTAGGAACAGGCTGAAATGAAAACACTTGTTTGTTCTTCCTTATAACAATCGTACAGCAATGAGGAATTTTCAGGCTGGGAGGGAATGTTATTTAGAGCTGCCTCCAAGCAGCCAGAGTGGCCTCCTCTGGCTCCCAGGTGTTTCACAGGTGTCCATGTCCCTCACCAGCCTTCCCATGGTTTTTTGCAGTTATGCAGAAGGCGTGGCGAGAGAGGAACCCGCAGGCCCGCATTAAAGCAGCGTACCAGGCTCTAGAGCTGAACAATGAGTAAGTTATCAGTTCAGTTGCTGTGTTCCTAGTGTGAAGGATTAAGTGAAAGGATACTGAGCACACTGTCAGTTTCTTCGTCTAATAATTCACTTTTAGCAAGGTTCTGAATGCTTAAGGGGAACTCTTTGGACTGGGAATTGCACTGGGGCTGTAAACTACCTGGAAGTATTGAACTATTCTACTACAAACATCTTTTGTGCTGCTTTTTTTCTTGAAGCATTGTATTAGTGGCAATAACAAATGAGAAATCTTACTCAGGTATGGAATGGTCTTAATTGAATATAAGATATTTCAGAGATGGCGTCGTGGTAAAACTGGATTTGGAATTCACAGATGCCACTCCTGTAAAGGGCTTAAAAATACTCTGTAGCATAAACCAAAGAATTTCACCCACAGCTGTGATCTGCTTTGTTTTGTTTTCTTGTTATTTTCGTAAAATGTCTTAAAACCTCCTGGTTTTCAAAACGCAAACCAAGTGAAAAACCTTTCCAGGCAATTACAGACCATTTTTACAGTTTCAAGGAAAATAATTTAACTTGCTTTAACAATTTATTCCTTTGCTTTTTCTCCAAATGAGAGGGGTGTGTGTGGTTTTTTTCTGTAAAATGGAAAAGGTTTCTTTTTTCCTGTCACTCCCTCTTTGAACTCAAGTTAGTATTTTGAAACTTTAATATTGTCAGTGCTTACATCTTATACATAAGAGAATCTTGCTCATTTTTAATGCTTCTAACACTTAGTAAAAACACTTAACTTTCTCCCTCAAAATAACTAGTATGTTTTTCTTTTATTTCAGGTGTGCCACTGCTTATGTCCTCCTGGCTGAGGAAGAAGCAACAACTATTGTGGATGCTGAGAAGTATTTCAAGCAGGCTCTGAAAGCAGGAGAAATGATTTACAGAAAATCTCAGAACTGCCATTCTCAGAGCCCCCAGCACGAAGCACAGCTGAGTAAGGACTTGGAATCACATGAACTCTTGGGTTTGTGTGAGCAGAAGTATAAAATTAAAGCTGTAATTCGGAGAGGTAAGGGTTGAAACAGGTAGACTAATATTTTTTTGTCTTTGTAATCAGGAAGAGACACCAATGTCTTGGTGTATGTGAAAAGGAGACTAGCTATGTGTGCCAGGAAACTTGGAAGAATACGAGAAGCAGTAAAAATGATGAGAGATGTAAGTAAAAGTAAAAAAATAAAAAACTGAGTTAACCATTGTTTTTAAGTCACAGTGTCCTAATTGATTGCTTTAAGTTCATTTCTAGGCATCATAATTAATCTAATTGAATTATTTTCCCACGAGATTTGCACATCATGATTGGGTGCTGTTCTTTTCATGCTGTCTCCATGCCAGTTTCTTACACTGTGAGACAAGAGAACATTTAAAATTCCTAGATTATTACACTGATTTCTATTAAGTATTTCAGTAATTCAACTGCAATGGTATATGTAATTTATTTCTCTTTACTGATTTGCAGTTGATGAAAGAATTTCCACTTCTCAGTATGCTGAATATCCATGAAAACCTCCTAGAGGCTCTTCTGGAGTTACAGGCTTATGCAGATGTCCAGGCGGTTTTAGCCAAGTATGATGGTAAGTGCTGCCTGTTGAAAAATCTGGGTGTTTTTGAGAAAGTAAGTGAGGTGGGCAAGGGATGTCTGTCAAAGCCGGGCCTTAAATCACCTTTGCAATGGAGGGACACAGCAGTATTTTATGACAGTTATTCTCAGAAGTTGTTGAGTTCTCTCTTAGGTCAATTCTTCGTTGCCTCAGGGAATCAAAGCTAGGATATTTTTGCCCAAATCCTGTGCCACTTGCACATGGCCTGCCTAGCACCCTGCTCCCATTCCATGATCCTCTTCTGGGTGGACTCTTTGTAATTTATGAAAGCCATTTGCACTTTGCCCAGTGCTTCTTTCTGGTAATACCAGGAATTGTGACACTTTCTTACGAAAGCGTTGCTGACTTTTTTCTGGGCATCTGGAAAAATGAGTACAAGCTTCAAACTCCCTGCAGCACCCCAGTGTTGTGCTTGACACAACAGCCAGACTTGCAGTAAGTGATGGACAGGCCCAGGATGGGATTTACAAAAAAAGCAAGAACCATCTGACTATACACAGCATGGTACTTGGGAATTAGACCCCAGACTTTGTCTGCTTTTAAAGTAAACTTACACTGCGGAGTGCTAACCTTCTAATCTGTAATTGTCAGCTCAGACTTGGCTTCAGATATTCTACAAAGCTACGACTAATAGAATTTTCCCTTGTGGAACTGCAGAAGAACGGAAATTGCATTTTTGTTAAAATTCATCTACCTGTCTGTAATGTATTTTTTTGCGGTCAGCTCCTGGTCAGTCTCTCAGCATTGTATAAAACTGTGTTAATTTTACAGTTGCAAAATTAAGTAAAGATTAGAAGCTTACTTTAAATCTTTGTGGGTTAATACAGGAAGTACATTCTGTTCTTAAGTGTATTTATATGCGCATTTCTTTTTGGATTCAGTGTCAGTGTGTTGGTACATTTAGAAACAAAAAATGACTCTTATTACCTAAATGCAACTTTGAGTTTTCAATCTGAGACTGGTGACTGTGCAAAGAAATTCAGGATTTCTAATCACAGCTGAAATGTTCCAGATGTTGCATTCATTGTCTCCCATACCCAAGGAAAAATCTTTAACTCAAAGGATGTGGGTTTCAAATGTTTGAATTGCCTTAGAATCTTAGAGATTTAATAAATAATTATTTTATTTTATCACAGATATCAGTCTCCCCAAATCAGCAGCAATATGTTACACAGCAGCTCTGCTAAAAGCCAGAGCTGTTTCAGAAAGGTAAGCAAGGACATGTGTGAAAACAACAGCTTGTTGCTAATCTTTGGTTCTCATGTAAAATATGAAGGAAAAAGGTCTAAATCTTATAAGTTTTAAAATTACTTCTAATCTGTAAAGAAAACTTTGCTTTGATTCAAGATTATTTTTTTTAGTCTTTTTTACATCCCTGGTTATGCCTAGATATGTAGCAGTTACATTTCTAAGACCAAGTTGAGTGTATTTATATATACACGTGTATTTCTGTGTGTGTTATAGAACACAGTTTAAAACGACTTTTAAGCATCCATAAAGTTAGTACAGGTGAGGATGTTTTTCACAAGCCCATGTATTGGCCAAGTGCTTTTATATAAATTCTGTTTTTGGTGTTTTGCTTGGGATTTGTTTTCTGGGGTGGGTGCAGGATATTTGTGGTGGTTGATGCTGGTATTTCACTGTGGTCTGAGCCCAGCCCCACCTCCCAGCAGGTGATGCTGAAAGTCAGGGCACTCACCTGACAGGATTGACAGGAATTTTCATGTCATAGGGGTGTGGATAACAGTAAGATACCTGACTTAACATGAACATTTTTCTCCTAGAGGAGTTTGTTTATCTTTCTTTATAAATCAGCTGATTTTTAATGGACTCCAAGCTTGCAGTGCAAATAAACACCTGGTTAGCATTTATTATTTATTACTTTTGTTCAAGGTGAGTTTTTCCCTTCAGGTTCTCCCCAGAAACTGCCTCCAAGAGAGGGCTTAGTACAGCAGAAATTAATGCTGTGGAAGCAATTCACAGAGCTGTGGAATTTAACCCTCATGTTCCGAAGGTAAGAGTATTTTATTTCCCATTGGACCACTTGTAATGTATTTTGAAAAATACCAAATTATAATATAATTTTGTTTTTGGAGCCTTGCTAGCCACATATGTTCTTGAATTTGGTTACAACTCCAGCCATGGAGTTGTTAAAAACATTAGTATTTATTTCATAAATGTTTTGTGGCCAGATCTTTTTTTAAGTAATAGCTGATGTTCAAACAGGGTTTTTTGCAAAAAAAAAAAAAATTTGGAATTTCTTAACTCGTTGGAAAATCCAGTAATGTATTACTGAAGGTGCTTTACTCTCAGTAAGTGTGGACATTAAGAAATATAAATTGAGATATTTAAAGTCATAAAATAATCACAGAATGATTTGTGTTGGAAGGGACCTTAAGGATATCTCATTCCAGCACCCTGCTTCCAAGTCCCTGAAGCCAATTAAGTTCTCCAAACAAAAATCACTCTAGTATTCCAAACCCCTTTATTCTGCTGGGCTTTCAACCATGGCTCCATGGTTATTGAAAGATCTGCAGTCACTTATTTTCTTCATCCACGTGTAAACAAGATTAAGAGTCTGTATCACCACAGGCTGTAATTTAATGTCTGGCATCAAAACACAGATTCCACAGAGCACTGGGTGAAAATAACATCTTGCTTCGCTTTTTACTGTACCAGTGGTGCTGTCAGTGTGAAACCTTGAAGCAGGAGGTTGGCTCAGTGCAGGGTCTAATCCCCTGGAAATGATGCTGGAGCCCCAGTGGCTGCTGCTGGGGCGGCTGGAATGATCCGGGCGCTGCGTTCTGTCTGCCTGTCCAGTCCAATAGAATGTGCACTGAGGAAGCTAATTGCTGGGAGAAATTGCTGCTTCTTTGCATGACTGATCAAGAGCGTAGCAAGTTCATTTCAGACAGTCTCAGACAGATTTTTCTTTAGCCTCTGCCTTTAGGGGCTGAAGATTATAATGCATTATCATTATCTAAAAGTTCTTTTGTTTTGGGTGTCCTCCAGTTGTTTCTGGAGCCTCATATACCTTTTTAAAGAAGTTGGAGATCATTTCAAACAGGCTGTTGTTAAAATTTGGTCTGTAGTTCTGCAGACAAATTCAGAAACTGATTCCAGGTTTCAGTAATTTGATTTTCTCTTCCAATTGTACATCTATCCATTCTTCGTGGGTGTTTTATTACAATGTTGCCTTGAGGCACCCGTTGGTTCGATGACAGAGCAGAATTTTACTGGTGCAGGCTATTTAAAACTCTGAAATGTTTATGGTCAAAGCAAACAAATGAATAAGGGCAGAGAAGTGAAGCAACTTGCCCAGTGGATCACAGAGAGGGAAGAAAATCTCATCTTTGAATTTCCATTCTGTTCTGTCCCATAGACTAAAAATGAGTATGTAAAGCAGGAAATCTCCGTTCGCACATCTGATGAAAGGGGTTGTCTTTGTACGTAACATTTTGCATAAGGACAATAAAATAAGGCTTGTTCTCTTTGTTCTGCTTTTACAAGGCTGAGGTTTGTTTGGAAAGGTAGAACCAGCTAGAAAAGTGGTCGTCTTAAACCATGTCAAATTAGAAATCTGTAACTGCATTTTGGTACTTTATGAAACAATCCTTTGCAGTCATCTTCTGAATATCTTAGAGATTTTCACTGTGTATAAAGACTTCAAAACCTTCAGTTCAGTACTGAGATACCTTCAGCACTGACGCCTTGCCTGCTTTATGCTTAAACATGGACGTGAAAACCTGCCAGACTGGAATTTTTCTGTTTATGTGGTAACATGGGCTCAGAGAGGGCCAAAGCCTGGAGCTGAGCATTGGTGTGTTGTGGCAATACTTGAGTGGGGCTTCACCACCACTGCTGGATTTATATTCCCAGTTAGCATAATGGAAAAGTGGGCACTGGGGAGAGCATGAGGAGTCAGGTCAGGGGTCAGATATTTGAGACCATTTTCCCACAGCAGTGCTGTGTGAGTGATCCTTTACTGTGTTAAAAAAAAAAAAAAAAAAAATTGAAGAGGATTAGAGAGGATTAGCAAGAATATTACCCTCCGGAGTGCAGGCCCAAGGCACTGAGAGAAGAACCTAGCCAGGCAGCAAATGTGCTTTATTTGGCTGGGGCACAACCCCTCCTACATTCCTTGAAGAGTCTGAATGGGAAAAGTTAAGTCCTCAAACTGGATTAGTAAATAATCTCATAGTTTGTGGCATCTGCTGAAATAAATCGGTGAGTTAGCTGCATTCTTACGCTTTGGGGGACACTCCAAGGAATTGCCAGCTACGTTGATCAAAGATGTGGATTAACTTTGGCTGTTACTGAATGAGACACTGTATGGTAGGAGAGGACAGCTCACAGGTAAATACTAGAGCTGAAACTGTCTTTTCATTCTTGTAGAAAGTAGTCATCTGTTTTTAAGTTCAAATGAATACCTGACTTTTTTAATGTACCATGAGAAAATGTGGTGCATTCAAAAAAATTGCGTGCTGTGTTGCAAAGAAATAGGAAATGATTAATCCTTGTGTTCTTTGACCTCTCTGAGCATCAGATTTTCTGCTGATGGAGGGAGAGGGCTGAAATTGAAAAAAATCTGAAACCAAAGATACTTTGTGGTAGCCCAGTAAGACCACATTAAAAGAAGATTTTCCTGGGTTTGGTTTATTATTCTTCTTTTGGTTAGCACACTGACACTTTCAGGTTTGCTGCTCATGCCTCAGAGCTAACAAGTCCTCAACTGCCTACATTGAAGCTTTCAGTGATGAAGTAATGAGCAAAAATACCTTTGGTCTGGGGTTTTATACCAGCCTAAATTTGTCCCTCATTGGTGTTGCACCTGCAGCATTATCCATCCTTAATGTCTGTTCCACAAGAATGTATTTTTATTTTGTCTTGCTGAAGCTCTGTGTTTTTTCGTGATTTTTTTGTCTCTGTGTGAAAGCCTAATTTAAGAGTCATTTACACCGGAGTGCGTTTTCTTGCTTTTCAGTTCACACTTAGTGCAGCCTGGCTGCTGTGTGGTGGGAGCTGGCCCCTTCTACGCCCAGTGATGCCTAAAATGATCATTTATGTTTCACAATGAAAGGTTTTGGAACACTGCATGTAACCAGGTGTGCTTTCCATTTTTCCTTCCAGTATTTACTAGAAATGAAAAGCCTGGTGCTGCCTCCAGAGCACATTCTGAAGCGAGGGGACAGTGAGGCAGTAGCATATGCTTTTTTCCACCTCCAGCACTGGAAGAGGATAGAAGGGGCTCTAAATCTGCTGCACTGCACATGGGAAGGCAGTAAGTATCTCCTTTTATTTTTTTCTGTACAGTAGACTAGCCTCTCTGCCTTCACCCCCCTCAAACATGGTTGGTTCTCTTTGTGAGAAGCTGGTTGCCTGATCAGATACAGATCTAATGTCGCTCACCCTTTTTGCAGCATTTAGGATGATCCCATACCCATTAGAGAAAGGACATCTTTTCTATCCCTACCCAAGCTGCACAGAAACGGCAGACAGAGAACTGTTGCCAAGTAAGTGGTTTCTAAGCAGTAATGATAATAAAACACAGGCTAAGCACATATTCAGTTTGTGGTATTCTGTATTTACCTTACCGTGATTTTTTTAGTCTGAGCTTCCTGTGAAGGGGGTTCAGCTGTTTGTTGATGTCCCTCGCAGCAGATCCTGAAGCACTTGATGTGTGTGTGTGGTAAATGTCAGCTTGATGCTGTAATAGCCTGAGTCTTTCAGAGATGAAATCTGTGTGTGGTACATTCAGGCTGAGTCTGGCTAACCTTGAGGACAGCAAAGCTGACCATTTGTTAAAAATTGCTTTTAATAGAATTCATGGGTTTGACTGCTGTTATAGCAAGGAATCAATCCATGGTTCCAGTCCTGCAGTGGGTATCCAGTAAAACCTGTCTGTGATCTTAGAGAGAACCTTTGGTTTGCCTGTAGCTTCATAGAACGTGGATTGGTTTCTGTTGTTAATTCGGTGGTCTGTTTATCTGCTGGCTGCCTCCTGGAACTTTCTATACATGTATTTCTATGTATTTATACTAGCATTTGATACTGAAAAGTATTATCCAGCTGCTCTTTGCTTCAAGCTTACTTTATGCAATTATGAGCCTACATGTTTTTTTCCTTTGGGCAAGACAAATAAACTATGTCATTACTGCCCTGTACTCGTGATATTGAGGAAAACAGCATTAATTTAGATTAGAATTGAGGTGTTAATTACACATCTTAATTGAATTCCTTTGGGGTTGAACTTCTGTATCTTGAAGAAACACAATTCCCCAGGGACTGGAAAGGACTACTGCAAAAGCACCAGCAGCCCTACAGAGACCACAGCTGTGGAAAGGAAAACTGCACAGACGTGTTTCTATTTAAAAGCTTGAAGTTATATTTAAAATGTGTAATTTAAATTTGCCCCCAGACTGCTTTAAATTACTCATTTCTCACTTATGCAGGATATTGCACAAGGAATTCCTTGGTTAGCAACTAACCCTAAATTGTAGACTTCCCAGCATAATTAAACACCAACACATGCAGATATTTCAACAGGATCACTCACGCATTCCTGTTATGTTTTAAATATAAAACTACCTATAAATAAAATCATCTTAACACTTTTATTGCAGTACTTCCTTGAGAAATCTTGACACCTAATTTTAAAAAAAATTTATCTATTTAAAATAATGTTGACCAAACCAATGATTCGAGAAACCTGGATTGGTCTGATGCGGAACACTTCTCAAACATCAGTGAACGTATAGAATTAGCTTTAGTTGTCTTTACCTATTTTGAATTTGGTTTTAATTTCCCAGTGTAGGAAAAGCTCCTGTGAAAAGAATTAGTTTTCTATTTTTTAAACACTTTCCTAAATTATATTGCTCCATGTTTTAGAAATGAGGTGAGCTTCTATGTAGTAGGAATCTCTGGGTATCATTAACATCTCGTATGGATGTTAGGCAAGGATCTCCAAATATCCTACTTAATTTTCCTCCAAAATCTATCATTAAAACCAAAACAAACCCTGAGCACTTTGCTATTAATGAGTTGCAAGAGCACAAGACACTTTGCTGCGTTTACTCTTGTAATGGTGCTTTAATGTGCTAGCATTCAGAAGCAGTAACTGGAGGGTAAAGTGTCTTTTTCCTCCACTGACTTCAGTTTAAGAAAGAATACAATTGTATTTTCTTGTTTTACAAAAAAGGCTCGTTTGTAATTTTATGTTTTTATTAGATTTTAAAAACAGCTTGTCAAGAAGGGCAGTCCTTTTATAATTACTTATGTCTATAGAAACTATTTTTTTCTTCATTTAAAAATCTTTTCAAATCATTGGATAGAAATCAGAGCTGCAGATATCCAGAGCCAGTAAGTAATTGCAAATCCACCCAGCAGGTCCTCAGTGAGTGACCAGTAGTAGTGTTGTGAGTGCTGAAAGCTCCACATGCCACCCTTAGCCTGGCTAATCACCTGCTTTGGGTTTTGTTACCAGAGATTGGAAATTGCAAGGAGCTGCTATGTACAGAATTTATAACCCAGTCCTGGTGCTGTTTTCTTTGGGGTCTGCACTGTCAGCTGCTCTGTACAGATTTACTGTAGTCTACAACCAGAAGTCTTCAAGAAGTGCTAAGAAATACATGTGTATACAACATGCTGTTCGTTTTGTACTTGCTCAGCTTCCTAGGGGGTGTGGAGATGTGGTGTTCTTTTCAGGTAACAGGATTAGAGCTCCAGAGAGTTGAAAACACCTGAATTGTTTTAGTTGGTTTGGGTAATTCTGACAGCTTGTGAACTTTACAGGTGTTCCCTCTGTCCTCTTAGAAATGTAGGTACCATAAACTGAGCCTGATGAAATGCTTCAAAAATAAAGCCTATGAAACTGAAAAAGAAGACTGGGGAGAGAATATTAATAATGAAAACAAATATGTAAAGGCTCTTAATAATGAAAACAAGCATGTGATGTCGGGGAAAATTTTTTAAGTAGTTAAAGTACTGGAAGCTAAGATGTGCTTCCTTTTGAAAGTCCAGAAATGAGTTACAGGGCCATAAATAATTCAGAAAGCAGTCTTTGATTATCAAAGGTCAACATTCTTCTTTTTTTCCTTCCAGCATTTCATGAAGTCTCCGTTTATCCCCAGAAGGAACTTCCCTTTTTCATCCATTTCACAGCAGGCCTGTGTTCCTTTTCAGCCATGCTGGCCCTCCTCACCCACCAGTTCCCAGAGCTGATGGTCATTTTTGCAAAAGCTGTAAGTACTATCTCTGTCATGGGGCTTGCTAAGGTATCTCATGGGTTTTTGGGAATTTTGTGGTCCAGGGTGAAGTAGCCTCTAGTCAATCTCACGCTTGTGGAGCATAAATTATTTTATCTGCTTTTGTGAGAATCTCAGTAGTGACAAACGCATGTTGAAATTTGGGCAAAACCTCTATTTTGACAAGAGAGGAACTATTGCTTTTACACACCATGGCTTTAATTTGCTCTGTTACGGTGACAGAGCAGCATTTCAGCACCAGCGAAATTTTTCCACGGGACACTGTGGTGAGTATGGATTTTATCCTTGTTCAAGTGCACGACTGCAGTGGGAGAGCCTCAGAAATAAATTTGTTGGCTGGAGATTTTGACAAGTGAGTAAAAGGCAGGCTCAGTTGCAGGTAAACAGGTCTCTGTGAGCATTGAACACCCACAGCATGATGTAAATGGAATGGATGAGAACAGATAAAATAACTGGTGACTTCAAACCAGGTTCAGAACGGAGTTTAGCTGTCACTTAACCTTTCAGGAGCTCAGCCAGTGGTTTTATATCTCGTCTGGTTTTACTTACTAGATGGAGAATGTGTTCAGTGACCACAGTTCTGTCATTTGAGTACCTTTTCAAGGATAGAAGCTGGACTCACTGGTAATAATTGTGATGCTTTAAATGTGTCTTGAATATGTCTGTTCCTGTGGGTGCCTTCTGTGCAGTGCACAGGCGGCTTCCCACTCCAGCTTCTCAAGCAACTCCAAGCAGTAAGTTTGGCCTTTACTGAGCTGTGGATCTTGTGCAGTAGAGCAGAGTAGGAAATAAAGAGCTCTGAACTCTTAAGGGAATCATTTATTCTGGCTAGTCAAAATTTGCTAGTCAAAATAGAGGGTAAAGGACTTTTGCATCCTGGCTGGTTTAATGCAACAGGTAATGGAGACCCAGGAGGACAGCCCTTCTTTTTAAAGAATACTTTGTTCCTAAAAGTGTTGGCTTTATTAGTGAGCCCAGTCTAGTGTCCAAGTCATGCAGATCTGAGAGTGGGGCCTCATTTCCACACAGTGGTGTTGATCTTTATGCTGGAAAATGTAGTTGGACATGCCAGTGACAAATTTCAGTGCTGCTCATAATTGGCTGGATTCATAGTAACTAGGGGCTAACTATCTGCTTCATTAATTCTGTAAGGGCTGCATTAGCAAAGTTGTATGATTTCCAAAGAGATACAAGGTCAGATGTTACGCTAACAAAGAATTGCTTGGTGAAGTTCTCTTTGGGTTTCTTGAACAACAACAACCAAAAAAAAAAAGACAAGACTTTGTGCAGTTGAGTTGGCTTTGCAGTTGGGATGTCCAGTGACATGTCCAAGTGTGGGGAAAAACCTCCTAGGGTTTAGTCATTAGGCAGTGTGTTTATTTTGTTTATTTTCTTTAGGAAAAGGTGGGTAGTGTCTGTTCAGCTGAAAAAGTAGATGATCAAGAAGAGTGCTCATTGCCACAGCATTCCCCTGACCAAATCAGTGGCAGCAGGCACAGGCAAAGGGGCCCTTGACACTCTCTGTGGCAGTTTATTATCAGCAAAAGTTGAAATTGTGTACTGAGATCATCAGGCAAGAAGGGAATTCTGTATCATTCTCTTGAGATTGACAGCTGAGAAGGAAATACCAACTTCCAGTATTTTGCTCTTTTAGCTAGAATTAATGTTGACTCTCAATCATACTCTAATGATAAAAATTCTTCCATATTTTACTTATTAGATGATTGTACTCGTGATTCCATTCCTGATGTTTTCAGAGGGATTCAGAAAACTTGTAAGGAACAATGATACTGGTTTTATTGCTCACAACAGGGGTGTTGGAACTAGATGACTTTTACGGTCCCTTCCAACCCAAACCATTCTATGGTTCTGTGGTTTAGTTCATAGATTGCTTCAATAGTTTAACTACAGATAATGCTGTGATGGCTGCTAGCCCTTTATACACACTCTCTTGTTTTCTAGAGGTCTGTAATAGTAACATCTACTTGAATTTTCATACCAAAAATGGAAGATTATCTTTTATTTAATGATACCAGCCTTTCCACTCAAGCATACTGTAATAAAGCAATTATTGCTTACTATATTGAGCATTATATCTTCAAGTAATTTCAGTGCTTTAAGTTTTTGAAATTATTTTTTCCCATGTATTTTATTTCAAGTATTTTTTTCATGTTACTGTTTTTTTATTTATTAAATATAGTACTTTGAGATAATAGAGTTCTAGCTGGTATATCTGGAGTGCTTTGGCCACAGATAAAAGCAATGCAAAATGTATTTCCAACTCTTGCATTTCCAAGAAACCTAGAACACAGTTTTAGGAATGGCAATTGGAAAGTATTGTGTATATGGAATTTTTCGCTATAAATCTCCAAGCAGTGACTCCTTAGATTACATTTCAGTTACTTCTTAATCAAACTGTTTTTCCAGCAGTTGAGTCCACAGTGAGCTGAACGCCTCAGAAGGGCTTTAAGAAGTTGAATACCTTTCTATTGACTTGAAAAGTCTGAGTTTACATATTTTCATTTGTTAGTGCTTGAGTTTGTTTCCTCCATAATAAATCACGGGGTAAACCTTGGCAAATTGCTAAAAATATTCCAAGTGGCCAAAAATCACAAGGAAGCGTTTGCTGGTTCCAATGTACACAGAGCGCCGGAGCATCGGCCGAGCGCTGGCACCGGAGCCGCTCCCGCCCGGCCCCGGCGCCGCTGGGATTGCGGGGCTCTGCAGGTGCTGGGGGCTGCTGCTGGCAGAGCGTTGGGCCTTGGCTGATGCTGCTAGAGCCCGTGAAGGTGCCCGGAGAAGCTGTGGCTGCCAAATCCCTGGAGTGTCCAAGGCCAGGTTGGATGCGGCTTGGAGCGACCTGGGATAGTGGAAGGGGTCCCTGCCCTCGGCAAGGTGTTGAAATTAGATGATCTTTAAGGTCCCTTCTGATCCAAACTATTCTGTGATTCCCTGGTAACTGTATGAGTTGGTGCTGTTGAGGACAGTGGAACAGGCAGTGGTAGAGGATCCGCAGCAGCTGCTCCCTGGGCCTTGCTGTTGGTTTCAGTCAGATTTCCGATCTCTTGGAGCATCACGCTGTTCCTGATCATTAGACAGCTCTGTTTCTGAAGTAGTTACTGTTTAGACTCTTCACAGTAAGTGACAGAAGGGAGGAAGGTACGCAAATGACGATGATGTGAACAGCTCTCTGAACAAGCTGAAAAAACACTGCTAGATAAAACAACTTCTGTCAAAACTGCAGACAAAAGGGTCTGATTGTTTTTTCATTCAGCATGAATTTTTATTTTTTAATAATTGCATAGATGGAGGACTGGGTGGACGTGTATCATCTTGCAAAAGTGAGATTCTGTGATACAGTGTACAGAGGTTCTGTGATACAAAGACACCAGGAAGTCTGCAGGAACAGCAGTGATACAGAGTGATAGCAGGCACTGTAAAAGGATGTCAGAAGTTCCTGGAAACACTGAACATACCTTCATAGAATCATGGAATGGTTCGGGTGGGAAGGGACCTTAAGGCTCGTCCCACTCCAGCCCCTGCCGTGGGCACTGACACCTTCCACTGTCCCAGGGTGTTCCAAGCCCCATCCAGCCTGGCCTGGGCACTTCCAAACATGGAGCAGCCACAGCTTCTCTGGGCAATTCCAAGCAGATCAATCCCATTTTTTACATTGGAACCTAATGTTACTGGAATAGACCAATGTAAATTATTACTGAAGTACTGAAAAAATAGTGGAGCGGTGTTCCTGCTGTATCCTACTGAAAACAACTTTCTTTTTCAGGGAATTGGACAAAATCCTAAGACAGTCCCTGTTCCAATGCGGTTTTCTATGGGTTGTTTGATACTTTCACAATGAAGAAAGAGGTCATGGGGCTTAAATTAAAAATTGGCTAATTTTTATGATTGTAAGATTAGGAGAAAGCATTTTTCATTCTGGCTGTTCCCTAGCTCCCTGTTGGAGGATTCCTTGCCATTTTGTCCGTGGCAGCCATCTAGGGACAGAAAATAGGGCAAAGCAGAGCCGTGTCTGGCAAGTCCTGCTTTGTGTGACACTCTGCTTTACTTTAAGAACAAATCCCCCTACCACTTTCCCCAAAGCTCATTAAGTGAGACTGGAGAATTAACTTTTTAGCCAGCTGCTGAACTTTTCATATTTATAAACACTTGAGTCTTTTGCTTATCTAAGAGAAAATGTGTATAGTTTGGAGATGTGCACTTCCCTGCCAATGTGTAATGAGTGGTTCTACACTTGGTAGGGAAAAAAAAGCCTGAAGTTTCCTGTCAGAGCTGAGTGTCGATGCCAAGGGCAAAGGTTTCTTGCCTTGCTAATCTACATCTTAACTCATGCACTTAATGTGAAGGTGCCACACGCAAACAGGCAGGGAAGAAGCCCACTGCAGGGAAAAGCTCCTACAGCTCATTCACTGCTGTGAATGTTATGTTTTAAAAGCCTTTTTAATGTAATATTTGAGGTTATGATAGAAGCCAGGAGGGCCAAAGTAAAACTTTCAAAGTAAATGAGTCCTGTTGTTGCTAATTCATGAAATGAGGGTTTGCACAAGGATAACCTGAGTGCCAGTGGAATATCTGGGGGATGGGTTGAGAAGGTGCAGGGGAGTTTGCACAATTTGTTTTAGCCTAATCTTACTTCTGGAACTGTTTAGATGGCATCTAGAGTATGGATCCCGTCTGGAAGCACAGACTGGTCTTGGTGGATGGACTGTTCACTTTGAGTCGGTGACCTGTAAATAAGCTAGGCCTGAATATTGAAAAAATAAGGTGATCTTCAAGGTCCCTTCCGACCTGAGTGGTTCTGTGATCCTCTGAAAATCCGCTGTCCTCCCCTCCCTGGTGTGTTTAGCCCTGAGGGCTCAGTGCTGGGCAGCTGGAGGAGCTGTGGTGTGCAGCAATGCCATGCTAACCCTCGTGCTCTTGCCCAGGTGCTGCGGGTGCTGTGGCCGGTGAGTGCTCCCAGCGTTCTGGCCTCCAGCTGAGTGGACTGTGCCAGGGGTGAGTGGGCAAGGCTGGAACTGGGGCTTCCAGGGGGTTTTTCTTTCTCTGTGTGTCTTCATTGACCTCTGATGTTTGTAACGAGCCTCTTTCATGGCATCAGCAGTGAAGGGATTGGAATTCTTTTGCCCTGAGGGAGAGACACAGGGTGGTTTTTGTTCATACCTTGAGTCTGCGGAGGGAAGTTGGTTTGGAAACTGAGCTGATTTATTGTTGTGTTCCGTTTCTTCCAGTGCTTTGGGACTCTTCTTTCACCCTTCATCTTCACTATGGAGCACATTAAGGACCTGCTGCTGTCCAGCCCCTGGCATCAGCTGACTCTAGTGTGACTGGAGTGTATTTTCCATGATAGTTTGATTTTATTCTCATGAGCCTCACTTGGTGGTTGGCTGACCCCCAGCTCTGGGGGCCAAGGAAGAAATCTGGGCTCTTCAAACTGATATCCTTGACAGGCTTCCATGTTGATGGTGCTTAACATGGGAATTTCTTCTTTGGCCTTAGTCTGTAATCATCTAAGAATATAGTTCTTATTGAGCAATAGTTTATTGCTCTCTAAATCAGTTGGACAACTGGAAGCTCATACTTCCTCTGTAAGAAAGGAGAATACACAAACTGAGCAGGTGTTTGGAGTATTGGTGCTTCCTTCTCAGCTGCAGATGCACCGGATACTTGGCTTAGATTTAATTTTGTAAGTCTTTTTCAAAATATTTGTTAACAGCAAAGTATGGTTCTGCTTTCTTTATTAAAAAGTTGCTACTTAACACATTGAATTTGTTGACTTCTTAAGTGTCTGTTTAATATAGATTATAATGTGCAAACAAAGATTTGTTTCTTCTCTATCTTATGAGCTTGCATTACTCAAGGAGATGGTAAACTCCTCTATTTCATGTTACTTCTTGAGGTTTAATTGTGCATCTTTCATTCTTCAAGACAAAGCATTTTGAAAGATGGGATGGCTTCTGAAACTGCCCAAAGTGGTGTGATATCTGTATGGGAGTCTGTTGGGAGACCTGAACTTTCAAGTGTTAGTCCACAGTAGTGTCACTGTGGATGTGAAGACTTTAGGAGAATGGAGATGTGGAAAACTCTTCAAAGGATTCACTTCACATACAGACCACCCCTCAGGGTTTGTTTACTGCAGAGGTGGAAAGATGGCTGTGGCAGCCACGTGGTTTGAGGTGATTGGTGTCACTTCCATTTCCACTCTCCCATTAGAGCAAAAGTCTTTTTCCCAGGTCTGCTGCTTGGCATCAGGGAAGCAAAGTCATGTCAGCCCAGGCTTCTTAGAAGGGAAGGTGAAAAAGTAGCACGGGCTTGTGGATAAATGCTAATTCTGAGCACATGAAAACCCAACATCTTACTTTTTGCAGATAAGCACATATACTTGCCACTAAGAACTGGGGACGTTTTACACGTTTGATCTCTGTTATCTTTGTGAGTGTTTGTGACGTTGATGGCTTCTTCCAAAGGTGGTGTAAATTGATCCAGTTTCTGAATCCTGGATGGAAGAAGCTTGCTGTGGTATTTTCTGAAACAATCCCTGTGTCAGTCAATTACAAGTCATTGGAATTGATTTAAAATACCTCCTTACACAGAAGATCAAGAATTAGGGGGTTTTTTTTCCTTATTTTCAAATCCTTCTTTACCTTGTAAACCAAGTTCTGTGAAGAACAGAAAGTCACCTTTGCATATCACGTAAGTGTAGTTTATTTGTAACTCTGAAGGGAAACAAACTTGTTTAGGTAGAAATGCCATTGTTTGCTCTCCACTGTGTATTTCTGTTGACTGGACTTAAATCCAGGTTAACTGTTTGAATTTATCAAGGAATCAAAAGGGAAGCCCTACAGAAAGATTCTACCAGTGTTTTTAGTTACCTAACTACTAGAATGTAATTTTCTCAACTTTCTTTCCAGTTGGTCACTGGGGCTGTTTCTCACTTTGGAATCACTGTGGTGATTAATAGGCCTGTTGTGTTCATGTGATTTCACTTCGTGATCTGCAGGGGCCCATAAGGTAACCAGGCTAATGCTTTTTAAAGTTGAACCTTTTCCAGCAGTTGTGTGGGGTTATAAATGAAGCTCTGCCTCCCATGTATCATCCCAAGAGCTGCTTTCTCTCACTGTCCTCCCCTGACATAACAGTAACAGAAAGGGGATGGGCTTGTTCTGAGAGGAGAGCTGGCAGCAGGCTGTGTAATGAAAATCTTCCTGTCTCTAGAAGTGCCAGCAGTTCTTGAGGAAGGAGTGCTATGGTTTTCCAGCAGGATTGTCCATGCTTTTGGGAAGTGGTCCTTTGCCGCTTGGGAGCAGGGACTTACACCTGACCCATACCTCAGTAATGCCATATCAGTTATGTTGTGTGTGTGTATATTTACACATATCTATTGATATGTATGTATACATTAAAAAATTATAGTTATGACTCAGGACATTATGAATATTGATGTAACTTCCTTGAAACAAGAACTGTGGTGACTTGACAGCCACTGGGATGGCAGTAGCTTTTTCATGAGGCTTTATGTGGCATTAACAGACTCTTTACATTTTCAGTTCATTCAGAGTAGCCAGTGAAAGTCAAATCTTGAAGATTAGCATTTATTTCTATATCTGGATGTGTGTATTTGTAAACCAGGATAATTATAGGCTCTTTGATCATTTAGGCAGTTTGAGTTTGGGGTGGGGTTGGTTTGTTGGGTAGTTTTGGGTTCTCACAGTGTCTCACCATGTCAGGACAGGTTAATTTGTGATCAGGATGTCCAGGAAGAGAATGTAGCTGCATTTCTTCCTGCCAGCCTCTGACTTCTCCAGGAGTATTTTCCAGAAAGGACAGGAAGGGTAGGAAAGGGGGAAGTGTTATCACAGTAAAACTATTGTTTGTGCAGCAATTAAGCAACTGAATTCCTGTGTGAATTTGCCCTGTCTTACCACTGACTTTCATGAAAAGTGTCTAAAGATCCTTGTGAATCACGAGTTTATTGCATGTGCATCTGCAGGGATGACACAAATGATGATTTAACACATTACTGAAACAGCTTCCTAATGTTGTCTGACTTGAAGTGTTTGATGCTTACGTGCTAGTGGCTATTTAATTTCCTGTAGCTACTGAAGTAGGAGCATTCCAACACAGTGTGCCGTGATGGTACAGTGGGTGCTAGAGCAAAACTCTCCACTGGCTATTGGCACTGCTAGAATAATAACACTCTTACAGCAGAGGTGAGGCAATTTAGGCTAGTAAATATTTCAGAGTAACGAGGTCTGGTCATTGCAGCCCTCGTTCATGTGGGCTATAAATCACATCAGAATTCTGGGGAATAATCTCTGACAGATATTTACCATGCTGGGAGCCCTTCATTTTTGAAATTTGGAATAGCTGCCTGTTAGTAGCTTTTATGCATGTATGTGTGTGGCAAAAGGACTTTTCATGCTGTCCGACACCTTGGTCACTGAGGTTATGGGGACAAATTCATATGGAGATGGCCCTGGGGTGGTTCTCCATCCAGATTTGTCACAGGCCAGTTCCTTCCTGCATCTCTCCAGTGCTGGCCAGGCATGTTTATTCCCTGCTCCTCATCTTGGAATTGTTGTGAGGGTGCCAAGCCTCATAGATCCATGACTCTGAACAAGGCAGGGTGTAAAGGTCATAGTTGAGACCATTAATAACAAGGTGCAAACGGCTGGTTTATATGTAATGTGAAGCTTTTTACTTATTTCATTTTTGCACTTTGGGGGCTCTGTTTGCTTATGGAGCACTTGGTGTCTGGTACCTATTTAGCCTGAGAGCAGGCAATTGGGTTCCTTCAGGCCTTCAGAGGAATGCAGAAAATTGTTCTCTGGTGTTGTAATTCTGCTGGGATAACTGGAGCTTATTTGTCTCACTGCTTATTAAATGCATACTTGTCTAGAGGTCCTGGGGTTTTTTTCTTCTCTTTTTTCCTGAGAAACGTTGGGTGAATCCCAAGGACCACAAGTGAGAGGAAGATTCCAGGAGGAGGGGGAGAGGGAAGTGCCTTCACCTCTCCAAGCTGCATCATCCACCTCCAGTGCCAGCAGAATGAAGAGGTTAAATATGAGAGTAGACTCCCGTAGGGAAAGGAGATGTATGTATGGGGCTTGGCCAGACATAAATTAATATTGCCCTTCCCCCTTGCTCAGAGATGAGACAGTGAGGGGAGCAGCACCTCCCAAACACTCGTGCGTGGGGTGTGTGGTTGGAGCCAGTGCTGAGGTGTCGGAGTGGGCCCAGCTGTGCAGGTCAGGAGCACGTGGGAGCTGTGCTGTGCTCTGTGCACAGGGCACTGTGGGCGGCAGGGCAGGGGGCAGGTGGGGGTCATGGAATCACAGACTGTCCGGAGCTGAAAGGACCTGCAAAGATCAAGTTCAGCTCGTGGCTGTGTACAGGACATGCCAACAATCCCACCCTGTGCCTGAAAGCGTTGTCTAAACACTCCTGGAGCTCTGGAGTCATGGCCATTCCCTGGCGAGCCTGTTCAGTGCCTGACCACCCTCTGGGGAAAGAACCTTTTCCTGATACCCAGTCTAAACCTCTTCTCCAGTGTTCATACTCTGCCAGCCTCTGCGCAGTGCCAAATTTGCCATTTTGCTGTTAAAAGGGACAGACTCCTCTGTTCCGCAGTTAATTAAGATGGCTGCACAGGTGATGTATGAGCTGTTGTCACCTGCTTTTGGTCAAAAATCTGTACAGATCAGTCAGGATGACAGTAGCAATCACAGTGGGCTTCTGTTTTCAGTGTCCTGTGCTCCAAATTCACCCATCCTACAGTAAAGGTGGATAAAGAGTAAAGGCAGCTTCAGTTTCCAGCTCTGTCTCCTGGCTGCTCCTCCCTGTCTGGAGCCTCCTGGCAGGGTGTGCTCTGCATGCCCCAGCCCTTACTGGAGGGACAAGACTGTGATCAGGGATGCTGCTCATGTGCTTGGAATTTTCCTCATTTCCAGCCTCAGCTGCTGTTGTGTGCTCTTTGGTGGGATCTTCAGTGAGTCTGGTCATTGGGGAGAGCGAGATAACACACCCTTGCTTACGGCATCAGCGAGGGTGCATCCACCACGATGAGTGTTCCTCCGTTGGGATCTTCCCCCTTTGGTTATTTCTGGCCAGCAACATTTTCCTTTCACTCTGGATGCCTTGAGTTGTGAAATCACAGTGCGGCCCCATCGGCTGGACCCTTCTCTTAAGAACCTCTTGATTTCTTTGCTAATTTGGCTGTGGGCTTTCGTCAGTTATAAAACAGAGTGACACAGTATGTGACTATTGCATTCTCCTGCCTTGACTCACTGGCTGTGATTCCAGAGCAGTGACCCCCCTGCTGCTGGCTGGAGCAGCCCTCTGTGCCTCGGCCTCAGCAATATGGGATGTGAGAGCTTGCACACAGACCTTGACAGGCTGCACCAACATTAGTGCAAATGCCACAACAAATCTGCCCCGGTGGGCTCTTACAACAGGTGGTCCCCCATGGATTGCACTGAGCACAGGTACCTGAGCAAAGCCTTCTGTGCCTTTGTGAGCCCAGTGGAGCACAGAAAAGGCCCACGGGGAGACAAGGGGCTGTTGGGATTGGGATGTAGCTTGGCAATGTATTCACCTGCAGTGCTGAGCTCAAGAACTTACAGATCTTGCCATTACGTCCATCCAAAAAAATGGTGGTGTCACCTGGGCTAAGGCTTGTTCTCACCCACATAGGGAAAATCAGAATCACAGAATCTGGACTGTGGAAGAGACCCACAAGGAACATTTGGATGTCAAGTCCAATTCCTGGCCCCGTACGTGATTCCATGTTTCCAACGCCTTCTGCCTCCTTCTGTATGTCCTGTCCAGCTGCTTCAGAGAAGGTAATATATTCAGAACCTCATTAAGCAATTAATCCTGCACCTTGTCCTTGAGTGCAGACATGCTTTTGACTGGAAGATAATTAGAGGATGAACTTGCATAAAAGGCTCCCTCCACATTTTAGGTAGATTACTTACGAGGGGCTTGTGTGAGGGACTGAGTGTTCCCTGATGAGACCGTTGCCTTCAGAAATGTTTTGAGATGGAAAACAGCTGCTTGCCAAGGATGAGTGTGCTGAGGGGAGCTTCCCTGGGGCTCATCTGCAGTAGGGCACTGGCCAGTCTGAATTTCCTTTGGCCCACAGTGGGGTCTTGTCTTGCACAAGCACTGGGAGTTTGCTCTGGCTGACCCGTGTATTTCTATTCCAGTTCTGTGGTTTTCTGCTAATTGGTTGTTAATAAATGAGTGTAGCCTTGCATAGTCTTTGCAGAAGAAACTCACTTCTGTCAGGTGAACTTGGGCTCGATGGGCTGTCTCCATGACTGCTTCTCCAGGTACTTCTGTAGCTTTTGCACTTGATTCCAAGTAGTTTGACTCCTCTTACTTACTGCTGCGACAGAGGAACGCAGCTGCACAGGAGGACCTGGCAGGGCTAGGGAGGGTTCCTGTCTCAGTTGTGGTTACTATACAGGGCACTGAAGGCATCCAATTTCAGCATCTCGGTGATGAAACAGGAAAGGGGGGAAGCCAATAAACCCAAGACAACCTGTCCTCAGGAGTTTCCCTCTTCATTTTAAAATAGGAACATCTGCATGCAAGGGGAGGATGTATTTAGGCAGCAGCCATTGATTAAGGTGTTATTCATCAGGTGGGCCCACAGATCTCCTACAGCCACCCTCCAGGGCTCCTCTGCAAAAGAGGCTGACCCCGGGTCCCCAGGCACCGGGCCCCTCCCAGCCCAGGGAGGTGTCCTGCCCTGGGAGGGAGGCTTGGATTGATGGCTGAGGGGGCAGTGTTTTTTCAAGTCCGTGGTAAATTGCGAGTAGGTGGAGCAGTAATGAAGATGAATGAGAGGCTTTTCCCGGTCGATTAGCCTGTGCTGACGGATGCTGCACTGCCTTGGGATGCCTTTGGCCTGCCTCAGACCTCCTGCTCACCTGCCAGCATTCCTCGGTACAGCCAGGATGGGCAAATTGTCTCTCCCTGAAATTCAGAGGATGTTGGAAGGGCCTGGGGAGAGACCAGAAGTCTCCTGGATAAACACCAGCTCCAATGCAAGAGCAGGAAAGGTGCTGCACAACCCTCTTGTGCTGTCAGGAATTGGTTTAATTCTGTAGGAAACAGGTTAGGCAGTGGGGAGGTGGGTTCCTGTAATTCTCTTCAGAGCTCCATTAAAATGTCACCTTTTGGCTTGGCTGTGGCTTTGCAGCAGCTCTGCTGAAGGTCCTTTTTCTGCATGAGCACTCTCGGGGGTGTGTAATCCGGCCCATGGCAGGCTCTTTTAATTCTTTGAGCAGTTCCCCCATCAAAGCTGGTTTCAAAGTGGATTTCTCTCCCCACTTAAACTATTTCCTAGGGCCATTGAGTAAAATCCCTGTTTGGAGATGCTCTTGGTGCAGTAGCCGATGGGTGGCTTAGGACCAGAATAATCTTCTTTGCCTTAATCCCATCCTGCTCCTTTGACCTTTCTGCAGACTTTGCTCTTGTAGCCTGCTCAGCTCCCCCTTGCCCACACATCTCACTGCTTCCAGGAGAAAACCCCAGCTGCTTGGAGACCTCTGACATGCCCTCTGGCAGCAGTAAAGCAGACCCCAGCAAAAAGTATTTGCAAGTGAATGTCCCTGTTGACTTGGCCTTTCTTATTGTTATAAGTTTGGAACCTCCATGAAAACTTCCTCTGTGTGAAACGTCCTTACTTGCCCATCAGCACAATGCTGAGCAGTATTGGGAAAATGAACCCCATTTCTCCTGGCTCAGGGAGCAGGCACAGCCCTGCCTGAGGCAATGTGCAGCCTGGCTCTGGTGGGGAAACTGCAGCAGCACCCTCAGCCTCAGGAACTGCAGTGATTAAGATAATTTTTCATTTTTTAACTGGGTCAGTTTAGTTTCCAGGTTCAACTGGGTTATACATTGTATTTGTTTGTGTGGATTGGGACCTTTTGACCAGATTATATAAAATATTTGTACAGTAAATAAAGCATTTTTGTAATGTCTGCTTGCTCAAATTGGTGGAAAAAAGAGGAAATTTGTAGAGATGAGGCGTGGATCCCTGTAACCTACCTACCAGCACCTCTGCAGCTGCCTTCCCCTCCTCTTATCAGCTTCAATTTTAATTGATTATGTTTCGAGTGTTTGGGGATTTTTTTAATGGGAAAGATTTGGAAGTTTATCTAGCAACTCCTGCTTGACCCAGTGCTGTAGAACTGTGGAATGGTTTGAGTGGTACAGGACTTTAAAGCTCTTCTTGTTCCATCCCCTGCCATGGGCAGGGATAGATTCCACTCAGTCAGGTTGGTCCGAGCCCTGTCCAGCCTGGCCTTGAACACTTCTGAGGATGGGGCATCCACATGTCCTGAGGTGTGATGCTGCTGAGAAAGGATTCCCCTGGCGCTTTGGATGCTCAGCCCTGTAGGAAGCTTTGGGACAGCAGGAGCTGCAGACTGTGGGGAAGAGAAAGGCTGTGGGCTGGTTCCTGCTCTGGGGACATGCCCTGCTGAGCGTGTAGGAATTCAAAAAGCAAAGGACATAATTTTCTGATATAGGTTTATAATGAATTTTGACTTAAAATAATAAGCAGTATACACAACATACACGTGAGTTGTACAGAGATGCTGTTTTATCACTGACTTCAGAACCTACCAGTAAGTTCACAGGTTTCATTTGCTCTCTCAAGCCCCGTGTGTCCACCAGCATCTAGAGGTGGCTTTTGTCTCTGTGCAGTCCTTCAGGGTTCAGTTCCAAGCTACAGCTCCAGTTCCTCCCTGTGCTGGGGACACAGGGACAAGCCTCGTGCAGAGGTGACTCTTGCTCAGCAGGGTTAGTGACGTGCCAGGTCTGCTTGAGGGAAACGCAGGTATCATGGAACTGTCCTACGGATTCACAACACCCTTCCTCTGGCCTTGCAAAAAAGAAAAAGCAAGAATGCTTTTGCAAGAGTGGATTATTCTGAACTAGTGTTTCTTTGCTGGTGAAGCTTTCCTGTAACGTAGATTCTCTGGGCAGGCGCAGGATTCCTCAGCCATGACGTCCCGACAGTCAGTCCTCCGAGTCTGTGTTGGTTGCACTGTCCCTTTGCCAAGAGAACCTTTGCAGGTTCACAGTTTAAGCGAGGATCGCAGCCTCCTGCTAGGTCGGGGGTTAGTTTTGCTGAGCACACCAAAGGGCCCACAGTACCTCCTGGGAACTGTAGTCCTTTCCTTAGTGCTTTGTAGAATTAATTAAATAAAAGCCATGCAGTTGAACTACAGCTCCCAGAACATCGTGACCCTCAGGGCACAGGGGGTTTAAAAAAACTCGCAAGGGGGATGGCAGTGGCTTCTTCCCTCAGTGCTCCTGTCTGGTCAGGTCTGGTCCAACCACTCGGCCCGTTTGGGTGCTTTACACGTGTGCACGTCCACAGTGTCCTCGCACTCCTTGCAGCGCACAGCGCAGCACCAGTGGAACTTGCACTCGCACTTGGTGACGCGGGTGACGCGCGTGGTGTCGTAGCCGCGCCCGCAGCACATCACCTCGCAGCCGTCCGTCCCGCGGGACACCTTGCTGCACACCCGGCCCGCCGTGCCCAGGGAGCCTGCGGGGGAACGGAGCACGTCAGGGCCTTCTCCAGCCTGTCCCAACACCTCCCCGCCCGCCCACCTGCAGGGGTTCCCGCTGAGGCTGAGCATCTCCCCCCGCACTGGGGCCCTGCGTGTGGCTGCTGTAGTGGGGAAGGCCCGTTGTTCTGTCGCAGCACCTGCTGCAGTGGGGTCTCCAAAGGCACCGCTTGGAAGCCTGCACTTGCTGTGCTTTATAGACAGGGGATGCCACTAGCCCGGCCAGGGATGCAGCTTTGGTGTCTCTCGTGTCCCTCGTGATGGAGGGTTGGAGCGAGATGACCTTTCACGTCCCTTCCAACCCAAAGCTTTCTGGGTTTCTATTCCCGTGCCCAAGCCTGTGTTTGCTGCTGCCAGAGCACAAGAGTGGTAGTGGACAGGGATGGGTTCTCTGCAGCCCCTCTGTGCCTTAGGGGACCCCTGGAGCAGTGTGTGCCCACCAAGCCAGGCTTTGCAGCAGGCAAAGCTCAGAATGCCCTCTCTGACCGAGCTCCCATGGCTGCTGTGAACTAAACTGGGAATGCTCCAGGCTGAGAAAGCATTGGTCATCTCTGCAGGAGTCCAGCAGCCCTGACACCTCTCTCCTGCTCTCATGCCAGCCCTGGGCTGTGTTCAGGGGAGCAGCCCGCAGCCTGTGCACAGAACAGGCTCTCTGTTGCCTGTTCAAGGGAGCTTTGCTCTGCAGATGATGGGCTCTGAGGATACACTCCATTTCTGTGATGACCAGAAGCCTGAGGGCTTTGGAGCCTTGGTGTGTAAAGCCTGGGGATTTTGGACAAATGCAGTCCTGCCTGTGCAGCTGTGGGGTGCTGTGGGGACTCTGGGTCTGGGTAACCCCTCTCCAAAGACTGGAGTTGAGTGGGGGAGCTGAGCCCCCAGGCTGGGCTAGCTGGGAGCTGCTGGCCTGTTGGGAAGGGAGGAAGATTGGCTTTTGGGTAATGAGTGGAGCTCTGGGTTTTACCTGCCGACTTGTCCATCACGCAGTAATCAGGTGAGTTCTCAAAATAGACCAGATCTGTTTTTGTGGGCTTCCTGAAGTTCTTGTTGGCCACTGTGAAGCCAGTGCCATCCTGATTCATCGTCACCTGGATGGCCCCATTGTATTTCTTCCTTAGGTAATCCCCCGTTTTTCGAAAATCTGACATTGCCAGCCAACAAGTCCTTAGTGTGCAGGAGCCACTGACCCCGTGACATTTGCACTCCAGCTTCAGGAAGCGCTTCACAGCCTGTGGGAAGAGGGATGGGTAAGGACCAGTGGTCACCCTGGGCATCAGATCCTGCCCCAGTGTCCACTCATTCCTGGTGCAGCTTATCAGCCCTTGGCTATGTGGGATGGGGCTCCTAATGGGAGACGCGGGCTGTGTAGGGAGGTCACTGATGCCAGCATCAGCGAGGACACAGGAGGCAAAGGTGAACGAGGTCCTGCCATCCCCGTGGGGCCATTCCCTAGGGCAAAGTGTGCAGGGGATCGCTGGGAAGGCAGGGCAGCATCCAGCCTTATCCACAGCAGGAGCTGCCCCCCAAAGATGCCCAAGGTCCCGTTTCTCTGGCCAAGCTGTTCCAGCTGCCCAGTCCCCTACGGAAGGTCCCAGTGGGATGGGCGAGCACCGGGCTCTGCTGCAGGGGCTGCACTCACCATCCTCCCGCAGCGGTTGTTGTGCAGGTTCATCAGTGCCCGGGCATCCTTCACTTTTTTCTCCTTGGCATCCACAAAGGCTTTGGCAAAGCGGATCCCGTAGTTGATGTTGTCGCTGCAGCCGCCCCAGTCGAACTCCCCGCGCTCGTCCTTGGAGCGGCCCCTCTTGAGCGGGTCACAGCTGCAGACCTTGAGGTCCCCTTGGCTGCACGCCCGGGTGATGGCATAGACCACCCCGGCCGAGGAGATGGCGTACACGAAGGCGGCCTCCCTGCTGCCTGCCGCGGGGAGAGAAACAGCGACGGGGAGTGAGCGTGCCAGGCTGTGCCGAGCGCCCGCAGCCCAGGGAGAACCAGGGCACGGGGAGCAAGACCATCCTGTGTGCGGGTAAGCCAAGCCCTGCCATCTCTGCTGACCACGGTGTCCAGCCTCGGCTTCCCCGGAGCCCTTCGGACTGCTTGCAATGCTCAGGGTACGTGCCCCCAGGCGCTGAGAGCAGCCAGCGCCTTCTGCCGGGGCCGCTCCCCTCCCTGCCGGCGCTGTGGGAGCGTGGAGACAGCGCCAGCTCTGGCCGGGCCGGGCTCTCCCCGCGCAGCACAGCTTGCCGCCTGCTATTTTATGTCTCTGGTTCAAGTTCGCAGCTGTTTTTATAATGTTGTAAAAGAAGCTGCAAATCAAAACCATGTTACTCTTCATTTTGAGAGCCTTTGAAAGCAACTTCAAAGGCAGCAGAGCTCTCTTTGGGTCTCGCAGGATGGGGCTGTGGCAAGGAGCTTTCATCATTCCCCATCCTTTGCCAGGAGAGGATGCAAGCAGGAGAAAAGGTGCCGTGATGGGAACAGAGAGGCTGAGCAGGCAGGCTGCAGCATGGCAGGGTGAATGCTGCATGCAGCATCCCCGTCCCCTTCCCTCCAGTCAGGTCGGGCATCTGCCTTGTGGCTCTGCTGCTTGTCCACCCCATGGGCAGCTGCCCCATCCCCTCCAGCCAGGAGCAAGCCCCCCACTCACCAGCTCCTTCTGTGGCGCTCACGTGTCCTCCATACGAGCTGCGAGTGGAAAGACTCTTCCAGCCGCTTTTGATTTGGAGGCCACATGGCTGGATGCTCCCAGCACGTCATGGGATGCAGCAGCATCTTCCCTGCTGTGCTGCTGCCTGTGCTGGGGCTTATGCCAGCTCCCAGGGCCTGTTTGCTCCCAGAGCACTCCCGGGGCAGCTGGAGCCCACAATGCCGCTCCATCCCTGTCCCCATCGTGCTTTTCCTCTTTGTTCCTTGGGTACATTTCCCGGGTGCATCCCCACTTGTATCCATCCCTCACCTGGAGTGGGAAGGTCTCCCCTGGCCAGGGCCATGCCCAGTCCTTTGTGCAGGGCTGGCACCTGCCCCACAGCCATGGTCCTCCTCCACCTGGGAGCCTGAAGCAAGGACTGGAGCTGCGTCTGTGCCTTGCCTCCCTTGCCATGCGAGGGAACAGCCAGTTCCCACGTGAATTGCTGAATCCTGGCCAACCCCGCTCTCCAAATATTTATATATCCCATTACTGTTTACATATGAGCCTGTTCTCTGGAGGTGTCTCCTCCTTCCCCCTTCTCCCCCAGTGCTCCCCCTGCTCCATCTCATCTGGTGCAGCTATTCCAAACGCAGTGCTCTGCTCCCATTACTACTTGATTAATTTACAAGGAAAGGCAAAGCTCTCCTCAGGGAGTAATCCAAGCCACCGGGCATGGCAGCCCAGTGGGAGGAGAGACTCTCCTGGGAAGACAAGGCCCATGGTGGTGGGAAGGGGACAGGGCAGCACCTACTTCGCAGCATGACCCGGCCGAAGACAGTGTGGTCCCGGTCCAGGGTGCTGCAGTTCCAGCGGTGGTGCCGGAATTGGTGCTGGCACTCTCGGATCCACTCCTTGGCTCCCTCCCCAACCGACTGCATGATGTCAGGGTACCTCTGGCAGAGCTGTCGCTGCTTGTTCACCAGCCCGGGGATGTTGTCACAGATCACCCTCGCGCCCAGAGCCCCGATGTACCTGCAAGAGAGAACGGTGCCGCGTCACTGCCTGCCTGCCGAGGGGAGCCATGGGATCACTGAGTATCCTGATCACAAGGATCATCGAGTCCAGCTCCTGGCCCTGCACAGGACACCTCCAAAATCCCACCCTGTGACTTGGAGTATTGTCTAAACACTTCTTGAGCTCTGGCAGCCTTGGGGCCATGACCACTGCTCTGGGGAGCCTGTTCAGTACCTGACCACCTTCTGGGAGAAGAACCTTTTACCAGCATCTGGCCTAAACCTCCCCTGGCACAGCTCCAGGCATTGCCTTGGGTCCTGTCCCTGGTCACAGAGAGCAGAGATCAGAGATCAGAGCTGCCTCTCCACTACCCCTCAGGAGGAAGCTGCAGACCCCAATGAGGTCTGACCTCAGTGTCCTCCAGCTGAACAAACCAAGTGACTCCAGGTCCTCACCCTGCTTGGTGGGGTCTTATATTGAGGTCTAGCTTTCCTAATTTCCTTTCTAGCTGAGTCAGAGCTGCTCCAGGCTCTGCCCAGACTGTCTCTACACAGCAGTGTGCCCCCTTGCAGCATCCCCTTGGCATGGGTGGGCTGAGGGACGTGTGAGATCTGCCTGGGGCTGTGGTTCAGACAGGGAGGACACAGGGACGGGGCGCAGCTGAGCCATCACAGTCTTTTTGTTTGATAAAATAATCCCGAGATGCACCAGCCAGCAGCAAGCAGAGCTTTTCTCAGTGTGCTCATCACTGCAGAAGGAGCAAGGAGTGTGTGGAGCCCGTGTCCCCAGCAGACAGGCAGCTCTGGGTGCTGTGAGTCATGGGATGCCTCCCGTAAGCCTGGGCTGTGTCAACTCCTGGGGCAGCAGCAGAGAAACTTGCTGATGTGCAAAACCTCCCCCCCACCCTCTTCCCACATCCCAGCCCCACGCTGTCACCCAGCCCTGCTGAGCACAGCAGGATGGAGCAGGCTGAGCCCCGGGTGGCTGGTGCGGGCTCTGCCCTCCCTCCTGCCTGCATTCATCGGGAATGTCCATGGCACAGACACCTGTGGCCTGCGCAGGGGAGGGAGGAAGAGGAGCAGCCTTCACCTCTTGGTGCTGCACTCCTCACTCACACCGTTCCCCCCCAGCTGTCGATTCCTCTCTGTGCATCTCCTGAACATTCACTCTCGTGCCCTGAAGCTCCATCACTGGTAGAAGTGTGCCGTGGCTCCTGTCCTGCCTGCAGCCCTGGTGCCCTCGCTGCGGCAGCGCGGAGAGAGCAGGAACTCGGAGCAGAAAGACAACGCACAAAGAGCAGCCTGCCAGAGCCTGGCTGAGCCCCAGGGGCAGCTTTCCACAGCCACGGGGGAGGGACCTGAGCTCTGCCCCGCACTCTCACACCATCCCGGACAATGGCAGCAACATGGAATTTTCCATCCCAGTCAGCTCCCGCCTGCACCACCCGCTCACCCCTCTGGCTGCTTGTGCCTGAGGATGATTTTTGCCGCAGAGCACGGAGCTGGGATTCTGGCTGGAAGGGATGAGGTTTGGGTGATATTCAGATTTTTTCTAACCCCCAGACTGGAAGCAAAAACCTTCCCTCAATAATAATAAAAAGCAATAAGCTTGGACAATATTTCATTGTCTCTCTCTGGACATGTTCTCTCAGTTCCATTCCACCCCAGAGAGAGCTCCCAGGCTGAAAGCCCTGCAAGCACAGAAAGCAATGGGATCTGTTCTCTCTTTTAAAATATTTTGTTTAAATGCTGGCAGAAGCACAAGGTCATCTCGGGCTGGAGCTGAGGATAATAAACGCAGCTCCCCATGGCTTTGCAAACCCAGACTCCAAGGGGCAGTGAGCGTTATTGTCACAGGCATGCTCACCAGCCTTTCATCCTGAAGCAGAGGAACAGGGAAGTAGCAGAAACTGTTTGGGGAAGAAAAGCCAACAGGAGCTCCTCGAGCATTGCCAACTGTGGATGTTTCAGTGCCTTGCTCGTGCCAGACTGCGAGAGCAGCCCGTTCCTTCCCATGGGGGACAGGGCAGAGGAGCATCCCACCAGCTGGATGATGGCACGGTGGCATCGAGTGGGACTGCAGAATTCCTATGGGGAAGCGTGGTCAGGTCCCTGGCCCTAAATTCACTCTGCCCACCAAGGATGGGGATGGCTGCCTTATCCCTGCCTGCACTGGCAAGAGCAGTGCTGAGATGCTGGGAAGCAGCAGACTGCAGGATAGAGGTGCAGACGTACCCAAAGCTCCTCTTTGGTGGAGAAAAGGATGCTGGGGAAGCTGGAAAAAGCAAAATGTTCTGTGATGAGCCACTCGCCAGGGACCTTGTGGGGACCCCATCCCCTGCCTTGTGCCAGCACTGCTGAGCTGGGGCACTGGTCTCCAGTCACAGCAGTGGCTGAGGGCGGGCTGGGACACAGGAGTTGGCAGTGGAGCTACCTCCCGGACTGGAGAGTGATGGATAAAGCACTAACACCATCCCCTGGGAGACCGAGATCAAGGAAAACCCTCCAGACAAGATAAACACCAGGCACTCCCTTTTTCACACTGGGAGCTAATTACTTCTCCTTATTTCTCCTGCCAAATACCCAGATCAGAGCAAACATTATCAGCAGGAGAAAGTGGAAGGGGAGCAGTGTGAAGGGCACCAAGTGCTGCAGTAGCACCTCTCCATGTGCATCCAGATCTGCCAGGGTCAGTGGCTGCGTCTCCCTTTGCCCGTGGCGGCGGATTTACAACGGTACCTACAGGATTCCATCAGGGCTTCTGCACTGAAATCCAACACACAACTAAAGGGGAAATTCCTCCCATGTCCTGGAAAGGCTGTGGTTAGCTCGGCAAAGGCAAAAGCTTCCACTTGGTGAGAAATGCTCCAGTTGGGTTCAGTTACTCTGAAATGGAGCAAGACGAGGAACATCAGAAAATTCTGCCAAGCAGAATTTTGGGAGGGAAAAACCCAAACATTTGTTTTGGATAGATGAAAGCATCCCTTCCAATTTTATTTTTCAAAATCTGTGACATTTTAAAAACACTGCAGTGGGACAGACAATGGATGTTCTGAGAAGTCCCCAGCTGCCTTATCAGAACTTTGTTTTCAAACAAATGAAGCTGTGCTGGAAGTGGCAGCTCTGGGGGAATCTGCATTTTTCCAGCTGAAAAAAAACCCCACAAACCCCAAGCCCTGAGTTCAGAAAAGTCTGTGACAGATAACTTCTGATGCTGGAGGCTACTCGGGCCTGGACTTCAGGGTTGGGAGGAGAGAGGCAGAAGCAGGAGCCGGGCAGCCTGCGGTGAGGAGGAGCTGGGCTGCAGGGAAGAAGGAAGTGGATAATTAAGTGCATGTGGGGATAACAATCCCCCACCCTGTCCAATGGGATTCCATACGCCGCTGCCTCCTGAGGGTGCACAAAGCCCCGGCATCGCCCTTTGCCGAGTGCGGAGCTGTTCGCCCAGCTCGGGCGGGGGGCTGGCGCAGCCCCCTGACCGCCCCGGGCCGCACGGAGCTGCGGCGGCACCTCAGTGTGCGATTCCGAGCTCCGTGCATTTCCATTTTCCCCCCAGCTCCGCTGGCAGGGGCCGGGTGTGAGGGGCCGTGCTGTGGGGGACACCGCGCTCGTCTCCCTCCCCTGCTCCCCGCGGGGCAGCGACAGCAGCACAGGACGGAGGGTTCGCGTTCCGAGGGCAGGTGCTTCTGGACACTGCGAGGTCAAGCCCTCCTCCTCCCTGCGGGCTGCAGGGATGCATCCCGAGATCTCGAGGCTGCGGCCGGCCCGTCCCCACATCCCGGAGTGCCGAGGGAACAGGAGACAACCGTCACGCGCTGCCTTCCAAGTTGTTGTTCTTGCGGAGAGTCTGCTGACTTTGGCTCTTGTAAACAAGGAGAAACCCAAATTGCTTCTAAGATAAACATGCAAATCAGAGGCAGACGCATCTATTTACTTGGTGGCGTGCCGGCTGTGCTCACCCCCGTTCCAGGGCTCGGCTCCGTGCTGGATGTGTCCCGCGCTTCCCACCGGAGCCCGCCCGGCCCGCAGGCTCCGTGTCCCTGCCCTGTGCTCAGGTGACTGAACGGCTCAGAGCTCTGTGCTCCTCCCTGCATGTGCTCGCTGCGAGATATCAGCTGGGAAAAGTCTCTTGGAAAATGAGGTTTTGAAGAAAGAAATTAATTTAATGGGAATTCGTGAAATTGCATGGAATCACTGTCACAGCTTTACAGGGGAGAAGGATGTGCAAGCAGCCCTGGTGATGCACTGGGCAGGATCCAGGTGTGAGGAAGGTCAGGGAGCCCACGGCTGGTCCCTGACACACAAAGAACCAGTGCATGAGGCTTCCTCCCTCATTAATGTCACTGATTAATGTAGAGAGAGTTTGTAGGTGAAAACTCGAGGATCCCTAAACTCTGCCAGCAGTTTGTACCTCCTTGTTTGGTGGCAGAGCCGGGTGGGAAGAGGAGCCTGGGTGGACACGGAGCCCAGGGTCAGGGGAGCTCTGACCGAACACAGCGCCGTGAGCCCCTCCAGCACAATGGCTTTGGGGTGGATGCTCCTTCCTCTCAAAGGGTCTGGGCAATGGCAGCAGCTCTGACATCCCAGGGAACGGGTTTCCAGCTGGAGAATTTGCCTTTCCTGGTGCAGCTACTCCCTGCCAAGTGCAGGGTGTGCTCAGCTGGGTGAGGCAACCTGCAATCCCTGGACCCCCGGCCTTGTCGGCTGCTCCCGGGGGCTCTGGGCAGTCTCTGTTTCTGAGGTCTGAAAAGAGCTCTGAGGCTGAGAAGAGAACATGGTCTGCCTTCCCGGTGGCATCAGAGGCTGTTGGAGTCCATCCCCTGGGAAGAGTGATTCCGCTCCCCATTGCTCTGTAACAGCTTTGACAGTCGCAGAGGATCAGCTTGGGAGCCAAACTGTCCTGGCTTCTGGTCTCTCCCCATCCCACTGAGCCCTCATGAAATCTGTTTTGGAGGGAGGCTGGAAAGCCGTAGGCAGCTTTTGGAGTCAGCTTGTGCCGATAGGATCAAATCCAACATCCCTGCCTCTCTGCCTGCTGGAGAGCAAATTCCATCATGCCTGGCAGCATTTCACCTCCTCGAGTTCTTTGCATACCTCCCAAGGATGCTGCACCTTCCTTCCTCTGCTCTCCCTGCTGTGGCAGACAAATTACAGCCAACTGCCAAGCACTTTGGGCTGCAAGGTGCTATAAACATCTGAGATATTATTTTAGTATTACAAACCCTGAGTATTTTATTAAGCCCCACTGGGAACAGGGCCATCCTGGCCTGCTGGAATTGTTAACGCCTTTGAGTGATTAATAGTCCTAATTTCCTCACTTAGAGCCACTACTCTGCATGTTGAGAGCCTTAGTCTCACTTCAATAATTTTTAATATCATAATGCTGAGCGACTACTAGTGCCACTCCAGGGACTTGTTTTTCATTTTCTGCACTGTTATCTTTCTCTTTCCTGTGCATCCCTCTTTTAAAGTTGCCTGCCTTCAGCTCCTGGTCAGAGTCCCCTCTCTCTGGTTTTCCTGCACCCTGTGCAGCCATTGGGATGTAGTTTCTGTGAGGAGGGCTGAAACGCTGTGGGCCTGGGGAGATGGAGCAGATGGGTGCTGTGCCTGTTGTCCCCTGGGCCCGTGTGGGAGGCTTTGCTGTTGGCATCTTGTAGAAGAGTAACCTGAAAATTGAGGCCTGAAAACTTTGGCCAGTGCTGGGTGAAAGCTGTTCCTCAGGGACATTGTTGGTGGTGCATGAATACAGAATAATTTCTCATTAAAAATAGGCTTTACCCTTAAGAACCAATTCTTTTCTCCCCAAATCTCAAAGTCCTTTGCTAAGAGGTAAGACAGCCTGTGGTAACAAAGCTGGATGTACGGTTCTCCTTTCCATGGCACATCCTGTGTGTTGGGTGTGAGCTGCTCCAAGAAGAATCTCTGTTTCCATGGGCTCTGGCCCAGCACAGATCTCCTCGTGGCACTGCTGAAATCACTTTTGGTAATAGTAAAAGCTAATGAGTTTGGAAAGCAGAAGGATTTTTTTTTTCCTTCTGCATTTCTTTCTAAGAAAGATTTCCCATAGGTGAAAGTGACCCTAATGAAAAATGGACTAAGCAGCACAGTTAGGATTATTATAACGGCGCAGAGTGACTGAGAGAACCCATCTGTTCCAGCCACCCTAACCAAGAACACCAGGGCTGCTTGCAAAGGCCACGGGGTTCATTCTCCATCAGTCTGACATTACTTTAAAACTTATTTTTCACAGCATGGCTGCCTGGAGAGCCGGAGCAGCGGAGCGCCTCAGGATAAAGACTTCCTGGTCACTGACCTCCTGCTTTTATTGCCATGCAAAGTGCTCTGCAACAACAAACTGACAGCCGGGGCCAACACCCCGGGGATCTCTGTGTCCCAAGAGCTGCACGTCCTCTCCCCTTGGAGGTGGCAAGTTCTGCTCCTGGAACTTTGTCCCCTGTCCCTGCCCATGGCAGAGACGTTGGGACTGGATGCTTTAAGGCCCCTTCTGACCCGTTCTGTGATTCCGTGATTCTGTATCTTGCCTGCAACAGTGAAAGACTGAAAGGGTGATGAGCTGCTCGGCAGCAGAAGCACTGGTGGCGGAGGCAGTGGCTCATCCACAGCCCGGGATGGGACCGCAGGCAGGGACACAGAGCCCCGGGAGCCCCCACACAGCCTGTGAGACCCTCTGCCAGCACAGCCCCCCGGGGGCTGCTGAGGGTCTGCCCAGCTGAGGCTGGCACGGAGGGGAGGAGCGGCGCCCCAGCGGGTTACACAGTGGGCTCTGCAGCTCCTCCATGCAGCTGCCTTTCCCTTGGCTTAATTTCAAACATTCCTATTTATGCTATTTCCCCTCCCACACACCTTAGCATGATGCCTGCTCAAATGAGCCTCTCTGTCCTACAGCCCGTATCCACACACACGTGTGGCTCCATTTTTCCATCGCTCCTTGTGCCCATCCAGGGCGCCTGGACCACGAACAGCTCTGGCGTCACAGTGGGAACAAATCCTGGAGAACAGCACCAGTGGGAGCACAGCCAGCAGCCCATCGGGGTGAGAATGTCCCCTTCTCCATCTGCAGTGGGGGTGTCCTTGCCAAGCCCTCGGCCAGAGCCCGGCACCGTGTCCAGGGGCTGCTCGGGCACAGAGGGAGCCGTGGGCACTCCTGATTCATGATGTGCCCTTGGTGTGTTCTCCATGCCCACGAACACACTCCTCCTGCCCTGGCCGAGGAAGGGAGCCGGACCATGGGGTCTGCCTGACTCTGGACTGGTCATCCCTCAAAATCCCCATATGGGCATCACACCCTGGGATGCATCAGCTCTCTCGGAGCCCCCATATCCTGACAGCACCATGGGTAGCCCCATGTGGTTGCCAGGCTCCCACACGCTCTCCAACCCACACCCAAACTCGCGATCCTCTTCCTTCCACAGATTTGTTTTATCTCTTTGGGAGCCTGATGCCTCCCATCTGTTCCAATGCCAGACGAAATTAAATATTTGTAGTTTCCAAGGGCTGTGGTTAGCAATAAACAAGTTAGCTAACAAGGATTTGGTGTGCTGGGGAGCTGGGGGGGGTCTGTGTGGGTTGCAGGGGAGTGGGTGTGTGTGAGGGTGGGATGCAGGGGGGCATACAGGGCTTTGTGTACATTTTTCTTTAACCAAACCTTTAATTTCAGAATGGCTTTCCACACCAGGACGGCTCGCCGGGCTCCCAACAGCGAGTAAACTCTACTTAGCTATTTACACCAAGTTTGTTTATTGCACAGTTTATATTTATAAGCAACATTTGTCTAATCTCCCAAATCTTTCCAGAGGAATTTCGGAGGCCGCTTTTGGGGCCTGGTGGGCTCTGGCTGAGCGGGGCACAGCCCTGGCAGCCGCCGTGCCCAGACGATGCTGCTCCCCCTGCCCCAGTGCACGCAAGTGTAAACGGGATTTAGGGGTTTTCCCCTTGCATTCCTCCTTAATTTCTGTCTGTGTTTCAGCTGGTATTTTGTTGCTAAGTAACACTTTGGGGTTTGGAAGTATTTTTGCAAGGGTGCTGCTCCCCACAGCCGCAGCCACCCCGCTGTCCCTGTTAGTCACCGTGGCCTCGGAGCCCGGCCACAACCACAGAGGCCAAAACCACACTGTCCCCAACCTGTCCCCTCCGCCTGGGCTCTGGGCACGTGCACACACACACACACACCCCCAGCCACTCTTTTGGATGCCAAAGTTCACCAGTTCCTGGCGTTTATGTGAGGCGGTTGGGCCATGCCTGACGTCACTGAAAATTAATAATTTGCAGTTGTTTAGAAGAAACATTTGGTTGATATTTCCTTTCCATGTACTGTGATCAGAGGGGACCCAGTTTTTCCTATTAAACTACTTAAAAAGTTGACTCTGAAAATGAAAAGCATTTCCTCTAGTTCCACAAGTTTATTGTGTGTGAATCCCTAGAAGAATTTGGCAATAATAATTAAAATAAGGAACGATGATGCACCACCAAATGTATTTACTGTAATATCAGTGGTGCTAAAGATGTGCTTGGAAACCTATGCAAATCACTGAATAACTTTTTCCCAAACCACAGCTGGTTGAAACCATTTTCAGTAAAACACAATTTCATCTAAACACGCTATTTTATCAGCACTGACACGTCCAGCACAACAGCGCTTGGTTCAGTTTAGGCTTTTCTTAGGAATGTTCTGCTTTCCAGAAGAGAAAGTTCAATTGAAAGTGTGAATGTTAAGAGTTTAATATATTCCATTTCTAATTTTTTTGTTTGTTTGTTTTGAAAGTCATGTATTTAAGGTCCTCGGGACCAATACTGCTTGTCAAAAATGTCCAGAGGCTTGGTGCCTGGCTGCCCCAGGCCGTGGGGCTGCGTGGGGGCTGCCCAGCCCCAGCCCAGCTCAGCTCCCGGGGCTGCCCTGCCCTCCTCTCCCCTGGAGCTGCCAGCCGGGGCTCGGCCTGCGAGCCGAGAACACAAACTGCTGTGGGAGCTAAATCGAGCTTCCTCCAAACAAGCCACAGCTACTGAGGCTTAAAACGTGGCTGGTTTTCCTCCCGCTTGCTGGGAAGGCACACGCGCTTGGAATGAGGGCAGACCGCGGGAGAAGCGGGGTACGACAGCAAGGGAAATGGTGGTTTTAACGCTGCTCCTAAAGAAGGAATTTTCACCCTTCAGGCAGCATCCACGTGTGTTACCAGAACTGCCCATCTCTGGGCAGATGATGCTGTGACTGCTCCATTCCTCCTTTTCTTCCAGCCGTGTTATCCCATGCACCCACTCCTCAGCTCTAACCAACCTCTCTCCAGCCTCTATGATAATGGAAATAATCCAGCTTCTCCACTGTTCCTTCCTTTTGCATTTTAGCAACCTCACCTTGCCCACAGAAGCCGTCCTGCCTTCACCTGCCCTGCTGGGTTGGGGCAGAGCTGGCTCTGGAGCCACGTCAGTGCTTGTATCAACCTGAGACTCCCCAACCGTGACTCATTTTCTCGCACAGTGATTCCAGTTCCCCTCAGCTGACCAGGCTTCGGGAAAGCTCCTCTGGGCATGGCTGTGAACAGCCTTGCTCTTTCTATTTCCATTTGCCCCCCAAAGCATTTTCTGGTCTCTTGAAGAAGTTGCTTTTGTGCTCGGTTGCCACCAGCTGCCCGAGCAGCCTGTCCCCGGGACCCCCGCTCCCTCCGAGCCCCACAGCTTTCCCACCCGCCTTTCTCACCCTGCAGTCGCTCTCCTAGGGATGCCAGCCCGGCCAGGGCTGCCACACGCCCAGACGTGCTCTCAGACACCGGGAATACTTGTGCTATCTGCATGACTATTAAGTGCTCCCGGCCCCTTACAGAGTGCTTCACGGTAGCTGAGAATTTCCAGAAACCGCCGTTTTCTTCCAGTGGCAGATGGGTTGAACTTGATTAAGTTTTGCCTCATCCACCGTGATCTGTTAATGATGATGAGATTGGCATGGGAAACACTGTTTTCCACAAGATTAGAAAGGACTTTTATAGGGTGGGGGACACTGAGAACTTTTCTGCTGCCAACTATTTTTTTTCTCCAGTGTTGCTGAACTACTGAAACAGCACAGGGTCGCTTGGAAAACTTCTCGATCCTTGTTTTCCTAATTACTGTCATTCTGCATAGATGAATTTTCACCGTTACACGAACCGGGGCAGGAGGAGACTAATTTCCAGAAGGTTTTTGTTATGGCGCAATTTCTGTCTGTTACAAAACCCCATCTTTTCTAAAGGAACGGGGACATCAACTTCTGCGCTTCCCTGGAGCAAAGTACTGTAACTGTGCGGGCAGCGCGGCAGCCCGTGGGGATGGGAGCTCCGGCGGGGCCGGGGTGGATCAGGGGACCCGAGCCCCTGTCGCTTCTCCTCTAAACCGCCCCGAGGGCTCATCCCGCTCCCCGCCGTGCCCGCGGCTGTCAGAGGTGCCGCAGCGCACGGGGTTCGGCTCCCCGGCAGGACCGGAGGTCCCCGCGGCCAGTCCCACGCCCAGGGAAGGAGCGGCGGCATTTTCGGGGCGCGGGTCGGTGCCCGTGGCCACTGCGGCGGCGGCGCCCCGGGGGAAGGCTCGGTACCGGCCCCGGGGCGGTTCCGTCGCCGTCGCTCCGCTCCGGCCGCCGCCGGCCGCTCTGCTCCGAGAGCCGCGCAGGTGGAGCCGCGGGGAGCCCGCACGGCCCCGGCCGGTCCCCGCCGGCTCCCGCAGCCGCACGTCGGGCGCTGGGCGCCGGCCCCGGCACTGCGGGCGCTCGCCGCGCTCCCGCCGGCGCTGCCCCCACCCCCAGTCGGTCCTCCTCGTCCCCATCCCCATCCACGTCCCCACCCTGTCCCCGTTCCCGCGCCTGTGCCCGTTCTCATCCCTGTCTCCATCCCCGTCTCCGTTTCCATCCCCATCTCCATCCCGGTCCGCGGACCGCGCCCCGCGCCGCTCCCGCCCGCGGTGGCCCCGGGACCGTCGGGGCAGCGGCGGCGTCGCGGGGCCTCACTCACCACCACGAGGAGTCGGCGCGGGGCGTCAGGGCCAGCAGGAGGAGGACGAGGGGAAGGCAAAGCCGGGGGGCCGCGCCCGCCGTCCGAGGGAAGGCTCCGCACTCCGCACGCCCGGGGGCCACGGCAATCCCAGGAGACGCTTCCAGGCGGTTTGGGCTGAGCATATCTCTCCGGGGCGGGGTCCAGACGGAGAAATGACCGGGGAAGGGGGTCCTGCCCGCGCTCCCCTCGGGGCACTGCCCGTCACGGCCCCGCGGCGCGTCCGCCGGCTCCGCGCTGCTGAGCGAGCCCCGGCTGGGCCCCCGCGCCCGGGCTCATGCTGCTGCGGGGGGCGGCGGGGCCGGGCCGGGCCGGGCCGGGGGGGGCCGGGGGGCTGCGGGGCGCTCAGCGGGGCCCGCACCCCCCGCGCCGTGCGGGGCGGGCGGCGGGGCCGGGCCGGGCCATGGAGGTCCTTGCGCGGAGGGCGAGGGCGCTCTGGGGATGGGAGCGCGGGGGCCGCGGCCAAATATTGCCGGCGCCCGCCGTGCTGCGGGCTCTCATTGGGCAGAGTCAGAGACGCGGAGCCGCCGCTCCGGCCCGACCGACCCCCGCCTCCCCGAGGGCACGTCGGACAGCCCCCTCCGGGCTCCTGCCCCCGCCGCCGCCCCGCACCGGGGCCGCTCCCACCGCCGCGCCCGCACCCGCGGGGATGCGGCGCGGAGCCGCCGGTCGCGGCCGCCCCGTCGGGCCCCGCCCGGGGAAGGGGCGCGGCGGGATGCGGGATGCGGGGTGCGGGATGCGGGATGCGGGATGCGGGATGCGGGATGCGGGATGCGGGGTGCGGGATGCGGGATGCGGGGTGCAGTGTGCGGGATGCAGGGTGCGGAGTGCGGGATGCGGGGTGTAGGATGCGGGGTGCGGGGTGCGGGGGCCGGGGCTCGCCCCCGCCAGGTGTCACTGCGGGGTGGGAAACTGCAGGTGAGCCGGGCTCCGCGGGGCTCCGCTAGGCTCCGCGCCCCGCCGGCCGCCGTGTCCGCCCGGTGCGGGCAGGAGCGGGCGGCGCTCGGAGATCGGCTCGGCAGGAGCTGGCGGCTCCGGTGCGGGGCGGCCGGGAGGATCCCAGCCATGGGGCGGAGGCGGTGCGGACCCCACAGGTGCCCGGGGAGCTGCAGGCAGCGGTCTGGGGGACAGGGACACAGTGGGCATAAACTCCCTGGCATGGTGAGGCCACAGCGAGAGCCACCATCGGGTACGAGTGTCCAAGCTCAGACACAGCCCTCTGCGCTAATTTGGCGAGGGCTCTCCCTTGTTCTACGTGTCTCTGTCACCTGTGGCTGTGGGACAGGGAGAGTCAGGGGCTGGGCTGCCCTGAGCTCTCAGCCTTCCTTCCCTTATGGCCCCAAAACTGGTGACTGACAGCTGGTGAAGACCAATCCTGCCTGGCAGTTCCCTCTACCCCACGCGGTCCCTGGCTGCTCCATGCACACCATGGAGGTGAGCAGGCGTTTTGGTAACCTCTCTCTGTCAGCGCTTTCGTGATATATCTGATTAATTACTGGGATTGTAAACCCCATTATCCACCGAAGTCCACATTGCCAGAGCCCTCGGCCGCCCCCTCCCCGCCAGCCAGCTCAGCTCATTCTGCTCTTTCCTTCCTATTCCTGTTGTTCAGATCAGAGAGCCACTTCCCCAGCCTGGGAGGGACAGGGACCAGAAGCTCACACATGGTTATAATCCAATTATACTTCGGAAAACTGCAGTGACAGAAAGCTGGTGCTGGTGGGGTGCTGTCCTTTTGTCCGAGAGCCCACACAGGATATTGCATTACAGCTTATCCCCGAAGTGGTGGCACTGAAAAGGCTGATATTTATAGACTGTGCAAGGCTGCGAATTTGTTTAGAAGACCCATCACAGTGGGCAGAATGCTGGAGGCTCTGCTGTGGCCGTTTTGTGGGCTTTTCTCTGTTCCTGGGCTGTTGTTACACAAAGAGAGGAGCCTGAGTACTCTGCATCCTGCTCTCGTGGGGAGGGAAAGGGAGGAGGTGGCAGGCACGGTGTTCATGTGAATGTGCAGGTCTTGGCTGGGATGTGGTGCTGGGCAGGAGACCTCTGGCTGGGGATGGAGCTCAGGATGGGAGCAAGAGGCAGCAGTGCAGGCAGCAGTGCCAGGCCTGCGAGGGGAGGGTGATGGGTGTCTGCAGGAGGGACCACAGCTGAATTTTGGTGTTGGAGTGAAATGTTCAGGCTGGATGTCAGAGCTTTGCACCCAGCATACCGAATTTCTCTGTCAGCCTGGTGGCTTATTTTATGCTCCTCTCCATAAAACCCATCCATCAACTCCCTTCATAAAATCCATGGACTGCCCTGGGTTTGTACGAGGCTCTCCCTGCGCTGGGCAGTGAAGAGGCCAGGGCAGCTCTCACTCCTCCAGCTGGGCAGAGCCTCATGTTTGATCTTCCATTCAAATTAGCAGCGCTCAGGGTGTCTGGGTGCTTCGTCCACAGGAGCTGTGGTGAGTAAATAAACAAGGCTCTGCTTTCAAAGGCTTTCACAATTCATTAACTTCAAAGGAGCGGGCTCTCTATTTTCTTAGCAGGTCGGTCATTCCACAGACTTACTCTGGGTGCTGAAGGTGGTGACTGGTCATGCCTGGAAGCCGGGGCAGCTGCTGCAGGGCTGGTGTCACACGCAGAGCTGTGGCGAGGGGCAGAGGAGCCGTCCATGGCCAGTGTCACGCCTAAGGAGGAGAACAGGGTGAGTAATTGCATGGGCAAGTCTGGTCTGTAGCGTTCCCTGCCCCAAAGAGCTGCTCCACGGGAGGCATCCGGCCTGCAGGGTGCTCGGGGGGCCATCAGACAGGGTTTGCCAGCCGTGGGTGGGCACCAGAGCCCCCCCTGCTCTGCAGGAATCTCCCCACCTTTGCACGGAGAGGAAGGCAGTGTGTGCCCTGCCCTCTCCAGCGGCGCCGGATTCCGGCTCTGACTGTGCAGGCACAGGTGCTGCGGGCTGACAGGAGGTGGCCGAGGCGTTGCTGCCGTGCTGGGCACTGCCAGGGAGCTCACCTCTCACGTGGCAGCCCCAGGAATAACTCGGAGCCTTGCGTAACCACAGCCCCTGGAACCCAAGGGGAAAAACCACTGTCCTGGGATAACCCTCAGTGCCAGGCTGGCTCACCTCGTGGGAATCCCTTTCTCTGAGGGAACAAAGACTAATTATAGGCATATTTATTGGGAACTTATTCTGGGGTTGATAATGCAGCTCAGCCAACTCCTGGACTTGTGGAGAAGGGACTGTGAGGGGCTGTGTGCTGCAGCCTCCATCATTTCCAGCCACAGCACAGCAGGGGACACAGCTGGACGTTGTCACTGCCCACTTCAGTGGCACCAGTGGAGCCCCGGGAGAGAGGTGGGCTGGAGACAGGCAGTCCTGCTCCATGCTGGGGCGTCTGCTGCTGGCAGAGCTGGCCCTGGACCCCCAGGCCCCCAGACTGTGCCAAGGAGGACGCTCAGGAGCAGTCCCAGCTGTCTGGAGACAGGGCAGCGGTTCCTCTCTGGGGCAGGTAAGGGCTTCCTCTGAACCTTGCTGCGGGACAACACTAGGGCATGAGCGCCATGGGCGCCCAGGGCCCTCTGCAAACAGCACCTGGCCCAGCAAAGGTGGGCATGTGGCTGGCGTTGAGTCCTAGCGACCCCAGCACCTGGCTGTGGTAGGAAGGTCTTTTATCCCCCGAAAGAGCACAGCTTCCAAAGGCTGAGCAGTCCCCAGTTAGCCCCTGGCTATCTCCCGGGGCTCTGAGGTGTTAAGAATTTTGGATGGATACAAATAACCAGAGCAATGAATTGACCCTTCGATGTGACCCACCTCCATAGGAACAGAAGCCAAACAAACAGGCACAGGGCAGCCCTGTTAGCAGAGTGACAGCGTGTGCTTGGTTAGTCTATCCCCCGCTTCCAGTGTTAATTGCTTTGTTCCTTCTCGGATTAATTGATGAATTGCTGTGTGGACATGCAGTGCCTTGCCTTGCAGCCATGTGGTCGGTTTAACCCTTTGGCCTCCGTTGCTATTTGGGCACAGACAGTGCAGGGACATCCTCCCCTCCCACGTGTGCCCACCGGTGCCTGGCTGGGGCTGAGCAGCTCCTGCCTGGCAAACATGGCAAGGGGATCAGGTTCAGCTGCAATCAGGAGCGAAGGTCAAATAGTGAAATTAAAACCCTGATGTCAGACCTGGTTTTTGTGCCTTCCAGGACACCTTTGCCAGGTGTGGTGCACTGGAGAGAACTGGTTTCCCATCACGAGATCCATCCCATTCTGTGGCATCAGCTTGGGCCTGGCTCCATCCCTCCCTTCCTTGCCCACAGCCCGACAGGTTTGGAGCAGCTCCGTGTGCCCGAGCCCCAGGTTCAGATGGATGGCCGCAAATCCAGCTGCGTTAGTCACAGGAGTCACGGAAGGCCAGGAATGGTGCAATAACACCTAAAAATACCCAGAGTGCGCCGAGCAGCCCCGGTTTCCATCATCCTGCAGAGGCATCTGTGTATTGTGTGTGCGGGAGAGCCGGGAGGGAGCGGCCATAAATCCTGGCGGGCCGGTCCCGCCGGGGCCGGCCCGGAGCGTCTGGCGAGCCGCGGCTGTCAGCGGCACATCGCACCGGGCTGAGCCTTGACAGGCCTGTGGAAAAACACGGCGTGACATCACGCAGAGACACCGGCCCACTGATTAATCTCCGAGGTCAGTGGCTGCTTTATTTATAACCGGGGAAGGGTTTGAGGTGGGTTTTTACAGGAGTGGAGCAGCGCGGGCTGCCTGTTCCTCACCCCTGGAGCAGCTGCCTTCCCGTGCACACCTCTGCCTCCTCTGGACCCCACTGGAGCAGCTGGAATGGGGCTCAGGAGCATCACAATTGACCTAAACCACCACTGGAGCCCAGCTGGAGGGCCTGGTCCCACTGTGGCACCGGTGCACCTTGTCTGGATTCCAGCTGTTTTCTCTGCTCCTGGAGTTTCTCCTCACCCTCCCCAGCAGAAACAGCCCAGATCCCCCCAAAACACAGCACATCAAACTTGAAATGTTTTGTGAAACTCTGTCAAGCTTTGGAGGAAAGGGAAGGTGGTCCCCAGAGCAAAAACATTCTATTTCTTCAATTTCCAAACAACATTTCCCATTTGCAAGGGCTATTTGTTCTGTGGTTTTTAACATTTTCACTCTGCTGTATAACACAAACCAAAATTACGGTTAAGATAATATATTTTGAGTTTATCAGTTTGAAACATTTCAAGGCATCCATTTCTCTAGGTTTTATTTTACAGATAACCTGGAAAGGTTTGGGGTGGGTGATTCTGAATTGGAACAGAAACAGGTTTCAAAATGTTTTGCAAAGGCAAAACTTCATCCGTGTTGCCAAGTGGGAAGTGGCCAAGGGAGAAAAAAAAAAAAGCCCTATCAGGTATATCTCTAGCATTATTTCTAAGTGGAGAATTTTCCCTGTGATTAATGAAAACGGGGAAATAGGGCCAAACTCTGCACATGCTTTGACCGCAGAGCTTGTCCAAACACGCTGGCTGGGCTCTGGCTGGAATGACCAGGTTTAATTAGCTCTCCCCTATCTGGGGATGCGGGTTGTTGCTGTCAGAGCAGGGGGGGATTTATGTTTCCTTTTCCTCAGGAACATGATCAGTGCCTGAGCGTTAGGAATAATCACCTCACTCACGTGAGGCAAATTTCTTATCCTGCGCTGCTGAGAGCGAGGGGGACGCTGTGAGCCACGGGTGGGGGCCAGGTGGGTGCCTGACAGTGATGAGGACTTACTGCTGTTGTCATGGACCCAAGCTCAGCTCCTGGACACAGGGGTCACCTTCTCCTGGGTGGAGGGGACCCACCTGGGCAAAGGGGACCCACTGCCCTTACGCAGCCTCACCTCAAGTCCTGGATGCCCCTTTGAGCACCACAGTGTAAGCAAGTTATAAAGCTGTTAGAGAATGTCCGGATGAGGGACACGAGGATGGTGAAAGGTCCAAAGGAGCCGTACAAGGAGGGGTTGAGGTTGCTTGCTTTGCTCAGCCAAGCGAGGAGCTGCTCCTGGGCTGGTGGCATCCTTGCAGCAGCTTTCTTGATCAAAGCTCCCACAGGTTGTTTTCTGCCCTTTGAAGCAGGTGGTGCTGTGCCTTCCCAAACCTGATCCATCCTCGCTGCCTGCTCCCTATTGAAGCCAGTCCTGACGAATCTCCACTGAACTGCTGGAGGTTTTGCAGCTTAGCATGGTGGGGAGTTTGGAAGGAGAAAGAAAGAGGAATAAGGGAGGAAGTGTGGAGAGCCCAAGCATAACTCCAAACTAGGGCAGGAAATGCACCACACATAGCTCTAACCTTATCATCCAGGATGGATTTTAAGTGCTTCTTCAGTGACTCATCATCCCTGAATGGGTTTGAAGGGCTGTCTGCCGGAGAGGAAAGGCCAGAGAGCTCAGATCAGATAACAGGTTGTTACAAAGCCCTCACGCTGCCGTGGGGCATCTGCCAGGGCAGCAGCCGGGGCTGGTCACCCTGGGGAGGCAGAAAATGTGATGTCTCAGGTGTGGCTCAGGTGGTCAGGGGTAGAGAACAGGGCCTCTTTCTCCCCTTATTGATCAGAGACTCACAGGACGGTTGGGGTGGAAGGGACCCTAAAGATCAGCTTGTTCTGACCCCCTGCCATGGGCAGGGACACTTTCCCCTGGAACAGGGCGCTCCGCGGCATGTCCAGGCTGGCTCAGAAGAATTCCAGGAACGGAGCAAGGTTCACGCTCAGTCCTGGCCAGTCTCATTCCATGGGCACTCTTGGTGCCTCTTGCCACCCTCAGAAATTGCTTGTGAAGTTTAGTGGTTCCTTGTACCCCGGCTCCCAGAGTCAGGTGAGGATGGGGGAAAATACAGCCTGAAATACACATTAGTGAGTGAAACCTGCTGTAAAAAGCCCTCTCTGTATTGTGCCTTACATGAAAGATACTGCTGTGGTTCAGAGGTTAACTTTTATCTTAAGCTCAGCTAGAAGCTGAAGAGTTTTAGCATTTTTTAAAATATCAGAAAAACGTAAAAAAAAGGACAAATGCTGTTCTCTGCTATGTTGGTATTAATGGGGAGAAATTTAATGAAAGTCTGTAGAAGCTTCTGATTTACTCTTGTGTGAGATTGGATAGAAATAGCCCAAAGAATCTCATTGCTGCTGCCCAGATTCAGCTGCACAGCGGAGAGCTATTAATGCTCTGTTTTCTTGCCTTTGGTCAATACATCTTGCAAGGCAGGAGGAAGCTGGATTATGTCTGCGAGTGTCCCAATGTCATGCTATGTTGGATAATGAACTGTGGATAAATTGGATCAGCTTTTCAGTTGCCAGCCTCTCAGAAATCCAACAAGGAGTCAGGGCAGCAAGCTGTGCTTTCAGCCTTTGCTCTGATAACCCGCGTGCTGCTGTCAAGAGCTATTGTGGTGATTCCAGGCTGGAGCAGGTGAAAATCATTGTTAACCTGGAAAAATGTACTTCTCTGTTTAGCTTGGTGCTTCCCCGTACCTTAAAAACGTCTGGTCTGGTGCAAATGCACTTTCAAGGAAATAGAGATGTAATGAGAGCGGCCTCTTGCTGAGCTGAATTCAGGCGCTGCTTTTGACCTGGTTATTCAGCTAATCCTGGTGGGTGAGGAGCGTGGCTTGAGAGGCGTCCAGCCTCTCTGGAGGAATGCAAAGACCCTGAGGTTGGACACCTAAAGGTTTGTGTTTCCATGGAAATGGAAGGTTTGATCCAGAGTTAGTAATGAATATTGGAGGACCCCCACGTGGCAGCGGGGCCCCCGACCCCGGCAGTGGAGAAGACTCTCCAGCTCCTCTCCTGCCCGTCCGCTGTGGCGCCTGTCGTGATGGGCACCCCTCCCCTGCCCAGTGCCCCGCAGGGTGTGTGCCCCAAGGACCAGCCCCTGTGCTCCCAGTGGGCTCCAGCTCACCCCTGGCGATGCTGGGCTGGGCTCCCAGCTCCTCCAGCAGTGCCACACGCCGTCCCCGCTGCCAGGAGGACACTCGGCCGGGCTCGCCGAGGTTTCAGCAGGTCTGGGTGTTGTGGTGAAGGCGGCAGCAGCCCGTGCTGACACGGGATGCTGGATTAGCTCCGGCCGTTCCGGGGGCTGCAGCCTCCTGCTCCTGTCTGCTGAGATGCTCCGAGGGCAGCTTGAGCACTGAGGAGCCTGAATCACAGAAATCTCCAAATGATTTCTGCTGGAAGGGAACTTACAGCTCACCTACCTCCAAGCCCTGCTGTGGGCAGGGACACCTTCCACTAGAGCGGTTTGCTCTAAGCCCCGTCCAGCTGGGCCTGGCACACTTCCAGGGATGGGGCATCCACATTTTCTCTGGGAAACATTCGCCAGGGCATTTTTGCATAAATAATTTCTTCCTAACATGTAATCTAAATCACGCCCTTTCAGTTTAAGACTGCTCCCTCCTGTCCGTGTCTGCCTGTGCAAACCCCCTGTGGCTGGCAGAAAACTGAGCCCACCGCTGTGCGTCCATGAGGAGCTCGGCCCCGCGCTTCATCACGACTTTATAACCCCCTGGAGGCTCGCCCGCGGGGGCCTGCCCCTGGGCACGGTGTCTGTATTTTCATTGGAGCTCCCGGCAGCGTAATCCTGTTAAGGGCTGAGCGTCTGATTCAGCGGTCCTGCTGTAGGGCTAATCCTGCCAGCGGGAGCCGCGTTCTCCCCCCGCGGGGGTCACCGCGGGTGTCTCTGCCCCGCTGCCAGCCCCGCTCGCCTCCCTTCGGGAAAGGAGCCTCCGAAAACCTGGGGATTGTGTCCCACCCCGGGGAGCTGCGCCAGGCTGTGTGGGCTCCTTTGAACTCTGCCGAGCAGCTTTAGGGCCCCGGGCACGGCGGGCACGCAGCCCGGCACCCCGGCCGGAGCATGGGGAAATTCCGCCTTTGATCCCATTGTCCGCCGCTGGGGCTGTGCTGCTCAATAGATCACAGCCAGGGAGTTAATTTACTCATTATCTATACATTTGCCAGGATTTAAATGCCATTTTTGCTCACGTCCTCCCTTCATTTGTGTGACTTCCCCTTATTTCGAGGACTATTGCCCTCCTGCCGTGGCTGGGTCTTGCAGGCAGGACATAATCTGATGGGTTGGTGTCACTGCTGGCTGCCTTGGCTTTCTTGGAGGGTGGAAAATGCCCTTTAAAAATAACATTGCTACAGAAAAGGCCATTTTAGTTGCAAATATTTATTTTTTTTTTATAACGTGTGGGTTTGCCCATTTCTCCACTGAAAAAATAAGACAAATCCAGCGCTGATGAGTAAGAGATATGTGGACAGAGCTGGTAACAAAATGGGTGGGTGCGTGCTTCTGGCAATTGTGGGGATGTGGAGATCCATGGGAAGTCCACAGTGCCAGGGATGCTGTAGGTTTCCCTCTGCAGCAGCCTTGCACTGGGTTCACTTTGGCCATTTGATTAAATTTGCTCTCCCCTTCAGCAGATGCTCCAGGAATGCCCATTTCATCACTTTCCAGTACAACCCGAGACAGTGAATCTGGGGTTAAAAGCCTGAAGGGAAGCTGATAAATGTGTATAATATAAACTATTGAAGACTAAAAAATTCTGAAAACACTGGAGAAAGTAAATACAATAAATTTGGGGCGACATTTCTCTTCCTATCTCAGGTTTTCCAGCCCTCGAACAGCCTAGAACTCCACATCACCTCCAGGCAGGGCGGGCAGGAGGAGACTGATGGGCGCCCTTGGCCACTGCTTTGGTCTGTGGGCAGAGCAGGGGGATGTGGAGTTGTGGCTGTGCAAAACATGGAGAGGCCTTTTTGCTTTCTTGCCTGGCAGTTTTGATGACCAATTCTCCTTTGACTGTCAGAATCCCGCGTCCCAACAGCTGCCCATGACGCAGGGCTGTGGGCAGGCAATGGGATGGCAGCGGGCACTGGGCTCCGGGTCCCTTCTGGTGCCACTGGCAGTCACAGGGGTCCTGTGGAGATGCTGAGATGCCTCCAGGGCTCTGCCAGGTTGCTGTGTGCATCCAGCGTGGTCCTGTTTATCCAACAGCGCCAGGGCACTTAAGCCCTTGATGAGGGTGAGTTATACCGTGTTTACTGGCTGGCGCGTGGTGCTGTCAACCTGTGGGGTCCCGGCTGAGCTCCCCAAGGCCAGGGGATGAGCATCCAAGTGACCCACAAGCATGCAGCCTCCCTCGGGGTCCAGCTCTTGGCTCCCCACCAACCTTCCTCCTAATAATTTTGCCTAAATGCTTTTCAAATCAGCCAGCAACCAATTTATCCCTGAAGTATTTTGGAGATGTCACTGGGAGAATGTTAATGGCGCGTGACTCACGGGCCCGGCGGGCCGGGACTGCAGCAGGCGGGTGCTGGGACAGCAGGCAGGGGGACAGAGCTCTGCTGGTGCTGGGTCATCCCGGCCCTCAGAGCCTGCTTCCCGACAGCGCTGCCTGGCAAACCGGGGGAGAGATGGAGCCGTGGGGCTGGCCAGGATGTCATGCTTGAAACTTGTTATTGTTGGATGGGGTTTCCAGGCCCCCTCTCCCCTTGTGGCGTTGAACAGGGTTGTTCATTGCAGCTGACAGAAACACAAGCAATTGTCGGCTGCTGCTGCCAGGGTCGTGTCCCCCAGCAGTGGCAGGAACATGAGGGAGCTGGTGACTAATGCAGCCCTGGGTTTTGTACGCTCCCAGCTACAGGGTCCCGTGTGTTCCCCTCTGCAGCCCCAGGGGAGAGCGGCTCGTTCGGCCCCAGAGCAGGAAGCCTCGTGTGCCCCCAGACCTGGCTACAGAATTCTGAATGAAGGAGCGAGTAGTAGGAAGACCACGGCCTCTCACGAACAGCCTTATGTGGCCAGTGAAGGGCTCCCAACACTCTGCTCCGTACTCCTGTGGGCTCCCAGCACATCTGCCCTGTCCCCTGCCCTGTCCCAGCCTGTCACTCCTCGGGGCAGGCACACAGGCACAGCGTATGGGCAAATGGCTGTTTAAACAGGCACGTGGCATTTTCCTGAGTAGCTGGCACTGGGAGCAATTCCCCAGTCTGGGAGAAGTTTGGCATCCCAGCCACTGGGAAGTAAAGCGCAGCCGTGGCGGTGGCTGTATCCGTCCTGCGCTGACTGACACGCCAGGGCCCCGTGGCTGTGCCCGGGCTGGTCCCTGCTCCCTGGGGAATTCTGACCTGGCGTACTCTGAAACTCCGACGCTGAGTCCAGGGCTGGTAAAACCAGCGGGTGGTGAGGGTGAGGCTGGCAGCAGGAGCATGAGACCTTTCCTGCAATGGTACCGTGATTCCCGTCATTTCTTGGAGCCTTGGAAGGACAGGCTGGCGTGTGCCAGGGGAAGAGCTGCTGTCCTGGCTGCTCTCGACTGGCTCCTGGGGGAGAGTTCCCCTCTGGGTGCTGCTTTTCTGCAGCCCTGATCCCTGTCTGCCCTCATCCCTGCCTCCCTGCAGAGGTGGTCCCGGTAGTGGCGCTTCCAGGGGTGAGCTGCCAGCCTGGCCCTGCCCTGGAATTCCTGTTACAGTGTCTCCAGCGAGTTCCCATCTGTTACTTCATTCATGTGATTAATCTGCCAAAAGAAATTCCTGATGTAAACACAGCATTATCAGAATTTACTCCGAACTTGGTCCCTGGGTTCCCTGCCAGCTTTTGCTGGAATTGCACTTCTGCTACAGCAACCCTTCAGTGCAAACAAACCAGCTGAAGACAGGGCGGGAGGCCACGGGGCGGGCTGGGGAGACAGGGATGCTCCAGGTCAGCCCTGGGAAAGGCTGCGGGTGCGATCCTACAGGGATCAGCTGTTCGCAGTGCAGCCAGGAGGCAGCGGAATGCCGCGGCCGCTGGAATGTTTGAACATTCTGGAGCATGAAAAAGACCTGTTGCAAATGCGACCGTGTTCCCTTCCCTTCCCTGTCCGCACAGATCCGGCAGCAGCAGCGCTCCTCGCCAGGAATCCCGATGGATGGTCCCGCACTGGAGATCCTGACACGGGTCCCTAATTGGGAATCCCGATGGATGGTCCCGCACTGGAGATCCTGACAGGGGTCCCTAACTGGGAATCCCGATGGATGGTCCCGCACTGGAGATCCTGACACGGGTCCCTAATTGGGAATCCCGATGGATGGTCCCGCACTGGAGATCCTGACACGGGTCCCTAATTGGGAATCCCGATGGATGGTCCCGCACTGGAGATCCTGACACGGGTCCCTAATTGGGAATTCCGATGGATGTGTCCCGCACGGGGGATCCTGACACGGGTCCCTAATTGGGAATCCCGATGGATGTGTCCCGCACGGGGGATCCCGGCAGACAGCGGCTGCCAGCGCGGGGTGGAGCGCACGGCACCGCCCGCTCGGTGTCCAGCGGCCGTGCTGGACGGGTCCCCACGCTCGCTGTCACTAGTGGAGGGTTGGGACGGACAGACGGACCCCAGAGGGCGGTCGCAGGGACGCGGCGGAGCCGGCGGGGCCAGGGACGGACCCGCAGCGCTACCTGCTGGCTACCGGCCCGGCTGGCTGGCGACCGGGCTGGTCACCCACCGGGCTGGCCACCGAACCGGCTGGTCACCGCGCCAGGGGGACGCGCACCTGCGGGAGATGCGCCGGGTCACAGCTCTGAGACCCCAGCCTCGCAGGGGAGATGTGGGGGAACCCAGCCTTGCAGGGAATTGGGGGACCCCAGCCTCGCAGGGGAGATGTGGGGGAACCCAGCCTTGCAGGGAATTGGGGGACCCCAGCCTCGCAGGGGAGATGTGGGGGAACCCAGCCTTGCAGGGAATTGGGGGACCCCAGCCTCGCAGGGGAGATGTGGGGGAACCCAGCCTTGCAGGGAATTGGGGGACCCCAGCCTCGCAGGGGAGATGTGGGGGAACCCAGCCTTGCAGGGGAGATGTGGGGGACCCCAGCCTTGCAGGGAATTGGGGGACCCCATCCTTGCAGGGAAGGGGGGACCACAGTGAGTGAGCATCATGAGGTGCGTGGGGAGCTCTCCACGCTCGTGCCTCGTGTCACCTGTCTGAACTCTGGCCTGTCAGCATGACTTAGTGAGGGTGTTACAAAATGCTGCTTTTCTGCTGGAATAATTGCCTTTTGTTTTGAGTTTTGAGGCAAAGGGCTTTTCAGAGGACTAGAGACGCTGGCAAGAACCAGTGCCCCATGGACAGGTAAAGCAAGACCCCAGGAGGGTGACAGGAGTGGGAGCGAGGGCTGCCCCCCAGGCACAGGCAAGGTGGGTCATGGATTGACACTTCCAGGAATTTCCCTCTTTAACTTGATGTTAAAGTGATGCTCGTGGATGTGCAGTTTTGTGTAGAGCTGTTTGTACCTACCAAAACCTCCGCTAATGCAAATACCCAAAAGGCTCCCAGTTGTTTATTTCCTGACCTTTCATGGGCAGGGACAAAACACTGCCACTTGTCCCCCTGCAGCCTCTGTGTCCCCTGCAGTCTCTCTGTGCTGGGGTCAGGATGCTCCAGGGTTAGAGGAAGTCTCTCATGAAAGGTATTTTTCAAAAGAGAGTTTTGCCCCCTGGAGCAGCTGTGGAATATTTCACTGTATAAAGTAATTTTTTCAGTTATTTTGTCAAAGAGAAGTTTTTAATATAGATTATCTTCTAACTTTATAGAGCTTTTATCTCTTTTTCCGTTCTGTGGAAGAAAAGGTTCGTTCCCACTTGCTCCCCCGAGCGGCATTCCAGCTGGGATGGCTCTCCCACACCCGGCTCCATCCTGCTGTCAGTGCCCTGTCCTCTGCATGATCTCCTCAGGGCCCTTCCGAGCCCTGCCGGGTGTTTATGCGGGAGGGCACTGTAACCCTTCCTCGCTGGTGGTGTCCGGGGAGATAAAAACCCGCCCGTGCACAGCAAAGGCAAAACGCGCCCTGCCTCCAGCTGGGTCTCCATCCCCAGGATTTAGTCCTGGGCATTTCTCTCCCTCTCCCGCTCCCCTGAGCGGTGGGGATGGGTTTGCAGATGAGCACCCAGGAGTGGGAGCTGTGGCCAGCCCTGAGCTCTGCTCCCTCCTCCCTGTTGCTGTTCCCTTGCCCGCTGCCGCAGACGGTCACTGGCAGGAGGAGGCTCCAGGGCTCGATTCCTGCTCTCCAGTGGTGGGAAGGGGAGGACACGGGGCAGGATCCCAGCGCTGCTCCCACAACAGTCCGCAGCCGTCACTGCGCGCGAGAGCTCTGTGTTTGTTTTTGTAATCCCCCTTTTTTTTAATTGTGATTTTAGCGGTGGTGAAAGGTGCTGGATTGACAGGCCGTGGAGACGGAAGGGCCTCTGAACTCCATAGAAGTTTACATTTACAAAGGACACAGAGAATAAATAGAAGACAGTGTTTAGAGTCCTCTGTAGACACTTCAGACTTGCTTATAATTCTGCAGCAATTCCATCACCTCCAGAGTGATTGATGCTCTCTATAAAGTCTTGCCTTAAAACATTTTCCTATGTGTCGGGGGAAGAAGTTTATTACACTTTACTGAAAGGGCAGGATTTGTCTTGAGCTTGAGGCTGAGTCCTTCCCAGCCCTATCCCCAGGAGAAAAAATAATCAGAGTGCTGGAAAAAAGGAGCCTGACCCAAGGCGGGCGTGTGGTTTGTGGTCAGCCAGGTCGAGTGCCGGGTGTGGAACTCTCCCTGAGTGCTCCAAACAAGGCAGGAGTAGCAGATTTTCATCAAACTGTTGTTTTCTAAAGCTTACATTTTCTTTCAGTGGAAACATGAGATGCATCTGCTTTTGACAAAGAGAAAATCTCCTTTTTTTTTTTAAAATTATTAAATCACCAAATACACTGAGAAGAGACTGCTTTGGGATAGAGCTGCTTGTGCTCTGATAAAGGCAGCAGAGATCACAGGCTTTAGGTCTCGGTTTCATTCTATACTGCCACTGAATCGGTTGTTTTGGTTTGGTTTTAGCATGGAACACTCAGGGCACGGTAATTCTTTTTCTCCCTGTGCCAGGGCATTCCCAGGGCTGTGGCACCGTGGGGCTCTGTGGGGAGCTCGGCTGCCCTGCTGCACTTGCAGGAAGGCAGTGCAGGTGATTTGGGAGCTTGGATGGGTTTTCAGGTGCTGGAAGCAGGGTTTCCCTCCCCACACAACGCTGGCAAGGGCCTTGGTGCTGCAAGGGGCTGTGGGATGCCCAGCTGGGCTGGAAGTGGAAATCTCCCTGCTTTGAAAGAGAAGGAAAATTATGCAGGGGGTCACTGGGTACTGAAATCATCCAGAACGGACACAGAATTCACCTTGGCAAACATCAGGGTGCCTTGGGGATATTAATTTTACAAACCATCTGAATATAGCTCACATCTTACTCCCCCAGCACTGGCTCTGGGCCGGCCCCAAAGTTTGCCCAGTGTGGCAGAAGATATGTCAAGAGCAATGAATAAAAACAGCAGCGTGTGTGGAGCCTGTCAGAAGGAATAAATCTCCTGGGCCGTGTCCTGGGCTGGGGCTGGCTTTGGGAGGAAGGACAAACACCAGCAATCCCACAGGGATTGCTTCCCGTGCCAGCTGATTCCCTGGGCAGAGGGATGTGACCCCGAGGAGCAGCAGGGCTGCGGAGCATCCTCAGCCCCAGCCGTGGACATCCTGTGTGGGCTCCCAGCCTCTTTCCCGGCCTCTCCTGACTTCTGGAAGTGGACCTTGAGACTAATCCAAGGATTCTTATCTCTACAGGCACACTATGGTTGGAGCCCATGGTCCCAGAGGTCTTTTCCAGCCTTAATGATTCTCTGTTTCTATGAAACGCTTGGGAAGGGCAGACAGCGGGTGGGTTTTTGTGGTGTATCAGGCTGCTGCAAGCGCTGGATCCCCTTTTTGGCCCCTCAGCCAAGCAGTTTCTCCATGCGGGGGGGCCAGGCTGATTTGAGCACCAGAAAGAAGCGAGGTCCACCTGCCGGGGCTCCCCACAGCCCAGGGTGCTGGCATTCACTCGCCTGAGGCTTCCTGCAGTTCATTTGCCTCTAATCCAGCAGTTGATCCAACACCCAGTATCTTTAACTGCTTGCTGAACAGTCGATGCAGTTTCCAGCCCCAGCACACGCAGCCCCTCGGCGCTGGCTGTGGAAACACGGAGCAGATGCTGTGAGAAGACGTTGTTTCCTCCGTTGCATTTCAGTCACCTGGAACAATTTCTTGGTGGCCTTTGGTGGTGGCACTGGTGTCACCCTGTGCCTGTCTGGTTGCTGGGCTGGATCTTTCCATCAGCTTCACTCCTGAGATCAAACTGGGGGGTGCTGAGGGGGGCTGGCAGTGCTGGAGGGAGCTGGGCTGTCTCTGTGACACCCCTGGGGTCAGGGCTGGCGGCTGCCCCGCAGCCACGGCCACTGGTGCTGATCCATCGCTGCAGCCACGGGCACGGAATTACCTGTGCCTGCCTGCATTTCATCTGCAGTGTGATGTTCTAGGGAGAGCCCCATGTCAGTTCACTTAATTGTCTACTAAAGACTCTGCTCCCTCCACGCTTTCGTGCTGGATTCACCTTTTCTTCTTTCCTCCCTGCAATGCCCTCAGGTAAAAGACAAATGGCAACATATAAAAAATGACCCGAGTCACTTAATTTGAACCAGAGGAGACAGTAACAGTCAGGAGGCAGAGCTGGATTTATCTTTTCTCTCCGGTGGAGGCCCCTCCTCCAGTGGTGCCTGTCGGGTGGTGTGAGCAGCATCTGAAGCAAATTGAGGGTAACCTTTCATTCCACAGGGATCTTCCAGCAGGGTTTGCCGGTCCCAGGGACATCTGCAGCCCTCATGTTGGATTTTGGCAGGCTCTGAGCCCACTGTCAGCCAGTTCCATTGCACTAACTGCTAATGGATGGAGAGATGTCTGCCAGGTCAGCCCGTGCCTGTGGAGCACGAGGGGCTGGGAGCTGTGGCCATGGGCATGGGGATGGGGACACATCGGCTGTGGGCTCACATTTAGGACCTTTCCACGGTCTGTTTATCAACCCCAAACTGCAGCACTTTTTCTTCCCTGCCCCATTTTCCTGCCAGGTTGAGCGGGTGCCTGGGCAGCTGTGTGGCCCGGCCCAGGGAGGAGCTGGGAAAGCATTTACAGTCTCACCCTGCCGGATAATTCAGAGGGACTTCCCTCCTTCTTGTGTCCAGCAACATGGAAACACGAGAATGATGCATATCAAAAAGAGGAACAGGGGATCTTGACCTCTGGCTGATGAGCTGCTGGACCAGCAGCTCAGCAATGAGAAGCCAAACGCCAGACTCATGATGCTGGTACTGCACTCAGTGTTTATGGGCTTTGCAATTCGTTTTTCCAAGTTTTGAGGTGCCTGACTGTGCCTCAGTCATGGCTCGGTCACTGTTACAAACTCACTTTTGTGTCCACACTGATTCGACACCGATCCACCGCCCTCGTGGCCGTTCCCTTCCCTTCAGTTCTGCAGCTCATTTATGATTTATGATCAAAATCATACAGTGACCAAGGAGTGTGATCAGGACACTTTATAGAAACTTTAATTGCATTTCATAACCCCTTTCCCTAAACCACCTTCAGCGTGTTTAGAAACTTCCTTCCCCTTGTTTCCTGTTTTGGGGTTGGGCTGTGCAGGGCCAGGGGTTGGACTTGATGGCCCTTGTGGGTTCCGTCCAGCTCAGCATATTCTGAGATTCCATAACTATGATTTGTCGTGCCTCAGCTGATGGAAGGACACCTCAGTGAAGTTCAGCCCCATCCCTGACCATGGGAAAGAGCCACACCTGCTGACACCCACAGGCTTGTGTGCTCCGGGTGCCCATCAGTGCGTTCAGCTCTTCGCAGAATCGTTGCTGTGTCCTGCACTGAAGCCCTGATATTTCCCTCCTGTTTTGGTTGTTGTTTTTTTTTAGAGGATTCCTGTAGCTCTTGCTGCTTTTCAGGGATTGTTTGTTTGGTTTTAGCGCAATATAAGCAAACTGGAGACTGGAGGAAATTGCAATGCCCTCAGCAAAGTGCCTGACTCCTATGGAGGAGTGTTTGCACACAAATAGTAATGACAAAGTAATGATTTCATCCCCGAGGATGTGAAATGTGCACTGATAAATTTCATCCAGTAGATCAACAGCTTTTTATTTTCATCCCTCAAATCCAAGCCTCTTTCCCAGGAAGTTCAGCTGCGGGTGCTTTGGACAAGGAGCTGTGAGAGTTTGCTGTAACCTCTCTGCTCCATCTTCCATCCTTCAACGTGCCGTGCTCCCTTCCCTTTCCCCACTGTCGGCAGCCCTGGAAGGAAGGAAGGAAGGAAGGAAGGAAGGAAGGAAGGAAGGAAGGAAGGAAGGAAGGAAGGAAGGAGGGAAGGAGGGAAGGAGGGAAGGAGGGAAGGAGGGAAGGAAGGAAGGAAGGAAGGAAGGAAGGAAGGAAGGAAGGAAGGAAGGAAGGAAGGAAGGAAGGAAGGAAGGAAGGAAGGAAGGAAGGAAGGAAGGAAGGAAGGAAGGAAGGAAGGAAGGAAGGAAGGAAGGAAGGAAGGAAGGAAGGAAGGAAGGAAGGAAGGAAGGAAGGAAGGAAGGAAGGAAGGAAGGAAGGAAGGAAGGAAGGAAGGAAGGAAGGAAGGAAGGAAGAGGCTTTGGCTGTCTGGGGGGAGGCTGGTAAAAGCCTCTGACCTGGGATTTTGGCTGCCAGCCTGGCACCAGCAGGGATTCAGATTGTCTGGCCCCAGCTGAGCACAGCACCGTGCTGTGGGTGCTGTGACAGTGCCAGAACATCAGCAGCAGGACACGGCCCTCCCTGTGTCACTTAGGGGAAGCAGAAAAACAAACAAACCCAGGATAATGGCCAAAACATCTTCTGGGGGACTTGGGACTTCCTAACTTTATTTAAAAAAGAAGGAAAAAAGTAAATTTCCTCTGTCAGAGCGCTGCTATCATCATGCAATGGCACTTAGGAATATTATAAACAGTGGTGTCAGTTTATAGGGCTGGAGACCTTTCCCGGTGGCTCGCTCAGCTCCCCTCTCCTCGGCGAGCTGGAATGGGGCAGGATGGCCAGGATGAGCCTGGGAGACGAGGGATAATCAGAAGGGTTTGTGCAGACATTGGAGCTTCCCCTCCCTGCCCCAGTTCCTTCGGGCCGAGTGCTCCCCGTTCCCTCGGCGGCCGCAGGCATCGCCCGGTGCTCGCGGCCAAGGTGGGACGATTCTGGCCCCTGGAACCCCCCCGGCACCCCCGCCCCTCTCTCCCGGTCTGGTCCTCATTTTCTCCCACCTCAGCACTTTCCCTGCCCGCAGCTCCGTCAGCTGGCAGGCTGTAAATCAGACCAGGCCTGTGTGGCCGGGCCTTGCTCAGGGAGGACGCTGCTCTGGAGGGGTGGGGAGGAATTATCTCGGCAGCAAAGGAAACCACCCTGGCGTGTGCTCTCTGCTGGCCCTTGCGCACACTCTGTTACACTTCCCTGCGCAGGCACAGCTGCTGTGCAGGATTTTTCCTGCAGCACAGCATCCCTGCTCCGGGGTCAGAGTGTGCCGTGCGCTGCCCGAGGACGGACCCGCTCCCTGCTCCTGGGGTGCTCAGAAACGAATGGGTCTGCTCCATGCCTGCTCTGCAATGCTGAAACCCACCCAAACCTACTTTATGCTGCGTGTTCGGGGCTGCAAAACACGTGCTGGAGCTGGATTGCTGGCGCTACGGCTCCTTACCTGGCAGATGGAGCGTGTAAGGCACACCCTGCAAGGCTCTCACACGGAGAGGCAGAGGATTTATAAGATCAGTACGTGACTGACAGATAAGGGACTCCCACAGAGCAAAGACAAGGGCAGGGGAGCCACAAAGCTCTGAGCTTGGACGTGAATCAAGGAATTCACAGCCCCTCTCGTTCAGGCAGGTTCTAGCAGAAAATTTGCCAAATCAACCAAATGCCATAAAAACTTTCCTGAGTGAGGGTTGGGGCAGAGATGGGTTTATAAAAAACATCCACCAATAGCCCAGTGTCCCACCCTGGTATTTATGAGATGCACGTGGAGGGTGTTGATAGCAGAGGCATTTTTGTAAGTCAGTAAAACAGAAAAAGAGATTCCTCTTGGTGAGGAGGGGTGGTGACTTTGAACGCATTGAGGGCAATGAAGGAGATCATTCCATTGTTCTAAGATTTCCATAACTCACTGTGCTTAAGCACATAAAAATGTAGACATTCTGGCAATAAAGTTTGGGTAATTTTTGAGTATGAATCAAAAATCTCTCCCTCGTGCTCCCCTCCCCCTTGCTCTGCCTTTTGTTGTTGCTGCAGGCGCTGCCCCCCCCCGCTCGCCCGCTCCACCCCATGGCCTCACAAATGGAAAAATGTCCTCAGCAGAAACCTCCCAGCTTTTCATTCTCTAATCTGCAGCATCTGTGCCCAGCCCCGGTGCTCCCGGGGCGGCCGTGGCCGGGGCTCCCCCGGCTCACGCTCACCAGCCCGTGCAGGTTGAGCCTCTCTGGCCAGGCAGCTGGGCAGGTGGAGGTGGCAGTGGCACCAGCAGCCTGGCCACGCGGTGACGGTGTCACTGTCCCCTCTGTGCCGGGGCTGCCCCCCCGGTGTCACTGTCCCCTCTGTGCCGGGGCTGCCCCCCCCGGTGTCACTGTCCCCTCTGTGCCGGGGCTGCCCCCCCGGTGTCACTGTCCCCTCTGTGCCGGGGCTGCGCCCCCCGGTGTCACTGTCCCCTCTGTGCCGGGGCTGGCCCCCCCCGGTGTCACTGTCCCCTCTGTGCCGGGGCTGCCCCCCCTGGTGTCACTGTCCCCTCTGTGCCGGGGCTGGCCCCCCCCGGTGTCACTGTCCCCTCTGTGCCGGGGCTGCCCCCCTGGTGTCACTGTCCCCTCTGTGCCGGGGCTGGCCCCCCCCGGTGTCACTGTCCCCTCTGTGCCGGGGCTGCCCCCCCTGGTGTCACTGTCCCCTCTGTGCCGGGGCTGCCCCCCCCGGTGTCACTGTCCCCTCTGTGCCGAGGCTGCCCCCCTGGTGTCACTGTCCCCTCTGTGCCGGGGCTGCCCCCCCCCTGGTGTCACTGTCCCCTCTGTGCCGGGGCTGCCCCCCTGGTGTCACTGTCCCCTCTGTGCCGGGGCTGCCCCCCCCCTGGTGTCACTGTCCCCTCTGTGCCGGGGCTGCCCCCCTGGTGTCACTGTCCCCTCTGTGCCGGGGCTGCCCCCCCCCGGTGTCACTGTCCCCTCTGTGCCGGGGCTGCCCCCCCCTGGTGTCACTGTCCCCTCTGTGCCGGGGCTGCCCCCGCCGGTGTCACTGTCCCCTCTGTGCCGGGGCTGGCCCCCCCGGTGTCACTGTCCCCTCTGTGCCGGGGCTGCCCCCCCTGGTGTCACTGTCCCCTCTGTGCCAGGGCTGCGCCCCCCGGGCGAGGCGATGGCTCCTCAGGCTGGAGCAGTGCAGGGCGCCCATCGCCAGGGTGACTCCGCACCACCCAGGGCCTGCCTGCTGCTTGCTGTCCTTTACAGCCCAGGGAGGTCAGGGTTGGGTTATTTTTATTCCTGTCTGTCTCTCCCTGTGTTTTTAGCCTTCTCCAGGGGTGACAAATCCAGCGCCCTCAGCCGTGCTGGCACAGCCGTGGCGCCCAGAGCTGGGCACATGGCAGCGCTGGTACAGAGGGGAATGGGATGATGCTCCATGTCCGAGTCCTCACACTCCCACCTGAGGCGACGGCTCCCAGCAGACCTCGCACTGCCCCTCTGGGGCTTGTTCCTTTTTGTCTTTTCCTTCTCTCTCTCCTTTTTTTTTTTTTTTTTTTTTTTCAGCGAACAACTTTATTTCCCACTTTGACATTTTCCAGACCCACCTGGGAGCCTGCTTGCCAGAAGGAGAAATGGCACAAGAGGAAATACATCTTCACAGCCTCGAGAGAGGAGAAGGTTGGAATCTGAGTCCATAAACAGCGTTTCTGTGCAGTGAGCAAAGACAGAGCAGGTTGGGCTCTGGAGAGTGTAACCCCACCTCTGCTGCTCCTCTGCCAATTAAAAATAAAGAAGAGAAGTGGAGCTTGTTTGTTTTTCCCTCGGCCTGGAGATGCTGTGCAAGGAAAACCCCTTTCACAGGCTGGGGCCTTTTGTCTTGGGAACCTCCTGGGCTCCCAATGGCTCCAGCGTGGCCTGGCTTGCCAAGAGCCGCTAGGAACCATTAAATAATAAATAATTATTTTAAATTATTAATTTAATGAAATTAATAAAGTTCATTTAATTATTAATTAAATAAAATGAATAAATACCCATTTCTGCCCCAAAGCATCAGCACAACTCCTTCCCCCACCATAAATGTGGCCACCAGTGCACGGCTCCCGTGTCCTTGTCCCCGGCTGTGAGTTGTGTTCTCCTCCTGCCATTGCCCTGTCACTGCCCGGCCACCTCGCTGCCTCTCCTGCTGCCAGGGAGGTTCAGCTCAAAGCAGGCAGCCCTGCAGAGGTTTAACTCCGATTTAAACAGGCTTTGGCTTTGCAGAAGGCAGGTTAGAGCAGTGGTTCCTGGGGGATGGCAGTGAGGTGCTGTAAGCTGCTTCCTTCAGTGCCTTCCTTCTGAGCACTGTCACGTCTCCTGCCAGCATCCGTGCTGACGGCTCAGGGAACGTGGAGAAATCAATCTGACACACACTGGTGCTTTATCTTATAATGCTCCGTGCCTGATCTTGACTAAAGCTCCTTCCCAGTGCTGCCAGTGTAACCCAGGGCTGTCCCCAGCGGTGAGTTACACAAGTACAGAGCATCATCCGTTCTCCCACCTTCACTCAGCAGAGCGCACAGCATTTTTCTGTTCCCGAAATTGCCAGGATAACCGGTGCATTTGTCATGGCCAGCACGGGATGATGGATACGAGCCGGTCAGGGAGGAAGCGCTGCCGGGGCTCCCCACAGCCCTCACCCTCCTGCCCCACCACAACTTTTATCCCTTCACCTTTTCTTTCCGACTCACTGAGCAACAACTGTCATGTTTATACTCTTCCCCCCCCAGTCCTGCTCTGCTTCAAGGATTAAGCTTTCATCCTTCACGACGAGCTTCTCCCCCAGGCAACATTTTCCACGAAGAAAAAGGAATTTCTGGGATTTTGCTTTTAAGAGATTATGTTACTAAGCATGTGTGTGTTTGTGCCGAGGTGAGGAGCTTTCCCACACACACGGGTGATCTCACGTCCTGGGGCAATGCAGCGAGTGGGGTGGTGTGGGGGGACGGGCCCCTGGTGCTGCCTGTCCCTGGCTGCTCATGCCTTCCTCCCCGGGCCTTCCTGCATCCTCCTCTCCCATCAGGCTGGTGGGACACCCACGGGAGTTCCCCTGGGGGCCGGGCTGGATCCCACCACCACTCCGGAGTGTCCTCACCCCTCTGGGACGAGGGAAACAGAATGGGCATCCCTGGGAAAGGAGGGGACTCACCCTGGCTCCCCAGTTCGGGGGCCGCTGCCATGGCCCTGCCATTTGAGCCGGAACCCCCAAATATTGGGCGCCACCTGCGTGAGGCTGAGCCGTGGTTTCCCTGTCCCCGGCACCATCAGGGTGCTCCTGGGGGGTCGTGGCTGGGCAGAGCTGGGTCCCACCTCCTCTGCCCGTGGGGCAAGCGCTGACCTCGCCGTGCTCCTGCCTGTGCTGACACGAACGAACGCTCAGCTGCTCCCAGGGAGTTGATGCCACGCCTGGAGGCTCGGCCTTCCCGGGGTTTGGCTGCACAGTGAGTGCCGAACAAGGTTGTGCTTTCATTGGCAGCAGCTCTTGTTATTAAATCCTTTTCAGGAGCTCGTCTAAGCCCAACAAATTAACATAAGGGGAGCACAGCAGATAATGTCAGCCGACCAAAATAATCCAAGTCTGCAGTCACTACAGGGAAGGCATAAACAGCCCAGGAGGAATAACTGCAGCTTGTTTAGTGTCAGCATCGGGGCTGCTGCTGCTGCTTAGCAAGCACTCCAGTTCTGCTGGGAAATAACCAAGGGAAGGTCAGGTGCAGCCTCTGAAACATCCCAGCCCAGCCAAACCCTCGGGCACTGAGGGGTGCTGGTGTGAGGCTGCTCAGGGGACACGGGGACACGGCCCTGACACGGGCGCGGGGGGAGCAGGGGCAGAGCCCCCCGGGGCTGGGACATCCCCACCCCTCCTCACACACGAGCGAGGGCTTCACCCGGTGAGTCACGGCGCTGAGTCAGACCTTGCTCATCCTCTGAGCACTGAGCGCTGCTTCTTCGGGGGTTCTCGGGGACAGCACTGTGTTCCTGGAGGGACAAGAAGACTCCCCTGCTTCAACTGGAGCCAGCATATGCAAGAATTAACAATTGAATTCATGACCAGCTTGCTGCTTTGCTGCCGCGGCAGCTGTCGTGATCCTGCTGTTGGGAAACTGAACTGTTCCCAGCTTTCCACTGCTTTTTGACAAGTTGTTTTCAACTTAGAAGTCAATAAATGAAACTAGTAGCTTCTGCGGAGCTTAAACTCAGCTGGAAAAGAACACTGGAAACGGCCCTCAGTGGCACTGCAAGCCCAGGCACACGCAGCCTTCAGAGCCCCCACCAAAATACCCCGAGCAGCAGGACTGTATCACACATGCAGACACACTATTGTGGGTATTAAAGAGCCTAAATCTGATTAAAGCCTTTCTATCCCCACCACCGGTCAATTCCAGAAACCAGCTCACCCAGGAGGCTGAATTCATTTCATCCCCGAAGTCTAATTAAAGCCATTAGTGTATTCCTTGTCTTTCTGATAAGATCAAAGCATTCCAAGAGCCCGGCATTACCTTATTTTCGAGACAATTATACAACATATAGCATCGATTTATTCTGCCTCCAGCTGTACACATTTATCTCTGTCTATCATCGGGTAATTGTCCCATCAGACACAGCCCAGCCCGGGTCCTCAGCTGACAAGTGCCTGCACTGGCCGGGCCGGGTTTCTTTGTCACCCTCATCTCAAATTAACGCCCCAGGCAGTGCCTGGTGTCCAGAGCCCGGTGCCCGCAGCCGCGGCGGGACACGGGCCGTGTCCAGGCCACCCTGCTGCTGTTCAGGTGGCCACGGTGACCTGTGCCTACGGCCCGTGCCCCAGCCAAGCAGGACTCGGGGTACCCAGTCCCCCCAGGGCTGTCCCCGGTCCCTCAGGGATGTCCCCGGTCCCCCCAGGGCTGTCCCAGGTCCCCTCAGGGCTGTCCCCGGTCCCCCCAATACTGCCCCGGTCCCTCAGGGCTGTCCCAGGTCCCCTCAGGGCTGTCCCCGGTCCCCCCAGGGCTGTCCCCGGTCCCCCCAGGGCTGTCCCCGGTCCCTCAGGGCTGTCCCCGGTCCCCCCAGGGCTGTCCCCGGTCCCTCAGGGCTGTCCCCGGTCCCCCCAAGGCTGTCCCCGGTCCCCCCAGGGCTGTCTCCTGTCCCTCAGGGCTGTCCCCGGTCCCCCCAGGGCTGTCCCCGGTCCCTCAGGGCTGTCCCAGGTCCCCTCAGGGCTGTCCCAGGTCCCCTCAGGGCTGTCCCCCGTCCCCCCCAGGCTGTCCCCGGTCCCCCCAGGGCTGTCCCCGGTCCCCTCAAGGCTGTCCCCCGTCCCCCCAGGGCTGTCCCCGGTCCCCCCAAGGCTGTCCCCGGTCCCTCAAGGCTGTCCCCGGTCCCCCCAGGGCTGTCCCCGGTCCCCTCAGGGCTGTCCCCCGTCCCCCCAGGGCTGTCCCCGGTCCCCCCAGGGCTGTCCCCGGTCCCCCCAGGGCTGTCCCCCGTCCCCCTCAAGGCTGTCCCCCGTCCCCCCAGGGCTGTCCCCCGTCCCCCCAGGGCTGTCCCCGGTCCCCCCAGGGCTGTCCCAGGTCCCCTCAGGGCTGTCCCCCGTCCCCCCCAGGCTGTCCCTGGTCCCTCAGGGCTGTCCCTGGTCCCTCAGGGCTGTCCCCGGTCCCCCCAGGGCTGTCCCCGGTCCCTCAAGGCTGTCCCCCGTCCCCCCAGGGCTGTCCCCGGTCCCCTCAGGGCTGTCCCCGGTCCCCCCAAGGCTGTCCCCCGTCCCCCCAGGGCTGTCCCCTGTCCCTCAGGGCTGTCCCCGGTCCCCTCAGGGCTGTCCCCTGTCCCCTGCTCCCCGCCCGCCTCAAGCAGGGCTGCTGTCTGTGCGGGTCCATGGATGTCCTGGCCTTGGGGACACAGCGCTGTGCCCACGGGCACCGCGGGCTCGGCAGCCCCGGGCCGGGCGGTGGGGCAGCAGCCACGGGGGGCTCTCCCCTCACATAAACATCCCTCCAGCCGCTCACGGCCCCTGCGAGAGCCGAGCTGTGAATTTTCATCTCTCAGCTAATCAACTCGCCTGCTAGTCCAAACTTGTCAGGAGCTTTATCCCTGCCCTGCCAGCCTCCTCCCGGCCCACGAGTGACAGAAGACGTTCCCATCCCTCCCCGAGACACATCCAGCTGCTACAAAAACAAACATCCTCCCGCTGGTGATTCCTCCTCGTCAAACAGCCCTGACCCCGGTTCCCTCGGGAACATCTGCGCCCGTGCCCGGCACATCCCGAGTCCCGGCCGGGAAGGGCGATGTTTACGGCGGGGACGGCAGAGCCGTGTTCCTGCCGAAGCCGGGGGTTTATTAATTGCTGCTTCTCCCTCTTCCTCTGTGACAAAAGATTAATCACCGGGCCGGGGCCGCTCTGCCCGTGAGGCTCCCGCAGACGAGAGGCAGCTGTGGCAGGGCCGGGCTCCCCGCGGATCCTCTGTCCCTGTGCTGTGCCCGGGAAGGACGGGCTGCCTCATCGTGGTCCCTGCACGCCGAGGGATTCGCAGGAACCCCCGGGAGGCTGCAGGGGAGAGAGTGGGGCTGGTCCTGCTCCCTCATGGCCGGGCCGCAGCTCTGTCTTGGGCTACTTTGTCACGGTGTGACCTTGCACTAAACAGCCCGAGTGCTGTGCCTGGCCGGGGGCAGCTGTTCCTCCAGGACACCCCAGAGTCCCTGCTCTTCACCCTCCAGTCAGGGTTTATTTAGGGTTTGCAGCTCTACCAGCTCCCAGCCATCAGGGCCCTTATTCCCATTACTGGCCGTAGGTGCAGCAGCAGCAGCAGATCCATCCCGGGATGGAAGGGAAGCGAGGAGCGCAGGGCACTGCTGGGCAGCCCAGGGCACTGCAGGGCACCGCAGGGTGTTTCAGCTTCCAAATCCAGCCCTGTGTGTGCTCCTCTCACTATCTTCATTCCCAAAGAGATGATTGCCCTGAAAGCGATTTTCCCAGGTCCTTTAACCTGCTGCTCCGGGGCCCTGGGGGGCTGTCCCGGGCCGGGTGAGGGGCCGTGGGTGAGCGCCGGGCCGGCGCCCAGGGGTTATCAGCAGCGGCGGCCGCGGCGGAATTAGCGGGCAGGGAAGCGGGGTTAGCAGAGCTCGGCTTCTTGGCATGTTTGCTTGTGCTAAACCTGCACCGTGAAAACTTTTCACAACAACACTCAGCGCCTGAAGCCTTCCTTGGCCGGGTCCCCCCGGCGGAGGGGACAGCCGGGGCCGGGCTGTGCAAACAAACCGTGCCCGGCACCGCGGGCGGGACGGCCCCGAGCCTGTGCTCAGGCTGAGTGCACCCCAAGCAAACGAGCTTCTCCTGACAGAAATGGAGGTCGCAGCATTCGGGGGGCAATCACGCTTCCCGGGGAATTCCCTGCGATGGGGCCGCGCTGCGATGGGGTGTCCTGCAGCAGGAACGTGTAGTGCCGGATCTCCCTTCGGTGGGACTCCCTGCGCTGTGCCAGCCCGGCGGCGGGGCCGCGTTTGCCGAACCGGGGCGGCGCTGCCGGTGCCCAGCGCGGTCCCGCACGGAGCGGCCCCGGCCCGTTCCCCCTTCCCGTTCCCCTTCCCTTTCCCGTTCCCTTTCCCGTTCCCTTTCCCCCTTTCCCGTTCCCCCGTTCCCCTTTCCCGGTCCCTCCCTCCCGTTCCCGGGCCCCGCTCGCCCCCTAGCGGCCCCGCTGCGCCGCGCACCGGGTACGGGACGAGCCCTTCCCGGGCTGCAGTGAGCATCCTGAGCATCCCTGCCCGTCCTGAGCATCCCTGCCCGTCCTGAGCATCCCTGCCCCGTCCCGAGCATCCCTGTCCCGTCCCGAGCATCCCTGTCCCGTCCTGAGCATCCCTGCCCCGTCCTGAGCATCCCTGCCCGTCCTGAGCATCCCTGCCCCGTCCTGAGCATCCCTGCCCCGTCCTGAGCATCCCTGCCCCGTCCTGAGCATCCCTGCCCGTCCTGAGCATCCCTGCCCCGTCCTGAGCATCCCTGCCCCGTCCTGAGCATCCCTGCCCGTCCTGAGCATCCCTGCCCCGTCCTGAGCATCCCTGCCTGCCCCTGAGCTCCTCGTCCTTCTCCTAGGCTGCCTTGAGCTCTCCTGCCCGGCCCGGGAGCGTTGGAGGCAGGGTGGGGATCAGGGGGTGCAGCCCCGCACAGACCCCGGACTCATCTCTTCGCCCCGCACAGACCCCGGGCTCATCTCCCCTCCCCGCACAAGCCCCGGGCTCCTCTCCTCGCCCCGCACAGGCCCCGGGCTCATCTCCCCTCCCCGCACAAGCCCCGGGCTCCTCTCCTCGCCCCGCACAGGCAGAAGCCGAGCTGGCTCGGAGGCGCTTTCGGGGCTGAAGGAAAGCCTGGTGCCCAAGGAACCGACTCCCCTCTGTTCCCGGCACAGAACCCGGCTGGGGCGGGCACCGGGCGAGGGGCAGGACCGGCTGCGGCTCATCCCGCCGGGAACGGCTCCAGCCTCACCCAGCGGGGCCGGATCAGCGCCGTGCTCGGGGCACTCACCGGGCGTGCCGGAGCCGCACGGGAGGTGTTCGCCCGGGGCTTTGTCACATTCCACGCTGGGGCAGGGACCCGCCACCGCTGCTGCTATAAAAAGCCACCAGGGCTGTGGCTGAGCCGCAGCAGCTCCTGCTCCTGTCCGGGCAGGGCTCCTCACCGCCGGCTCCCGCGGGCAGGAAGCTGCACCAGTTTGGTGGCTTTGGGCCGGTACCGGCGCTGGCACGGCCTCGGGGACGTCATCAGTCCTGGGGAGATGAACCAAGAGCTTCTTCCCAGCCTGCTGCAAGACCTGTTCAACTGTACTGATGTAAAGATAAGGAAATCAGGTCACTGCTGAGGCACATTAGGGAGACCGGGGAGCTGTGGGCTCGGCCCTGCACAAGGAGGCACCTGCAGCAGCCCCAGCCCTCCAGGGCAGAGGGGAGATGGTTCTGGGCACGGAGAAGGCAGCTTTTCCTGCAGCCAGCGTCTGTTCCCAGCTGTATCCCCGGCGGCAGGGGGAATTCCCATCCTGTTTGAACCACAGCGGGGGACTGGGGCATCTCCTTCCCCAGGCCCCAAGGTGTTCATCAGTAGAAAGCGTCATCCATTCCCTACTGTGACACTGTGGAAGAGGCACTCCAGGAAAACTGTTTTTTACTTAAAAATACCTAAAAGCCAGAGCTGTCTGGAGCACCCAGGGCTGTGCCGTGCCACCTGAACACAACTGCCCCAGGGCACCTCCCAGCTTCCAGCACCAGCAGCTGCAGGTGGGTGGAGATGGAGGAGCAACACGCTCTGGCTGCAGCAGCCAAGACTGCCCAGGATCCACTGCACTCCCAAGAAATTCACTTCCTTCTGTCATTCCAGAGCTTCCAGGAAAGCTCCCAGTTCCAGGTGAGCACAGAGGCCCAGTCACCAGCAGCAGGACTGTTTCCTGCCGGGCAGCCCCAACTCCAAACAGCTCCTTAAGCAATTTGCACACCTTAAAAATAAAATCCTTTATTGATAATATGAATGTTTAACATGTTTAATGCCATCAGCTATAAAAATGATTAAAGACTTCAGCTTGGTATGTTTGGCTTTACAAATTTACAAGTGTTAATGAATTAATACTAGTGTTATATGTTTTGCACTTCATTATACTCCATTAGCCAGTGACAAACTCTGCAACAATGTCTGCTTAGGACACATGTGAGTTAGAGAAGAAATATTTAGTTGCTTCCACACAGAATCTACATCAACAGTTAAATACTAACCCTAAATGTCTTACTGAATTAGTTGGATCCATTTTAATCCCTTGTGCTTAGTTTCTTTCAGAAGTTAGTCTACTAGCAAAAATACATTCTTTTGCACACCCCTTCCCATATTATATTTTAGAAGAAACAGTACTCAGTGCATTTCCTATTAGACTTCATCATAGTATCTCTCTCTCTCTAGAGCTATCAATAAAGAAAGGGGATAATACCACTCAGATTAATGTAAAAGCAAAGAAAATCATTAAAGCAGTGTATACAAAAGCCTCACTTCTCAATCAGAAGGGATACGTGGGCCAAAATCCGTCTGCCCATCCATTTTTACATTTACTCTCAGCAAGAGGAAAGAAAATCTGCTGTGGACATTTAGTTAAAAAAGTAATAAATGTGCTTCCAAAAGAGTCACTGCCCATTTAGCTCTGGCTGCCTGTGTGCTCCTGCTGTTAACACACAGCCTGTTCCACTGGACTAGGAACAGCAGCCCATAATACCACTACCCAAAAGGCTACTAAAAGGTCTGTGCAAACCTCCAAACCCCTGCCTTGGCTGCGTGGGGTCACTCCAACACAAGCCACTCGAGAGCAGCACAGAGCTCCTGGGGAAGGAGGCTCCAAGCCCAAAGGAACCCCCTGGCCTGGCACAGGGACCTTCCCCGCAGCAGAGGGGTTTGTCTAATGAACAGTGAGAACTGACAAAGGAGAAGGAGTCCCTGGCAGTGGGAGCTGCGCTCTGAGCAAACACCGCTCTCCTGCCCAGGGAAGTGCTCAACGCTGGACGACACCGAGCAGCAAAACCGGTTTCTAAATTTAGGATCAGCTCACATCCAGCACCCGCGATCATTAACTCGGGGTCACGCTCTCAGCTCCGCCACTGATCTGTGGTGTTTGTCCTGTATTTCTCAGCACAGGCACTCAAAACCCCACTGTGCCGCGCCCGCTGGTTTTCTTGCAGCAAACGTTTCTGCACAGGAATCAGCCTGCTTCTCCCGGGTCCAAATCCTTCCTCACACACATGATCTGCCTCGAGCTGAGGCAATTCCTCACTGAGGAATTTTTTAAAATCTCTGTGAATTGCCATGTTTTCTTCATATGAGGCAGAAGATCAAGAGTGATCAATATTTCCCTAATACCCTGTGTGTTTAGTATGTATGTGTGTGACACACACAGATCCACACACTCAATTCCACAGCAGCAATGACTTGGTTCCATACTTGCAGCCAAGGAAAGCTAGCCATAGCTACTGGGTAAAATCCAGGTCAGCCAGACTTCACTGACACAGAGGAGGAACAAAATTATTGCTTTTGTTTAACGTCGAAGATCCCGTGTTACAGGTGTTGCAAAAACCCTGTATTGTATGGACAAGTTACTTTTTCAAGTAAAAGTGAGATCTTTGTCAAGTAACAGAAAGATCCTTTTCTCAGAAGTTCTACACACAACAGTAGAATGCTTGAAGAGCTTGAAAGTTCCAGGTGAGGCACCAGAAACCAGAGTTTGGCCATTTAAAGCACACGGGCATCTTGGCAGGAAAGCAGAAGGAACTGTATGTACAAGGAATACTGACAGAGAAGTAATCTGGATGATACCACAACTGAGTTTTACCCCAAGAAACCAACGTGTGCTTCCTCAAATAGCTGGGGGCTGTGTCCTGAAGGACGTAGCCTGGCTGGCTGCACTGGCCTGGTGGTCACCTCGCAGAATTCGTAGCACATTTGCTAACTTACCTTAGCAAATGCAAAGATTTAAAAGGAAAACCAGTGCTGGTTTCAACATTCAGGACTCAGAAGAATTTGTTTCTGCAGCTGGATGTTCCCCTCCTCACCTTTTCCCGAGAATCACATTCAGATTGCAGGCTTAGTTCAGGCACTTTTATAGAATGTTCAGATGCAGTAAAAAGTCTGCAAAAATTATTTCTGCATAATTTAAAAGTAGCATTTCAGTCCCATTAGAGGTTGATAGGTCCTACCATGTGATTATGGTTGTTATCTCTAATGATCTGACTGCTGCCATGAGACATTTGGAGGCTACTGTATAGCTGTAGTTAAAGTTTCTTCATAAACAAAAATATTTTCCTACCTATTAAAAAGAAAAAAAAATAAACTAAATGCTTTATACAGACAGATTCTGCTACTATGGAAATAAATAACATGGAGTGGAAAAACAGTGTCTTAGCTCCAGGGCAAGCTAAGCTGCGGAATGTCACATTCCCATTTTCTGGAGACTAGCTGCTGCCTGGCAGGAGGATCTCCAGGTCTTTGCCATTTGACATGACAGGGCTGCTGGAGCAGCCACCGGCCACATCCACGGGGGCACCCAGGGAGGCCTGGGAAGAGGTTTTGGAGGGAGGAGCAGCAGCAGCAGGCGACTGAGCGAGGCCGGGTTTCTTTGGAGGAATGGGAGGAGGGTTCCCTCTCTCTGCTCTAGGAATGGTCGGTGACTTAATGCCAGGGGACAACGGGCTGAGCGGGCTGGAAACCTTGACAGGGCTCGGGGAGTGGCCAGGCTCCGCTTTGGGGCTGCCAGCAGCGGCCAGGGTTCGGTAGTCCGTGCCAAAAGGGGAGCTGTTCGGGGAGACGGGCTTGATGGGGCCCTGCTGGCTGGTGAACCTGGACAGCACCTGGGTGACCGTGTTGCGGGCCAGCTGCTTGGCAGCAGAGTTGTCTGCCAGGGTGGGGGACAGATCCCGGGACGGGGGGCTCTGCAGGCCCCCGGGCTGGTGCTCCTGCTCCGCCTGAGCCTGGAACTTGTGCCGGGCCGCGTGGAAGCGCTGGTTGATGCCCACCTGGTAGGAGGACTGGTAGCCAGGGCTGCTGGCGGAGGCCCCCGCCAGGCGTTTGGTCAGCACTGGCGAGGAGCAGGGGGACGGGGTCAGAGAGGAGGCAGCTGTGCTGCTGGGGGACAGGGACACCCCGGCAGAGGGGAGCTGGGACACGGGCTGCACCGGTGACTCTGTTCTTACAGGAGAACTTCCATTCTCCACGGCGTTCTCTGAGGCTGCAGCAGCCTTCTCCCTGTGCACTTGGCTCTCGGCAGCGTTTGTGTCCCCGCCCGAGTGCGCGTCTGTGTCACAATGCCCGTTGGATCTTGCATGGGAATGAGCAGGCGTGGAGGGGCTGGCAAACACGGCGTGAACAGCCTTGCTGGTGCTGGTGCTGGTGCTGGTGCCGGCAGGGTTTGCTCGCTCTGCCTGCAGACTCTCGGTCTGGCAGGACACAGACTTCACAGGGACACTGTCAGTTGTGACCCCCCTGGATGTCACCGAGGGGCTGGGATGCACCGGCTCAGAGGGACCGTGCTCCTGGCGAGAAGCCTCCAGCTCCTTCAGGGCTTTCTTCAGACATTCCACCTCTTCTTTGAGTGCTTTTGTACGGTTTTCTTCTCTGTTCAGCTTAGCCTTCAGCTGCTCTCTTTCAATGTCGAACTCTGAGAGCTGCTTTTCCACTTGTGCTTCCATCTGCAAACCCCGCTTCCTCTTGGCTGCCAGCTCCTCTTCCAGTTTACTCACCTTACTCTTCTCCTTTTCCAGTTTCAAGCTCAGTTCTGCCGTCTTCTGGCCCTCTTCAGCTGCTTTGGCAGTGGCTTTCTTGCACTCCACAACAAGCATGGAGGACAGCTGCTTGTGGCGTGCCCTCTCCTCCTCCAACTGGCTTGACAGCTTCTTCTGCTCTTTTTCAAACTTCTTCACTTGGGACTTTTCAAACTCCACCTGGAAGTTAAGAACAAAAACGATTGTAAGGGTACCATAAAACCTCCTGAAAGGAAATGAAGGGCAACATCCCACAAGGGAACAGGTTTAATGTGCATCTTGGAGAAATTCCACAGTAAAAAATGAGAGCGGCTAAGAAAGAGGTGACTCCCCAGAAATCTGCAGAACAGTCATGAACAACTCATCTTGCACAAAGCAACAATTATTACTTACTAGTAGTTTTATCCTGTGTGAAATTCGATTGGCCTTTAGTGAGATACACACAAGGTCTGCCATGCACTGATGGAACAAGCAAAGCTTCCTTCCACCTCATTTACTGCTTTGTCAGTTTGCCTTTTAAAGGCTTTTAGGCTTTAACATGCTGGTGCGGTATGTGTGCTTAACAAAGGCTCCGGCGCTCGAGTAACAGAAAACAGTGGCTTAAATATTTATTAGCATCTCTGAACAACACCCCCAGGAGATCTGCCGTGACTTACTCTGAATTTTGAGTACTGCAGCGTGATATTAATTGTAAGTGTAGCCCTGTTCTTCAGAACTCCTCGGATTTCAGGCTGAAGTTCAGTTGATTGCCTATTAACAGCTTTTAGCACAGCTCGCTACCGAAACACACTGAGAAATTTCAGGTTGTTTTTCGTACCAGGATGACAAGAGCCAGGAGTGCCTGGCAGAGGGAGGTTCCTGTGGGCTGTACCTGCTGGGTGAGGCGCTCCCTCTCCTTCTCCAGCATGTAGGTGACATCGTCCCCCTCGGCCGTGTCCTGCGCGTGCCGCTGCCGCTCCTCCTCCAGGTCCAGGATCACCTGCCCAACAAACAGCCAGGTGTGCTCAGTGGTGTCCTGGCAGGCAGGAGGGACCAGAGCCTCTGCACGGGCACAGAGTGACCAGGGAGAGCCACCAGGGCAGCTTCAGACGCCCCAGTCTGACCCAGATCACAGAAAAGCAGCTTTTGGACAAGCTCCTGGTCTGTTATTATCGGGTCACACTGAGCCAGTTTGTGAAGGACCTCGGGAAAACCTCACACTGGGTCTGCATTCCTTTTATTATTGAATATCTAAATGGCACACTTTTCCCCCAGACTGTGCAATAGCCTCGAGAGGCTCGTGTTATGAATGGTGCCCTCATTCCAGGAGGGTTGGGGCTGGAAGGGATCTCTGGAGATCATCCAGCCCAAGGCCTTTCCCTGGAGCGGGTTCACAGATCATCCAAGGAGGGTTCTGTATACTGGCAGGGAAGGAGAATCCACAACCCCTCCACAGCCTGTTCCAGCGTTCTGTCACCCTCAAAGTAAGTCAATTTTTCCTCATATTCAGTTGGAAATTCCTGTATTTCAGTTTGTGCCTCCTGTCCCTCGAAACTCAGAATTTCCTGGCAGGACCATCAGTCCCAGGCCCAGCAGGAGCAGAGACACAGGGCACCAGCACCAGGACAGCCCTGCTGGGGCTGCAGCAGCAATTCCCACACAGGCTTCTCCCAGCGCCTCACAGGGATCTGAGGACTCCAGTGTAAAGTTTATTTTAAAGAACATTAATTTGTTCTTCCACTTAAGAACAAGATGAGCTCTTGAAGTGAAACTGCTTCCCATAAGGACCCAGTGAAGGAGCTCCTTCAGCTTTAACACCGAATTACATGAATAATTGAAATGCTATTAACTCAACAAAAAAGCCAGAACACAAACTTCCCAAGAGGCTCTGCTTTATCTCGTCACCAAAACTAAGCTCTCCCAACACACACTCACCAGGAATTTAGCAGCACCGCAGTCTTCCTGAAGTTTAAGCTTCCAAATAATGCTTAAATATCACCAAGTATATAGGAAGCTTTGACAGAAGTGGACAGGAAGAGGAAAATGTGAAAAAATACCTGATTTTACTTGGCTGGATATTTGGCAGGAAAGTGAAGCACGGCCTTGCTCTTACCTCTAGTGACTTCAGTTTCTGTGGCAGCATGGTCTGACTCATGGCCAGGCACTTTATTGGTGTCAATATATATTAAATGTATGTCAGAAGAATAATAGGTGCTTCATTAAAGAGGCCAAACGGCAAGAAAAATACTTCGGGTCACTCTGTACTTCCTTAGGGAAGCACAGGGAGGTGCCTTCCCCTGGCAGCAGCTCCTCAATAACCAGGGAGAACAAGTCCCAGGCAGAACAGGGAGAGGTCTGCTGAGAATTCCATCCTCCAGAAACCCTTTCCTGCGTTTTGGGAAGTGTTACACCTCCCAGCTGTAAGCTGGTTCCTTTCTGGTGTGTCCTAACAAAAACATCTTGTGTGTATTTCAAATTCCAGAATTATAACTAATTAGCTCACCAGCTGCATCACCGGGAGTGAGAAGTTTAAACAAATGAGTTACCAAGCCTCAGGGAACTTCGGTGTTTTTGCTGAAGTTAACATGTTATTAAAATGCAAATATAACTTTGCACATGGCAACTGAGGCAAACCCACCTTCCTGTGTCTGCTTTCTGCAGCAGCCAGCTGGGACAGCATCCTTTCCTGCATGTTCTTGCAATGTTTCATCACCACTTTCAAAATAGACAAAGGATTGGAGCATACTGGCTGCTTTTCACCATGATTCCCCTCCTTCAGGGTCTCGAAATCTCTCTGCAAAGCCATCAGGGGATCACTGATGTTGTATTTCCCATAGCGCTCCTCAATGAATGTGTCCCTGTGCTGGGCCTGCAACACAAAAACAAATCTGCATTTTAATATACTTAAACTAGCTAAAGAAGACAGGGCTTTGTAGTCAATATTCCTGTTCCCCAGTTCTCCATTTGAAAAGGATTTAACACAGTCTGAATCATGTCCTGTTATCTGCCAGAAATAAAGGAAATAAAGAAAAATCTTGCTTAAAAACGCAGCATCACCACAATATTCCAAGTCTCCAAACATCCTCATACCACAGCTACCTGCCAGGGCCACGACTTGCATTCCACAGCTGTGTGAAAGGAAACAAGGTAAGCACCAGCTCTTGCGCAACAAAAGATTTAATCACGTATTGTCGCATCAGTGAAAGAAGCAGTTGTGTGGTTTCCTTGGCTATGTCACCATCAGAGAATTTCATGTTGAGCAACTAAAGAGTTTCATTCTTGCAAGAGCCGTAAATCTGTGAATTGTTAATAAAATCTTTAATGTTGTCATCCAGACTAAACAGAGCTCAGTCTCTCCAGAAGCAAGACAGGAATGATGAGGTTTCCTTTGGTGCTTGTAAGAATTAAGTCACACGTTCAGCTGGGTTCCTCTTGTTTTGTACTGTGCTGTAAGGACTGGCTCCCACCACAGCTCAGACCTTTTCTTTTCCTCCAGTGTATAAATGACTGCTCTGCTCTGTTCTGCACTGGCACATCCTCAGTGAGGTCACAAAGATGGATTTTTCCTCGGCACCAGTCCCCAGCAGCACCGAAATGCAGGAGTGAGCCCCGGGACCTTTATCAGAGCGTGTTTAGTTTAGAACAGAGTGCAGCATGCGTGACCTACAGAAGGGTTCTGGCCCTAAAGGAGCTTTTCCTGCCACAGCACACACGGGACACGTTTTTTCCTTGGGCAGCTGCTCCAAACAAAGGCTGTCTGCACCCTCCCAGGTGTGCTTCCCCCCTCTGCTCCCAGCTGGGCACGGCACCAACGGCATCAGCCCAGCCCAGGGCAAGCACTGCAGCTCCCTGGGGCTGGTGGAGGGCTCCGAACACGAGCCCCCCACAGGCCCAGCTCTGCTGGAGCTGGGGACGGAGCCCAGCCGGACAAAGCTCCGAGGCAGGGGCAGCCCGTGCCGGCCTCGCTGGGCACTGCCCTCAAACCCTGCCAGGGAACAGGAGGGGCAAACCCTCACCATTCCCCGTGGCATTGCACAAGGACATCATTGAGACGGGAAAGACTGCGCCTGACTCAGATGAGAGCACAGCTCAGAAGCCAGCACTTATTGGAATGGCTCTTTGTGATGTCCCAGCCACAAATGCTTCCCTCGAGCACACAGGAGCAGGAGTCACGGAACTGTGGGACATCCCCACACAGCAGCTGCCGGAGCTACATGGAACAGTGGGAGTTAAATAATAAAACTTGGCTTAACTCAAAGAGCTGGTGAGATTTGCTGATTTCCTTTCTGAAAAGCAGCCATGTGATTAACAAGAAATAAACAAACAAAAAAAAATTTTTGCTGTTAAAAGGAAAAGTGTTTGCATTACCTTGACAAGAGGCATAAAAAACCCAACCCAAAACATCTTCTCCATGCCCAAATTAGAGACATCCGTCCTGTGATTCCAGTTTGGAGCTGGATTTTAACCCTGCAGCAAACAAACACAGAGGAGCAGCTCACACTCACAGATACCCCTCCCTCCCTATCAGCAATATCCATCAGGAACTGTGGATACCTTTGATCAGAGCTTCAGATACTGTTCTAACTTTACACAATAACAAAAAGGAGAGGAAGGAAAAGATCAGCCCTGGATAATGGGGCAGCCCTGGTTTAATGAATCACAGGAAAAACTACAGGGTTGGGGTGGTTTTTTTGGTTTGTTTTTTTTCAGGAACAGGGTATCTTCTGTTTTTCTGAAGTATTTATAAAAATGACTCAATGAAAGCTCCACACAAGTGAGGTGGGAATTTCTAAGTGACTCAAGCATTAATAAGCCTGTAAATCCGAACTGGGATCTCCATCCAGCTGGCCCTACTGCACTGATTACTGCTTAATCCCAGCTCATCCCAGTGCTGGCCCCTCTGCACAGGAACAGGGCAGAGACCCTTCAGGAGGGCACCAGTGCTTTGCTGTGAAAACAAACCTTTACTGCTGGGCCAGTTCTACCAAATAAGAGCTCCAGAACCTGAGATGAAGGTGATTTTTGCAGTACTGAAGGTGTAACAAAAGCCAGGTTTTCCTCTGCTCCTGACAGCCCTGGGCTCTGAACCCCGCAGAATTCAGTGGGGTGGATTATTTCCTGTTTGGGAAAGAACAAGAAGTTCCTCCTTGCTCCTTTGAGCAATTAAGAATCTTCCTGAACTAGCATGACAAACAGATGAGACTGCCACAACATCAGGAGCTTTCTCGAGTCCAGCGTGTCTTCTTTAGTAGCCAGCCAGCAGAGCACAAACATTTAATTAAAGCTGTCTAGACCAGCAAAAGCCTTAACACCGACCACAGCACGTTTGCAGAAACAAACGCAGGGCTTTGGCATTTGGGCCACTGAGCACTTGGAAATGCAAACGGGATTTTCCAGGCTGTGACAGCCCCGTGCTGCAGGTCCCACACAGCTGCCACCTGGGGCACCTAAATCACCCAGGCAGCTCCTGGAAAATGAACCCAGTGCCACAACCTCCAGAGGGTGTTTTGTACAGGCGCGGAGGTGCCGCAGAGGGAATTCTGCCTCGGCTTGTGCTCCTCCCGGGGCTCTGCACCTCCTCTGTCACTGCAGGTCAAATACCTTCAACACTTCTGATGATGTCCTGTCTGAACTGGAGCCTGCCTTAAACACAGCTGTTGTTCAACTCTCAGAACAGAAGGAACTCGATGATGGAAGAGAAACATTCTATTAGTGAGCCCAAAGCGAAAAAAAATCAACCCGGATCTCAGATCCCAGCACGGAAAACACAAATCCACAAAAAAATCAGGCTTAAATAGAAAGGAAATAAGATTACAAAATGCAGTGTTAGGGAGTGGAAAATTTCATCTGAACACCAGAGATGACATGCATACCTCCGATTCCAGAATTGGTGCTTTGAAAGAAGATGCAATTCTGTGCAATTACATCTTCTAATCCAGTACCTCCACCCCTACCGCCTCAAACATGCAGAACTGTGAACTTCCCACCAAAACACCCGAATTCCAGAGGCAACTCAATGGATTATTCAGCAGTTTTCAAGACTATTAAACTGCCCTCTCTCAACGGGAAAAGAAGATAACATATGAGCTTGGGGTGCTTTTAAAAACAAGAAGGAACTATAAATGTGAGCTACCATTGAAAATAAAATTCCAGAAGACTGGAAAAACTAGGCATAAGCAGAGAGGGTTCCATGTGAAACTGGCTGGCTTTGAGCTCAGGTTTGGGTAATGGAGCACTGCTAGTCTGTTTGGGAAGAGATAATTGGGATTTTATGGGGCAGAAGCAGTATCTGACCCAACTGAAAAGATGTTTCCTGTGCAGGCAGGCAGAGCAAAGGCTTTGCTTTGTTAGGAAAAAGCTGCTGTTTCCTCTTGGGATTTCTAGGCTGTTTTGGGATGAATGTTTCCCATAACCTATTTCTGTATTTTTCTTTTTTTTAATAAAATATTTCCTTCTACTGAAACCTTGTTTATATGACAGAATATTCTCTCCCTCTTCAGTAATCTTTACAACTTGTTTTACTGGAACATCAAACAGGGAATTTCCAAGACTTATTTCAAGTGTTTTTTGGACACCAAGTAGAGCATTTCTCTTCCCTGTAATTTCAGGGTTCAGGTTTTAACCCTCGGTACAAGACAAACACACTCTTAATTAACTGTAGCTACTGAGTTTGCAGTTCTCCAGTAATAATTTGCACAGAAGTTCCTCCTTCGTGTAGCAGAGAATGGAATAAGCTTTAAATAGCTCCTTACTGCCTTGAACTTCCTTATTAGCTCCTCTCCCCAGAGACAGAATTTGGGAATAAAGACAGGCTGAGGTCACAGCAACCCCTGACAGCGAAGGAAAAGGAGGTGGGGACCACTGGCTTTGCCCAAAAATAAATGTCAGGATGCTGCGGCGGGATTTCCAGAGTTGCAGTGGCTGCAGCTCTGCAGCAATGCCAGGCAAGAGCCCCCAGTGAATTGTCCCAGGGCAGCATCTGCCCTGATCGCCATCCTTACACCAAGTGGGCAGACCTGATGAACGGGAGGTGAGAGCTGGGGTCAGCTTTGGGAAACAGAAGAAGTTTCCTCAGGAAACATCAAGCAGCACACAGCTTCTTTCCCTGGGCCCTGCTGGGGAAGGGCTGGCAGCACCCAGGGACTGCCCCGTGCCCAGGAACTGCGCCTTGGGCACCCCAAAACCAGAGCCCAGGCAGCCGAACCCCGAGCGGGAGCCCTCCCAGCGTGGAAGGCATTCCCTCAGCCCTCTGCTGCTGCTCAGCACACGCCTGGGCACTGGGAGGGTGAGGACAGCCAGGTTTTGAATGGGACTGGCAAACCGTGCTGCTTCCGCCAGAAATAACCAGAAAATGCCCCCGGCTCGCAGGCAAAGCTGCGAGGAATGCCTGCATTCCAGAGAGACAGCACCCACGGGAACACTGCTCCATGGAGGCTGCTTGCTAAGTGATGCATGAGCCCAGTTTGCCCCATCTGTGAAAGATTTAACAGCAGGAAGGTTTTGTATTACTGAACTTTCCTGTTGTTGTTGTTATTTAAACAAGAGGTAGACTTGAGTTTTGGAAAGCGCACTGTAAACAGCACCTAGTTTTGCATTAATATTGCTTTGCAGTGAATCTCTGAACTCAGGAGCAAAGAGATGAACACCAGCTCCCAGCCATTAACACAAAGCAGTTTCTATTCCAATGTAAATTGCCTGAGGCTGTATTAACGTAAAAGAATAAGCCAGGAAGCTGTTTCCTGTTTTCTAAAAGTAAACAGAACTTCAGTTCTAATGTATGGAAAACTCTCTTTGAAAGAACAGGGGGAGGGAACAAAGTGCTCTAGCACAGTGATAGAGATCCATTTAAATATTGAATTGTTTCCAGTCGTGGTGTGCTATTTCAGAAGGTAAGCCTGTGCTCCTTGCAACCCTTCCTACACAGCAATAGGGACTGAGAGCCCAACTCAGGATTATGCAACTCGCTGACAGCATCTGGGTTTTTAGGATGATATAAACACAGTTATAACTACAGGAAAAGGAGCACAATAAGAAGTGAGGCTTACAATCTGTTCCAAGGAGAACATTGAGATTTATGTAGTGGACAGGAAGCTCCTTTCAGGCAAAAAAAAAAAACACTTTTTTTTTTTTCCAAAGAGGTTTTAAAACAGAGGAAGCAAACTCAAGCATTGGGAAAGAATATTTTGAATACAGTCAGTTTGTCAGACAGCAAGGAAGAAAGGGTCAGGATGTGGGGAGAGGGGGTGAAGAGAGGGAGAAAAAAGAAGGGAGTTCAACAAGCAGTGCCTGGAATGCCCAGCTCAGCAGCTCGATTCTGACACACAGAGAAACGGGGCCAGTGCCAGCTAACAAGTGCCTGATACCATGAGGGAGAAGAAAACTATTTTAAGCTTTGTCATCTGCATGCATGGATTCTCTCTGCTAAATGCCAGATACAAACGTTTGTCTCCGAGCGTGCAGGAATATCAATTATTGCAGCCTGAGCCACAACCAGAGGACACACTCACAAATGAGGGCTCTCCTCCTCTGCCAGTGCCTTTTCTATAATGCACCAAAGGGTTTGACTCAAACTACCAGGGCTCAGAATCCTTTAAATCTGAAGGAAAATCAGCCCATGAAGGGAAATGTGTTTTTGTTACGATGTGGGAAGCAAACAGGCAGATAAAATTCTGATTTCCAGCCACTGACACTGGCGTGTTTAACGTAACTGCTGGAGAAAATCACTGCTGTGCTCCAGGAGCAGGCAACCCCCTCAGAGAGCCCAGAGGATGGAACTCCACCTGCTCCCAGCACACACCCACATTTAACCTAGAACTCTGACTCCTCCAGAGGAATCCAGGTGTGTCCAGGCAGGACACACTGCCCACGGCACTCAGGGAACTGGGAGGCCACGTTCCTCTGCGTGTGGCACAACCAGCTTCCCCCAGCCCCTCTCTGTGCAAATCACAGCTCAATCTGTCCAATGTATGCAAGTCAAACTAAATGCTCTCGAGAGTGCAAATCTTTAATTCAGTCTCAGAATTTGTTTTTTCTTTTCTTCAGGGCAGCACTTTCATGCATCAAAACGTGAGTAAACAGACCAGCAAGGTTTCCTTTAATTAGTCACACACAAAGCCTTTGAGGCAGTGAGGCATGGTAAAGCTGTTACCACAGTTACTATCAGCAAACAATGAGAAAAACACTGTAAGGCCAGGATTCCTCTAGCTGTATATTCCAAATAAATGGACAAAGCAAAGCTGGAAGTTCTGTGCTGCTGAACCTCTGCCCAGCCACCAGATTAAGAAGTTATGAGACTTTTCCTTCCACGCATGGAAAGGGCAGCAGAGCTGCTGCCAGCAGGAAGCCAGGCTGGGCTGCACAGCCCTGAGAATGAGCTTTTGGAGCCGAGGAGCAGCACAGCTGCAGACCCACAACATCCCACGGTGCTGCAGGCACAGGCCACATCCCAGCAGGGGCAATTCTTCCCTGAGATCACTCTCAGGAGGCAGCAAGAGCCAGACTGGATTTGAAGGTTCCGTTGCCCTTTCCCCACAATCCCGAGATGAAAACACCACAGCACAGCCCTGACAGAGGAAGGGCAAGGGAGCCCAGACCTTTGATTAGCTCACTATTTTATACTCCATCATTACCAAGCATAGGTTACAATTTCGTTTCATTTCTTCCCAGTTATGAGTACTTGACAAACGATGTCAAAGGGTATTCTTACTGTATTAATCTCCTCACACAAGAGGGAACTGCAGGTTAAATTTCAACAGGAAAGATAATTGCTTTACACTACTGGAAGGTAGCAATAAAAAACCTCTGGAATGGAGCTGCCACATCTCTTCCCCTGGTCTCCCTGTGCTCCAGAGAGTTTTCCTGCTCCTCCAGAACAGGCTCCAGCACCAGCCCTGCCTCCCCCAGCACAGGCTGCTCCAGCAGCACGGCCTCAGCTGCACTGACACGGACTGAAACCGGCTTTCGGGAGCAGTTTTAGCTGGCATCTGCCTCACTGGAAGGCTGCACTAATGCTGGTGCCAGCAAAGGGGAAGGATCAGTAGCTGAGCACTCAGGGCTGCTGCTCTCAGCAGTGCCAGCTTATGGTGGCTTAGCCAACACAAAGCCACGGGTGCTTTTTACTGAGTGTGACGTTACTGCCACTAAAAGACTAATCTGATCCCTCTTGGAGAGAAGAGTTTCTGCTGGAAACAGCCCTTCCTGCCGAAGGAGAAAAAAACCGGCAAAGGAATTGTGGCAGACCTTTTACACAGCAGACACACATGGGTCTGTATCAGAACGGATGAAAACACACACGTAACACTTGTATTTCAATACCAAAACGCGTCTTTGCAGACAGCCTCCAACAAGGAATTCCAAGACAAAAATTATATACAGCATTTATTATGTTATATTAAAATGATATCAAGTTATAATTAATTAATTAATGATATTAAAATGGGATTTACTCAGTAATAAATCTTTACCTCTGAAGTTCACCTTGGATACAAACACTCTGCAGAACTTACAGCAGCACTGTTGTCACGTTTGTTTCGTATCCTGATGCTTAAAACCTACCTTCAAAGCCTCTATGACAAGGTCTCTTGCTTCCAATTCTCCCTCGAGGATGCTAAACAGCGTCAGCAGTTCTGGTTTGCTGAGCTTTTCCAGATTCATCCTGAAAACCTGAAAAACAATGAAACCTGGGTTAGTAGGTATTTCTTTGGACACTGAGATCAGTATTCGAAGCTACGACATATAATCCCCATTTAACTTCAGCTTCCAGTTTTTTGGGCTGCAGATTGCCCTGAGGGGGGATCATTTTCTCTCCAGCTTCCAGGACCAGTTGTAGAAGATGCATCTGTCACCTTGTCCCAAGGGACAGGAACACGTGCACACCCAGATGCGATGGCAGAACATGCAGGCTAACAGGGCTGGACAAAATTCAGCAGGAAGCAGACAAAATTAACAGGAGAGGGGAAAAACACAGATATTTAAAAGTCATATTGATGACACATCTGCTCACACAGCTGCAAACATCACTGAGGAGCTGTGATGAGCCAAGGCCAAGCTGGGCCACCCACAGGAGCTCAGCAGTGATGGGAATGCTGCAGGGCTGGGATCCCCTTCCTGGGAATGCCATTATCCACACTGATGGAACAGGCCCAGACCACTCCACAAAAATCAATGCCACAGAAAACACACACTTAATTACTGCTCTTTCAAACTGTTTCAATATCAGCATCATTTATTAAATATAATTTTACTGCCTACAAAAGAGATCCACCATCTGAACTGCACACAAAGAAACTTTATATTCCCTTGCATCTTTGCTGATAAACTCAACACTGTCCAGCAATAAGCCTTTTTATCACATTTTGTTAAAAATTGAAATAATTTCAGACTAAATCCCTGTGTCTGATGCAAATATACCCATTGATACAGTCCTGTGCTTTGCACAAGCATCAGCTACACTTTTCTGAGTCCAAGTCATGTCCATCTTTCATCACACTTCGTGTCAAGCAGAAAATGCTACAGCGTGAAGAAACTACTCAGAGATACTCCAGTGGCAAGTGACAAAGGGTTAAATCAGCCCCTACAGGAGAAGTCTGTCCAGCTAAAACACTCAGCTGAAGCCTCGTTTGTCTGAAGTCACTGCTCCTTTACAACTGATTTGCATAACTGTGCCTTGGAGAGTTATACACAAAAGCAAGTTCTGTCTTGTTTGTGCCAGAGCAGTTTTCCAGTCGCTGGGAACAGAAAGTTCTGGAGTCTTCATACAGGAGAAAAATCAGAAATCTACTCTGTGCCCCTCTGCTGAGCAGGGAAGTGTCTCACCACACACCCACACTCCTGCCTCACACAGTGTTTTACGTGAAATTCCATAAAGCAGCAACGTTTCCTACAGGCTCTCCGGGCTCATCCTCATGGGCTGCCCAAGGAAACACCAGTGACCACGACTGGCTGCTCCAAAACCAGACTGAGCTGGACACCACAGGTCTGTCAGCATCACATCTCTGCTCCCTTCTGCAGATCCAGTCAAGAGGATTCAAGTGGAAAACCCACGGGTGGAACGTTCAGGAAATCTGTTCATATTTGTCCTCGTGTCCAAACACCCTGAACAAGGCTTGACACAAAGGCACGATACAGGAAACTCAGTGTATTGACTAAAGTCACATTTCTGTGGGCCAGGGCACTGCTGGTCACTCCTGGTCAGCCAGGGGACCTTGGCGGAGAGAGGTGCAGGGTGGGAGCCCGAGCACCTCCCTCAGCTGGAGGTTCTGTCACCATGGCCAGCTGAGACCACGTGGACGGAGTGGGATTTACAACTTGGTTATCTCAGAAACAAGAGAGGGAAACAGAAGCAGCAAAGGAATGCTAAAACATAAAGAAGCAGCCACACAGAGTGAGGAAAGACATAGCCTGGTTCTCCTCTTTGCTATTGACCATGTTTGTGTTGGTGCTCGTGTCCAAGCTGCAGCATTTCCCTGGGCGGCCTTTAGATGTGGAATATCCAAACACCTGCCTGGGAGATGCAGGGCCTGATTTCCAAACCATCTCCGTCCTCGCTCAGAATAAACTCACAGACTGAACCAATACCCAAGGGAAAACAACTTTCATTGCCAGACACTCACCAGGTTACACAGTGTTGGGGCATTATAAGCTGGAACGGAAAAGGGGAAGCCTCCTTGGAGATCTCAGAACAAAGTGTATCACCTATTTCTGTTACCCCAGGACAGTAAGTGTTGAATGTGGACTTTGAACATGACTGCACCCATGCTTTTCCCTTAAAAAGGGACGATGTGGAAATGTGCAGCTGCATCTCCCCAGGAGCTCCCGAACAGCTCAGTCCTGTAGCAAGGACAGCTACCAGCTGCAGTTTGGTGCTTTAAAGCCGTTAGGGCAGCAATGATTTCTACTCTATATTCTAACTACTCCCCCTGTGGCCTGCGCTTCCCAGCGTTATAGGAATGAGCCCTGCTATTCTTACCGTGCCTCTGCAGTCTTTAATGCGCTTAATAACATAAACAAGCCCTGTCCTAAAATACACAGGGAAAAATACTTAAGAGAAATAAGGAGCAGGAGCCAGTTTGCACAGCAAACTGTGCAAGGCTGCTTCCAAGCTGCACATCCTTGTGCCTTCCCTCATCCCACGCTTTACCAAAAGATCATGCCAACTCTATTGAATTACCCAGTTTTCCCCCTTTCAAACAGTCCCATTCTACCAAAGGGATCTGGGCACTCCAGCTAGGGAACCTGACCCTCTATTTCCAAACCTTTAACCAAGAGACAGAGTTTCCCAGCATCAGAAACAAGCCTCAGCAATTCCCAGGGCACATCACCCCTTTACTTCCAGGGAAATACACTGGGTGCACTCACACAGATCACAAACCACAAAGACCTTGTTGTTTAGTCTGATGATATAAATATTTTCCCTGAGTCTGAGATACACCACCATTTTTGGACAATAAGCCCGAGTTTAGAGCATAAACAAAGATAGTCACTTTCTGCTTGCCGAGAGGTGAGCTTCCTTTCAGCTCTGGACCACTGGAGTCTCCTCCACAGACCCACACCCGCCCTCCACGGAGAAAAAACTTCTCAAAGAAAGCTATTTCCCGGCAATTAACTGGAAATAACCATCAGGAGCAGTTTAGGTGTGGGCAGAACCAGGCGAGCCAACAGACCAGAGGGAGTTATCTCTGGCATGTGCCACTCGAGGAGCACACAGATAAGCCCCTGGCAGCTCCTCCGCGCCCTCATCGCGGTGCCAGGACGAGGAAACCGGGCCCGGTTACATTTCCCTGCCCTCACACACACCGGGGCACGGGCTGAAAGAAGGTTTCCAGCCCAGGAGAACCTCACCCACCGACTGCACAGGGGCCGGAGCCGGGGCAGCAACCGCAGAGGAGCTGAATGCACAGCCCCAGGCACGGGGAGGGCAGCTCCTCCAGGGGAGGCTTTAAAATCCTCTGCGGGCTCTTGGCTCAAAACTCTTCTACTTTTTAAAAAGACATCATGAGGAGCAAAGGTTGTTGTTCCTTCCTCCTCTGAAAGAGGGTATTTCCTAGACCTACACCAGTGCAACAATGCCGCTATGGCAATAATGGTGAATCAGCTTCATTGTCTTTCCTGTGCTCCTGAAGAGGAACTGGTATTTTCCAGGAGCCAGCACAGACAGTCGTGTAATCACACTCACGGGAGAACCCAAACGACCAGTTTGAGAAGTCCTGACAGACAAGTTCCCAAAACTGCTTCTGCGTGTATCGGGTGGCATTTGAGTTGTTTCAATAATTACATATGTTTATGTAATGGGAAAAAGCTAAACAGATGTAACAATTGTGTATCCACACTGCTACCTGGCATTGTATCAGAACTGTGGAGAACTAGGTTAAAATAAGAAGTGTTTATATTTCCTTCATCTTTGTATCACAGCCCTAAAGGAGAAAGGACATTACACATACACACACGCACAAAAATCTTCACCCTATTAGTTTTTGAAGTAATACTCGGAAGGAATTAAATCAGCACGATTTTGAGCGTGGGTTTTGTGCGGGTCCTGGCAGCCCCTGCGCAGCGACCGGAGCTCCCTGAGAGGGAACTGAAACCACGGCCGGCCGCTCTGACCTTCAGCCCGGCCGGGAACCGAGCCCCTCCCGGCACGGCATCGCCGCCGGCCCCGGCCCGGGAACAGCGCGGGTCAGCCCGGGACACCGGGCTCCGCACCGCCAGCGGCACGGCGGGAGCGGGGACCGGCACCGGGCGGGACCGGGGTCCAGCACCGGGCGGGACCGGCACCGGGCGGGATCGGCACCGGGCGGGATCGGCACCGGGCGGGAGCGGGGACCGGCACCGGGCGAGATCGGCACCGGGCGGGATCGGGGTCCAGAACCGGGCGGGACCGGCACCGGGCGAGATCGGCACCGGGCAGGAGCGGCACCGGGCAGGAGCGGGGACCGGCACCGGGCGAGATCGGCACCGGGCGGGATCGGCACCGGGCGGGATCGGCACCGGGCGGCACCGGGCGGGATCGGGGTCCGGCACCGGGCGGGATCGGGGTCCGGCGGGAGCGGCACCGGCACCGGGCGGGAGCGGCACCGGCACCGGGCGGGAGCGGCACCGCGGAACGGGCGGCAGGGGCCGGGCTCGGCGGCTCCCGCGCTGCACCGCCGGTACAACCGCGGCGAACAAAGGGAAACGCCGCCCCGGGGCCCGCGGGGAAGGAAGGCGGCCGCGGGGAGCAATAAGCGGCTCCGTCGCCTCTCGGTGCACCGGGCCCGGCCGGACCGGGCAGCGACGCCCAGATCCCGGGAACGCCCCCCGGCCTCCGCGCCCCCCGATCCCCCCGTTCGGCCCCCGATGCCGCCCCCGCCCTCCCCGCCGCCTGCGGCCGCCTCAGTCCCGACCGTAACCGCAGCCGCCCCCGCCCGGCGCGGAGCCCGGCCCCGCCGCCGCCCCTCTCAGCCCCCGCGGGCCGGGCCGCCCCGCACCTGCCTCTGCCCACCCGCGGGGGCAGCGCCGCGCCGGGACGGGCCGGGGCCGGCCCGAGCCGAGAGCGGGACCCGCACCCGCGCCCGCCCCGCGCACCGACCTGCCCGGCCCCGCGCCGCCGCCGCCGCCGCCGCTCCGCTCCCCATCGGCCGCCCCGCCCCGCCCCGCCCGCTGACCGGCGGCGCGCCCGCCAATCAGCGCCGCCGCCTCCGCGGCCTCGGGCCAATCCGCCGCGGGGAGGGCGGGGCGGGGGCGGGCACAGCCAATGAGAGGGCGCGGGGGGCGTGGCCGCGGGTGAAAATCCCTTTTGTTCGCGGCGGAGCGAACGGGCGGCCGTGATTGGCGCGTCACTTCCGGCGGGGCGGGGCCGGGGCACCGCCCGGGACAGCGCCCCCCGCCCGTGGGTGTGTCCGGGCGGGTCCCGGTCACGGTCCCTGTGCCCATCCCCATCCCTGTGCCCGTCCTGATCCCGGTCCTGATCCCGGTCCCTGTCCCGATGCCCATCCCAGTCCCAGTCCCGGTCCCAGCGGCGGGAAGCGCTGTGCCAACCGAGGGCAGGGACAGGGGCCGTGCCCCCGCCCGGCTCAGGGCGGGCTGGAGGAGGCTCGGGGCAGGTGAATGCCCGTGGTGCCCGTGGTGGCAGAGCGCTGCCCTCGGACCCTCTCTCGGTGCCCTCGGACCCTCTCTCGGTGCCCGTGGCAGAGCGGTGCCCTCCCGGTGCTCTGAGCCCTGTCCCCCCGGGATGCCGGGACAGTCCCTCTCCTCTCCCCTGACACCTCCAGGTCCCGCTCCCCTCGTGGCCCCTGAACTCGGCCTCAGTCTCGGCACCGATGGTTTGCCCCACGGTGTTTGTTCACGGTGTCTGTTTTCTTTGTGCGGGAGCCGTCCACCAGCGCTGACTCACCTGGCAGTGACTCACCTGGGCAGGCCCCGGCGTGGGCACAGCCCTCACTGCCGGGCACAACTTCCCTCTGATGAGCCTTCACGAGGGCCGGGCAACTCCTCTGCGTGGAGGTGCTGTGGAAAAAGCAGCGTTTCGATTTATTTACCTGCTGTCAGCGGAGGAAAGAGCCCCGAGCACGCTGGGGATGGCTGCTGCAGGGAATGCTGCCCTGGGATGCCTCGGCCGCGGGGGCACCGGCGCTGTTGAGGGCAGCAGGCTTTTTTGCTGCCGGAGCTGCTTACCCAGCGCTCTGCCGAGCCGGCGGGACAGCGGGAACAGTGTCCCGTCACAGGTTGGATTCGATGGTCTCAGGGATCTTTTCCAGCCTCACTGATTTTGTGATCCCGTGTGTGTGACTGCAGGGCAGCGCTGGGATCACACAGAGCTCAGCACAGGGCCTGTGACATGTGACATGCAACCAGCGGTGTCCGCATCCCCGGCAAAAAGGCGTCACATGGTGACACATTGACACGGTGTCACTTTACACAGCGACAGTGCCACCTCTAACCATCACAGCCTCCTGTCCGGTGCGTTCAGAAGATGGCTTTCTCTAGACAGGGCTGTCTGAGTGTTATTTCCCAGCCTTGAGAAGTACTGGACGTTTTGCAGCACCTCTGGTCATGAAGACTCAGAGCCTGCAAGGGAAAAAGCTCATGCGGATGGCCTCTCCTGGGCTGTGCCAGGCCGGCGGTGCCCCTGCGGCATTGCCAAGCAGCTGCTGTATAGAGACACCTGATTGTGATTCCCTGTGCTTCTTCTCCTGTCCCTCTGCTTTTCACCCATTGTCTCTTCTTTAATCCTTGAAATAAAATTTTAGGGCAGACATCCCTTTATGGCAGACCTGAAAGATGGTGGCAGCTCATATCACAGGCCTGCCTTTACTTCCTACACACCGTTTCCACCCCTCCTGGGGGTGAAGCCCTTGGCAGAGCAGGGCGGGCTGAGGGGGGTGAGAGGAGGGGGATGCGGCAGGCAGGCCGGCTGTGCTCGGGGAGGCGGCGGCTGCTGGCACAGGGCTGGCTGCAGGAGCTCTGAGCTCACACTGTCTGCGGCTGCGGAAAAGGGGAAGGGGGCTCGTGGAGTGCCACAAATTAAGGAAGTTGGGGGGAAAAAAAGCTGACTTAGCTCACCACATCCTGTGAGCGCAGGTGAAGCCTGCCATGGGGATCTGCACGCTGCCACAGCATCTCATCTTCCTGGAAAAAATGGGCGTTAGGGGGGAAAGGGTGTAGGGACAGAGATCCACGCTGAGTGGTGATGGGCAGCGAGGGAGTCATCGCTGTGGTGAGTGCCCGTTCCCAGACGAACATTCCCAGAACATTCCCATTCCCAGACCATTCCCGTTCCCAGAACACACGGACCGTCCCCACCACCTGCACTTGCGGGCTGTCCGGGCTCCGTGGCTGCGTGCAGCCCCAGGCAGCGGCGCCGCCCAGCTGTGCCCAGCTGCGCCCAGCTGTGCCTGGCGGTGCCCCCGGCCGTGCCGCCCCAGCGCCCCGGGCCCCGCTGCCCCAGGTCCCCGGTTCCCCGGTTCCCCGGCTCCCCGGTGCCCGTACCGGTGCCGGTGGCGGGGCTGCCGCGCCCCCGCGCGTCCGCCGCGCTCCCGCTCAGACTCCGCTCCCCTGCTCGGGAGCGGCGGCGCTGGAGCTGTGTCTTTGTCCGAGTTCACAAGACGCGCCTCAGCCGCTCACATCTCAGAAGGGCGAGGGAGCGGTTGTGTTTCCTTGTGCCATCTGCTCGCTGGTCGTTGCTGCTGCAAACATTCCTGGTGCTGCCCAGTCCCAGCCCTGGAAACGCAGGAGAAAGGAGAGCTTTGTGCAGACAGAGCTTTGCGTGAGGCTGATGGACCACTGATGAATTGAGCCTGGAAAGGTCATGGATGCACGAGTTACATCAGGGAACATCTGGCACCAAAAGCTTCTCTGTTCTGGGGCCTGGTGAGGACACTTGATGAACCCAGAGCAAACATCTGAAGGCACTGAGAGTCCTAAACCTCCCAGGTGGTCTCAGGGGTGGCAAATAAACAACTGCAGCCTTGAAAATTAGTGCAACTGACAGGGGAAAAAAAGTTTCATAGCTGAATCCATACAGAAAAAAATATATTAAAATATAAAGGATATATTCAGTTGCCCACTGGTCTGCATTGAGGGGGCAATAAATCATCTGTACAGGAGAAGGAAGAGGCTTTCCAGGTCTGGAGGACATCTCTCTCCAGGCTGTTTGGTCACTCTATACTTTTCAGTTTTTTACATGCAGTGGAGGTCCTGGCACAGACTGCCCAGAGAGGCTGTGGCTGCCCCTGGACCCCTGGAAGTGTCCAAGGCCAGGCTGGGCAGGGCTTGGAGCAGCCTGGGAGGTGGGAAATGTCCCTGCCCGTGGCAGGGGGTGAAAAAAGATGAGCCTTGAGGCCCCTTCCAACCCAGGCCACTCTGTGACTCTGTGATTGCCAGGTGTGTCACATACAGGCAGAAAAATCAGGAACCCCCAGAGTCTGTGCAGGGTGGATTTGTGCTGCGAGGAAACAAGGGACGTGCCAAGGAGAGGACAGGCCCAGGTGGCTCCAGCACACAGGAGAGGACAGGCCCAGGTGGCTCCAGCACCTGCACACAGGTGAGGGAGGACAGGCCCAGGTGTGTGCAGGAGGTTCAGGTTCCCCGTGTCTGTGACCTGACCCGTGACACCAGCCCCAAGTACGGGGCTCCTGGGGGCTGCAGGTCCCGTGGGATGGGAGCAGGGGGGTCTCTTTGGGATCTTTGGGAGCCAAAGGGGGAACTGGGACGGGCCCCTCGGCAGCACTGGGCAGGCTTCTGTCCTGCTGCTGAGGATCAGACACCAAAAACTCCCGGGAGGGAACGAAGCGGTAACAGAGAGAGTTCCCCTGGAGCATCACAGGCAAGGGAGATAAACCACAAACACAAACAATTAGGAAGAAGCACATCCGTCATGTTCTTGATGCTGTCGGAATGAGAATCCATCTGGGAAAAGAGCCAGCCCTGCCTCCCTGGGAATTATGTATTTTTTCTTTTTAAATATTGTATGACATCCATCTCTGGGGCTGTGTGTTGTTTGTACTGGCATGTGGGTGTGTATTTCTGAAGGCTCCCCATATTAACACAAGATCTATAGTCTCATTTTAGAAAATTTGCGGCCATAAAAATATATTCTGGGTTTGACTGAGTGTTTTTTCCTTCCCTCCTGAAACTCCGGAGCTGCGTAAAATAGCTTCATAAAACTTGTAGGGCTTTTTAAAGTAGAAATTACTGCCTTGCCTTGCTTTTCAAAATGCCCTCTTGATTTTAAGTGTTGGGATATTGTTTGGTTTTAAAGTAGTGAATGCTGAAAAGATGCTTTAAATTCCTTTTTTATTTTGTTGCTTACTGAGAAAAATCCAATTATACCAAAGGGAAATGGGAATAAAGCATTTCATAAAAATATATGGTATATAAGCAAAAAAAGGCTGCAGTCTTCCAAAGTGTACATGCCAAAAAACCAAAAAGGTTAGAATTCTTCCAGCATTGTCCCTTGAGCAGACGTCCTGTCCTGGGCACACTGTGGTACCCAAATGAGCGCGAGCCCATCCTCAGCACCAAAAAGTCCCTTCACCGGTCTTGGTTGCTCAGGGCCATGGGGGTCCTGGATCCTGGACCCGGGTGGTCTCTGGCTGCTGACTGCCAGCCCAGAGGACTGAAGGGCTGAAGCTGAGGGACAGCACAACGCCACTGCAGGCGGCGCACAGGGGGTCCTGCAGCTGCCCCCCAGCTCTGCCCCCAGCTCTGCCCCAGCTCTGCTCCCAACTCAGCCCCCAACTCTGCCCCCAACTCTGCCCCCAGCTCTGCTCCCAACTCTGCCCCCAACTCTGCCCCCAACTCTGCCCCCAGCTCTGCCCCCAACTCTGCCCCCAGCTCTGCCCCCAGCTCTGCTCCCAACTCTGCCCCCAACTCTGCCCCAACTCTGCTCCCAGCTCTGCCCCCAGCTCTGCCCCCAGCTCTGCCCCAACTCTGCCCCCAACTCTGCCCCAACTCTGCCCCCAGCTCTGCCCCCAGCCTGTGCTCCCAACTCTGCCCCCAGCTCTGCCCCCAGCCTGTGCTCCCAACTCTGCCCCCAACTCTGCCCCCAACTCTGCCCCCAGCTCTGCCCCCAGCCTGTGCTCCCAACTCTGCCCCCAGCTCTGCCCCCAGCCTGTGCTCCCAGCTCTGCTCCCTCTGGGGAAAAGCCCCCAGGCTCAGCAGGAAAGGGACACTCAGCCCTCGCAGCCAGCCTGGGGCTCCCTACACCCCTCTCCTCTCAGTGACTTTGTGAAGTGCTGGAGTGAGAGCGTTCCAGCAGCCAAGAAGCAGCTCCAGTTCAAAGGATTTGGGAAAACCCTTTTTCCAATCAGGCAATTTGCAATTTCAATTGCTAAGTGTCTCCCTTCCATTCCTTGGCACTCCAGCACCGTCTGAATTGGCTCTCTCAGCATTTCAGGAAGGCTTGTGTTACATTATGTAAGATTTAACAGCCGTCACTTCTCCAAAAGTAATACAGAAAAATGCTTTTTATGACACAGGAGGGAGATTTCTCATTTGGGAAGCTGGTTCTTTGTTATTTTCAAATGACTGCTTTGGTGCAACTTCAATCTAATAACTAATTTTATCTATGAAAATACTAGAAGGAATTTTGTTGATATTTTGATAAATGGAAGTGCCTACTGAGAGGAAATTAAATTTGCCTTTTTATCTTTATATGTGCATATCATACACATTTATGTGCCATATTTAATATAAGGACCCCTCAGGGCGCCGCTCCATTCAGAGAAGCACAGGATGGGTAAGGCTGGACATGGCCATGGTGGGATCACCTGGTGACATTCTGGAGCTGAGCAGACTGCTCATTAAACCTCCAGTGAGGGCTGGTTTGTCCCAGCTTTGCACTGCACGTGGAGCTGACAGATAATTCCTCACCCAGTCCTGCCCCAGACCCAGCCCGGGAACCACCCCAGGCTTTCTGATCTCTTCAGGCGATTTCCTTTTCTCTCCATGACCATTAATTCATCCTCTGGCCTTTCATGTGGACAGAATGTCCCTCTGCTGGCCCCCCGTGGACCCCGCAGCCTTTCCTCCAGCACACGGCACTGGTCTCCCTGGGCAGGGAGCTTCCTGCCCTTCCTGAAATATTAATTACAGGCCGTGGGAAGAAGCGCTGCTTTGCTCTCCTGAAGCTGTTCAGCGGTTTCCCTGGAAAAAGCACTCCGGGTTGGTGATGACTTTCCCGACAGTGATGGAGTGCTCTGATAAGAAGCAGGAGTTTTGTTGTTACCTCATTTGCCATGCTGGGCCCTTTCTCTGCACACTTAATACTCTTCTGGCCAGACCGAGGTGTGAGAGAAGCGGAAAACAGAAATACACTCGGAAATCACCATCAGCTAGAGCACAGCCCGGGGTCGTGATTTCTCTGAGTTACCCTGTGCTCCGTGTGTTGGGAATTGCTTTCTGTGATGGACAAAGCCCTGGGACCCCGAGTGATTTCTGTGCCTCCGCGGTCACGAGAGCACAGAAGTGTGAAAACCAGGACAAGAAACGGGAAGGGCAAGTTCTCCCTGAACTGACTGAGCATGGAGCTGAGTGATTAATGTTTCCTAATTATCCCTCTAAGTGGAAAAGGGGGAATGCCAGGAGCTGTGTGGGGCTCACACACTCCATGGCTGCGCAGTCTAAATCAGTCCTCATTTCTGAGCAATGTATATCTGCATGGCACCTGTCCCTGCCATCACTTCTAGGTTGTCTTTCTTCACAAGCTGGTTTGTTCCGCTTTATTTCTCCCTCGTGGAAACTCATTTATTATTTTACATTAGTGTGTGAAGCCTCGAAGCATCTCTTCCTGCATTTAAAGCAGGAGGAGAACCCTCCCTGAGTGACATTCCCGTGCAGGGCTGGCAGGGCAGCCTCGCTGAGCTCCAGGACGGGGTGGCTCGGTCAAGGCCGTTGTGATGAGCAAAGCATTTTAATCAGCAGCTGGGCCTTCCATGGGCACTGAATGATAGAGCAGAAGTTTCCAGAAGAGGAACCTGCTGCAGTCCTGCCAGTGGTGGAATTGGGACCGCAAAGAGCCGAGCCTGGGGAGTGCAGGGGAAGTGCTTCACCCCCCAAACACCCTGTCACATCCTGCCAGACAGAGCAGCTGCTCACCAAGGCTGCAAAAATTAGAAGTTACCTTGCACAGGGTGTAGAGGAAGGCAGCAGAAAACAGCTTTACCTTCCATGGGGACTGCCTAAAAATGAGAAATGCTGACTGCTCCTGGAGCTCAGTGTCTTTAGGGAGAGCTCTGCACGTTTGGAGAGGAGGGAGCCCCTCCAGAGGAGGAGCAGACCTGGCAGCAATGGCCCTGGGCTCCCTGTAGGAGCACGGGGAAACTCTGCACTCACATTATCCACATTATCCAGCCGGCACCTTTCCGGCCTGTCCTCTGCCCACAGAAAATCCGTAACCCCAGGAGTGTCAGAGTGAGTCCTGTGTTCCCAGGGAACATGGCAGGTATCAGCCAGTGCCAACACAGCGCTGAGAGGAGCACGAGTCACCCAGAGCTCGGGCCCTGCTTGGGTTACTTCTGAGCTGGCAGAGGGGGAATGCAAGATGAGAAGGAAGAAGATGTGAAAGCAACATTTTAAAGGCCATGGGCAATGAGGCAAGTCAGGAGGAATAATAAGAGCCCTGCCTGCATTAGCACTTCACTTACAAATAACTTGTGGAAGGTGGCTCTGAGATCAGTGTGATTTCATACCCGATTAAACCATGCTGCAGTCCTGGAGGCAGCTTATAAACATGATTTCTGCTCTGTGCTGCTCACAGTCGTGACACTCCAGCCACATTTACTAATCGTGTGTCCTCTGGTGAAGTGCTCTCAGCATCACCAGGCTGGGGAGTGCCCGGTGGGCAGCGGGGAGGGGGCACAGGGCACCCAGACCCTCTGTCCCCCAGCCCATGTGACACAGGACAGGGCTGTCCCCCAGCCCAGCTGGCACAGCATGGGGTTCAGTGTCCGGGGTCCCGGTTCGGTGTCCGGGGTCCCGGTTCGGTGTCCGGGGTCCCGGTTCAGGGTCCGGGGTCCCGGTTCTGTGTCCGGGGTCCCGGTTCCGTGTCCGGGGTCCCGGTTCGGGGTCCGAGGTCCCGGTTCGGGGTCCGGGGCTCGGTGTCCGGCGCTCCCGCTCCCACAGGGGAGCAGCATTGCTCCTCCTGCCCGGGGAGCGGAGCTGCGCTCGCAGCCGCAGCCGAGGGAAAGCGGCCGGGGGGAGAGGAGCAGCTCCGCAGCCGCTCTGAGCGAGCCTGGGCCGCAGGAACAATGGACGTGAATTATTGCCTTGGGAACTCGGATCACCGCGGCTCCGGGGCTCGCTGGAGGGCACAGAGACACCATCCCTGCCTGCCTCAGTTTCGCCACGTCCAGTCCCAGGGTGGCCGCGTTGGCAGCGCAGGAACAAGGGCGGTGCCGATGTTAATTAATTAGCACCAGTCTGCAGAATGAGCTCTCAGGTTCGTGCCCAACGTCCTGCTCGGGCATTCGCCCCTGCGCCCGCAGACGGATCCGGGGACCCGGCAGCAGCGTCTCTCAGGGGAGCACGCGGCTCACGGCCGGCTCGGCGACGGGGAATTCTCCCAGGTCGGCGGTGCCAGGTCAGCCAGGGACCCGCCCCTGTCACCGCCGCCCTCCCGAGCCCGCGGGGACCCTGCCTGGCCCGAGGGATGGGGACAGCGACCCCGTGTGTGACAGGAATGAACACTTACCACACACCCGCCGTGCAGGCTGGACAGCCCGGCCGGCCTCTCCCTGGGTGGGCAGAAATTGCATTGATCTGGGGCTATAAATAGGAGCCCCAGGTTTGGAGGCAGCACCAGCTCCGCCAGCGAGGCTGAGAGAGGTTCCTCGCATCTGCTGCCTGGCAGAGACCCAAAGTGTTTTTCTGCTACAAGGGGCTTTTTTTCATGCATCACCAAAGAACAGAGCTGCTATTTTTAGCTCTAATAAGCATATTTAATTTCCTACTGCCTCATTTCTACGGTTTGTGCAAGCAGCATTTCTGAGCACGACCCTGGGTAGCAGGTGAGGATCCTGTCTGCATCCCTTGGGCACCCAAACTGCTGCTGTTCCCCTCAGCACCACCAAACCCCGGGATTCAATGGAGAACAGCGTTCTGGGGCTGCCCCAAATGTGACCCCGAGGCTCCCACCTCCCCTGGGGACTGCGGGCTCCTCTGGGCACCCTCACACCCACCTCCAGTGCCCCCGTTACCACCCGGGGCAGCAAAGGGCTCCCATCACACAAATAATCAACACAACATCAAAGGTGCCTCATTGGCATCCCAAAGCGGCCACACTGTGCCACGACCCCCGAACTGCCCCTGCCGCCGGCTCACGCCGGGCTGTGCTGCCCCTCAGCACCTCCTTCCCCAGAGGGACACTCAAACATTCACTTCCCATCTATCACTGATGTTGGTGACGAGGGGAGGGAGGGGGTGCAAATGCTGAGCTGTGTTGTGTGAGAAGTAACGTAAAAACACTGGGCACGCCCATAACTCTGCCAAGTCCGGGCTGCAAACGCACCCCTAGGAACGGCACAAATAAAGAGCAGGGCTGCTCTCAGCCCGGTCCTTGTCCCCCGCTGATCACTGCAGCTCATCAGGTTGGTGAGACAATCATCCCTCCTGTGCCCCGGCCCAGAGCCTCTGAGGAATGGCGTGCCAGTGCCAAGTAATTATCATGATGTCTTGCAAGTGAAGCAGAAACAACCAAGGAAATGGATTCGAAGCAGCTCAAGCGAGCTGAGTTTTCCTGGAGTTCGGTGCCATTCCAAAGCTCCATCAGCCCAAAACTGTGTTTGTGAGATTTGTCTGTTGGCTTTTAACAGCTGCCCCTCCTCTACCCGCCGGCCCTGCCCTCAGCCGGGAGAGCTTCTGTCCATGGGGATGCACAGCCCTGGAGCAGCTGCTGGGGACAGCCCCGAGTGTCCCAGCCCCACCTGGGCGTGTTCCTGTGTCCTGGGGACAGCCCCGAGTGTCCCAGCCCCACCTGGGCGTGTTCCTGTGTCCTGGGGACAGCCCCGAGTGTCCCAGCCCCACCTGGGCGTGTTCCTGTGTCCTGGGGACAGCCCCGAGTGTTCCAGCCCCACCTGGATGTGTTCCTGTGTCCTGGAGTGTCCCTCTCTGGGGACATCCCAGCCCCCCCTGGGCGTGTTCCTGTGTCCAGGTGACCCTGCCTGGGCAGGATGGGCTGGATGATGTCCAGAGGTCCCTTCCGAACCTCTCCTGTGACTCTGCAGCCCACCAGCACTGTCGTTTTCCCCACCAGTGTCCCTGTCCCCCTCCCCTCGTGGCTGCAGCTGGGCACTGTCACCCCCAGCCATCTCTGCCACCCCTCTGGGGACAAGGCCAGCTCCCGCAGGCTGAGAACTCCAAGTGTTCTGTGCATTTCCACCTGGCAGGGTTTAAACGTTTGCGGCAGACATAAGCCTTGTCATGGCTGATTTTATTTATCGGCGGGTAAGTGTATTTCCAAATAAAACAGAAAGTGAACAAATAAACTGGGTGAGAGCCATAAACCCTGCGCCTGCTCATTGACTTGAAGAAAAGCCTCCTTCAACTAATTAACCTGTGCAAGCCTCGTGCTGTTCATAAACAACCCAGGAATTAATCGTGGGTTTCTTTTTTTTTCCAAACAGCCAGCGTACGCCAGTAAATTTTTATTGGGCAGCAAAACAGAAATAGCTCCCCTTTCTGGGGTAGGTCCTGCAACAGCAGTGAGGGGCTGAGGTCTTAAGTGAGAGTAAAATATCAGAACAAGCTTATTTCCTGCTTCTGCTGCCTGCACCGAGCACATCTGGGATGTGAGTGGAGGCTGCAGCCTCCCCAGCACTGGGGGATTACAGAAACAAGCACCAAAACACGATTTTCTGCACCAAATCTCCTCCCAGATCCAGTGGGAGGATGGATTATAGAGCACAGCAGTCTGAGGGCCTGGGAGGAGCAGAGAGGAGCCTGTGGAACGAGGAAATGAAGCTGTGGAGCTGTGGGGATGGGGAGGATGGTCATGAGAGGTGAAAATAAACAGTAGGGAAAGCTGGCAGGGGCTGTCCTGGGGACAGGGATGTCCTGGGGACAGGGATGTGCTGGGGACAAGGATGTGCTGGGACAGGGATGTGCTGGGGATAGGGATGTGCTGGGAGAGGGATGTGCTGGGACAGGGATGTCCTGGGGACAGGGATGTGCTGGGGATAGGGATGTGCTGGGACAGGGATGTCCTGGGGACAGGGATGTGCTGGGGATAGGGATGTGCTGGGAGAGGGATGTGCTGGGAGAGGGATGTGCTGGGGACAGGGATGTGCTGGGGACAGGGATGTGCTGGGAGAGGGATGTGCTGGGAGAGGGATGTCCTGGGGACAGGGATGTCCTGCCCTGCACAGGGTGGGCAGAAAATGTCCGAGGCTTTGCTTTCAGCCCAGCCCTGGCTGTTCATTGGTCACACACACAGAACGGGAGACTGGGGAAAATAGACAGGGGGCAGAAATACAAATCAAGGAGTAACATTTTTGAAGGAGAAATTATAAATTGCAATTTAATCACATAATCACTTTGACACTCTCAAGCAAGCTAATTTCTTCCCTTGCCTCATTTCACCCACTTGGCAAGATGAATCTTGATGAATAATGTCCTATGAATATTTAATTTTTTGATCAATTTGAATTTTTTTTTTCTCCTGTCCCTACCTGCTGGAAAAATCAGTTCTCTCCTCTTCTCCTCTCACAGACATAGAGAACAACAGCTTCTTCTTCAACCTCCATCCTCCCCTGTTTTCATCCTTTCTCCTCCCCTTTGGAAGGTTTTTTGGCCAAGCAATGATCATTGCCATCACCCCTGGCCCATCCTCTGCCATCTGGGAAACTGGGGCCAGTCAGGGAATTTCCTCAAACCAGGAAAACTTTGCAGACAGCAAGAAAATGGTAATCTCAAATGGTTTTAAAGCAATTGAAATATAATCACGTTGTTTGTGCAGGAATTTGGTGACTGAGGAGAGGGGAATAATGATCTGGCTGTTAATTAACATCGGCCGCAGCACCCACACGAGGGTGATGGGACCCTCGGGGTCACCTCCAGCAGCTCCTGCTCCGTTATCAGCTCAGATGAGGGTGTGGAGGCCCCTGCCAGTGCAGGCTCAGGAACTGGCTGGGTGTCCCTGCTGGGGCTCACCTGAGAACAGCCACCCCCTCCTGGGGCAGGAGGGAAGGATAAATGCTCCACCCGAACCCCTGCCTGCTTTATTTGCTGTTTTTCTTTGTTCCTCCCAACTGTTCAATCCATTCCCGCCTAAAATTGCCAAATCAGGGGAACCTTTTCAAAGTTAGCGCCGATTTCAACCCAGAAACCAATGCCCTTGACTTGACACACATCCGTCCCCACCACTGCTGCTCCCCAGAGCTGCAGGGATAACCAGACTGTGCTGAGCCCACGGGAAACACGGAAATGATTTTAGCCTGAAATCCACCGGCTCTGGGGACAGGGGAAAGCACCCGAGAGCAGCAGCCAGGGCTGCAGCAGCCCCCGGGCTCCCGCTCCGGCCGAGCCGTGCCCGAGCACAAACGCTTCCCTCAAATCCCTCGCCCGACGTTGAACCCCTCCCTCCCTCCCTCCCGAGAGGCTGCGGGAGCGGCGGGCACGTGCGGTTTGTTTGAGCTGTTCATTAACGCTGACAGCCGAGGCCCCGGGAGCGCAGCTGAGACGCCTCCGCGGGCGTCGGGAAGGAGCGGGGCCCGGGGGCCGCGGCACCGAGGGATCGACAGCGCTGCCGGGGGAGCGGGGCGCTGCCCGGCCTCTGGGGCGCTGGGACCTGCTCCTGCCTCTGCCCGACGCTCCCATTTCCCTCGGGGCGGTCTGCTGGCCCGGACTCCCTCTGTCCCCCGTGCAGTGACATTTCCAGAGCCCGCGTTTTAGAGCGGCTGTGACACCGCGCCGTCCGGGGGCTGTGGTCACGTTCGGCCAGCGTGTGTTTGTCCTGGCGCAGGGTGACACAGCCCCGGCGGCTCAGCCCAGCCCACGCCGGTGCCACCGACGCCTCCATCACCAGGGAACACACAACTCCACAGGCTGGGCTGGGTGTCAGCGCTTCCACATTTCCCAGGTACAGAGGCAGCCAGAGTGAGCTGGAACTCACTGCAGACCGTGTTTGCAATAAAACGACTCTGAAAGGCTCCAGCCCCCCGCCCTGGATCCTGACAGCCGTCGGCTGGGTGATGATGGTTTCTCTGCACCAGGAACAGTCAAACCCACACTCAAAGCCTGCAGGAGCTCTCTGTGATACGCTGGAGAGCAGAACAGCTCAAGCATTTGTGATGTTCGGCGGAGACAGGAGCGCTGGCCCCGGGATGAGCCTGGGAGGAAACGAGGACAGAGGAATGTGGGAACGGGAATGAAGGAATGACAACAAAGAGAAGGAGATGTCAGTGGGAGGAAGGGCGAGGTTTAGCTCACAGGACAGGTAGACAAGCCACTCCTGCTGGAAACCAAGGCAGCAGCACCCGGCTCTGCACAAGGGCTTTGCCCTTTCCCCTGCCCTCATCATGTTGCCATTTGCTCTCCTGAAAGGGAACACGGACGCCTGGAAAGGTCACCCCTCCCTCTGGCATTTCCCCAGCACGGGGCACAGACTGCGAGCTGAAGTTCACGGCCAAGCTGCAGAATTAATCCTGCCCCACACTCAGGAGTTTGTGCACTGGATGGATTGAGGGAGTCAGGGATGGAATTGAAAACAAACCCACGGGAAAAGCTCCCCCGCCTCCCCCAGTGTCAGAGCCCTCCGGGGTGAGCCGCTGGCACTGAGGGTCCATCTCCCTGCACAGCACCGAGGAAATCTCCCCTGGGGCAGGGCCAGGCCGGGTCTTGGAGGCCACTGAGCCCCTGTGCAAACCAGAGCCCCCCTGCCCCGGCTCCCACCTCTGCACTGCTCCAGAGCATCCTCCAAATCTGCCTCCCTGGGCCCAGAAACCTGTGACAAAACTGCCAGACAGAGGCCAAACCTGCTGTCTGTGAGTGCAGCAATCCCAGGTCAGCCAATGGAGTCTGAATTATGAATAATTAAGTGATGAAACTGGGAAGCCTCATCTCCCTTTATCCCTTGAGTCTCAGGGCCCTCCTGTTAGTGGGCTGGAGATTTCCTGGCTGCCTCCTCCCCTCTGTCCATCCCGCTCTCCCACTCAGCAGCACTGATGCCAACCCCTCCTCTGCCCTCAGCCTCCCACCAAAACCAGCTGCCAGCTTCCCCTTCTCCAATTGTCCCCCAGCTCCTGTCTCTGACCCTGTCCCACGGCCTCTCCACATCTTTCTCGGGAGCTTATACTGACATGGAGTTACTCCTGCACAGGCACAGGGCAAAAGACACTTCCCACCCATGAACACCCCAGCACAGTTCTCTCTGCGCTATTTGAAAGCCTCAGCAGCCCAATCCCTGCGCTCTGCTGCTGCACAGAGCCACATCTCCCTGCAGTCCCCCCAGCTCTGGGGCCCTGGCCGTCCCTCCGTGCCCCATTACGCCCCGTCCAAAGCATTTTTCTTCATTTGCTGGAGCAGTGGTGCTGCCTAACGAGGGACAGCGTCCCCTGCTAATGGCAGTCACTTCATTATCGGCTGGGCTCTGCTTCAGCCTGTGGCTCCACGCTGCCACAGACCTGGATCTCAGCACCAGGGTTTTAATTTGGGATTAACCGATCGGGAAATTAGATCACTGGTCCCATCAGTCATCCTGCTCTCCCCGGTGCCTCCGTGCCTTGGCTGCAGTGGGAATGGACTCCCAGGGAATGGGCACGGCCCGAGGCTGCCAGAGCTCCAGGAGTGTTGGGACAGCGCTCCAGGCGCAGGGTGGGTTTTCCAGGTGTCCTGAGCAGCGCCAGGAGCTGGACTGGATGATCCTCGTGGGTCCCTTTCAGCTCAGGATATTCTATAATCTTTATGCTTAAGTCAAAATTAATTTATGATCCTGTTTAAACCACTGTCCGGGTGTATCCATCACTGTTTGTGTGTGTGGGGCCCTGCAGGCGAATGCACACACACGTACACACACCTTATCTTGTAAATTCCTGCCTTTTGCTTGCATTTCTAGGGCAACACTTAATGGAAGATGAAACATAATAGAAGCCCCAGCTGGGGAAGCCACGATACGGCCCAGGCCCCAGAAAGTCAATTACTCTGTAGGAGAGGGTGAGGAGGACTGAGGAGATTTGCATGGAAATAACTGATCTCCTGATACAAAGGATCACACGGGCTGTGCTGGCAGACAGGCTGAAGGGAAAGGTAAAGGCAGAGGATCAAAATACACCCGGCATGCCCGTGGTAATCAGCATTTCTTTGTTCCTTTGTTGGAGGCTGAGCTGGTGGAGATCTGGCCGCATTCTTGCAAAAGCCATTCATGGAGAATTAATGACAGCTTAAGTTTTCAATTAAGTTTTAATTTAAACGCTGTGATTGGTGCAAATCAGCACAGTGCCACTTGTGTCAGTGATTTATCTCAGCTGAGGGTTTGGCCCCACGTCTCGAATGAAAGCTCTGCCAAAATAAGCTGCGGTAGAGATCCTCCAGCCAGATTCCAAAACTTGCTGAAGCCCTGGAAGGTGCAGATGGGTGTGAAATCAGTGCCTGGGACCTCTGAAAACTCCCTCAGGGGCCTGGCTGAACCTCCTGGTGTGTGACTGCCCCGGGCACAAATTGGCCATAAAGGAGAAATCCTGCAATGCCCAAAGCCCCTTTTCTTTACCAAGGGGGGTCTGTTCATGGCTCTGCTCAGGGAGAGAGAGCCCCGGAGTGGTTTGGTCTGAACGGACCTGAAAGCCCATCCAGACCCCCTGCCGTGGGCAGGGACACCTTCCCCTGTCCCAGGCTGCTCCAAGCCCCATCCGACCTGCCCTGGACATTTCCTGAGGTGCCTCTGCTGAAACACAGCCTGGAACAAGGAGGGGAAACCTGAATCAGTCTCTGCCATGAAACAGCCTCTCCTGGGCTCACCTGTGTGAGCTGGGGTCACCTCCAGGCCCTGGGGACACCTCCAGCCCCTGGGGACACCTCCAGCTCCTGGGGTCACCTCCAGGCCCTGGGGACACCTCCAGCTCCTGGGGTCACCTCCAGCCTCTGGGGTCACCTCCAGCCCCTGGGGACACCTCCAGCCCCTGGGGACACCTCCAGCTCCTGGGGTCACCTCCAGCCTCTGGGGACACCTCCAGCCCCTGGGGACACCTCCAGCCCCTGGGGACACCTCCAGCTCCTGGGGTCACCTCCAGCCCCTGGGGACATGGGGACAGCCATGGGCACGTCCCTGGTGGCTTCATTCCAGAGGAGGGCTGTGATTTGGACTCACTGCCTCTTTGCATGCCATTTAACAGATCTGTGGCAGGGAGTCTAATGAGTTAGGAAGCTTAACACACTCTCTTTTATACGTAGTGCAGCCATTTCTCAATCTGCCATTCTCAAGAAGGTTTTTTTTTTTTCCTCCTTGCTGTTGAAACCTATCTGGATTGAATCATTGAATCATTATTCCTGATGTTCCACAAGTCTCGTTCTGAATATTTTTAGAATTAAAAAATGAGATTTCTGCTTGTGACTTTTTTTGTTTATAAATTTTGCATAAATCTGCAATACAAAAGCAGCAAAAAGAATTCAACTGAGTCTTTTCAAGAACAGGATCAGCTTGTGATGTGCAGAGTAAAACCATTGGGTTTAACAGGCTGAGGGGCTGGAAGAGAATGAAGCAATTAAGGGGAAGGAGGGATGTGGAAATGAGGGTCATTTGCACTTTACAGAAATCCAGACCAGCACTGAGTTATCTCTCAGGCTCTGAGGGCTTGGAAAACCCAAGGACAGCGAGGCAAAGCCTCTCTTGACGTGGCTGCTCACATTTTGACTGGCAGCAACACTGAGGGCGAGGGGAGAACCACCTGTCCCTGCAGCTTTAGCCCTGAAAGCCCAGGGGTTTGTGCATGGGGCTGGAATAGCCGGTTCCGACCCATCTGGTGAGGGCTGGGCCGCCCTAAACCCGAGGAGAGAAGCAGCTCAGGGGGCTGAGTCACCTCCCCACCCCCAGCACCAGCCGTGACTGGACCGGTTTGACTCACACTCAATAATAATAACAGAGCACCTCGGAGTGCAGGGCTGCGATGAGCGGGATTTGTTGGGCTCATTTGCACTGTTTGGAGAAAACATATTGTGGGTTTGCTCCGAGTGATGTTTGGGGAGCTTCAGAGCGAGTGGCAGTGATGGATGGGCCCCGAGGAGCAGAGCAGAGCAGAGCAGGCAGAGCCGGAGCCCTGCAGCCAAGGTGAGAGGTGGCAGCTGACAGCAGGGAAGGCTTTGTGCGTCCCCTTTCCTCCTCCGGGGCTCTGCAAAGGCTCCTCTGCACATCCCCTTCCACTGGAGCTCTGCAAAGGTTCCTCTGCACATCCCCTTCCTCCTCCCGAGCTCAGCAAAGGCTCCTCTGCACATCCCCTTCCTCCTCCCGAGCTCTGCAAAGGCTCCTCTGCACATCCCCTTCCACTGGAGCTCTGCAAAGGTTCCTCTGCACATCCCCTTCCTCCTCCCGAGCTCTGCAAAGGCTCCTCTGCACATCCCCTTCCTCCTCCGGGGCTCTGCAAAGGTTTCTCTGCACATCCCCTCCCTCCTGTGCTGCAGCTGCTGCCCCTGGTCCCCTGGTGACACGAGGCTTCACTAACGTGGGTTTCTAAGAAGGGGCTCGCAGCTTTCAGTGCTCCCACATCTCTGAACGCAGCAGATGAGGCAGAAAAGCCGTTTTCCATCTGTCTGCAAAGGGCTGTTAAGTTCTCATCCATACGTAAAGCAGAGCCGGCAGAGGTTGTTACAGGCTCAATGACAGCGCTCTACAAATGTTAATATGGTTTTTAATTGGGAGGAATAATGGCTTGCTGCTGCATGCTTGGCAGACCAGGCTCTGCAGCTACTTGATCCTGCCCCTTTTTGAAAACAGAAGGGGAAAATTGCAATTCTGCATTTGAGTCAGGATTTATTTAAAGCAGCCGAGGTGCTGAGCTGACAGTGATGGTGTCCCTTGTCCCCCTGGGTATCTGGGGACAGCAGAGGAAGAGCCACCACTCCCCCTGCCCCAGGCTCGCTGAGCGCCTGCCACGGCAGGAGGGAGCCCCCGGGTCCTGAGGAGGGGACAGGACCTGGAATCACTGAATGTTTGGGCTGGGAGGGACCTTCTTGCTCATCTCGTCCCACCTGCCATGGGCGGGGACACCTCCCACCATCCCGGGGCGCTCCAAGGCCCCTCCAGCCCGGGCTGGGCTGATTTCGGGGTGTGGTTTGGTGCATTGCCAAATTCTGCTGGAGTTAATGAGGGCCTGTGTGCCCAGTGAGACCGGGAAAATAATCGGAATTAACTTTTAAACGGATGAGTCAAATTGCATTAAATATCTTTGTAAACACTTTTGTTTAAAACTAAGGTGGACTAACTTGATTTTGTTTGCTTCACTTTAATTCCAAGCAGCACCCTCTAAATGGAAGCTTAAGGACATTGAACCAAACTTGCATTTGATGCACTCGGAGCAGAGGGAGAGACTCCTGAGCTTGCCCTGTGGGGTGGGATCCCCATCGTGGGAAACCTCCCAAGGGGGAAGGGGCTGCTCTGACCCGGCCTCTGAGTCCCCACGGGTTTGATCTTTGCATTCCCATTGTGGAGTGGGCTGGAAAAGGATCTCAGCTGGCAGGATTGTCAAGGGCAGAGCGAGGGAATTCCTGCCCAGCCTCACTCCCTGTGCAGAACAGAAAGGGCAGCCATGCTGCTCCCCCCCTTTTTTGGAAGAATTACAATGCAGCTGGAGTATTTTTAGTAAGGTCTTAATTAAATCATCAAAATATTTCAGGCTGATGTTCATCAGCAAGTAAATTCGGGGAACAGGACAAGGAAAGCAGCTGTGCATTATTTTTCTGAGTAATGATGTTTGGATCTCTGCGCAGTAGAAAGTGGGGGGAAAAGTAAATTATACAGAAAATGCATTCAGGAAGGTTTTAATGTTATTACAGACCTTCATTATAATGTATGATCAAGCATGTAAGTGAAAATCTCAGGACCCGGGGGTAACGTATCGATTCTGGTGGACATTAAAATTTCTATTTGATGCTTAAGCAAAATCTAATCTGACTTCTGATTTTGCAAAATATTTTAGGGTAATTAGGCATGTTTGTGCTTTATTGATTCTTAAAATGAACATAAGTATGTGGGGAATTGCTAACACTCTGGATTAAAGGGAAAGAAAAGACTCCTTGCTTTGCAAAAGTTCCTGTAATTAAATCACTTTCTGCAAATGTGACCCTCATTATCCTGGATGGAAATGAATGCAGGAACAGGTAAGGGAGTTGAAAATCATAACGATCATAAAAGTGAAGCTTTAGTGTTGAAATGAAAGTTTGTTTTCTCAGTTTACCCACGGGCTTTGGGGTAAATGGCTCACCCCTGGCCTGGGGCTCTGGGGCAGTGGGGGTCCCTGCCCACAGCAGGGCGGGGTGGGGTGACTGTAGGGTCCCCTCCGACCCCGACCCGCCTGGGACTCTGTGATAAAACCCCAAACAGCCCCAGAGTCCAGGCTGGCGGGAACTCCTGTGGGAAATGGGCTTTGGAGAAGCCAAACCCAGAGCAAACATCGAGGGCAGGGCTGGCAGTGCCAGAGCAGGGACCTGACCCCTGACCCAGGACATCCCCCAGGGAGGGTCCCCAGCCCAAAACACGGACCTGACCCAGGACATCCCCCAGGGAGGGTCCCTAGCCCAAAACACGGACCTGACCCAGGACATCCCCCAGGGAGGGTCCCCAGCACCACGCCAGCATTTCCCAGCCCGGGACACACAAACAGTCACTGCTCCGTTAACTTCGCTGCCTTTCCCACAGTTGGAATTTGCATTTTGGAACAACGAGGGCAGGGACATGTAGGAAACCACGACCCCTCTGCAGAGCTGCAGATCCAGCACCAGAGGCTGCAGATCCAGCACCAGGACTTGCAGACCCAGTCCAGAGGCTGCAGATCCAGCAAGAGAGGCTGCAGATCCACCCCAGAGGCTGCAGATCCACCCCAGAGGCTGCAGATCCAGCACTAGAGGCTGCAGATCCAGCACCAGGAGCTGCAGATCCAGCACCAGAGGCTGCTGATCCAGCACCAGGAGCTGCAGACCCAGCCCAGAGGCTGCAGACCCAGCCCAGAGGCTGCAGATCCAGCACCAGGACTTGCAGACCCAGCCCAGCCATGCCTGGGGTGCCTCGGGGACAGGGAGCATAGAGGACAGGGCGCCCTTGGGACGAGCCCGGCCCCACCTCGCGGGGCTCTGAGCACCGACGGCCGCCGGGGTGTGAGGTCTGCTCCAAAGGCACGGAAGGACGGCAGTTCAGCTGCTCTGAACAGATGGCTGGGTGACATTTGCTGCCGAGCCCGCGGGTCCGCGGCAGGGCCTTTCTGTCACCGGTCCGGGCTCTCTCCTTCCCGGCGATGCTCAGGCGGGAGCGCAGCGCCGGGGCCGCGCCGCAGCTCCCAGCCATCATAAATAAGCAATAAGCTGAGAGAAGTGATTTATCGGGGAGCTCGGAGGCAAAGACAAGCGGCAGCAAGGTCACAGCCGCGGTTAAGCGCGTCCCTGCTCTCTCCTCCCTCTCCTCCCCTCCTGCCCCTGCCGGGTCTGGGAAGCGCCAGGACGGAATTTTCGCGTGCACTTCCCACTCGGGCTCCCTCTGTTCACCGAAACCAGCCCGCGTCCTCCCCACCGCGGCGCTTCTCCCGCCGCAGCGCCCGCGCCGCGCTCCCGGCGCTCCCTAACGCGGCGACAGGCGACAGGCGACAGGCGACAGGCGACAGGCGACAGGCGGCGCGGGGCGGGCGGGCGGCCTCGGCCCGGCTTTCCTCTGCTGGGGGACCACTCCGTGCCGGCCGGTCTCTGCGGAGACGAGCCCCTCCGCGGGGCTGGCGGCCGACTGCGCACCGGAACCCGCTCCGGGTGCGGCTCCCTGGGGTACAAATAGCCCGCTCGGACAGGCGGTGTGTCAATGACGGGAGCCCACTTTAATCCACGTTACTCTGGCCCAGGTGCTTTGTCAGGATTACGGCTTGTGATTTTCCACCTCGCGGCTCCCCACCTTCCCCTCCCGGGGAGGAGGAGGCCGCTGTGGCAGGACGGGCGTGTCACCGTCCACTGTCCCCAGGGTTGTCCCCAGGGCTGGCTCTCGGCTCCCCGGCTCCCATGGGCTCTGGTGGCTTCCCCGGGGAGGGAGCGGTGTCCTGGGATCACAGAACCTTGCAATGGTTTTTGTTGGAAAGGACCTCAAAGCTCATCCCATTCCATCCCCTGCCCTGGGCAGGGACACCTCCCACGGTCCCAGGTCTCTCCAAGCCCCTTCCAGCCTGGCCTTGGCACTTCCAGGGATCCAGGGACAGCCCCAGTTCCTCTGGGCACCCTGTGCCAGGCCCTCAGCACTCACAGGGAAGGATTTCTTCCCAATATCTGATGTAATCGACTCTCTTTCAGTTTAAGCCCCTTGTGCTGTCACTCCAGGCCCTCACAAAAAGTCCCTCCCCAGCTCTTCTGGAGCCCATCAGGTGCTGGAAGTGGCTGGAACACCAGGGCTGCTCCTGCCAGGGCTGTCCCGGGAGCACAGACACGTCCCCACAGAGCCCTGAGGTGCACTCAGTGTCAGGATTTCACTGCAGGAAACAAGACAAACTCCCTCGGGGCAGGGAGGTGCCTTTCCTCCTGCAGGAGCACAGGGCAGCAAAACGGGTCCGGAGAGAAGCCGGGCCTGGAAGGGGTCTGGGAGGATGCGCTGCTGGCTCCTGTCTGTTTGCTCTCTGTCATCACCCACAGCAGGAAATAAATCCAGGTGGCCACAGGGAGAGGGCTGGAAGTGCTGCTCCCCCGTGACACGCTGGATTTTCTGTCTCTTGCTACTAAATCAGCCACGGCAGATTTAAAAGCACCGCAATTGCTGGAAAAGTAACCTTGATAAAGTGGGTATAAATAACTGTATAGCAACATTTCTGCATATTGGAATTGTTTATGCAGGTAAAATTTAATAGCAGAGGTGTGACCGCATTTATAACGCAGTAATCAGTGTGTGATTCCACAAACCCAGCGCGTTTGCTCACAGGAGACAACCCTAATGTCTTTTAAAAAGTCGTTAGATTTAAGTAATAGCCAGCACCCAAGTACTCGATCAGGCAGATAGAGAACAAATCAACTTTTATTGCCAGGCAAAAACTAGAAAACCTAATTCCTTGGAAGCTAATAAAAAATTTATAATTTTTTTTTGAGTCAAATAAGTGCAGGGTTTATTACTTCGCAGACGTCTTCATAAAACCTGGAGCAAACCTAATCTAGATGAAAACAACAGCTGTGAGGCACAATATATTTGACCAAGATGGATGCCTCAGAGGTATGATATTCATTAGCTCACTAATTCCAAATGGTAAACAAGGTTTAATTAATTTTGATTTCAAGCTACAATGGTCGGCTGGCCAGGCAGGAGTGTACAGAACGTGCAGCTCCTGTAGGAGCAGGAGGCTGCTGGAGGAGCTGCCATGTTCTCCTGACAGTTCTGCTGGGAGACGTTCTGGGAACAGAAGAGGATGAGTGTTGGCTCTGTCCCGTGGCAGGGCGGGCAGGCCCTGGCACAGGGTGCCCAGAGCAGCCGCGGCTGCCCCTGGATCCCGGGAATGCCCAAGGCCAGGCTGGGCAGGGCCGGGAGCAGCCTGGGACAGTGGGAGGTGTCCCCGGGCCAGTGGAAATGTCCCCGGGCCAGTGGGAGGTGTCCCATGAGTGACAGGGCCCTGCCAGGCTGCTGCAGCCCAGCCAAGCCCCGTCAATAATCAATCTTTCAGTGATGCATTTCAGGGAGCTCCTGATGGGAAGCGTTTGCTCAAGGAGTATCTGAACAGAGCAGAAAGCCTGGACACGCACTTGTCTTGTGTTTGTGAACTAGAAATGTATTTAATTCAGGCTCGAGGCAAAGTCATGGCTCGCAGCCCTTTAGTGCACTGCTGAATTTGAAACCGGCTTGCAAAACTGTTCCCAAAATAACCCCGCGAGCCTCCTCTATCCAGAGAAATGTACAAAATATTTTTGTTCAAAGACAGAGGTGCAAAGAATTTAAATGCCAGCACTCTCCCTGGAGGGGCAGGATGGGTTTGGGGGACTGTTTCCAGTATGTCAGTGCTGGGTCCCCGGCAGCAGAGGCTGTGGGGTGGAAACGCTTGTCTCGGTGAGATGTCTCCTCAGCAGGGTGATGGTACCACTGTGAGAAAAGATTTCAGAACGAGTAAAACCCCCAGCCCAGCTCCTTTTCCATGGGTTTCCTGTAGCCATCACTGCACAAATCCACTCACCTGCTGCAGGTGGAGCGGCTCTGCCCGGGTCCTGCCCAGCGCTGGGGACCTGCCAGTGGTGCCACATCCAGGGCTGGGCTGGCCCAGCTCTCCCGTGGCTCAGCAGGAGCCTGCAGCACGGAGACACAGTAATTCATACACACTTGATATATATACTCTGTTGATAAATAACCAGAGCTGGAAATATGCTTTAATGAAGCACAACAACAATTAGCTTTATTCACAATTTCCCCCTCAAAACACAGACAAATATATGCACTTAAAGAATGATGATGTTTTGGGTAATCAGAGCTAAATTATTAGAACAGAAACTTTGTATACTTTATGCAAAAGACTTTGCTGGCTGCAATATTTCAAGTTTCGTTGAAAAATAAGTGATTGGAACGAAGCCTATACCCCAAAGCCCTAACTTTGCATCTTCAAGGGCTGTGGCCATAATGTAACAATGAATACATGAGAACACCTGCCTTCTGCAGACCATCATCCTACAGCTGCTGTGTCTGACACGACCTGTCATAACACACCAACAGAGGCACTGAAGGGCACTGAAAAGAAAATTGATTCTCTTGCAAGCCCCTCTTTGTCTGGTTTCTCCATTTGCCTGAAAATAGCCCACTGTGCAATTAATTACACACAGTCCAGGTACAATCCGTGTACCCCTGCAGAGGAGAGCTGATCCAGTCCTGCAGACCTTTCCAGCCTGGAGGGAACATTTCAGCTCCTGAGCTGTGCTCTGGGTTTCTGCACTCGGCAGCTCAGAGAACCCAACAGCACCCTAGGGCACGCAGGACAAAAACTGTTTGCCTAAAATATTCAGGCCAGTCTTGATGACTAATGAATGCATCCATAGAAATGGGGCTCAGCCACACACAACACGGTGGTTAAATTAATCAGGTAATTTAATGGCAAGGAGTAATTTGACATCTTGCGCCTCACGGGTTTGCTTCCACAGCTCTCCCCCAAGCAGCCCGGCTCGCTCTCATCGCTGCAGGCTGGACTTTCCTAGTGCAAGGCTTTTCATTATGCAGCCTGGACTTCTTTAATGTGAGGCTTTTAATTATCCTTAGATCAATACTTCTCATCAGCTCTGAGGAAAACCTTCCTGTCCTGGTGTGAGCTGGGGAGGTGCAGGAGCACACCCTGATAAACATCCTCCCTCACCTGGAGGAAAGGGACAGTCCTCAGCTCTGGGGTGTCAGGGTGTCCCTGTCCTGAGCTTTGGGGTGCCAGGGTGTCACCGTGGTGTCCTTTGAGCAGTGGGGTGTCACATCCCCTGTCTGGAGTGTCCCTGTGCCGTGGTTTAGAGGAGCCACTGGCCAGCCTGGGGTGGCACAGACCCCCCGGGACAGATCTGCAGGAGGAGGCTGCATCCTCCTGCCCGGATCAGATGGGAAAAAATCAGCCAAAAACGAGCAGCTCCTGCTGTTGTCCTACTGGAACACAAGGAGAATTAACAACGTTATTTTTCATGTTGAGAGCGTCCTGAATTATTTACAAAACTCCCGTCAAGACTCTCAACCTGGCAGGTGCTCTTTCTCCCTCTTATTCTCCTTTTCATCCCCACTCTGAGAACAGACGCACCTTCCCCCGCGGACTCTGCTGTAGCATTTCCCCCTGCCCAGGATGCCCTGGGGACAAACCCCCCTGTCCCCTCCTCGGGGACAAACCCCCCTGTCCCCTCCCCTCCTCTCCCCCCAGGGCACCCCGCCCCGGCAGAGGAGTGATCGGAGCTAATGAGTTTGCCCTTGGGCAACCACCTCCTTGGCTTGGTTATTTTTATTTTTTTGGAGCCTTTCAGCCCAGGGTGCTTGTTGCTTCTCCAGCATCAACAACATTAACAAGCTCTGACATCTCATAAATTTCCCTTGGTAAAACAAAAGAGAAGCAAATAGAAAAACAAGTTTCATCGGTGCAGGGGGTTTGGTGCTCTGAAATTTTCCCTTCCTTTTCCATGTATTGGGTTTTGTTGTGAGCAGCCCCTTTTATCCTGCTGGTGTCTCTCTGCTGCAGCCAAACTGCCTGGGAAAACTCCAGCTAGAGCACACTCCTTCTGGCTTTGGGTGGAAAACGCTGAGATAAAGTGAGATCTGATTAAGGAAAACAGAAATAGATCCAGTGCGAGCCCAACTATAAAAATGTAATAAGTTCAGAAAGCAGAGAAAGGAGATTAACCCTGTTAATCTTTTCTTTCAGTTTAAAGCCATTCCTTGTCCCATCATAATGATCAAAGGGTTTATGGAATGTTTTAGGTTGGAAAAGACCTTAAAGATCATTGAGTCCATGATCTTTAATTAACCCCACACTTCCCAGTGCACCTTTGAGCCATGTCCCAGGTGGGCTCTGCAGCAGAACAAACATCACTGCAGGGTCACTGCCACACACATGCCTCAGTTTCCCCTTTTAAAATCGTATGTAGCATGGGATATAACTTGGAATTAAAGTCTTTGGTAACACTTTATTTAGGAATTGGGAAGTTAAAAGTTGGGATTGATCATCACTGTCACCAGGAGCTTGTTCAAGCCATCTCTGCCACGGCAGCCTCAGGCCCTCTCCACACTCTCCTCCTCCTCCTCTCCGTAATTCTCTGCCAGTGCCCAACGCACAAATTGCCTTTCTCAGGGAATGAGAAATCTCCTGCCTGGGAGCGCCAGGGTTTGTGCTCAGGATGCAGCAGCTGCGTCCCCTTCCATCAGTGGCAGTGCCGAGGTGCAGAGGGATGGAGCAGCCACGAGCCTTTCCCTCCTTTCCTTGCGATTGATTTTCCTCAAATACATTTCCCCGAGCTCCCAGAGACAGCTGAGCAGGGCTGTGCCGTAACTCACTCTGTTGTTGGGAGCTGGATGTGGCTCTGCAGCACGTCTGGCACAAGCTCTGTCCTCCCCGGGCTTGCCTTGGGATCAGAGATCCCGGGATCTCAGCTGAGGCTTCTGGGCTTCTCCCAGAAGGTTTTTATCAACACCTGCCCCAGGGCAAGGGGTGCCCCAGCAGTGACACACGGCTGCCAGCAAGGGCACAGAGCCCAGCATCGATGGCAGAGGCCAAAAGGGGCTCTGTCAAACCCTGTCACCCCTAACACGGATCCCCAGGTTGGTGTTTTCTTCCAGTTACTGCTCCGTTGTTAGAACAACACGTAAATTATCATTGAAACGATGCTGCTGGGAGGCAGTGTGAGGTGGAAGAGAAAAACTGATTTTCCAAGGATAAAATTATTCAGCAACAACAGTGGACATGTGAAATGGGATTGTGGACTCAGCATCCACTGCTTCAGAAGGAAGCAGAGTATTTTCCATATGGATCCAGCTCCTGAAGCCCCGGAGCTCCTGACTGTATCCTCTGCCTTGCTGCCACAACGTAAATACCAGGAGTAATGGCTGCAGCAAGCACACTGCACACTGCTGAGCTGGTTTGAATTTAATATCAGTTTAATATCAGCATCCCAGAGTGCCACAGCAGCTGCCAGCAGGCAGCTGTGTTTATCCTGTTGTGCTTTCTGCCTTCAGCCCTTGACCCCAGACACATCAGCACCGGGCCCTGGGTGCAGGAGGGGAGCAAGGGGAGTTTTCCAATTAAACCTCTCTGCAAGGGCAGGCAGCACTCAGGAGGACACCTGGGGCACGTGGACTTTTTCACTTTTTTGGAGAATATTGGGAAGCTGCTTTCCTGTCATCCAAAAGTGAATGCCCCACAGAGGGGGATGAAGGCACAGAGGGGGATGAAGGCACAGAGGGGGGTGATGGCACAGAGGGGGGTGATGGCACGGAGGGGCATGAGGGCACAGAGCTGCTGCCCTGTGACAGAGCTGGGCTGAAGGTGGTGGCCCAGAGGGTGAGGGCACAGAGGGTGATGATGGCACAGAGCTGCTGTCGCTTGAGGAGCTGGGCTGGGTACCCCTGGCAGTGTCCCCCTGGCAGTGTCCCTGGCAGTGTCCCCCTGGCAGTGCCCCTGGCAGTGTCCCCTGGCAGTGTCCCCTGGCAGTGTCCCCCTGGCAGTGTCCCCTGGCAGTGTCCCCCTGGCAGTGTCCCTGGCAGTGTCCCCTGGCAGTGTCCCCCTGGCAGTGCCCCTGGCAGTGTCCCCTGGCAGTGTCCCCTGGCAGTGTCCCCTGGCAGTGTCCCCCGGCAGTGTCCCTGGCAGTGTCCCCCTGGCAGTGTCCCCCTGGCAGTGTCCCCTGGCAGTGTCCCCCTGGCAGTGTCTCCTGGCAGTGCCCCTGGCAGTGTCCCTGGCAGTGTCCCTGGCAGTGCCCCTGGCAGTGCCCTCGGAGTCACCGCCAGGGCTCTGTGTCCTCTGGCAGTGTCCTCAGGGCAGAGCAGAGCAGCAGCAGGGTCTGCAGGGGTGAGGGACGGGCAGGGCCTGAGGGGACACGAGCAGGGATGGCAGCTCTTCCCTGGCTCTCAGAACCACTGGCTGGCTTTGCCAAGAGGAGATAAATTGATACAAACCAAAAAGATTTGAGAATGAACTCTGTGTCAGGCAGCTCTGGCATGATTAAGCTTATCTTGGGAGCAGACAGAAAACTAAGAGACAGAATGTCAATTAATTTGAGTGCAAGAATTCCCTGGGCCGCGGCTGAGGGAAGGCAGGAGAGCTGCCCAGATGGCAGTGTCAGAGGGAAATGGATTTCTCTGCACAGACCCAGAAACTCGAAACTCTTCTCATTTCTATTTGGTTAAAGATTCTGCTCAGTGTAGAACAATTTGGGCTGGACGAATGCCGACTTAGAGCAGTAACTGATGCCCTAACAAAAAGGAAAACTCCGTATGAACAAAGGCAGTGTGGGGCGAGGAGTTCTGGGAAGTGAACACTCACCCACCAGGACTGGAGCTGCTCCCAGCAGAGCCATCCCCTCCTGCCCCTGCCCACTGTCACTGCCCTCGTTGTGGCAGGGAGGGGACACCTGGGGCTGGCACAGCCCCACGCTGCGCTCCGAGCAAAGGGCTCGGCCTGACTTTGGATTTGATCTATTGCAGGATCTTGGGCCTGGGCCACGGAGGAGCTCACAGGCGATGCACAGCTCAGTGCCCGGCCCTGCAGGTGATTGATCAGCCGGGAATCTCTCACGTCGAGGATGAGCTCATTTAATGTACTCCCGACCCGTCTCCGTGTACCCACAGCAGGCCCAGAAATGCAGTTTGCGTCCGGGGAGTCCATCACCAGTGACAGGAGCCAGCAGAGTCATTGTCATCATGTCCAGGAGAGCAGAGAGGCTCCCCTGCTTTGGTTTCCTTCCTGCTCAAACACTGGATTCGGTGCCTCCGACAACCGCCAGCTATGCCAGCTGTGCTTTTCACCTGCGAGGGGGCCCAGCCGGGCGGATCCGGGGCTCCCTGTGCTGGCCCCCCTCCGGGAACCGGGGCAGGGAAGAGGGATGAGGGACCCGGCTGTTCTCCCTGGCACAGGCTGACCTCAGGGCCGGGGCTCAGTAGCCAAACCCGTCTGAATTCTGCGCCTCTGTGTGCCCTGCCCCGAGCCCCCCGAGCCCCCCGAGCCCCCCGAGCCCCCCGAGCAGCGCTGACAATAAACTGGGCGGGAATACAGCTGCCGGCGGGCAGCGAGCAGCGTTTAACCCCGGCACGCTGCCCTGGCCATCCCGGCCGCGTCCCCTCCTGCCCGGCAGCTCCGCCGCTGCTGCTCTGTCCGTCTGTCCCTCTGTCCCCATCGCGGGGCGGGAGCAGAGTCCTCTCGGCTCCCCGCAGCCAGCTTGGAAACCCTCAGGGCGATATTTAACACCTCCTTTATCATCCGCACACTCTGTGCAGTAAGCATTTATGCAGGTTTTCTCTGGAGGATCGTTCCGAGCAGCCACATTATATATTTACACTCAACGCGCTCCTGGAGGAACCGGCTGTACTCGCAGCGTGCCCCCGGAACAGCCGAGCTCTCCCACAAGACCCTTTCCCCTAAACGCTGCTCAGAATAAACACAGATCCGCGAGGGGATGAGGGAAAAGGGGTCTGGCCCCACCTGCCTGGCCTGGCGAGGTCCGGGCAGGGCAACCCTTCCCTGGGCGGAGGGGGAGCAGCCCACGGCGCTCCAGGAGCCGGAGCAGAGCTCGGGAGCGCTCGGACATTGGCCCCAGCCCGGGGCTGTCCCGGCAGTCCGCCCCTGTCCAGCCCTGCAGGGTCCCCCGCTGCAGTCACGGGTACCTGGGTGCTCTGCGGGGCTCGGAGCCCCGCATCGGCCGGTGCTGGGATGTTCCCCCCAGCCCCAACCCCTTGCGAGCTCCAGCCGAGCGGCCGCCGCGGCACAGAACCGCCCCGAGGTCTCCTGAGCCGCCTCTTCTGGTCCCTGCACAAATGTAGGGCAAATGAAAACGAAGAGAGAGAGTGGGGCTGCTCTGCCGGCTCCTTCTCCATCCCCCCCCGCCCCGGTTCTGTGGGGAAGAAAATTTGTAGCTGATGGCCACGAGGCTCGGGGAAATGTTTCTGCGGATGTTTCAGGAAAATCCTGACAAAAAGCCACATGGAACACGTGCCATCCCCCACACGACTCCCCAGGCACAGCCTGCTCTCCATCAGCACTTTCTCCTCTTGATTTCAAAGCTGCTTCTCTCTTGCTACAGTGAAGTACTGAGAGTTTTTACTCCTGTAAAACACTCCTGGTCCTTGTTCAGGCCCTCCATGGCTGGTGGAAAAAAATTTAATTAAAAGCTGTTCTGCTTTTATGTCCAACATGCTTCAACTGGCAATACATCTTTTTGATGCTGGAATTGCCTGCTTGGTATTTCTTACACCCTCCGAGCAGCTGGTGCAAGGCAGCACTCGAGTTGGAGTGGAGAGCTGGATGGAAACCTGGTGTGGCCACAAAATCCTCTGCATCTCTGCTTCTGCTGCTGATTACAGCAGTGGCTGGATTCCAGCTGACGTCCTGGGGAAACAAGGCTGTGGGCCCAGAGATCAGGGGGAAGATGCTAAGACCTCCCCAGCCACCTCCTCACGGGGGGCTCGCTCTCTCCCGCCGCCCCCAATTCATTCCGCGGCACTGGGAAGTGCCTCAGATAAAGGATTGTTCCCCTGCAGAGCCAGAGGAGAGGTTTCATGGATTAGGAGGAAATCTCCCAAATTTGCATCCCCTCTGGCCTCAGCCTTGAGATGCAGAGAAGGTGTTTGAGCCGCTGTCCCTGAGGGTCAGCACGGTGTGACCCCCTGAGCTGATCCCAGCCCGTGGGGGCCACAGGAGCACGCCTGGGTCACCCCTCTGCCTTTGGGGTTCAAAAGGCCTCAGCAGCCCTGACTGATGTGGGTTTTGGGGATAGCTGCCCGCAGCCCGGAGCGAGGCACACGGCCTGGCAGTGCTGGGGAATGGCAGAGAAGGGGAAATAGGAGGGAGAAGCGGCTGCTGGAGCTTCTGGGCAGCAGAACCAGCTGTGGAGCAGACTTCCAGCTGCTAAACCCAGGCACCAACTGCCCTTTTGCAGGGGAAGGTGGCTCTAACCCCCATGCCCTTATGGAGAACCAGGAGGGGGTTTGGGGTTCCCTTTGGGATTTGCTTGTGGCTGCTTTGACTCCTGAGCCAGGGCTGTCCTCTGAGTAGGCAAGACCCAGCAAACGCTGACCGTGGCCAAAGAAATTGCATTTTTTCCTCTCTTCTATCAAGTGAAATGTTAATAGTAAGCCGCAAAATGGAATCTTTGTCCTTTTATCAAATCAGCCTGGGCAGCCTCAAGGCTCCTTCCCCTGTCTGGGTCTGTGGGATTTTCCAGGAGCCCCAAAACCCACCCACCCATCAGATGCCATTACAGGTAGAAACACTGTCAGGCTGTGTACAGGAATACAGACATCTGAGATGAGAAACTACTTAATAAATTCAGAGCAACACTTTGTGACATTTCCCACAAGACTTTAGTGCTGTTTACAAATTCCGAAGAACACCCCGAGTCATTTCTGGCACGGACTTATGATTTATTTCAAAGCAAAATGGGTCAGAGTGTGTGGGTCTGTGTTTAATGCAGAAAGGGATTTGGAAATGAAAAGTCAACTGGCATGAAAGATTGCTGGGCAAATGTAAAAGCAGTAAAGCGTGTGGGTGGTCTCTGAGCATGTAATGGGATATTTGTAAGGAAAAGAAACATGCAGGATTCTAAGCTTTAATAAAACAGTTCCTTTTTACCCAATCAATAACATAATTGTAATTTTCCAAGGCAAATTGCCTCTAAACTCCCTTTTCTCCAGGAAAGAGTGGCAGGAACGGGACAAGGGTGGGAAATGACTGCGGGAGGAGCCGTGCACACGTATGGGAGGCACCCTTCCCTGGCGGGGGTCCTGCTCCCAGCACGAGCACCTGGAGCAGGCAGGAGCAGGCAGAGCAGGGTTCGGCTCATGCCGGGGATGAATAACACCCAGACTGAGCAGGGCTGGAGGATTTTCTGCTCCATCTCAGCTCCATCTTCCCACACACGGCTTTAGTGCCTCTGCCAGAGGATGTTCTGGAGCCACCCGAGTGGCTGCGCTGGGAGAGGAGAGGAGAGGGCTGGCCAGGGAAGGCTCTGCAGGAGATAAAACGGGACTGCAGGGGAATTTGGAATGCAGCAGGGTGCTGGAGGAGGTTACAGGCGTTGAGGAGGAGATGGCACAAGGTGCCAGAGCCCCGGGTGGGAAGAACCTCCCCCAGGGACAGAACAGGCAGTGGCAGGACAGGAAAATCACTGATTCAAAATGCAGATAAGAGCAGGGAGTTATTTCTATCTGAGAAGGCTTCCCACTAATTGTGCTTCCTGGATCTGCCCAGTAACAGGATCATGGAATGATCAAGGCTGGAAAAGATCTCCGAGTCCAACCCTTAAGCCAGCAGAGCTGCATTCCTCACAGCCCGTGTCCCAGGTGCCACATCCACACTCCTCTGGAACAGGGACGTGACCCCACCACTTCCCCGGGCAGCTGCTCCAATGCCCAAACACCCTTTCAGGGAAGAAATTTCCCCTAATACCCAATCTAAACCCTATGGAGGCCTGAGTTACATTCTGAGTCACATCATCGGAAGTTCCAGGGCATCACATCGAAGACAAATTAATCATTATTCTCCTCCCTCACACGAAGCTAAGACCCACCTTCTGATTCAACACTTAGAGAGCATCTGCAGAATTTATTTCTCAACATTCAGAAGAAACACTTGAGGATGAAAGGCTCCCAGGAGTATCTGTGACTGCAGCACCGCTCCTCAGCAGCTCCCGTTGCTCCATGCAAAGCAGCCAGTCTAATTGCTGTAATTAGAGCACAGAGTGTCAGCAGTGAGCACGGCCTTGGCTCCGGCTCTTACTGGGCTCTGTCCCTCCTTTGCCTCACGAGGGTGATTTCCTCCACGCCTTTATTGAGATGCACATCAGCTCCCAGATTATACATTCATTTGTAACTTTTAGGAACTAAAACTATTTCAGTGGGAAGAAAATGTAAGAGCTGTCAGATGTTCTGGACTTGAGTCAAGCAATAAGAACCAGCCCAGGGACTGATGCTGCTGTTGGGATGGAGTCACAGAATCACGGAATCATGGGCCGAACCCGTGTGATGGCTGGAAAATGCATCCATTCCTCCCCTGCACCCATTCCCCTGGCAGTGACTCCCCGGGGCTGCCACTGTCACTGGGCGTGCCCTGTGTGCCAGGGACAAACCCTTCTGCAGAGGATTCAGCCTCCTGGACACTTCACGGGCAGAAATTGGCTCCAGGTCTTCCTTTCTGCAAAGGGAAATGAAAGACAGTCTGAAAGGCTCTGCCATTATCCTCCAGGACAATAACACAATAATTAAAATCACTCTACACAGTCCATTTTCCTCCCGGATTTGGGAGACTATAATAGGGAGAACAACAATTGCCAGGACCCTTTTCTTCTCCCCCCAGAAGAACCTCACAAGTGACAGAGACTTGAAAGCTCAGAGCTGGCTCTCAGGGAGAAGATAAAATGCTGCTCAGAATATAGATTTTGGTGCCAGCTGGGAATTACAGCCCTGATCCATCCTCCTCTGTCAGTGCAGTCTGTGTTGCTCTGTGGGCTAAATGGAAGTGAATACAGTTACTTTCCCTGTCTTGGGGGAAAAAATGACATTCCATTTTGTCTCAAAAAAATACACATTATTTAACTTATAAAATATTTAATCTGTGTAATTAATCCTCTCATGACAGTGCTTTGCACATTTTTCTGGCAATCCATACTTTGAATGGCCTATAGTTACAGCTAACTTTGTTTCCTTTTTCTCATGAAATTAATCAAAGGCTTGTATTCTAAATTATTCAGGAGCTGAATGAAGCCTGCTTTCTATGGCTAGCAGCAAGAAAACTCCTATTTCTTTCATGTGCCAGCAATAGAGAAATTCCATTTCTCCGAGGGGGAAAGGAGTGGGAAGCAGCTGTGGTGTGTCACTGCTGTGCCCTGGTGACAGGGAGGGCTGAGCACGTCCCTCACTTCCTGCAGGAGCAGCAGCCAAGGAGGGACCCCGGGCGCGAGGGGAACCACCAGAGGAACCACCAGGGGAACTATCAGAGGAGCCATCAGGGGAACCATCAGAGGAACCACCCGAGAAATTCACCCCAGAGCAGCCCCGGGGCAGGGGAAGGGGCGATGTCTGCTGGAAACCATTCCTGGGGATGGAACAGCCAAAATTTCAGTGAGAAAACCTGGAAAGGAAACACAAAGCACCAGCCTTGCTGTGGGAGCCAGCAGTGCTTTGGCAGAAAACAGCAAAGTTTCCATCTCTTGTATTGTTAATCAGCTCTGAGATTCACAGAGAAAGTAATAAAAATAATTAAAAACCCAAAAGCAAAGCTTTGGTTAAATCATACCCTGCTGCACCACGAATTCCAGTTCACAGAGCTGTGCAGGGCTCTGTCCTAACGCATCAAAGGCTCCAGTGCAGCACCCTGGGCCAGATACAGGAAGTCTTCTAATGATCAGCCCAGCATTAGGAGCATCATTGTTAATCAAGTTTTATGGATTTATGAAACAAATACACACACTTGTCTTGTTTAATATTATTTTCCGCTCAGAACTTTAGTTTAATACCGATGCCCTGAAATAATACCATTCATAAATAATGCAAGTAATAAAACCTTTCTCTTATTCCCTGGTGCACACAAATGCAAGATTAAATGTGGATTTAAGAGAAAGAAAAGAGGTAGAACTTTGGGTTTAAAAAACAAAGAGCAAGTGCTAAGTGCCAGCTGCCCCGAGAGGAGGAAGTCAGCGGCAGCTTCCAGGCTCCAAGGCACAAATGAGAATTGATTTTTAAGGAGAGGATTCGTGGCCTCGAATTCGTGGTCAGATTTCTCTGCCTGGGTTGGTGTGTTTGGCTGGGGTGGACACGGGGCGTGGATGTGTGAGCCGAGGGGAGCACAGACACCACCAGGAGCCGTCCCCGGAGAGCCCCGGGGGCCTGGGGGCTGCCCACGGAGTGTCACCTCCCTGCCCACGGGGTGTCACCCCCTGCCCATGGGGGGACAGAGAGCCCCACCTTCACCCTTCACCCTCCGGGGGGCGGCGGGAGGAGAGGGAGCTGCTGCAGGAGCCGCTGCAGGAGCCGCTGCAGGAGCCGCTGCAGGAGCCGCTGCAGGATCTGCTGCAGGAGCCATTGCAGGAGCCGCTGCAGGAGCCATTGCAGGAGCCGCTGCAGGAGCCACTGCAGGAGCCGCTGCAGGATCTGCTGCAGGAGCCGCTGCAGGAGCTGCTGCAGGATCTGCTGCAGGAGCCGCTGCAGGATCTGCTGCAGGATCTGCTGCAGGAGCCATTGCAGGAGCCGCTGCATGATCTGCTGCAGGAGCCGCTGCAGGAGCCATTGCAGGAGCCGCTGCAGGATCTGCTGCAGGATCTGCTGCAGGAGCCATTGCAGGAGCCGCTGCAGGATCTGCTGCAGGATCTGCTGCAGGAGCCGCTGCAGGATCTGCTGCAGGATCTGCTGCAGGAGCCGCTGCAGGAGCCGCTGCAGGAGCCGCTGCAGGATCTGCTGCAGGATCTGCTGCAGGATCTGCTGCAGGAGCCGCTGCAGGAGCCGCTGCAGGAGCCGCTGCAGGAGCCATTGCAGGAGCCGCTGCAGGATCTGCTGCAGGAGCCGCTGCAGGAGCCGCTGCAGGATCTGCTGCAGGATCTGCTGCAGGATCTGCTGCAGGAGCCGCTGCAGGATCTGCTGCAGGAGCCGCTGCAGGCAGGTGGGGCTGGACGCCCGGCTCGGGAGCTGTGCTAAACCTGCCAGAGCCTCGGCTCATTTGCCATGCGTCTCCTGCATAATTCATAGCCCGCAGACTGCTGAAAATCAGGAACAATAAATAAATAAAGGAGCAAAATTAGTATTTTCAGGCTGGCTTTCAGACAGCAAAACGCGTCTGAAGGAGAATCATGGGCTCCCTTTGCTGAATTTGGCCAAAATTTGGCCCAGTCCAGCCCAGCCCCGCCCGGCCCCGCCCGGCCCCACCCGGCCCCGCCCGGCCCCGCCCAGCCCCGCCCGGCCCCGCCCGGCCCCGCCCGGCCCCGCCCAGCCCCGCCCAGCCCCGCCCGGCCCCGCCCGGCCCCGCCCGGCCCCGCCCTGCCCCACCCCGGCCCCTCCCTGCCCAGGTGCTCCTTTTCCCTCTTGTTTGTCTGGTTTTTGTGCTTTTACGAATCCTCAGCTCCTCACATCTGTGCCTCAGTCCCGGGGGCTCCCTTGCTCTGTGCTGCTGCTCAGGGCAGGATGTGCCTCCCCTCACCTGGCCCTGCCAGGACCCTGCCAGGACCCTGGGCAGTGCTGCCCCGGCAAAGCAGGCAGGTCCTGGTGGCTCTGAGAGGAGAAAATGGGAACGCCTGGGGTCTGTCACCTCCTGCCCAGGGCCTGCAGGAGCTGAGCCCTCGCACCCAGGGCAGCGCTTTCCATCTCCTCTCTCTCCCCCCGACAGCAATCCCAGAAAATCCAGCCCTGCCTGAACGCGACTCCCTGCCAAAAAGTGAGAAAAACCTCCTTTTTCTGGTTCCTGCATAATTTTAAGTCACAAAATTCTTAATTCCCCCCCGCTCAGACATACACGGCCCAGATGCCGCCCTGAGCTGCCTCGTTCCCAGGTCAGAGGTGCCAGCGGTGGCAGCTCCTGTGGAAAATCGTGTTTAGGTGAAGGATGCTGCTCCCAGCGCCAGGGAGGCAGCAGATGTGGCTGGAACTCTCTCCTGCTGCCCACCCTGGAGCTTCGGGCATCATCACTCCTCCCCTGCCATGTGTTTTGGCTCCTGCAGGCACGGAATATTTGCAAAGCATTCAGCATTTGTTGAGATACTCTCTCTGGATCAAAGCTCAATATTTCTTGGCTTCTCTACGCTTTCTGAGCCGCCTTCTGCTGGCTGTTACATATTTGCCTTTCTCTCCGAGGTTGTTAATGGATCCGAACAGCTTTTGTTTATTGCTTGGGCTTCTCTTCCCAGAGAAGGGCAACAGAGCTGGGAAGGGGCTGGAGCCTCAGGAGGGGCTGAGGGAGCTGGAAAGGGGAGAAAAGGAGAAAAGGAGGCTCAGGGGGGACTCTGTGGCTCTGCACAACTCCCTGCCAGGAGGGGACAGCCAGGGAGTCGGGCTCTGCTCCCAGGGAACAGGGACAGGAGGAGAGGGAACAGCCTCAGCCTGGGCCAGGGGAGGCTCAGGTTGAATATCAGGGAATTTTCTTTTTGAGGAAAAATGATGCAATCCTGCCAGAAGGTGCCAGTTCTTCTTATTAGATTTAGAATCAATAGTGCATCAAGTGGCTTGGGATGTTATTAATCAGAAAACTGGCACGAAGGGCCAGGAGGCAATAACACCAGAGCATCCCACGCCTTCCTCGTGGAGTGGCTGCTCGTGACTCCAGGCAGTCAGAATTCCTCCCTGGGAGCTGCTTCCCAGACCGGCAAACCCACCTAACAGCAAAGCTCAGCTGCTCCTGGTGATTTTCCTGCCACTGTCGCTGTAACCCTCGGCAGAACATTCCATTCCTTCCCTCCAGCCCAGGGGGGAGCTGTGAGACCTGGGGGCAAAGGCACAATTGTTGGGGGCCAAAAGACACTAAAACAAAATATGGGACACCCTGCCAGTGCTGGGGGGGAGATAGAGCAGCTTCTCCTGATGCCGTAACTCCCTGCGTTATTAGGGATACACACACACACACACATGCACACACACAGAATCATAGAGTGGTCTGGGTTGGAAGGGGCTTTAAAACTCATCTCATTTCCTCCCCTTGACATGGCAGGGACACCTCCCACTGTCCCAGGTGCTCCCAGCCCCATCCAGCCCGGCCTGGGGCGCTGCCAGGGATCCAGGGGCAGCCACAGCAGCTCTGGGCACCCTGTGCCAGGGCCTCAGCACCCTCCAAGTAAAGAAATATATGTAAAATAGACATCTATAAATATATGTGGAATGTATATAAAATACGTGCATTTTCTCTCTCTCTCTCAGCTGCAGCCACCAGCTGTCATTCATCTTTGAGATGTTCTCTGGGTCTCAGCTGCTTTTCAGGGAAATTAGTTCCTCGTATTCAGAGCATTTAAATGACCTTGTCCACACCTCCTTGGCACCTCCATCCCGGCTCCCTAAAGTGCAGCAGCGTCTCACAGGCAAGTTCCGTGTCTGTAGCACTGGGCTTTATTAACAGGGAAGATGCTCAGCCCTTGGAAGCTTTTCCATGATCTATTTTCAAAGATTTGAAACCTTTTCTTTCTTTCTTTTTTTTTTTTTTTTTCCACCACTTGCCTTTTATAAAAATCTTTGTGTTTGCAAGATGTGTTCAGGGTCAGCAGATTTAGTGGTGTCTCTATAAAAATAACAGGGAATTTCTGAGCCCCTGTGTTCGTGGCCTGCACAGCACACCGGGGAAAGGAAAATAACTGGAAAAGTATTAGAACACACTTTAATAAGCTCAGGTCTCCTGCCTGTGACCCTGGAAGTGTGTTTATCTTTGGGCTTGTCTTCAGCCATCGTTATCCCACCGCCACCTCAGGATAAGCATGAATGCATGAATTTACAGCTGCAAATCCCATTTGGCTGCGTGTAATCTCGTGGTTTTCCATGGAAAAAAGGTTTGAAATGCTGCACCTGTCCTGCTCCTCCAGACAGGGGATTATGTTCTTATATAATTATTGTATGATTGTGTCCAATTGGATTTCCAATGCCATTTATTTCGTCACGAGGCTAACCTGGAAGTAACCTCCAACTGAATTCATTAATCCTAATGAGTTATTAAATTTGTAATTAATAAAACACCAAAGGGAACAGAGGCTAAATAACTACTGCCCCCACTGCAAGGAGCGTGAGGCACAGAAATGATGGATCTCCTCCCCAAGTCATCCTTCCAGACCTCACATATCTCTCCACAACCACAAGGAGCTGGTCTGTCATCAAAGGGCCTCTAATTTATCAAATTATTGCTTTCCTGCAGCCTTCCTGGTCTCCCAGCACAACCTCTGGTCTCCTCCCAGTTTCTCTTCATTCCCAAAGCACTGTGGAGATTTTCTTCTCGTGTGACAATGAGGAGACACAGAAAACACCCCCCAGGCTCTGGCAGGCGTGTCATTACCCAGCCGCAGGTGGGATGTTCCTGCAGCTCCTGGCCGAGCAGGGGGAGCTGCAGCGGGCAGCCTGTCACCCCTGGGATGACATTCCTGGGGAAATTGCTCATCCCACACCCTGCCCGGCCTGGGGCTGCTGCCCGGGGTGACCTCGTGTGTTCTGTACCGCGGGGACGCCCGTGGCGGGCGCTGGAAAACAGGGATGGGTAAACCCAAAAAACCCCAGCCCCTCCCAGGGCCTAAAAAGGGCCTCAGTGGAGAAAATGGGGCCCTGGGAGCAGCTGTGCCGTGCCAGAGGGGAGCAGGATCGGGTTCCTGATGTCAGCTCTCGGGCTAAGAATGATCGTGGAGGTCTTCTCCACCCCGAATGATTCTGTGATTCCAGCACGGTCACAGTGGCATTTTGGGGGGTAAGGGGTGCATACTGTGCCATCAAAGCTCAGGCTGGAGCTTCACCTGCTCTGGAGAAGACAGCTCTAGGTGCCACAGTCACCTGTAATTAGAATGAGTGATCTTCCCAAATGCAGGAGTTGTTTTTTTCAGACAAATCCTTATTCCTCAATTTGTCAGCCATTCCCAGTGCAGGACTCTGCTGGCAGATCAAACACACGGCAGTGCAGTGCTGTGATCAGCGCTAGGGAAGCTTCAGATGCTTTAGATCTCTCCTCTCCGCTCAGGTTTATTTATTTATGCACGATGATGTCTTTTCCTGGCGAGCTCTTGACCCTGCTGCCCGCGGCTTGCAGCAGAACTTCCCCAACAATGAGCCTTTAGTTAAACATCTCACCCTCGAGTGGTGCCGGGATCCAGCTCGTCATTTCACATCTCTCTGCGGGCTGTGACTTTGTCTCTGCTGCTGCATAATGTGATTTTTGATATTTCTTCCCAGAAATGGGGCTGCTACGTGGTCAGACTCTCATCTCCACTGCGTGTCTGAGAGCAGATTCTGGTCCCTGCTCCTGCTCCAGCTTCTGCCTCAGGTTTTTAACCGACGTCATCCAGACACCCGTGGGTTAACAGAGCCCGGGGGCTGTAAATGGAAACCTCCCACAGTGGGAGCCGGGGGCACAGTGCAGGTGGCAAAAGGACCCAGGGAGAGAGATGGGGAGACTCTGGAGGCTTTTCACAGCCCCCAAAACTGAGCCCTGGGGAGCTGGGGGGGCTCTGGGGAGGAGCAGCAGGGCTGCCCCAGCCAGCACCCTTGTCGCTCCCTCCCAGCTGAAATATCCTCTTCCCTCTTCCCTCTCCTCTCCTCTCTCTCTCCTCTCCTCTCCTCTCCTCTCCTCTCCTCTCCTCTCCTCTCCTCTCCTCTCCTCTCCTCTCCTCTCCTCTCCTCTCCTCTCCTCTCCTCTCCTCTCCTCTCCTCTCCTCTCCTCTCCTCTCCTCTCCTCTCCTCTCCTCTCCTCTCCTCTCCTCTCCTCTCCTCTCCTCTCCTCGTGCATGGACAGGAGGGAGGCAGGGAAAGCAGCTCACAGCCCCAGCTCCAGGAGCCCGGGGGATGTTCTCCCTTTTCCACAAGGATCTGGTTGTTTCTTTGCATTCTCACAGAGAGTACAGAAAAATGGAGAGACACCATGGGCACAAGAGCCAGCACGCCCAGCCTGGCCCTGCAAACGCTGCTGGTTTACAGCAGCTCTTCTGTCCCAGCACTATTTCTCACCCAGATCTGATCAGCGAACTGGAGATGCAATTAGCATTTCCCAGATACTATCTGGAGCAATTCATACCCAGAAAAGCCAAGCAGTGAGGGGGGCAGAGCCCAGTGCAGCACCCACCCAGCACAGCAGATTTGTTCTGTGTGCTGGGATTTCTGACAACCACAAATAATTGGAGTTTCAGTGTAATTTAAGAGGTGGCAATGGCTCCTAGCGTCAAACAGGGCTCTGGTCCCTTATCAGAAGGATAAACACAACTTCTGACTGTCCTTTCCCTGCAGGCTGCCCTCACAGGCACTGACTGCTCCAAGTGGGAGGCACAACTGCCCCTTATTTCCGTGCCTGAGGGAGGCCTGAGCCCCAGGTGTGCTCACCTGGGCCACAGGAGCCCCCAGCCCCGCAGTGGGCAAGGCACGGCACCCAGGAGCTGCTGCTCAAGGGCCTGGACCCATTTCCCCCCCCAGCTCCCATCCAGGCCTGTTTGGGGAAGATTAGCCCTGGCACCGTGTCAGCTGAGTTTAATCTCATTATGAATATTCATTTGTTCCATGACAGTTTTCCTGGGAGTCCCAGGGCAGCGTGGCCGAGGCTGGGCTCCTTCCCTGCAGCCCTGCTGGCTCCAAGTGCAGGAGACAACTCGGGGGGAAATCCAGCATCCAGCAGGTTTATGGGCAATGCAATTTATTTTATGACCAAATTACTGCGGGGGAACGCTGCCTTTTGCAGCAGACAATTCAGTTCTGGTAATTGCTGCCCCGGGGGTCTCCTCTCTGCGCACCCGGCCCATTTATGGCCCTGCTGGGAGCACTGTGTGAGCAGAGGGACCATAATGGACCTTAAACAGCAGCAACATCTCGCTGGAGGAAAGGCAGAGCTTTGTCCTTGGGTTTGCAGGACTTGTTGAGCCTCATGAGGATTGTGCCCATCCCATGAGCTGTGGAACACCCCCGGGAGCTGCTGCCGAGGGATGGGAGGGCTCAGGCTGCTCTGCACACACACAGATCACAGAACCACAGAACATCCTGAGCTTAAAGGCACCACAAGGACCAGCGAGTCCTGCAGGTCCTGCACCGAACCTCCTGAACCCCACCCTGTGCCTGAGATCCTCCTGTGCCTCCCAGCACGGCTTTGGTGCTCCCGTGTGCTCACACGCGAGTATTTGGTCTCCTGCCCTCAATCCCCGAGAGATTTCCTGAATAAAATGTCACTCTGCTTATGGAGATGAAGTTAAATATAAATCTAATACCTGCCTGAGCTCCTGAGCACTTGGAAATGTGGGTTTGGTGTGCAGCCCCCTCCAAACCCAGGAGAGCCCAGCCCTGCTGCTCCGCTCCTGTATCCCTGGCAGGGTCCCTGCCTGCCACAGCACAGTCCCCTTCTGCAGCCAGAATAATCCCGATTTCCAAAGAACTGTTGGATCTGCACCTCCCATACACCGGGAAGGGTGGGTGGGAGCAGTGGGACACTAATGTCAGCTTTTGTGCCTTTATCCAGTGGGGTGAATGTGGAAAGAACGCTTCCATCGGTGTCTGCTTGTCCCCAGAGCCCGAGTCTCTGCTGGGGGGGCTCTGATCTCAGCAGCTCAAGCAGCCTGAGACCTGCCAGGTTTTAAATTTAATATTGATTGCTTTTGTGTCTCCAGGGATTGCTGCAGAAGAGCCAGACTAAACCCCCTGGTTGTGATGCGTGGCATTTTCAGCACAGGATGCTGAGGGAGGAGGATCGGGGGCTTGGCAATTGCTCAGCCGCAGACACGGCACTGTTTCACTAATCACCAGTTTTACACAAAGTCCCCTAATCCCCGAGGGCTGGGACGTGCCGTGGATCAGCTCGGGGCTGCTTGGCCTCGTTACTGAATGAACAGAATCGAGGCACAGACATGGGTGGGAAGTGCCCCCCCTGGAGTGTCCTGGGCAGCCCCTCGGTGGGATGGGGACACGGGGAAAGGACCTGGGGACACCTGGGGACACCTGGCGACAGCCCAGGGCAGGACAGGACAGCCCAGGACAGGACAGCCCAGGGCAGGACAGGACAGCCCAGGACAGGACAGGACAGGACAGGACAGGACAGGACAGGACAGGACAGCCCAGGACAGGACAGCCCAGGACAGGACAGGACAGGACAGGACAGGACAGGACAGCCCAGGACAGCCCAGGGCAGGACAGCCCAGGGCAGGACAGGACAGGACAGGACAGGACAGGACAGGACAGGACAGGACAGGACAGGACAGGACAGCCCAGGGCAGGACAGGACAGGACAGGACAGGACAGCCCAGGACAGGACAGCCCAGGGCAGGACAGGACAGGACAGGACAGCCCAGGGCAGGACAGGACAGCCCAGGGCAGGACAGCCCAGGACAGGACAGCCCAGGACAGGACAGGACAGGATAGGACAGCCCAGGACAGGACAGCCCAGGGCAGGACAGGACAGCCCAGGACAGGACAGCCCAGGGCAGGACAGGACAGCCCAGGACAGGACAGCCCAGGGCAGGACAGGACAGGACAGGACAGCCCAGGACAGGACAGGACAGCCCAGGACAGGACAGGACAGGATAGGACAGCCCAGGACAGGACAGCCCAGGGCAGGACAGCCCAGGACAGGACAGCCCAGGGCAGGACAGCCCAGGGCAGGACAGCCCAGGACAGGACAGGACAGGATAGGACAGCCCAGGACAGGACAGCCCAGGGCAGGACAGGACAGGACAGCCCAGGACAGGACAGGACAGCCCAGGACAGGACAGCCCAGGGCAGGACAGGACAGCCCAGGACAGGACAGCCCAGGGCAGGACAGCCCAGGACAGGACAGCCCAGGGCAGGACAGCCCAGGACAGGACAGCCCAGGGCAGGACAGCCCAGGGCAGGACAGCCCAGGACAGGACAGGACAGGATAGGACAGCCCAGGACAGGACAGGACAGCCCAGGACAGGACAGCCCAGGACAGGACAGCCCAGGGCAGGACAGCCCAGGACAGGACAGCCCAGGGCAGGACAGCCCAGGGCAGGACAGGGCATTTTGCAATGGAAGTTTCCTGCTGTGCTCCAAGGCCTTTGGGTGGCTGTGCTGACAGAGACACGTTTCCAGGGGAAGCCACTTCCCACAGGAACAGGAGCTCATGAGCAGCTCCTCCTTGCCAGAAATGAATGTGATCACAGAACTTCCATCCCGGGAGGGGGAGGATGGGGAAGGATTAAGGTGGGAAGTGGGCACGGCGCTGCTGAGGTGCAGCAATCCTCCCAACCCCACACCGTGCTGTGAGGGAGAGGGAACATGCACATCACTCTCTCTTTTTCAACTTTTTTTTTTCTGGACTAGAATTGTTGTTCTTCATCCCAGCATGGAAACATGTGATCTGAAATACAGTAATGGGTTTTCTTTCTATACCTGAGGATGCCTGGAGTCAAATAGAGATAAAAAATTTCACTTTGCTGCTGCCACCACAGATCTTTTTCTGGTAAATTATTCAGCTTTATTAAGCACATAAAGACCTATGAAGTTGGTCTTTTAATGTACTTATATGGCCATAAACTAATATCACTGCTATGATTGCGCTTTAATGAATTTTTTTATCTTTGCCTAATTTGTATATTTAACAATCAGGGCAACAGAAGGAGAAATGCTCCCCGTGGGAGCTTTGTGTTAGAGGTTGGGTGCACGTTTCCTGCCCACCCCACTGCCCATCAAAGCTCCTGTTCCTGCTCCTGGTGGCCCCTGTGGGGTCGCCCGGCCCCTGTGGGGCCCTGCCGGCCCTGCTCGGTGCCCTGGGCTCTGCACAGCAGCTCTGGGGGGCTCCGGCTGCGCCGGGAGTGCAGCTCCAGCCCCACCAGGGCAGCTCTGCTCCTCCCCGGAGCTGGGGCTCTGCTGGGCCACGGGGAGCTCAACGTGCCTGGCCCGGGTTTCATGTGGGAAGAGAAAAGAATTTTGTCCCAACTCCTTCAGAAAGCACAGAGGGATCCCGGGCTGGCGTGGCCGGTCCCAGGGCACCTCAGGCTGCCCCCGGGGAGGTTCTGGCGGTGGTGGAGCAGCCCAGGGCAGGGATCCTGTGAGGCTTTGCTGTCCCCCAGGGACGCCCGGGGCTGGGGCTTCTCCATACCCGGCACTGCCAGACTGCCCTGCTGGATTTGCCTCGGGGCTTGTGAGAAACCTTCCCCATCCCCGGAGGTGCTGGAAGGGGCTGGAGCACCCCGGGGTGCTGGGAGGTGTCCCTGCCCATGGCAGGGGTGGAATGGGATGAGCTCTGAGGTCCCTGCCCACCCAAGCCCGTCTGTGATCCTACGGAACCACAGCGGCACTTTAAACTGCCTAATTAAGCCTTTAATTTAGACCTAACAACAGTTTGGTAACATTTTTATCTGTGGCTGGATGGAATGAGCGCAGAAGCTGTTGCTGATGGCATTTAGGGTCCTGTGGCTGCCACACCACTCCCAAACGAGATCTATGCCCCAATGGTTAATTAAGTTCTCAGCTGAGCGTTCCTTGTAATCATTTCTGGTTATTTAGTGAGACCAGATTTACAAATTATTAAACCCTGCTAATGATTACTCTAAATGGACATTAATTAGCATTGACTAATCATGAGATTCTCCCTACACCCACTTGCTTTATCCAGAGAACTTCTGCTGTTGATTGATACAGAAACGAGAGCCAGATGAATCAGGAATATTTAGAGACATGGGAAAGCATTGCCTGAGTCAGAAGGAGTTAATTAGCGGGTAATTCCAGAAAAGTCCAGTGGATAATTATGGTGCCAGGAGGTGCCTTGTGCTGTGCCAGGCTCCTGCTGCCCTGGGCAGAGCCTGGGACCCCCGGGGCTCCTGTGCCAGGGGGAGATCAGCCCTCTGGGGGTCTGAGATCAGCCCTCGGGGGGCTTTGGGGGTCTGAGATCAGCCCTTTGGGGGTCTGGGGTCTGAGATCAGCCCTCGGGGGGCTTTGGGGGTCTGAGATCAGCCCTCTGGGGGTCTGGGGTCTGAGATCAGCCCTCTGGGGGTCTGGGGTCTGAGATCAGCCCTCTGGGGGCCTGAGATCAGCCCTCGGGGGGCTTTGGGGGTCTGAGATCAGCCCTCTGGGGGTCTGGGGTCTGAGATCAGCCCTCGGGGGGCTTTGGGGGTCTGAGATCAGCCCTCTGGGGGTCTGGGGTCTGAGATCAGCCCTCTGGGGGTCTGGGGTCTGAGATCAGCCCGCGGGGGGCTTTGGGGGTCTGAGATCAGCCCTCGGGGGGCTTTGGGGGTCTGAGATCAGCCCTCGGGGGGCTTTGGGGGTCTGAGATCAGCCCTCGGGGGGCTTTGGGGGTCTGAGATCAGCCCTTTGGGGGTCTGGGGTCTGAGATCAGCCCTCTGGGGGTCTGGGGTCTGAGATCAGCCCTCTGGGGGTCTGGGGTCTGAGATCAGCCCTCGGGGGGCTTTGGGGGTCTGAGATCAGCCCTCGGGGGGTCTGGGGTCTGAGATCAGCCCTCTGGGGTCCCCCAGCAGCACTGGGCTCTCTTCTTTAGCAGGAGGACGAGCTTAGAAAGAACCACTCCAGCACCTTCAGGGGCAGAGGAGCCGGGACTGCGCCTTTGAGTTGCGCTGATTTATTTTTGTTTCAAGCAATTGATGCCCAGGGGACTCGGGGCCCGCCGAGCCCGCGCTCCGGGGCGGGCAGGGATGGAGCCCGGTCCCGGCCGGCCGCCGGGACATTCCCGCTTTTCCAGAGCGGGGCTCGGTGCCTGCCCTGGCCTGGCCTGGCCACAGCCATAAACAATCCCCCTGCACTTAAACTGCAGCTAATGAAACAGTCCGACACCTTCCGCCGAGAGCTGCAGACCCTGAATTCCAAATCCATCCTTTCTATCTTTGTCACGATTTCAAAGTCTTCACATGACAGAATTTAGGGTTGGGTTTGGGGTTTTTTTTCCTCTTTGCAGCAAGCTGCAAAATGTTTCAGCACACTTTGAGCATATCCTCCTTTTAACTTCTGATGCACACGCTTAATTTTTGTGGGGTTTTTCATTCAATCTCTGAGACTGATGCACAGGTCTCTGCAATCCTTTTCATCTTGGCTCATTGCACACGTGGAAATGGGGCTGCAACACAACCTGTTATGGCAAAGTTTCCCCTTCCCGCTCCGGGGATGAATTGCATTGCAGGGATCTATATTTGGAGCTCCGCTCTCCATCCTGTGTCTTTTGATGTTTTATACATTTGTCTGAGCTGCCTGTCTGCCGCTTGAGCTGGCTTGAAGTTATCAAAATTTTATCATTTTTCAAGTAGAAAAAACCCACTTTCTCCAGCCCCCCCTGTGCCGTTTTCCTCCCCGCCTGCAGAGCCCCGGCCCCGGCTCCCGCCCGTGCTGGGGTCAGCTCCCGCCTCTGCCCCAGCTGGGCACGGCAGCTGGAAGAGTTTGGGGCAGAGTTCGGGGTGGGAGGGGTGGCAGTCTGGGAGGGATGCCAGTTTGGGAGGGGTGGCAGATTTTGGGGTGGGAGGGGTGGCAGTGAGGACTCTCTGAGCCCCTAAAACAGCGCCCACCCCGAGCTCCATCTCCCATCACCCTGCCAGAGTGTGCTGGAGGTGTTGGGTGCATGGGGAGGCTGCTGATGATCGCTGAATTCCTTGGCTTCTCTCCCTCCTCCACTTGTACACTTGTCAGTTGCTTGATCCAAGTCATTCCGAGCTGGCTGGAGCAGTTCAGGCACGGGGAATTCGGGGGGATGCTCACCCAGATGGGCACAGGACACCTGAGCTGTGGCTTTGTTCACCCCGCTGAGCTGGGGCCCAGCAGCTGATCCCGGACATCTCTCCCTCCACGCCGAGCCTTGCAGTTATTTCCAGCCTCTCTGGTGTCTGGAGATGTAGCCCACGACCTGCTGTTCCCGGTCCTCCTCTGTGGGATTGGCAGCCCCGTGCTGGAGCTGGCAGCTGCTGCTCCTGCCAGCCCTTGGCTCGGAGCTGGGAGAAGGTGGGAAATGTCTCTGCTGTAAGGAAGGCCTAGCAAACTGCAGGCAAAAATGAATTTTCATCGCTTCTTAATGATGATTAGTGATTTTGATACTACTGATCACATGCGTTCCCAGAACATTTGATTAATGAGACCATTTCTAAGCAGAAATAATGAGCCTGTGGCAAAAATATGACAGGAACAGTGAGATCTGTCTGTTCATCCCCCTCATAAGAGGCCCCAACTGTAAAGGAATTCCTGAAGGTTGTAAACAGAGTGCTCTTCTCCCTCCCATTTCCCTTTCCCTCCTCCCCAGGCCACTTCCACTAGAAATCAACGCATTAACTGGAGATCTCCTGCTCGGGGGTTGCAGGCAGAGAACACCAACATCCTGCTCACGACAAACGAGAATTTCAGAAGTGGAGTCAGAGATGGACTCCTGCAGGTCAGTGGGAGCATCTTCGACCACGGGAACATCACCCCAGCAGGGGTCAGCGGGATGGAGCCGGGGGCTGGGGGCTGCGGCTTTAGGTGGGATTTTGGGATAAATCCCTCCCTGGGAGGGTGTGTGGCCCTGGCACAGTGTGCCCAGAGCAGCTGTGGCTGCCCCTGGATCCCTGGAATGCCCCAGGCCAGGCTGAACATTGGGGCAGCCTGGGACAGTGGATGTGTCCCTGGGACTGTGGAAGGTGTCCCTGCCAGGGCAGGCGTGGCGCTGGGGGGATTTTGCGGTCCCTTACAACCCAAACCCTTCTGGAGTTCTGTGATTCCATGAAAATTCCTGCCCCACGATGGTTCCAGACCTGGCTCCAAGAGGTTTCCAGAAGATCCCAGGATCCAGGGAGAGCCACCAGCGCTGCCTGAGCTGGGCCCCTGCTCTGCCCCAGCCCTGCAGCTCGAGGTTCTGGGAGTCAGAGTGGGCAATAAAGGTGCAATTAAGTTGAGACACAAGGAGAAAGAAGATAAATTATGGCCTTGCATTTATATAGCACATTTCATCCCAAACCCTCGAGTTAAGTGATTGATATACAAATTACATTTTGAGAGATCACTCCGCTCTCTCCATGCCTGACATGCAGATATATATAATGTAATCATTATTTTTTAAAGCAAACTTACTTATTAATGCAAACCCTACAATTGGGGTGAGTTCTTCTGGGCAAAGATGAATCAGAAGTGACAAAACTCCACCATCTCATGAGGAGCACGCTTAAGAATGAATGGAATAATTTAGAAACTTGGATCCCTCCAACACAGGGAGTTCAAAGGCAAACAGAAAACGCCTCTGTTCTCTGAGGACTCAAAACAGAGTTCGCTAAAATGTAATTAAGCACAAAGTCCCTTGAAATCAATCATTTCCAGAAACTAATACCCACCTTGCTGATGAGACAGTGGGTAAGCCAGGGGCAATTAGTATGAAAATTGTTAACTGTGAGAGCAACCGGTTTTGATGGGATAATTGCTCTGAGGAAGACTACTGGATGGTTGATACCAGGAAAAGTGATGTCTTTGGGAGAGGGGAAGCTGCTGTGCTAACAGCAGCTAATTAAAAGTGACCTAATTCTCATTAATAATCTTTTTGATTGGATACAAATTTCAATCTGGGAGGCTAATTGGGACCATGGGCACACGTGGCCCCAGCTGATGGCAGCTGGAAGTTTTCTGCTTTGTCTCAGGGAAAAGAGGAGCTCTGTTCCCACTCTCCTGGCAGTGGAAGGTGTTTTGGAGCAGAAAGGTGAAGCTCTGGCTCCTCATTAAATCATTTTTCAGCCTGTCCCAGGGCAGAGGGACCACCCTGGTCCACCCCTGCCCCCAGCCCTGTGGAGGGGTGGTTGTAACCGGTGTAACCCTGCAAGTGTGGCCCCAAACTCCATCCAGCAGCCAGAAACCAGCCCAGGGAAATCCAATCCCTCGTGGGTGACCACACTGAGTGACGTGTGATGTTTCTGCATTTTCAGACGTGTGTTTGCTCACTGTGGCTGCGAGGAAGTGTCAGGGAGAAATGTTTGGTTTTCATACTCCTGCAGCTAATGACCAATTTTCCACGAATCATCATAGTTTTACACCATTAGGTTTACAATGGAGTCTTTATTGGGTGGTGCTGTTTGCTCAGCACACGCTGGGCTTTGGCAGCAGCCCCGCCAGGCCAGGAGCGATTCGTGCCACAGAGAAACTCCCAGATTGTGGCTGAGCTGCTCTGACAGCACCAGGGACCCCTCGGCGGGCGTGGGGGAGGCAGTTCCAGCAGGAAACACAAAAGAACCCCGACATGGAGCCGACACTGGGGCGCTGCTCTGTCCCTGCCACCCTCACCCTGCTGCCTCCAGGGGTCCTGTGCTCCAGGGTCAGCCCCGATGCCACCACAGAGCTGCCCAGGGCTGGGGGGACACCCCAGGACACCCCACACGTGTCACCATCCCCAGCAGGCCGGGGTCAAAGGGCTTGGCCCGCTTTGACCACAGAACCCCAGAATGGTTTGGGTCGGGAGGGACCCCAAAACCCACCCAGGGCCACCCCTGTCCTGGCAGGGACACCTTGGACTGTCCCAGGGACACCTCCACTGTCCCAGGGTGCCCCCGACGTCCAGCCTGGCCTGGGGCACTGCCAGCTGCTCTGGGCACCCTGTGCCAGGGCCTGCCCGCCCTCCAGGGAACAATTCCTGCCCCAAACCCCCTCCAGCCCTGCCCTCCGGCCCTGGGCCAGCCCTGCGCCCTGCCACTGCAGCTCTGCAGAACTGCGGCTGCTCTGGCCCCCAGGAGGGGTGGCCGGGATCAGGACAGGGAGTGTCGCTGCTGGATGCATCCAGAGCACGGAGCAGACACATCCCAGCTTTCCCAACCCTTTCCCTGCAAACAGCTTTTCCTCCCCGTAAATCACAGTCACAAAGGAGCTTTGCTCCCTGTGATGAAGATGTGGGTGACGCGCTGGGCCATCAATATTCATCCCAGGAGGGAACAGGGGCTGCAGTCACATCCCACAGAGGGGGAAAGGTGGCAATCAGTGAATTAATCACTAATTGAGCATTATACCAGTGCCTCAATGGCTGAGCAGTTAATGACAGAAAACCAACCACAAATAAAGTATTGACCAAAAGCGTCCAAGTTATTTGTGTAAATCATTGGCAATAACCGATCTGACCAACCCCTATGAACTCCTTTGGTGATTCCAGAGAACCACAGAACAGCCTGAGCTGGAAGGGACCCCCAGGGACCATCCCAGTGCAGCTCCTGGCCCCCAAGGCACAGGCACCCCAAAATCCCACCCTGCTCCTGAGAGCGTCCAGACGGTCAGAGCCCCCAGCGAGGGTCAGCCCCCAGCACAGGCACCAGGGACAGAGCAGGGCCGGGCAGTGCCCGGGGGACAGAGCAGCCCAAAGGCAGCACTGAGGGCAGGGTTTGGTGTCCTGCCCCATCCCTGCACGGTCTGCTCTTCCTCCCCTCCTCCCCACCGCCCTCAGACTCCTTCCCTCTGTTCCAAAACTGCCTCAGGCATCTCTGAGAGCATTCCCCACCGTGAAGAGGAACCAGGGCCTGCCCGACCTGCCTCATCGCCTTCACGCCATTTCCAAGAGCGCTCAAAGCAGCACGAAGCAGTTGTGGCAGCGGAGGAGCTGAGCGCTGTATTTACATTGTGTTATTCTGCTCGAGATAAAGCCCAGCTCAAAATCCCTTAACTCTTTCTGACAACAAATTAGTTTCAGATCAAGGGCTGCTGCTCTGTCTCAAAATATGACTCTCACTTCCAAATTATTCATCTTGCCAGAAGCTGCTGCTAACCAAAGGGAAAAAAAAAAAAAAAAAGGCAAAATTTTAATGGTTTGTATAATGTCTTGTTCACTTTCAGTTTTCTTCATAGAAAATTCTCCTTGTCACTTCATGCCAGAGAGTGAACTCCTCTATCACAGTGATTTATCCGGGCAGCCCAGGCTTTTGGGTAGAAAGCTCTCTGTGGGTGTTCAGTGCAGCCTCCCTCCCAGCCGGGCTGCGGGCTGGGCTCGGGGGTCCCTGCACACCCACAGCCCCAGGAACAACGGCCCAGCTCAGGGGAAAAGTCTCCAAAGTCAGGAATTTCAGTCAGAACGCCACAACTGGTTTGGCAGAGAGTGTTCTCAGGGTTTGGGGAGAGGGAAAAGCAGCTGCAAACCCCGGGAGCTCCTCATGCCCCGGGGTGGGCAGGATGGAGCCCAGCCGAGCCATCCTCATCCTCCTCCTCCTCCTCCTCCTCCTCCTCCTCTTCCTCACCCACTGGAGCCTTTGGCCTGGGGACAGCACATTCCAAGGGGTGGCAGAAGGAATATTACACAATTCAGGGAGAAGAAGGATATTTCCCCCCTTTTAATGGTTTGCTGCTTGGCTAGTTATTGATTAACTTTTTTGCAGAGTTGCTATTTGTTTTTCTTTGCAATATATCGGCTTCTCGAGGCTTTTAATCAACTGTAATTGACTGTGATTCCTTCAGCTGCCGGGCTGATTCCACCTTGCTCCAGTTGTGTGGAGAACCCCTGCAGCCCCGGCCTGCCTCCTGCCCCAGCCAAGCCCGGATTTTGGGACAAGGGACAGCAGCAAACACATCAGCAGAAATGCAGCCCTTTATTCTAGACATTGCCAGTTGTCCTCCACTCCTCCCAGAGCTCCCGTCCTCATCCCAGCTCCCCTCTCCACTCTTCAGGGGAGGTTTTAAATGAAAGTTCCTGCTTGCTGAACTTCCAGCAGGTGTCCTGGTTGCAGCTGGAGCAAGGCTGGGACCAGTCTCCTGTTGGCTGAATGATTAATTGTATCCCGTGGAAAATTATTCCACAGGCACAACAATCGGCACTCAGTGTTTCCAAATGTTAGTTTCTTCTATAAATGGGTGTTAGCAAAAAGCAGATGGCAGAGATAATTCAGTGTCTGCTGCAAACCCTCAGCCACGGTCTTTGCCTGTTGCTGCAGTCTCCAGTCAGGCTCTGTTTGCAGTTCTCTCCTCAGCTCCGTGCCCTGACAGGCTGTGATTTATGGGCATTTTGGCTGCTGGTTTATTTACAGACCTCGTGTTCTGTGATTTGCTTTGAGCTGGGGAAGGTCCCCGTGAGGCTGAGAGGAAAGGGTTAATTTTGGCTGTCCCCTCGCAGCAGCAGGGTCGGCTCTTCCTGCCCCACGGACACTGGAGCAGGACCTTTGGGCTTTATGGCTTCTTCATCACTTCCCTCGGCCGCCCGAGCAAAGGAAGGTTCAGCCAGCTGTTAACGGGGAGCAGCCGAGTCGCAGAAATCACCTTTGGTGCCCCGCGGCTTCTCCGGGTTCCTCCCCCTTGCAGTGCCCAAGAGGAAGACTGGAATGGCAGCTCTCCCTTTCCAGCTACAGAGGGTCCTCTTTGGCTTTTTGGATGGCTCCTGAGTGGAGAATTTTTGGTGTTTGACTGCCCAGATGTTCTGGAGTCACCAGGAGATCCCACCACCCGTCCCTGGGGCCTTTCCCTTGTGGATCTCACATCCCACCTCCCATGGCTGCATTTCCCCCGTGTCCCCTGAGCCAGGAGTTCTCTTGGTTTTCTGTTCTGGTGAGGGTTCCTTTGTTAAATTATTACTTTCTTGCTTTTTCTGCCTGTTCTTCCCTGCAGACCCTTCTCCAGCAGAGCATCCACCACACCAACGTTTCTGTGACCTGGGGTCAGAGAGGTCCCTGCTCTCGACCCCTTTGGGACACAGATCACGAGGAAAGCCCCAGAACCTCAACACTGCAGCTCTCAGGGTGCCACGGAGGTTTTGAAACGTGTTAGCTCCAAATCAGCTGGTGAGACAGAAATCAGCTGGCTGGAGGCTCCCGGAGGAGCAGGAGGAACCATCCTCCCAACCAAACAAAGCCAATTTTCCTCCCTGCACAGCGCCGGGAGAAGATTCTGCGTTCAGCTGCTCCCTCGCCGCGGTTCCTGCGACAGCCCATTAAAGATCTTCTCTGCCATCTGTTCCCTCTGCTGCTCCTCCTGCAGCAAGGACTGTCCAGGAGCTCCCAGGACCCTGGGGCTCGGCACCGGGGGCCCGTGGTGGGGCCGGGGGAGCTCGGGCTGAGGGATGCCCCCCTCCGGGGCTGCAGAGCCCCCACAGAACCCTCCCGGCGGCGTTTGCAGGGCGGTGACCGTTCTGTATTTAGCACTCTGCGGTATTTCTCCTGAACGCCGCTCTGCTCCACAGAAACCGGCTGGTTGAATCTGCCGGTGCCAACCGCTCCGGGTGCCTGGTGCTCACCAGCTGCTGCTGGGCTTTAGTGGGCGTTTAACGGGGCTCGTGTGGGGATCCTGGCAGGTGACATTCCCGGGGCAAGGCTTGACCGGCTGCCTCTGCCCAGGCTGACCCCCTCCCACAGCCCCTCCTGCTCCTCCGCAGCCTTCCCTCTCTTCAGAGCAAAGCCAAAAGTCACGGGGGTCAAACCAGCAACTCCGAGGAATGAGTTTTCTTCTTCAAGTAAAAACATCTTCCCAAAAAGCGAAGCAGAGCTAGGGGCGTGTCGAGCAGGTGTGAGAAGAGACATCGCTGCTCTGATCACTCCATTTCTTACCCCAAACAGGAAACGCAAGACTTGTGAAAACATTGGAAATATGAAAAAACAAACAAACAAACAAAAAAACCCATCATCAAACATCAAAGTTTCCGTCCAAACATTTTTGTTTTGGTGCTCCAGCTGCAACTTTTCATGGTGCAAAAGCATCTCCTTCATGAAATTCAGATCTGAGTGCTCCAAGTCAGAACTCAAAGCCTGGAAGTTCACGTGTAGCACAAGGGCAGAGAAAGGTCTCTCCTCCTCAGAGTCAATGAGTGTAGAACTCTCTCTGAGGCCAAATTGCCTGTGTAGGACGTCCCTCACTACTGTAACACCAAGAGAAGGTTATTTTTGTTCAGCTTTAGGTCTTGGAGACAATCCAGAGGCAGCTCTTCCAGCCCTTGCTGACTCCAGGCTGACTCACACCCTTAACTCACACACGCCATTGTCTTTATTCAGATTTCCCACTTGCACTGCAGGCATCTGACGCGGCTTAATTACAGCTTTTTGTTTTTTCAGCCTGTATTCCTTTTGTTTCGCCCCTTTATATTTAGCAGGTTTATAAAGGGGTAGAGCAGGCATTAATGAAGACGTTCGGGTTTCAAAAGTCTTTGGTGGCACTGGAGAGGGATGGAAAAATTCTGCCCACAGAGCGAGCAGAGATTTTAGCGAGCCCCGCCTGGTGCTGCCACGTCAGAGCGTGGCACGGAGCCCCCGGGGCCGGCAGCCAGCGCAGCCCGGGGACAGCCACCACCGCCGGAAGAGGCCGGGACACGTCCCCAAAGATGAACGGCATAACATCAATTTTTACACCCGAGTTTGCCTCCAGCCGGCATCTCCTTGAGGGGCTTGCCGAGGCTCCGACGGGGCAGCTGCCCGGGGAGGCAAGGCAGGCTGAGCCCGGGCGAGCCCAGATGAGCCCAGGTGAGCCCCGAGTGAGCCCAGACTGAGCCCCGAGTGAGCCCAAATGAGACCAGGTGAGCCCAGAGTGAGCCCAAATGAGCCCAGACTGAGCCCGGGTGAGCCCAAATGAGCCCAGGGTGAGCCCAGGTGAGCCCAGATGAGCCCAGGCTGAGCCCAGGTGAGCCCAGGTGAGCTCAGGGTGAGCCCAAACGAGCCCAGACTGAGCCCAGGTGAGCCCAAATGAGCCCAGGGTGAGCCCAGGTGAGCCCAGATGAGCCCAGACTGAGCCCAGGTGAGCCCAGATGAGCCCAGACTGAGCCCAGGTGAGCCCAGGTGAGCTCAGGGTGAGCCCAAATGAGCCCAGACTGAGCCCAGGTGAGCCCAGATGAGCCCAGGGTGAGCCCAGAGTGAGCCCAAATGAGCCCAGGGTGAGTCCAGGTGAGCCCAGATGAGCCCAGAGTGAGCCCAAATGAGCCCAGGGTGAGCCCAGGTGAGCCCAGCCCCGGGGACAGGAGGGTGGGAAGAGGGAACCAGGAATGGCCGGGGCTGGCAGGGAATCCCCCTCCTTCCCCTGAAGCACCAAACCACGACACCCTTGGCTTGTCCTGCAGCCCCAGGAGTGGGACTGGGGACTCTCCTGTCCCCTCAGCCAGCACTGCCCCGTCCTCTGCCAGCCCCCGGCAGATGCAGATGATGGAAAACCTCATCCGGCCAGATTTGATGCAAGATGTTTTATTTATACACTCTTCCTCCCTGATTATACTCTGCTTGAAATAGACCAACACTTTTTATCTCCACCAGCGCTCACCAGTCCTGTGCACTGGTTAATTTACCCGCAGATGGTGGAAAAAAAACCCCAAGCCCTTAAAGGGACAAAGATCTCCGTGGCTGAGCTGAGCCGCTGGGCCGGGTGGGGTCTGCAGCCAGGTACGGTGACACCTGGCAGCTGTCCCAGTGTCCCCAGGGCAGGAACAGGGTGAACAATCCCTGCTGCGGAGGAGGAGGAGGATAAGAGGGGCACAGAAACCCCTCGGTGACAGCCCCGCTGAGCCCCGGGCTGGCCAGGACCAGACCCTCGGAGTTTCCATCCTCCGAGTAAAGAAATGCAGATAGTGCTGGCAGCTCCCCTCATCCCGCCCTGCCTGGACACCTCTGGGGGCACAGGAGGGCACAGCTCAGGCTGCTCCTGGCGCTGGGGGACACGGGGAGAGCAGGGGCGCCTGAACCCCGCGGGTTATTTCACCTGACCAAGTTATCCCAGATTTATTGTGCCTCCTTCCCCGAGGCCGCGTGGTGAAAGTGCAGAAAATGCCAGAGCTGGAGGCACAAAGCGCTGAATGGAGGGGGAGAAGGAATGGGAATGGATTTAATGGTGCGAGCGCTGCCCCAGCCCCGAGCCGGGAATGGGGACGCGGCAGAGCAGAACCGCGCAGGAGAATTGGCCAAAGCCGCGGCGTTTAACAGATTACAGCAGATTATCCCGAGTGATGATTGATTCCTTTGGAGCTGATTTCACACGCCTGGTTCACAGCCCAGCCACACAAACTGGCAGGGAGCGGACGTGGGCTGGAGGAGCGAGTGTGAGGGGATGCAGAGAGCCGGTAATGGGCTGTTATTCCCAGGAACTCAGGTGTACAACAGAGCAAACTTACACCGACGTTTTTCTGACTTCTGCCTACACACTTGTTTGGTGCAAGGCTGAGAACTGGGGGGCAGAGCAGAGCTGCAGCTGCCAGAGCTCTCTGCAAGCTCTGCAGACGAACAGAAAGCTTCAGAGAATCAAATTTTGATGAAAACCAGAAACAAAATTGTATGAAAAGGAAAATATTCTTTCTGTTTCAAAGAATTCATGCGTTTTCCAGAACGTACCATTGGCATCTCTGAGCCCAAATACCTGCAGATTAAGAAAGAAACACATTGGGAAGTCTCCAGGAACACGGGCAGATAACAAAGACAGCTTTTACCCTTCCTTCCCTGTTCTGCTTTATTTCACTGAGAGAGGAATAGAAAACTGTATGGAAGACCATTGGAAAAGGCAACACTCAGCAAAGAATTCAAATGGTGCGACCAGCGTGGCTTTCAGAATAACAAATGGCTCATTTCACTTATCAGCTGCACTTTTTATTATTATTATTATTATTGTTTTTTAAGGCTGGCTTCAGAATCTTTATTCAGTTATTTGGATTTATTGATGCCCCCTGTGCCAAATCAATACTTTCCTAGAGAACAGGGAGTAAAAATCCATCCTGCTCTGCCCAGCAGTAAAACCACGGGAGCCTGGAGCCCGTGTGCCCGGGGGAGTGTGGGGTGTTAACGCTGCCAGGGGTGGATGCTGGGCAATAAAATAAAAATATCCCATTTCCTGCCCCGGTGTGCACCTGGCCCCTCCTGGCCGCCGAGCTGGGGCGTGGTTTGCAGGTGCAGAGACCCCCAGGTGAGGCCCCGGGGCACAGGGGGGACCCCCCAGGGAACAGCCAGGAGAGGTGGGGGCTCAGGGGATGGAACATTCCACAGGTTCCCTGGGCACAGCCCCGAGGAGGGGATCCCAGGGGGGATTCCTGCACTACCCCAGAGGGAATTCCTGCCCTATCCCAGGGGGGATTCCTGCACTATCCCAGAGGGAATTCCTGCCCTGTCCCAGGGGGGATTCCTGCACTATCCCAGAGGGAATTCCTGCCCTGTCCCAGGGGGGATTCCTGCACTATCCCAGAGGGAATTCCTGCCCTGTCCCAGGGGGGATTCCTGCACTATCCCAGAGCATTCCTGCCCTGTCCCAGAAGGGATTCCTGTCCTGTCACAGTTTCCTCAGTGAATGGGGAGCACAGACCTCACTTCAGTCCCTCTGCTTCTCCTTTCAGGCTCTCTCTGTTTTTGGGGTTTTTTTGGTTGGTTGGTTGGTTGGTTGGTTGGTTGGGGTTTTTTGCCTTTTCCTTTTTTTTTTTTTTATTTTAAGAGAAGGAAAGAGAATCTGAGGAATTATACAATGTTTGTAGAGCACACAGAGACTCCTGAGAGACAGTGAGAGCCCAAGAAACGAAACAGGAATGAGATAAAACTTTGGCTGATCCTTACTTTCCCTACTTTATAACAGAATTATAGATTAACTTCTTTTTTCTGTTTGAACTTTCTTCTTGAATCCAACTGTCTTTTTGTTTCTCTGGATTCCCTCAGGGCTGGCCTCTCCATTTCCATTCCTGCTTGTTCCAGCCTAGGCCAGGCAGCCAGCCTGGAATCTGCTTTGCTCCAGAGAACACAACCAGGAGCCTTTGATTTTGCTCCTGTCTGGATGCTCCTGCCCAGCTGACGAGCAGATCCTGACTCCCTTTGAAGAGGCAGAACCAGCCTGGAGTGCTGGGGAGCTCCAATAAACAGAATTCACCAAAGCACAAATAGGAAACTGGATAATTCAAACGTATTAAAGCTGCCCCTGCGAGATGCTGGTCCTCGCTCAGGAGGGCAGGACCCTCCATGCTCCAACCGCCCCTGTCTTACCAGGGATAAAAACCCAGGACTGCTCATGAGAGAAAAACCATTTATGAGGATTTTTGTTTTTCTCACACCTCCAAACCGTTTTTAACATGGTTCAGTGGATATGAGGCATTTTTAAGTAATTTCTTATCTAGCCAGAGAATTAGAAAAGGAAATGTTGTTGGAACAAAGTGTTCCCTCCAGCGCGAGGGCTTTTCTCTCCCAGCTGCTCTGCCTGCAAACACACAGAGGTGGAAGTTGTTTGTTTTGTATTGCCAAAGGTACTGTACAAGTGTGTGTATTTATGATGCTTCCTGAGACCAGATTTATTACAGAGTTTAAACCAATTTACATTAAAATGAAAGCTGACCTCATTCGCCCCATTCTGTGATCATTACAACAGCAGCCTAATCGGGATCGTTTCTTCCTTGGTTCAGTACGAGCACTTTGAATGAGTTTGGATTTGAGTGGATTTTTGTCTTCCTCCCCTTGGCTTTACTGCGTCAGGTTTTTCCTTTTTATTTTGCTTGTTTTTCCTCCCATTTCACTGAGCTGCAGGGGTGTTAACCCCATCCTACAGTGCCCATCCTACAAACCCAAAACCCCTCTGGCAGGATGCAAATCCCACCACCCTCCTCCTTCCCCGCCCCGTGAGCCCAGGGAGCAGCTTTTGGGAGGAGCGTGTCAATAATTGATCCTAAAAGGATTTCTGCCTGTCTCAGCCGTGCTTTCCCTGCCACGTTTACTCCAACATATGTCTGCAATCCACTGGGGCTACACAGGCGGATCAGCGTCCACATGACTGCACTGGGGAGCTAAAAATACCCTGCTGGAGTGAATACATTCAGTTCTTTATGCAAAACGCCCGTGTTAAGTCTCTGTTTGCACTGCTGATAAAATGTGTGTTGAAATATCCACGGCCCTGATGTCTCATGTTCACAGGAAAGGGCTTTGGCAGCCAAAAATCCCACCCACCACCGAGGCTCGAATAGCAGGCGCATTAATCTCTTTAATTTCTCTTTAATTCCTCCATCCTCGCTGTTCTGAAGGTCAGGTATTTGCCTGCTGCACCTAAACACCTTCCAAAGCAAAGAGCAGCTAAAATGAGGCAATTAGGGCTTGGAGAGGAGTGTCTCCGAGCAGTCATTCAAATCCACGAGGAAATTTCAATGAGATCAGGCTCAGCTCTCCTTGGTGTTTGCTCTCGGCTGCTCTTGGAGCGCTGAGAACGTGGGATAACCTGTCTGTGCTGCACTGTGGGCTGAGGGAGCCCTGAGGAGGGGCCAAACCTCCACCTCCACCCGGAACCCAGCCACAGAAACTACAGCCAGTGCTCCTGTCTCACTGCCAGTAATTAATTAATTAGTAATTAATTGCCAGCCACCAGACAAGGAGGAGAAATACTGGATCTCAGAGTGCCCTGAGTGGGAAGGAAGCCACAAGGACCCGTGAGCAGCAGCCCTGGCCCTGCACAGGGCACCCCAACAATGCCCGGGGCCTGCAGCAGCAGCAGCAGCTCCTTTGGTCCTGCCAGGAGGGACCGGGGACAGCCCAGGGGCCGGGGGGGTTTGGCAGCAGTGACTGCAGGGGGCAGGACCAGCAGAACCCCCCTCCCGCAGCTCTTCCAGGGGCAGCAAACAGCTCTGGCCTCTCCATCCCAGGGCAAAACGCAGCCCTGAGCTGCTGCAGCCACAGAGTCATCCCTTCACCCCGCAGCTTTGGACCATCCATACTGCCGCCCCTTGCTGCTTTGTCTAGATCGATTGCATCATGTATTTTGTGTTTTTCATCCTGAATTTTGTGTTTTTGCATCCTGTGTTTTGTATTTTCCCAAAAGATCCAGCGGCTAAAACAAAGCTCACTGAACTCTGAAAAGCTCCCCAAGCCCACCCAGTCCAGCCATTCCCCAGCACTGCCAGGGAGGAACTCGTCCCCAAGTGCCACCTCCAGGGCTGGTGACCCCACCCCTGCCCCGGGCAGCTCTGCCAGGGCTGGGCAAACCTTTGGTGAGGAAAATTTCCCTGATATCCAGCCCGAGTCTGGTTCCCCGGGAGAAAGGACCGGCCCCCACCTCTGTAGAGCTCCTTTGCAGAGAGCAGTGTGGTCGCCAATGTGCTCAAATAAATATACATTTATTTATTCACTGTTCAGAACCTTCCCATTAGCAGCCTCCAAACATTTCTGTGGAGCACAGTAAAACGATTTATGGGAGGGAGGAGAGACAGCAGAGTTGGTTTGAGGACTCATTTTCCTCCATCCTGAGCTGTGTCTAGATGGAATTTGTGCATCTGCATAAAGCAGCTCCACGCCGTGAAAATCAGAAAGCCTGAGCCCTCTGAATAACAAACATTAGTAAAAATGCATTTAAAAAAAATTCCACAATACTTTTTCTTTTTTTTTGCTGCGGAACAAGATCCAGTTTTGGGGGTTTATGAGCTTTTCATGAAAGATGCAAAGGGCTGCAGAGAGCTGCCTGTCTGGCAGAGCAGACACAGCTCGGTGCTTTCGGTGCTTTTACTTCGGCAGGAACTCGTCCTGAATGGGTCTTTGTGCCGTTGATCCCCCCGGGAGCAGCAGAGGGTCCTGCGAACACTCGAGCTCTGTTTGCACACACACCGGGCCGAGCTGGCTGCTGCTGCTGCCCGGGGCCGGCAGGGCCGGGCTGGGCTGGGCGGGGGATTTGTCACCTGCGGGATGTGCCGGCAGCAGCAAAGGAGGAGCTCGCTGTCACGGAGAGCCGGGGTGGAGAGGAGGGTGCATGGGCTGAGCGGGCCCGGGAGCCTCCTGCCTTGGAGAATCCTCGTAATCTGAAAATAACCTTGATTTTGTGCACACTCGAGGAGCAGCCTTGGTTCTGCCGTAGTGAAATTCCTCCCTGGGAGCTGGTGGGTGTTGGCGCCTTCTCCACTGGGGTGGCTCTGCTGTGGGAGCTCCTTCCCACCGGGAAAACCTGCCTGCCTGCCCTGGAAATGCAATTCTGGGAGGGATTCATTCCTGTGAGGGATTCGTTCCCGTGAGGGAACCGGCGAGGGGAGCAGGGGACAGCGCCAGCCCCGTGACACAGCCACGTGCCGGCCACTGGCCCCAGCCACCCAGAGCCCCATCAGCAGTGTCACCCCCGGTGTCACCAGGTGACACTGGCACCTCCCCGGAACATTTCCTGAGGTTTCAGTCCCGGGATCTTCTCTCTGGGGCTGTCAGCAGATGTGACACGTGGACACAGAGCAGCAGAGACTGCTTCTGACAGCTCACGTAGGAGAAATATGAGGGAAAATGGATTGAAATAAAATGAGGAATGAGGTGACAGAAGGGGCTTTATTTGATAGAATGGATTTTAAAGTGGGACGTGTGATGGGCCTCGTTAATCATCATCTGCAAACGGGGAAAAGCTTTCCTTTAGGATCCTGGGATTGCCGAGGGTGGAAATGACCTTTAAGAGCATCAAGTCCAGCTGTCAGCGCAGCCCCAGCACCCTGCTCACACTGAACCTGTCCCCAAGTGCCACATCCACACGTTTTGGGGCACTTGCAGGGCTGGGGATTTGGTTCCTGCCTGAGAACTCCCCTGGGCCCCGCTGGGAGCTGAGGGCACAGGGCAGGGCACAGCCCGGCCGAGCCGGCTCCCCTCCCTGGCAGCCCTCCTGCCTGCTCCGAAAACCTGAGCTCCGAGAAAATTCACTGCAGAAAAACCTACAGAGAGCCCTGCTGAACCTCAGACACCCAACACTCCCTCCTCACACCGATTAGCCCAAACCCTTTGGAAAGCTCACACTGAAAAATAAAACAACAACAAAAAAATCCTTTATCAATTGTTTTGAAGTGGGCAAAGGCTGGTAAATGTCCCTGATGCTTGGGGAGGGGAGGGCGCTTATCCTGTGAGCTGCTTTGGGCCACCTTTGGGCTGTTATTTTATATCTGAGCACTCTGACGTTGTGCGGAGGGCAACTGGGGAAGGTGCCCCTGGAAAGGCTCCGGGAGGGCACAGCCCTGTGTGTGCTGCTGCCACCCCCAGCACTGTCCCCCAGAGCCGGGCCCTCCCGCCCTGCCCAGCACCAGGGAACACCACAGCGGATTTCAGGGATTTTCCAGGCCCTGGAATCCACCCCCAGGACAGGGAGATCTGCCCTGGTCCCCCCCAGCCTCTGCAATATCAACATCATTTTTAACCCCCGCATTCAACAGGGGCAGGGAGGGCAGCCGGCTGCCCGTGGCACTGCCACAAGTGCCCCGAGGTGATTCTCTGATTCTTCTAACGGATATTTCCATAATAAGCTCTTCACTGGAGAGAGAATTCACATTAAGCAGCTTTTCTTGTCCAATATTCCTCCTCATTTTTCTTCCTTGTCTCTTACTAACATCTGTTGAACAAAACTGATAACAACAGGGGATCCAGCTCAGTCATTCCAGGGCTGCACCATCAATCCAGATGCTCGGGAGGTTAAAATCCAGAATCCCCTCATGCCCAGAAGGCTGTGATGATGTCCTGAGTGCAGAACCTCCCACCCGAGGCTGCTGATCAGCACTGCCAGCCCAGGCTGCAGCTCCTGCCCTTCCCACCCCGAGTTAGGATGGATTTGAGTAGAACATGCAAACGCTTTGGACATGTGGAGAATAAATAAGAACAGGGCAAGCAGTCCACCACAGATGTGTTAGAAATGGAGAAAACAAGGTCCTGTAATGACTGAGATAAATAAAAGCAATCCCCCAAGCCCCTGATAGATTTTCTACTTCTCCAAAGCCTTATGAGTCTCTTGTTTCTGCAAAATTAAGCCAGAAATCTAAAAATCATTAGCTATATTCTGGCTTTTTCCCTGCTATTGCCATTTCTGGTCTGATTATCAATCCCTCAAAAGCAGCTTTAGTCTCCTGGCGTTTCAACCCCTGCAGGAGCAGTGTCTGCTGTCCAGCAGGAGATGGAGCTGCATGGGATGAAAATCCCCCAGGCCTGGCAGGAGCAGGACGCTGCTGACCCCACAGAGGGGCAGGACATCGCTGACCCCACAGAGGCTCCATTCCCCCAAAACCCTGGCAGGGACAACAGGGTCCCACAGAGCAGCTGCCGGGGACAGATCAGGGAGGTTATTCATGAGTTACCAGCGAGCTAATTGATGAGTTACCTGTGGGGTTATTGGTGAGTTATCAGTGAGGTTATTGGTGACCCCTCCATGGCTTATTGGTGAGTTATCAGTGAGGTTATTGGTGACCCCTCCATGGGTTATTGGTGAGTTATCAGTGAGGTTATTGGTGACCCCTCTATGGGTTGTTGGTGAGCCCTGCAGGAGGAGTCCCTGGAGCTGTGCAGGAGCAGCAGCAGCTCAGCAGCTCAGCCCCCCGAGTGTGGCAGCAGCCAGGGGAGCCAGGCAGGCTCTGGCACACCCAGGAAACCTCCAGGAACACCCTCGTCTGCTTGCAGTCAATATTTAGACTCTCACTAGGCACCAGCTCCTTATTCTGTTAACACTCAGAACTGGGAGACAGGTTTGGAATTGAAACAGCCACGTTTCCTGGCATCCTCTCCTCCAAATAACTGGCAAACTTATTTTTGACACGTATTTGCATTTCCACAAAGCTCTGTGTTTGGATGGATTTCCCCCATTTTTGTGCAGAGTCTCCCTGCCTGGAGACAGGCACAAGTCACAGTTTTGTGACCAGAGCACCGCTGCAGCCGGGGGGATTGGGAGTGAGGGTTTAACACCATCCAGCAGGGGAAATTCAAAGTGAGGGTTTAACATCATTCACTCATTTCCATCGTCCCCTGCTCTGTCTCACCTGGTGATCTGTCCAGGGCAGTGCAGAGTTGTTTTCCTTTCACACCACAGTCACTGTCACAGATTCCTCCCCAAAGCCTGTGCCTGGTTCCTGGCTGTTTGTTGGTGATCACTCCACCATCCTCATCCGGAAACCCATCCAGGCGGGCAAATATTTGGGTTTATTGTTCCTCTGGTGAATTCCAGACCTCCCATCTCGTGCCCCGGTGCGGAAGTGAGGCTGACACGGGTGTGGGCTCATTTCCCACCCAGGATTTGCACACAGCTGCTCTGCGCCCTGGCTGAGGGATGCTGATACTGAGGCACTCAGAAAGCTCCCAGTACTTCTTCAATCCCATCACAGCACAGTTAAATGTTTTCCTGAGGTTTAGACCAGGCTCTGACTCAAAGCAGGCTGCACAGAGGAAGAAAAAAGGTCTTTTTGACATGTTTTGACCAATTTTACTGTTGCCACAAAGTGCTTTTTTCCTCTGACATCCAGAGGAGGAATTGTTCCATCTGACTCCAAAGGGATGTCATTAATTCAGGCGTCTGTGTTGTAAATGTGTGTTTGGCTGATACATTCTGGGTGTCTCTCAAAGCCAAGTCTCTCCCATCTCGGAGTCCTGCAGCACAACAACTATCCCAGTCTGGAGCAGTGCACCATGGAGGCAAATAATTATCCCAAAAAGTAATTAAATTAATTGACCAGGGAAGTGATTATGTGAGACTGTGGGGATAATTAAAACTAGCAGGTTTTGATGCATTTATAGCAGGAATGCTGAGGGCACGATGGTGACTGGCCTTTTCACACCGTTCCCCAGCCAGGGCAGCCCCACCCTGCCCACCGGGGCAAACCGCAGCCAGAGAACCCCACATGGGCTGGGTGGGAACGGACCTTAAGGTTCATCCAGTGCCCCCCGGGCAGGGACCCCTCCCCAGGCTGCTCCCAGCCCTGCCCAGCCCGGCCTTGGGCGCTGCCGGGGCTGGGAATGTCCATCCGCACTTTTCCCCAATGGCATTCCCGTGCCTGGGGCTCTCAGGGCTCCCAGGGGCACAGCTGACGTTTGCCATGTCACAACGGCAGGAGACGAGACTGGGGCAGAGCTGTTGCTCCCCTCGGAACCCACAGAAGCTGCCAGGACAAGGTCTGAAGGCAATAACAGGGGGGCTCTGGAATTGTCTGGTTTTGGTTTGACCTTCAGAGCAGGCAGGGGGCTGGGAGGTGCTGCCAGGGCAGGCTCTGGAGCCAGAGGGAGGAAACAGAACTCGGGGGATTCATGGACAGCAGGTCTGTAAAACAGCTCCTGAAAGCAGCAGGCAGGGACTTGGCCCTGCTCTGGAGCTCAGAAATCGGATTTTGTACCTGGAGTTGGTCTGGGCGGTCCCCTTGCTCTGCTGGGATGGGAAGGGCTGGGACAGCCCTGGGGCCCTGTGCCACGGGATCCCTCCTGCCAGGAGATGTCCCTGTGCCACAGGGTGTCTGCTGCCGGGAGATGTCCCAGCACCAGGAGCTGTCCCCGTGCCCTGTGTCACAGGGTCCCAGCACCAGGAGCTGTCCCCGTGCCCTGTGTCACAGGGTCCCAGCACCAGGAGCTGTCCCCGTGCCCTGTGTCACAGGGTCCCCGTGGCAGGAGCTGTCCCCGTGCCCTGTGTCACAGGGTCCCCGTGGCAGGAGCTGTCCCCGTGCCCTGTGTCACAGGGTCCCCGTGGCAGGAGCTGTCCCCGTGCCCTGTGTCACAGGGTCCCAGCATCGGGAGCTGTCCCCGTGCCCTGTGTCACAGGGTCCCCGTGGCAGGAGCTGTCCCCGTGCCCTGTGTCACAGGGTCCCCGTGGCAGGAGCTGTCCCCGTGCCCTGCGAGGGCCCTGCAGGGACACCAACAGCACACAGCAGGTCGCCAGCAGGTCCCAGCTCCGGGAGCACCGCGGGGCTCCTGCTCAGGTGGCTGCAAAGGCTTTGGGATCTGCTGGGAGCAGGTTTGCTCGGATGGACACAAACTGCTCAGAACAAAGATCATCTGGGCAGGAGGAAGATGGATGGGCAGTCTTAATTAACTGTTTCTTGTGTCATATTCTTAATAATTTGGTTGCTATTCCTGCAGTCTGTTACAAACTTCATTAAATTTACTTGCCTCAAGGGCATTTCTACCTCTTATAATCAGCCTCTCTCCTGTCAAAGATAAATTGCCTGATGGGATAAGTTGATCCTACAGAAATGGAGCTTGCTTTGAACTTGTGGTGATAAGTAGCACCAGACAGGAGGTTTTTCTGTTGTTTATCTTTGCACTGATACGGTATGAAATAAAAATGGGTGTCGCTTTTCTGGCTGAGCCGCATCCATCAGGCAGAGCAGAGATCAGAAAACACCACTCAACTTAAAGAAACAAAAGGAGGTAAACTGGAACGCTTAAGAATAGACTTCTGGTTCTTTGATGTGTGCGTTTAATATTGATGTGCCGAGGTGATCAGTCTCCCAATCTAATCTTTGCCAGCAGATCAAAACCAAGCTCCCCAGTTCTGTTCACAGGATGGTTTTGGGCTGGAAGGAACCTCAGAGCTCATCTCTGTGGCTGATGTTTTTGAGAAAGAGTTGTCAGGAGTCCCCGTGTCCTCCACCTCCCTGCTGCCCTCGCGGCTGGAGGGACCAGGATCAGTTCAGGGATTGCAGCAGCTCCAGGGCTTTAGTGCCGGTGTGGGTGTAATCTCCTAATTAACACATCTGTTAAAAAGCCCTTAATGCCTATGATAAAACAGCATTGAAACTTAATGCACCAACTCAATAACAACATAACCTACATTCTTCCAAATAAGAAAGCAGGGAATTATTAGACATCAATGCATCATTGGCTAATGAGTTGTAAGTCTGTGTTAATTTACCAACCAGCCGATTAGATATGGGAGATTTACAAAATATAGTGGAGATTGTGGTTCCAGAAAACCAGCTCAACATCAGGGGAAAAAAAAAGTCATTAAATTTTTCTCTGTGGCGCATCTGAAATTATTAATTAGTTGGCATTTAAGTGAAATTCACTGAAAAACAGTCTGAACTGACAGATTATAACATTGGAAATAGCACAGGCAGGAGCACAGACATTCCACTGCAGTGCTCAGGAGAACAGGGATCCCACACATTAAAGCACTGCTGGGTTCAGGTATGAGAATATTCCTGTAAATTCTGTGTACTGGCCCAAAAGTGTCCAAGGGTCAGCTGCTACTCATTTTCCCATGGAATGTGTGAATCCCAGCAGCTCCTGGCAATGGTAGCAAGAGGAAGAATCCCAATCCAGTGTCCTGTGAGTGCGACTGCAGAGTGCTGAGGGGCCTCGGAGCAGGGAGAGCTGCAGAAAAGCAGAGATGACATTTCTCACAGCGAGAAGTGTCTCACTCTGCTGAAACTTGAAATAACCGAGAAGAAAGAACCTGTATAAAAAGCTTGTGCATATCTAGAACAGCTGCAACATCAGGAGGGAGAAGAGCACAAGAGAGGAGAGTTATTGTTGCCCTGGACTGTGAAGTATTTCTGTCCTCACACCCAGAGCTGAGCACCTACTTCCATACATTAAATCCTGAGTGAGGAATACCCACAGGGAGTACCCAGAGATCTGCTCACACCCTTTGTCACTGCAGCAGGGGGGCAAAATCCCACAAAGCCCACAAGGCCCCAGATTCTCCAATTTCTCTGCAGCCAAAGGGAACTGTGAGCTCCCATCCTGAAGAGGACACGGCTCCATGGTCAGTGCTTCTCCCTCAAAGGGCCACAGTGCTCCTGGTGTCAGTAAAAGCTGCTCCAGATCTGATCAAGAACAGGACCAAATGGACTTGAGATGCCTCTTGGTGTGCCCTCAGGTGGGGCATAAACACCAAACTTCCCCCTGTGCCTCCTCCTGTTGCTTCCCCTCCAAACAAGGCTGGCTGCACGCTCCCTGTGTCACTCCCTGCCTTTCTCCACGGCAGAGAGGAGCAGATCTGAGCTCACAGAGCCTGGGTTATTTACAAGGGCTGACCCCCACCGGGGTGCCCTGGGGGTGCAGCAAACAAACTCTCCTCTGGGTGTGCAGCCAACAAACTCTGGGCGTGCAGCAAACAAACTCTCCTGTGGGTGTGCAGCAAACAAACTCTCCTGTGGGTGTGCAGCAAAGTCTCGTTTCTCTGCCGTCCCACCCCGGAGGCAGCGCCCGGTGCAGGAGCAGGGATCGCCCTCTGCAGAGCAAAGTCCTTTAGAGCAAACGCCGGTGGCTCAGACTGGGAGCTGGATTGTGGATTCCTCTCACTCCCCTGTGGATTTCCTTTCCAGTTCCCTGTACCAGAGCAGCAGGAGCAGGAGTCGGTGCCTCTCCAGGACCCTGGCGCTCCTCACCACGCCCCGTGCGCTTCTGTCAGGAGTTCCCTGCACGGAGAGCACACCCAGAGTGTCACACACCCGCCGGGGATTTTCAGCTTTTGTCCTGACCCTTCTGACCCAGCTGACCGGGATAATACCCCCAAAGCCAGAGCAGATGTTTCAGTGCAGCTCTGTAGCCTCGCCAGGGCTGGGTGAAGGGGATGCTGGCAGATGTTTTGGTGCAGGCACCTCACTCCTGTCACCCCGTCAGGAGGCAGCTCAGCAGACCCAGGGCTCCCACACCAACCCCAAACACCCCAAAACGCCCCTGCTGCTCTGCCCACCCCCATCCTGCAACTCCTGCGTCCCCCCGGCCCTGAGAACCAGCATTCCCTGCATGAGGGGCTTTATCTCCCTCCGCACAAGGGTATAAACCCAAAACCACCCACCATGCCTCATGTTTCCCCAAACTTTATGCAGAACCATCACAGCAGACAAGAGGGGCCACAAATAATTCCGGTGCTTCCGCAGAAAATCAATGTCCTTATCAAGAGCAAATGGTAGCTGCAGTTATGAATATTTAACATTGAGTGTTGCCATGAGTTTAGAAATGCCTTCTATGCCCCCAACACAGCCCTGTAATAAATGCTACGCTCTTGTGGGATACTTTTTAATAAAAAGAAATCAGAAGCATTAAAACTAAGCCATTAAGTGCTGGAAATAGTCCTGAATGCCAAATGCAATTGGTGCAACCCATCACTTTATCCCAGCCCTGAGTCCAGGCCTTCCCTCATAGATTTCAAATTTATTCTTTTTGTATGATAAACCATGAAATGTTCTTTGTGTTGCTGAACAAACAGCAGGTTCAGGTCACTTTAGCATGACACCTGTACTTCAGTGAACTGAATAATAAATCATAAATCATAATAAATTCCTGCACGTGTGAACGCTGCTGTTATTGCTGCAGCCCATCCAAGGAAACCACAGTTTGCCCAGATTTGCCATTTTGGGCAGCTGGAGTCATCACCCGGGAGCACTAAACCCAACACATCTGGCCAAACATCTGGACCAAAGCTGCCATTGTTAGAGGATCCAAACCAAACTATCCCCATCCCTCTGCAGCCGTGGGTGGGAGCACAGCCCTGCCCAGCCCCGAGCCCCTGCCCAAAAATCTTCTCAAATCCTTTCAAAATGTATGAAGTCATTAACAGAATTAATCTTTGAAAATGACAGTATTTGGTAGCTACATCCATTACGTTTCAATAACAAGCCAAAAATGGATTTTTTTCCTTAGAACATTATGTCCTGAGGGCTTCCTGAGAAGTTGCAGTGCCAAGGAGTTGGCATTTGGGGGGACCTGGGGTGTTTCTGCTGCCACGTGAGCAGTGATGAGCAGCCCCTGCTGCAGGAGGGGCTCGTCTCTGTGCTGGGGTGAAAACGTTTGAATTAATTATTTTTACATTTTTCACACAAGATCCCAGATTTTTAAGTAGGTTATGCAATTTCTGGATTAATCCTCAGGCTCTTAATGGAGCTCACCCAGAGCCATTTGCTGGGTGGGAAGGGCTGGGAATTAGGGAAGCTGAATAAATACTTGATGTTCAAGTTTCACTTAAGTAAATGACTTGTGTGCATAAATAACATGGGAGCTGTCAATAGAATCATCCTCAAAATCTGTCAAAGAGAGGAGTAATTATGGCTTCTGCTTGCTATCAAGAGAGTGAAACGTTAGCTGAGCTCACAGGGAAACAAACACCTTCTGATTTCATTGAAGATTAATGCTAACGTGCCAAATTGCCAGCCCGGACTTAATTGCTCTTTTTTATCTCCCTGAAATGATAAGAAGCAGGCACCGAAGTGGTTCTGGTGACCTTGGATTTACACAGGCCTCCAGCCACAGGAAATCTACAGCTTTTATTTCTGCCTCAGGAACTTCCCCGGGAGTTGCAGGATCCCAGGTCCCCCCAGGTTTCCATCCTGCTCCGCAGAGCCCAGCTTGAGGTTCACATTTAATGGGATTCATCTCAACCCCCACAGTCCAAGGGAACAGCTTTTCCCTCTGTGTGACAACCTAAACCCACATTTTGTACTTCTTTAAAGACACCGCGGCTCCTTTTCCTTCCCCATTTGTGCTTTGCAACAACAGATTTGCAGAACTGAAAAATATCACCCAGCGCCTTCCCATCTCCATGGCAACCCCTGCTCTGCCTCCAATTGATAAATACTTCACAAAGCCCGGTCCTCTAGGTTGGTTGTTGCAGAAATTGTCCGTCATCGCTCAGAAATAAGTCTGTAGCGTTTAGCACGTCCCAGGGTGGGCACCACCGCCCGATTTCAGCCCTGGCACACCTGAGCTCCTTCCTTTGTCCCGGTTTTCCAGCCAGGCACTGCCGGCACGGTTCAACCCATTCTGTGTCCGAGCTGTGACTCTGCAGGTTTTTGTTGAGCATCACAATCAATAAATGGCTCCACGGGAGGGGGAGAACAGGATCCCCCTGCAGCCCCCAGGCAGGGAAAGCTGCAGCTGCACATCTGTCCAACAGCTGCTCCTGCCACCCCAAACCCTCCTCCCTGCCCCAGGGAGAGCTCGGGGGCGTCCCTGCTCATCTCCGGGGGCTGAAACCTGGGCAGGGCTGAGCAGCACGGGGGAGAGGGAGGTTCTGTGTTCTCCTGCACAGGCCAAGGGGCAGAGCTGCACAAAGGGACTGGAAATCCCTGGCCAGAGCCCCTGGCCCTGCTCCTGCTCCTTGACTCTTGTTTCGTGGGATTTGTCTTCTCTGAAGTGTGGCCTCCAGGCCGGCCCTGCTGGAGGGGCCCTGCAGCATCTCAGAGGGAACTGCCGTCGGTGGCTGCTTGCACGGATGAGTTCAGGTCCAGTTTAGGGCTGGAGGAACATTTCCTTTGTGCCAGATTTCCTCCTCTCGGCCTTAACTGGCTCCTGTTCCCTATAACCTCTGCCCCCTCCACCCTCCTGCGGTTGCTGCTCTTGCTCCTCTCTGCCCCTTTGCTCAGGGGCTCAGGGGATGGGCTGGGGCTGTGCTCTCCTCCTCTGCTGCCCAAGCCCTTGTGAGCCTTTCCCAGCACGAAGGGCAGGTCCTGGCCGGGGAAGGGGCCAGAGCCCAGCACGGGGAGCAGCCCTGGAGGTGGCACAGCTTTGAGCCGAGCCCTGCCCCGGGCTGGTCCCTGCCCCAGCACCCCGCACATCCCAGCCCAGGCAGGACCCTCGAGGGGATGGCACAGCCCAGGAGGGCACCGGGGCAGCTCTTGGGGTGTCTGTGGTTCCAGGAGATGAAACTGCCCGGGGGGTCAGCACTCAGTGCCCGTGGCACAGAGCAGGTCGCTCCCAAAAGCGTCAGATCTGGGTCTGGGCACAGCCCGGGTGGGGAGTACGCGGCCACATTTTCCCAGCAGCTAATGATCCTCGAAGTTCAAAATTTCTGCCTCGTTAATTGGATTTTTCTGGCTTCAAATTAAATCTATCAGGTCTTTTTCTGCCTTTCTCTGAAGAAAAAGCCTTTCAGGACCTGGAGCTCCCTCCCTGCGAAGGTACTTATCCATAGAAATTAAGTTACAAGCTTCTTTTTGATAAGACAAACAGACTGAGCTCCCTCAGTCTATCACTGTAAAATATTCTCTGCAGCCCTTAATCATTCTTTATTAATCTTTTCAGCTCAGTGACATGGCAGCAGAAAGGTAAAATAAATAAAAAAAATCCTGAAACAAGCAGCAAAAGAGAAAGGAGGTACAGATACACACGATCTCCCAGGATTTCACAAAGGATGTTAAAACTGTGATACAGCTGCGCTAGAAATGTGTTCCAGAGACCTTCCCGAGGGGCAGCAGCGCTGCCCTGAGCTGGGGGAGCTGCTCCTGGCAGGCTGAGATAAATGAACGTACACCCCCAGCTCTGCCGGGAGTGCCAGACAGGACTGGAGCTGATAACTGGGCTGTCCCTTCCGCCAAGGATGTCCACGTGGAATTAACGTGGAATTCACACGGAATTGAGCGTGTTCTTACACAGCCTCACAGATGCAGATCACACTCCAGAGGAGGAGCAGATCCCTATCGCAGCCCTGGGGAAACTGCTGTGAAAATTCCTCCGAAATGAACAGGAACTGCCCGGACGAGGTGGCGCAAACACCCAGCTGGAACCTGTGCACATCACAGTTCCTGAATTTCCCATTTGTGTGCAGTGTGGGGGTCAGCAAGGGCTCCCAGGGGGGAGCAGCCCCCGAGCCCCCTCGGGATTCCCCGGGCTCTGTGCTCAGCTCCTTCCTCTGCCCCCCGCCCTGGTGCCAGAGCTGAGGGTCACCCTGAGGGTCCCCAGAGCCCCCAGGGGTGTGAGAGCAGCTCACCCGGCCCTGGGACACACCTGAGGGTCCCCAGAGCCCCCAGGGGTGTGAGAGCAGCTCACCCGGCCCTGGGGCACACCTGAGGGTCCCCAGAGCCCCCCAGGGGAGGTGACAGCAGCTCACCCGGCCCTGGGGCACACCTGAGGGTCCCCAGAGCCCCCAGGGGAGGTGACAGCAGCTCACCCAGCCCTGGGGCACACCTGAGGGTCCCCAGAGCCCCCCAGGGGAGGTGACAGCAGCTCACCCAGCCCCGAGGCACACCTGAGGGTCCCCAGAGCCCCCCAGGGGAGGTGACAGCAGCTCACCCGGCCCTGGGACACACCTGAGGGTCCCCAGAGCCCCCAGGGGAGGTGACAGCAGCTCACCCGGCCCTGGGGCACACCTGAGGGTCCCCACAGCCCCCAGGGGTGTGAGAGCAGCTCACCCGGCCCTGGGGCACACCTGAGGGTCCCCAGAGCCCCCAGGGGAGGTGACAGCAGCTCACCCAGCCCTGGGGCACACCTGAGGGTCCCCAGAGCCCCCCAGGGGTGTGACAGCAGCTCACCCGGCCCTGGGGCACGAGCTGCTCCTGTCCCAGCCCAGGGAATGCCCCACTGGGGAACACACGGAGAACTCACTTTGGTACGAAGGACAACCCCCCTGGTTTTGAATCCCGGCCCCTCCGGGGGTGAGGTGTGGGATTGGCTCCATGGGCAGAGGTGTCCAGGGGCTGGGCAGGGCCGGGTTACACCCAGGGGACGTGGCGTGGACGGGGCAGAGCCGTCCCTGTGTCCCTGCCCCGGGCAGCCCCGGGCAGCGGGGACAGCGGGACCCCCGGAGCCCCCGGGTCACAGCGCTGGGATTCCTGCTCCTCTCTGCTCCCTGGGCACGGGCAGTGCAGGAGAACACGGCCAGGGGAGTTCCTGTCTCCCCAAAACCCTCACCCCTGCTTCTTGATAGGCAGCACCAGTTAACGCTTGACATTCTCATTTCATTTTTAAACCTGGTTCACTTGCACGTGACAGTGACAATGACAGTGCCATCTGTCATATCACTGACCCTTCCACTTGATTCATTTATAATTTAATTGTCAGCTCAATTTGATCAAATACGTCTGAACTGAAACCATTTGCATTAAAAATAACACATCTTTCTCCTTTTATTCCCTGCACTGTGGCAGGTATTGCCTGAAAATTCAATTGGTGCCAGCCAAAACCTGCTGTTTGATTAATAACAAAATGGCTAATGAGGGAAGAAACCACGGGCCTGGATGAAAACCCCTGGTGAAAAATGGATCTTGGTGAGGACCATGGAACTCAGACATTCTCATTTTCACTTGTGCTGGATTGGGAGCTGGATCTTCCTGAGGACGGTCCAGGGCACAGCCCTGGGATGGGATTCACATTCCCCAGTCCCTAAGGGATGCACACATATAAATACAGATCTATGAGTGAGGAACGGGACTTTTCCCTGATTAATACATTGTAATTAATTCTCCCAAGAATCCTTGCTTAGGAACTTTATTAAATCCCATTAAGGCTAATGAATTGTTGTTGTTTCCTAATTATATAGTTGTTTCTAGTTTAATGAACTGTGTATTAATTGGCTTATAGAACAGAGATTTTACTTTCAGGATGGAAATACTTTAAATAAGAGATATATATTCTTGCTAATGGCATCAGTTGTCAGCAACAATGTATTTTAATGAATCTCTCGGAAAATCCTGTCCTTTTGAATACAGATTTTGCTTGTTTTGTTAACTAAAGAGGCAACAAAAGGCCCGAAATTAAATGTCTTCCAATGTTTTATGTATAGCTGACATTTTTCCTCCTAATAATTCAATTTCTCATAGCAAAATAAGATCTCCAGGCCTGTGCAAGCAGCTGAATGCTTTGACTGGAGTGGAATCACAAAGGAGAAGCAGAGCAGCGCAGGATGGAAGCCCTGTGAGAGCTTTGGTCTCAGGGTAAATCAGGGATGCTTTTCCAGCTGAAACCCCCTTGGAAGGAAACACCCGAAACAGGCCTGCCTGCTCCTCTCCTCTCCTCTCCTCTCCTCTCCTCTCCTCTCCTCTCCTCTCCTCTCCTCTCCTCTCCTCTCCTCTCCTCTCCTCTCCTCTCCTCTCCTCTCCTCTCCTCTCCTCTCCTCTCCTCTCCTCTCCTCTCCTCTCCTCTCCTCTCCTCTCCTCTCCTCTCCTCTCCTCTCCTCTCCTCTCCTCTCCTCTCCTCTCCTCTCCTCTCCTCTCCTCTCCTCTCCTCTCCTCTCCTCTCCTCTCCTCTCCTCTCCTCTCCTCTCCTCTCCTCTCCTCTCCTCTCCTCTCCTCTCCTCTCCTCTCCTCTCCTCTCCTCTCCTCTCCTCTCCTCTCCTCTCCTCTCCTCTCCTCTCCTCTCCTCTCCTCTCCTCTCCTCTCCTCTCCTCTCCTCTCCTCTCCTCTCCTCTCCTCTCCTCTCCTCTCCTCTCCTCTCCTCCTCTGCCCTTTCCTGCTGGAAAAGTAAGAACTGCCACAGCTTTAAGAAGTCATCATCTTGAATGCTAATACACATAATCTCCAACAGCCTGCAGCCACACCACAGATTCATTTCAGTGCAGAGATTATGTTAATACACAACAAAAGGAGTTGTGATACTGAGTCAGATCAAAGATTTTTCATTTCAGTCAGTGTCTTTGGCACCAGGCAGCGATGCCTGTTTCAAAGCCAAGTCAAAGGCCCCTATAAAGCCCTGAGCTGAGCAGTAATCACTACAGGGAGAGGCACAAAGTCCCGACCAGAGTGTTGCTTGATCTGGATCTGACATTGGCTGTTTAGGCAATGGGTGTTTGATGGGGAGTGACAAACTTGCGGAGAAGTCCTGAGGAGTGCCAGCCCCTGGTGCTCCCAGGAAAGGCTCTTTGCAGGGAAGGGCGTGATGCGCTTCCCTGCCTTTGGAAAAACCTTCTTCCCTCCCCTGAGGCTGCAAACCAGGCTTTAAACCCGGACGTGCAGCACCCCAGAGTGACACTGAGTGCCTGAATCTGTCACTGCACGAGCCCTGGGAACCTCCCGGCAGAGGACAATAATGCCATTAGTGCAGCAGGGATGGAGCTGCATTATCCGCACCCCAGGGAGGGCTGAGCACGGCCCGGAGCCCACAGCAGATGGAAGACAGCCTGGCAAGGGTTTGACCAGCAGGTCTGTCCTCCTGCTGCGCTGGGGAGAGCTCTGGGTCACACAGGGACAGAGGCCTCCTGCCCCCGGGAGGTGCTGGGTGGGACTCGATGGTCTGAGAGAGTTCCCCAACCGAAACAATTCTGTGGTGTCCACCCCAGCTGCAGTGAGCCACGGGATCCCAGGCAGCCTCTGCACATCACCCCCAGCGTCTGGGGAGCCCTGGGCCAGCTGCAGCCTGTGCTGCAGGGCTGGCACCTGTCACCCAGCTGCCACCTCCCCGGGACACGGGGGGAGCGTGGCTGTGATCACTGGGGACGGCACCACAGAGAGCAAATGGCTGAGAGCTGTGTCAGGGCAGGGAGCTGGGGAAGGGATGATTCATCCTCCCCTTTCTGGAGAGCCTGCAGAGCATGGAGAGAGCACAAATACAATGCCAGCCGCGAGGAAACACCGTGCCTTTGCACATTAGCTTTGCAGGGCACTCATAATCGTCTCCATTTATTGTATTTAATCTTTTAAGTGCACAAATGTGAAATGGTTCTGTAAGTACTGAGAGGATAAATGAGGTTAAAACATTCATGGGCAGTGGAATCAAGTGAGGCTCACGTTGGTGTTTTGTACATTCAGCCCTCTGTCGTTTTTGCTGGAACCATCACTGAGCAATCAGGTTTAAACCTTTCAGACCTCGGTGGCAGAGCTTCTGTGTAAAATGTCCCTGCTTTCAGGGAGACCCAGCTCCTCGTTATGAGAGAGCTGCACAGAAAAGACAAAACGGAACAAGCACCCCTCACTTTAGGATCATTGCGCCGGAATTAGGAGGAGGCTGGAGGTTTTTCGGAGGGAGGCTCTAACAGGGCCCTGGGGAGGCAGAGCAGCTCTGGCCCGCTGGTGCCGGGTGAAGGTGCCACTGCAGCTCCCTGTGGGGAAGGGATGGGCACAGGGACAAGCACGGGGGGCTGGAAGGGGCGAGGGGCTGCAGCAGGGCCGGGAGGCAGCAGCCCCACGGGCAGCACAGGGGGCCCCGAGGGGAGGATGCAGCCCTGGTTTCGTGCCTGAGGTGTTTTGGTCTTCTGAAATTCTTTTGGGGAATTTTCTGTAAACAAGAGAAGTGTTTTTGTAAACTGTACCTTTGTTTTTCATTCCTTTCCCTAGGAGGGACTTCTCCTTGCTGTCCCTCTGCTCTGACCAATGTGAGTGAAGAGGTTTTGCCTTTGTGTCACCAATCAGATTGGTCTGTGTGAAATAGTATAAAAGGGAGACACATCCCAAAAATAAAAGAATCATTTTCAGCCTTCTGAAACTCGGAGTCTGGGTAGTTGTGATGTAAAACAGCATCACGGGGGAGCCCAGGGAACCCAGAGGAGCCCAGGAGAGTCCAGGAGAGCTCAGGGGAGTCCAGGGGAGCTCAGGGGACCCCAGGGGAGCTCAGGGGAGTCCAGGGGAGCTCAGGGGAGCCCAGGAGAGCTCAGGAGAGTCCAGGGGGGCTCAGGGGAGTCCAGGGGAGCTCAGGGGAGTCCAGGGGAGCTCAGGGGAGCCCAGGAGAGCTCAGGGGAGTCCAGGGGGGCTCAGGAGAGTCCAGGGGAGCTCAGGGGAGTCCAGGGGAGCTCAGGGGAGCCCAGAGGAGCTCAGGAGAGTCCAGGGGAGCTCAGGGGAGCCCAGGGGAGCTCAGGGAACACAGGGAACCCAGGGTAATCTAGGCTCCAGCTCCTCTTTCTCACCCACAGCCGCTGCTGCTGCCAGGCCTCCTCCAAAGTTCTTAAGCTCAGATACTTTAATTCATTTCAATTGCCATCTTAATGTAAATTTACAGTGTGAAAACTGGGAATAATTTAACAGCCGGGAAAGGAAAAGATGAAACAAAAGCCTGGAACTCTTGGCAGTCTCTTTGAAAGCGAAGGAAATGTCACAACTCTCTTTTAACAGCATCTTTGTTTCTGCAGGCAAATTACAAGTCCAGGTTCAGAAGTGTTTTTGTTCTGCCATTCTGCTGTGACAGGGTCTGCTGGCAGCCTCTAATTCATTCAGGAAAATCCACAACAGCAGCGAAGGGGAGGAAATGACAACAGCTTCGTGCAGCTCCTCTCCCCTCCCTGCCAGGCAGCAGCAAACGCTGGCTCTCCGTGAAAAGGGGTTTTAGGGCTTCCTAATCCCTTCTTGACACTCCTCAGGCTCCTGTCTGTGCTCGGGATTTTTAACTGCAGGTGATCCACAGCTGAATCTCTGCTCCACCTCACTGCTGCTTCCCTCTGAGCAGCTCCTTCAGGCCAGATAGAAAAGGAAAATAAGATGCACAATAATTAACACAGGACGTCTGGGCTGCCCGTGTAGCCAAGATTAATTCAATACATTTTCAGAGCCCTCGGGGATATGGATTCTGGGAGTCTGATCTATGGTTATTATTCTTTTAAAGGAAAATAGATTTCCCTAATTTACAATCAGTTCTGATGGTGGGAGGAGGAATTTAATTCTTTTTTTTTTCTTCTTTTGATAAATATACTGCAACTTTTCTGTAATCCCTATTAATCTGATCTCTGAGGGGAAAATTTTGCTGATCCATCATCTTGTGGCAGTCTTAATTCCCTTATGCCTCCGGGCAGGAGAAATGGATTTCCTCAGAGTAACCCCTCGTGCCTCTAAACTCCCCTGTGAGAGTGAGAGTTCTCTGGGGGCTCAGTCCTTGTGCCTGGGGAGGGAAACGTGTCCCTGGGGAGGGAAATAAAATGTGTCCGTGGGGAGGGAAATAAAACGTGTCCCTGGAGCCCAGGGGCTGTGGGGGCACTGCAGAGATTGCTGAGGCATCCCTGTGGGAAGCTGTGATCCCCCGTCCCTGAGCAGACACTGACATAGAACACACACAGACACTGACACACAGACACAAACAGACACACACACGGACACACAGACAGACACACAGACAGACACACACACAGACACACACACAGACACAAACACCATCCACCACTCCCCGTCCAAACCAACACGGAGGGAACATCTGTTGGAAAAATAAATGCGGGACTAATTATCTGTGATTGAGCGTCTGAAGCTGCTATTTTTAGCTTTGCCGTAAAAAGCTGTGATGAATCAAAGGTTTGCGCTCAGCATTTTGAGCTGGGAGAGGAGCGCGGGGCCGACCTGCAGAGCAGGAACCCCGGTCCTGCCGGGGAGGGTGGGCAGCCAAAAACCGCCCAAAGGCAAAGGCTCCGCTGTTCCTTTCAGGGCGAGCAGGAGCAGGCGAACGTCGGGGCTCTCCTCATGGTCCGGATTGCTCGGGAGGGTTGTGCGGGAGATCCGAGCGGGGCGTTGTGGTGGCACATCTGGGCCGGAGCATCCTCCGCAGGGCAGAGATCCCGGGGAGCGCCCCCGCCGCTGCCCCGCCCTGATCCCGCGGCCGATCCCAGGGAAATCCTGACAGGGATGGCTTCCATCCGCTGCATTAAAAAGTAAATGGAGCCCGCGGAGATGTTTGAGAGGGGCCGTAAATAGAGGGAGGGCGAAGCGGCGGCGAGAGCCCGGCGGGCTGGATGCCCCCTCCAGGAAATTCCGTGTTTAAACAACAATACGGAGACATAAAAGGAAGATGGACTCGGTTCTGGTGGCTGCCAAGAGAGCCGTAAATGCCCAGAGCACAGACATTGGTTCAAGTGATGGGATTGCTCCCAGCGCCAGCCCCGAGCCGGGGGAGCTGCTCCGGGCCGGGGATGGAGCTGCTCCTCACCCGGGATGGAGCTGCTGTGTGCCCGGGATGGAGCTGCTCTGTGCCCGGGACGGAGCTGCTGTGTGCCCGGGATGGAGCTGCTCCTTACCCGGGATGGAGCTGCTCCTTACCCGGGATGGAGCTGCTCTGTGCCCGGGATGGAGCTGCTGTGTGCCCGGGATGGAGCTGCTCCTTACCCGGGATGGAGCTGCTCTGTGCCCGGGACGGAGCTGCTCCTCACCCGGGATGGAGCTGCTCTGTGCCCGGGATGGAGCTGCTCCTCACCCGGGATGGAGCTGCTCTGTGCCCGGGATGGAGCTGCTCTGTGCCCGGGATGGAGCTGCTGTGTGCCCGGGATGGAGCTGCTCCTCACCCGGGATGGAGCTGCTCTGTGCCCGGGATGGAGCTGCTCCTTACCCGGGATGGAGCTGCTCCTTACCCGGGATGGAGCTGCTCTGTGCCCGGGATGGAGCTGCTCCTTACCCGGGATGGAGCTGCTCCTCACCCGGGATGGAGCTGCTGTGTGCCCGGGATGGAGCTGCTCTGTGCCCGGGATGGAGCTGCTCCTTACCCGGGACGGAGCTGCTGTGTGCCCGGGATGGAGCTGCTCCTTACCCGGGATGGAGCTGCTCTGTGCCCGGGATGGAGCTGCTCTGTGCCGGGGATGGAGCTGCTGTGTGCCCGGGATGGAGCTGCTGTGTGCCCGGGATGGAGCTGCTCTGTGCCCGGGATGGAGCTGCTCTGCCCGGCCCGGGATGGAGCTGCTCTGTGCCCGGGATGGAGCTGCTCTGTGCCCGGGATGGAGCTGCTCTGTGCCCGGGATGGAGCTGCTCTGTGCCCGGGACGGAGCTGCTCTGCCCAGCCCGGGAGCTGCAGGAGCTGCAGGAGCTGCAGGACATCGGCTCCGGGGCTGGAGGAGCCCCCGGGGCACAGCCCAGGGGCGGCAGCCTGAGCTCACCACATCCCCAGGGCTGGGAAAGGCACCGGGAGCTGCTCTCCCTGCCGGGAACCCGGGAGCTGCTGCACAGCCCAGGGAAGAGGCAGCCACGTGCAGTCAGGAGAAAAGCTGTTTTTCACACTTATTGCCCTTGAATTGGCAGAGGGAGACATCATGTTTTATATTAACTTCATAATAATTACAGTTATTACTGAATTCATGTGTACCAAAGAGGTTGCAGCTCCCTAGGAAAGCTCATAATATTATTAAGAGAGATGCCAGTCCATTGGCAGTGTCGTGGAACAAGCTGATTCCAACGTTCTGATATTAGACAGCACACCTCCCCAAACGCAGGGATTTGTGCCTGGTCCCTGGGATCTGTGGCAGCGACACATCTGGCACGCACAGAACTGTCCTTTGGAAAAAAATGCTGTATAAAGCACAAGCAGCAGAGCCCAGGAACAGCAAAAAGCGCTGCCTTTAAAATTTAAAGCAGGGAAAATAAATCTAAAGGTTCTTAATCCAGGGCAATGCCATGAGAAATGAAGGAGTTGCAGCCAGCTGTGGAAACCAATGGGAAGGAAGATTTTGTCAGTAAGAGAAATTAAGGAATTCACCCACCGCCTCTTCCTATCCTTTCCACACGATTAATTGCAGAGATTTAATTTCTCTGGGCATGTGTTCGCATCGGCAAACAAACTTTTCCATCAGATTAGAAGAGGTGACCCATCTCCAGTGCAGCTGTTGTTGTTGCTGAAAGTTCTGCAGAGTGCCTGAAGGAGTCAGGAAAGGTCAGCTTGGCACCAGAAGGCCGGGGAGCGGGGGGGACAGCAGCTGCTGGCAGCATCCAGGGAAATCCTGGCACGAGGAAAAAGTGTTTGTGCTGGGAATGTCAGATTGGGGCAGCTCCAGTTCATCCCATCCCATCCCATTATCCCATCCCACCCCACTATCCCATCCCGTCCCAATCCCTTCATGGATAATGAAGCCTCAGGCTCGTCCGTGGTGCCAAAGTGACAAAAGCTCAGCCTGGGCCCGTGACCTCACATTGATTTTTACTGTAAATCTGACACCTGAAATCTGCCATCAAATGAATTGCTGCACATAAAACCCAACAGCCCAAAGTCGGGAGGAGAATCAGGAGCAGCCTGATCCCAGGACTGTTGCAATTTCCTCCATGCTGTCAGGCCATAGCAGCACACACATCTCTCACAAAAATTAAATTGCTATTAAACTTTCTGCCCATCTTTGTAAATTAACCTCTCTTTCATCTCAGCTTTTGATTTAGCAGGAAATAATTTTTGGAGCACTTTCCAGACTTCTTCCATTAGGCGTTTGGGCTGTGGTCAATAAGGCTGAGTTAATTACCTGCCTGACCAGATCACGCTGCTGTGCAAACCGGGGCCTCGTCTGTGCTGCAAATGCTGCGATTCTTCCTTTGTAAAGGTGAAGCCAAACCCCCAGCACAGCCCCCTGGAAGCTCCAGACATGATTCTTTCACATTTTTCCGGTGCAGAGCGGGGGAACCAACTCTCCTCTACGCCAGTCCTGGATCATAAGGGACTGGGAGAGCAGCTGGAACATCCCAGGTGTTGGATTTACCTGGACCCAGAGAGCCTTGGCGTGCCCGGGCTGGGGGTGACCCCGGGCTGTGGTCAGCACAGCACCCACCGCACAGCTTCCCCCCAGACCAGCAGCCCTGGTGGCAGCCTGTACATTCCAGGGTGAACAAACAACCCCGAACCTGTTTTTTCCTGTTTAAGGTGTGGATTTCACGTGCAGGTCCTGCCCCACAGGCAGCCAGGGCTGTGTCCCAGCCAGGCCAACCCTCATTTATCCAGTACCAGCAAAGCCCTAATTGAGAGATCAGTCGGGAACCTGCCTCCTCACGCACGCCTTGGAGAGCTGACAAAGGCACCTGGAGGGGCTGGAGAAAAAGTTCTGCCTCATTACAAAAGGAATTGCACCTAAATGAAAAGCAACAGACAAGGAGAGCTGTGCGAGGGCTGCCGAGCAGGCAGGAGATGCAGAAATGCCTGGACAGCGCTCACCCCGAGTTACCCAGGAGCTGAACTCATCTCCACAAAGGCTTCAGAGCTTTTTATGATGATCTGTAAATTCCAGGGCAGAGAATTAGCTGTCCAGACCTAAAGAATTGCATCCCTTTGATGGATTAGAGCCTAAAGAATCTCACGTGCAGCAATGCAGGGGCACGTTTTTCCACTGACACTTGGAAAAGTCAGGATACCCTTCAAACATGCTCCTCCTCTTCTGTTTGGCTGTGGCTGTTTTTAAAATTTTAATGGCCTAAACTGCAAAATATTTAATAAATCTGGGAAAGGCTGTGCTAGCACATCTCCAGCTTTATCTTGTTTAGCTGAAAAATGTGCACTTTATAATTACTTACATAATTACTCATGTATTACTCTGAGGCTGGACTCGGAGGCAATTTCCAGCATTAATGCTTCTGTGATTCTTTTCTCCCACAAGTAAATTTGCTCCCATCTACTTTGTTTGTGATTCCGGTTTTTCTAATTACTGTTTATTATAATTTTTTGTTTCTAAAGCGTGTCCCCCAGCTGTGTGCCCACAGGAGCAAGTCCAGCTGCCCAGGAGAGCTGACCAATTTCTCCAGTGGGTTTGGGGGGCAGCCTTGGGTTTGGGACTGGAGCTGAGCAGGAGCAGAAAGGCTCTTCCCTCCTGCCGCAGTCTTTCATAAACCTGAGGGAATAGAGCCAAGCCTGTGCCACTTTCTGGGCTGCAAAATGAAATCAGGATAATAAAAGACATCCTGGAAATAGACAATAATGGTAAAATGATATTTTGACACGGAGGCCATATAGGGTTGATGGGAAGAAACGAACAAAGTGATCGAGGAGGGGCCGGAAAAATCGTCTCCACCAGCTGCTGGGGCTCCTGGTGAGCAGGTCCCAGACAGACGGGGTGGGTTTCACTAATAAACCCTCAGCTGCCCTGGGTTACCTTCCTTCCTTTAGGGTTACACTTCCCTTTTTCTCCTTTTCCCCTTTCTGAGGGCTGTTTCCACTGGGGCCTGCCAGTGCCAACACCCCGTGCAAACACCAGGGCTGGGGCAGAGCCGGGCTCTGGGCTCACCTGGGCACAGGGGAGATGTGGGAGCTGCGGGAGCTGCAGGGGCTGCAGGGGCTGCAGGGGCTGCAGGAGCTGCAGGAGCTGCAGGGGCTGCAGGGGCTGCAGGGGCTGCAGGGGCTGCAGGGGTTGCAGGAGCTGCAGGAGCTGCAGGAGCTGCAGGGGCTGCAGGGGCTGCAGGAGCTGCAGGAGCTGCAGGGGCTGCAGGGCCTGAGCGCTGGCCGCTCAGATCAGCCACCCCGAGCTGTTTGTGGGACAGCCCGTGCCCCTGCCAGGGGACAGTGGAGACAGCAGAGCCACCCACAGGGTCCTGGGGTCCCCAGCCCTGATCCTGCCCTGGGGGTCCTGTCCTGGCTCCTCTCCCTTCCCAGAGCTGAATCCCCCATCCTGCAGGACCTGCACCTGCAGCTCCTGCAGGCCCTGGAGCTCCTGCAGCTCCTGCAGCCCCTGCAGCTCCCGCAGCTCCTGCAGCTCCTGCAGCTCCTGCAGCTCCCGCAGCTCCTGCAGCCCTCCCCAGGGCCCCCAGCCCGGCTCTCCCAGGGCACAGACCCCCCAAACTGGGGCCTGAGGAGTTCTTCCCTGCCCCATTTCCCCCCGAGGATGTTTTCCCTGCCCCAGCCCTCCCCGAGGATGCTCTGCTGGCGTTGGCAGCCACGCCAGCCCTCTGCAGAACAACACCTCAATGCAAGATTAATGAACGGAGAGGAACGTCGTCAGCGATTAAAAATAAAAGGTACAAGATGCTGCCGGTGCAGGCAGCAGCCCCAGCAGCTGCATCGGGATCTATATTGTTTAATAATGCACATTAAATTATTACAGACTTTTTTAAAAGCTGACTCTGCTCGGTGTAGCACTGCTGTAAATCCATTGCCAATGCGGGATAATCCTCCAGCACTTTTAAACTTTTTTTTTATTATTATTATTATTCTTTGCACACAATTCTCTGTAGCCTCAACGCACTCAGCAAAGGGCCAGTTCTGTGCCACAGCACCCCAACATCCTGATATTCATTGTCTGCTTTCCAGGCTTGGGAACAGCCTGGGAAAAGGAGCCCAGGCAAGCCCAGAGGCAGAAAGTTCCCCTGAGGCCAGCGGGGCCTGGGGCACCCACAGGGCACAACCCGGATCCAGCCCAGCAGAGCTGGGGCACGGAGACCTCAGGGGCTAAGCCCAAAGAACGGGGAAATACCCTGAATCGGCCTGGAAAATGTTGTGTTTTCTTTCCAAACTGAACTCATCTAATATTTGTTCACAATTTTTGCATTTTGTTGATTTTTAACCTTAGCAAAACATTGGTTTGTTTTTCAGGGTTTAGTATTAGTTTCAAAGTAAATCTTATTAATATTTAAAATGAAAAGCTATTTCAGACCTTAAAATGTAGATCTTGCATTTAATAAACATCAATGGTAAATGTTTTGATTTTCTGAAAAATGTTTTATGTGCTGGAACCCTTTGACAAATGCGACGTGAATTTACAAGCACTTGCAGCTGATCCAAACCTGCGTTTTTTTCACCAAATAAAACATTCAGCTGCAATGTTTTTTTCCCAACTCTAATGTTTGTCCTGTGCCCAGGGGTGAGTTTCGCTCAGTGTGAATAACAATGCGGCACAGACAAGATCAATAAATCTCATATTTCATTTGCTTCACTGTCGTGTTCGGGGCAGAGCTGGCACAGCCGAGGCATCAGCAGCAGCCCGGCCAGCGTGGCTGCACTGGCCCCGGAGCAGGGGAACGATCCCGCCAGGAATTCGGGGTCCTGGAGGAGGAGAATGACCCTGTCAGGAATTCGGGGTCCTGGGGCAGGGGAATGATCCCGCCAGGAATTCGGGGTCCTGGGGCAGGGGAACGATCCCGCCAGGAATTCGGGGTCCTGGAGGAGGAGAATGACCCTGTCAGGAATTCGGGGTCCTGGGGCAGGGGAATGATCCCGCCAGGAATTCGGGGTCCTGGGGCAGGGGAACGATCCCGCCAGGAATTCGGGGTCCTGGAGGAGGAGAATGACCCTTTCAGGAATTCAGGGTCCTGGGGCAGGGGAATGATCCCGCCAGGAATTCGGGGTCCTGGGGCAGGGGAATGATCCCGCCAGGAATTCGGGGTCCTGGAGCAGGGGAATGATCCCGCCAGGAATTCGGGGTCCTGGGGCAGGGGAGTGACCCCAGCTGGGACAGGACACACCCAGCCGGGGATGGGACACCCAGCTGGGACAGGACACCCGGGTGGGGACAGCCGCTCCCATAGCAGGGACAGGACACACCCAGTTGGGGACAGGACACCCGTGTGGGGACAGCTGCCCCGCCCGTGTGCCGGGGCTGGCGCAGGCTCCGGGCGCTGCAGATCCCTTCTGCCCCAGGAGCTCAGAGTCACGGGGGCTGGGAAAGATCTCCAAGGTCTCCCCCAGCCTTTGGCCAGCAGCCCCTGCCCACTGAACCACAACATGAAGTGTCACATCGGCCCTGTCTCTGAACATCTTGTTCCTTTGCAGCCCTGCACTCCACTCCTCTGCTGCCTCGGCTGCTCCCTGCCCTCCCACCCAAAACACTCCCAGCACTGCTCTCTTTGTCTTCGTATGAACTCCAGAGGGAATTCATAAATCGTGGATTTGGCAGTTCTCATTTGGAGAACGCTTCAGAACAAACAGACGTGGAGGGGGAGCTGCCCAGAGGTCACAGCAATAACAATAACAGGGTCAGAAAGTGATTTATGGCCGAGCCTTGTGGTGCCTGAGCCCCGCAGGGGCTGGGGACACGTTCCCAGCCCTGTGTGACAGCGATGGGAGCAGCTCCACGGGGTCACGGAATCAGAAATGCCGGGAAAGACCCACAAAATCAGCAAGTGCAGCCGCTGGCTGAGCCTCACCACGCCCGGTAAATCATCAGCATGGCCTGAGGAAAAGGGAGATGCCAAACACCCATTTTTGCCTCCCCACAGAAGGGTTTTAGGATGATACAATAGCTGTCAGAGAGTCCTGAGGAACCCGGAATACATTGGCCACGTTTCAAAAGTGTTTGGGTGATGAGCTCCTGAAAGGAGAGATTAATCCACTGGAGTGAGATAATTGTGGGTTCTCTTTGGAACGTGCTCTCTCTGCATTTGATGACTAATTATCAGCGTCTAATAAGGGAACGTTATCTGTAAATCATGTAAAGGGCAAATGCTTTTACGTGGCGCTGAAGGCTGCCCACATGTGAGGCTGAACATTTCTTTTATTGCCGTGTTTATCTGTTTTGATCCGCGCTGAGTAGAAAATACTCTGCTTTAAAAATACATTGTGGCTCCTTTGATTTCCTAAATAGATTTATAATTATCTCCAAATTGAACACACTCAGCTTCTGCCCAAGTAATTGCCAGGCACTGTCCTTCGCAGGAAGTGCAGCCCTCGGCAGATTCTCACTGGGCTGCTGGATGCAGGAAATGAGGGGGAATGAGATCAGTCGGGGCAGGTCCTGTGCAGCTCCGGGGCGAGGGCACACACACAGCCAGGCACTCACAGTTCTGCCTTTTTCCTCAGACCTGACTCCAGGAAAATTTGGGAGTGCGCTGGACAGGGCTGGAGCAAAGGCTGGAGGCAAACTGCAGCTCCTCCTGCGTTGGCTTTTCTCTCCCGCACCTCTGAGAGCACTGCGAGGTCCTGAGCCCACAGAAAGCCTTTCCCTGAGGTGCTGCTGTGCCAAGAACAATTAACAAAACCTCCTGCACTTTGCTGACCACCCTTTGCATACTTCTAACAACGCCCTTGTACAGGCACAAGTTGCCTCCTAAAAACCCTTTCCCAAAAAGACACTCAGTGTCAGTGCAGACACACAAAGAAGCAGAGGAAGAAAGAACAGAAACTTATTGGGTGCATCTGATTTCCCTGTGCTTTTCTGAGCTTCTCCCAAATTACGGTTTTTTGGTTTGTTTTTTTTTTTTTTTTTTTTTGTGATCTAAGGTTTACTCCTCCAGTGCAAATGGCTCGCAGCCAGCTGTCTCCATGCCAGGTTTAGGAATAATTCGTGTAAGTTTTGTAACTTGGGAGAATGTCGTTAGCTTGTCCTCCAAAGAAATTGAGCAAAATAACTACAAGGTAGAGCAAAATAACGTAAGCAGGCTTTAATTCTGCAAAACCTGGGGAATTAAAGCTCCTCTGTTTAAAAAGTACTCGGTGCTGTTCAATTAAACACGCTGCCAAAGGAAAGGTTTTCTGAGAACAAATGAGAGAAGGGTCACATGTAAATAAATGAGTTGGATTTGGGGCTGCTGCAGAGCCCCTGGTTCCAGTGACCCCTCAGCAGTGACATTCCCGGAGCCAGGAGTCAGCAGCAGAGATGGCAACAGCCAATTTGTGCTTTGTTAGAGTTTACACTTGTTTACTGCCATGGAAGGAGACCAGACACTGATCTGAGAAAGTGGGAGGGAAATTGTTTGAGCCAAGTGTGTCCTTGTCAAGAAAATCATCTGACTCTGGTCTTTGTGCCTCGACCTGCAGCAATAAGCTGTTGTGGGCAGACTGGCACTGCTGAGAGTGAAATGGGAACGTGGAGGAGTCGGCAGCTGCTGCAGCACAGCCCCACTTCAGCCTTAATTTAAAGCCCACACTGGACATCTAAGTGCCTTTTATCACAGAATATTTCTAAAGGAACAACATTTTCTGACATAAATGTCTCTGCTAATGACAAAGACCAGAAGTAGCTTGTGGCCAAGGAATAAATGTTTTTCTAAAGCTTAGCAACAGCTCCGGCTCTGAATGTCATCACCCTCCTGGGAAGCCTGTTGCTGTATTCTCAGGATTAGGTGAAATTATCCCGAGTCCTGTTTGCGATTTTTTGTGGCTGTGCATCTTGTCCTTCTGTCTGAAGGTCAGAGCAGAATTCTCCACCCCGACTTTTGTTCCTGAAGAGAAGCCATGAGCAGAAGTCAGGAAGTGTTGATCATAATTACTTATTCCTAATAGCACGTCTCGTCACTATAGCACTTGTGGAAACTCCTGGAATTCGAGTTGGTGCAGAGAAAAAGGCTCTTTGAGCAGCCCTGGCCAGGGCTGGCCGGTCCCTGAGCCAAATTCTCTCTTCTGCTCTGGAACTGCCCTGCAGGAGCTGCTGGTGCCAATCTGGATTTCCATGGGAGGGATTTGGGGCAGGGGGGAGGTTGGTGCTGCACCAGGGCTCAGCCCTCGCAGGGCTCTGTGCTCACTGGGAGATGTGCTGGGAGGGTGATCCCAGCCCCTGGAGCAGCCAGGGCTCAGGGAAGTGATGCAAACACTGCTTTAGGCAAGTTCCAGCACTAACCAGAACCTCGACTCCTGCTTATTGCCTGATTTCGTTTTGTTGTTTGGAACTGTAAATGTTTGTTTGTTTTCCCTGCCAGCAGGATTTGTTTTAGACCTGTTCTCCTGCAGGAGAAACCAAGGGAAACTTCTCCAGGGCGTGCCAGGCTCTGGCTTCCCTGCCCTGTGGACCACCAGCAGTTTGAAATGAACATTTGTCACGTGTCTCCTCGCACTGGACCAATTAATAATTAATCACGACCCCTCTCTCCCCTCGGTGTTCCTGCCCTGCCAGGGAAGGGCCGTAGCTGATTCCAGCAGGAGGAGCCCACGGCACAAAACCTCCGCAGCAGCAGCAGGTCTGAGTGCCCCGGGACGGCTTCCAGCACCAGCCGGGTCTGAAATCCACATTTTAACGGGCTGGGATGCTCCAGAGGCAGCCCCTGGCCACAGCCCAGCGAGGCACTTAGTGCTGCTCACTCCGTGTGCATTAGCAGCCCCCGGACTGCCTGGCCCTTCGGGGTGTTCCTTTTAAACACGGGCCGGAGGATTTCTGAGTGCTGCAAAGAGATTTCTGAGTGCTCAGGGTCAGCTCTGCCTGCCCCGGGCACGGCCCTGCTCCCTGTCCTGCCATGGGCTGGGTGCCCCCCAAAAATCTCACCCAAAATCTGCCCTGGGGGGGACTCCTGGAGACAAGAAATCACAGCAACCCAGCGAGCACGTCTCCCCCTACCTTGGCCTGCATGTTTGAGTGCTTTGGATGATTTATCTGCTCAGAGAAGGATTATTTCTGAGCCTCCCTTTGCCAAAAAACGTAAGCCTTATCAAATGGAAATCAGAATCTATTCTTCGGATCAGCAGCCGGGATCACGGCTCAGGTGGAAAGCAGGTCACACAAAATCAGACCTTTCATGAATATTTATCTTGGTTTTCGTTCAGCTTTGCACCTGAGGGACTGATCCTGCGCCCCCCGAGTGCCTGCACAGAGTGCTGCCTGTCCAGGGAACAGGGCACAGTCTTACTGGAGCTGTAATATATGGATAATAGACAATAAATTAATTCCTTTCTGTCTGCTGCTGTCTGAAGTAGCAATAAAGGAACGGTCAGATCCAAAGCCCTAATTACCTGTGTCCTTCCTCCAGGATGATTTAAGCCTGTCCCTCAGCTTCCTCATGCAGATGAAGGCCCAGGCAATGGGCGCTTGCAACAAATAAACTGTGGGGAAATGTTCTTCAACACTTTGAAAACCGAGAAAAGGAGGATTTTTATCTGCCTCCACTTCTGCCATCAGCAGCAATAAAGAGCTGCTTCCCTCTCTTCTGAACAATGTCTGCGAACGCAGAGATCTCCAAACAAGCAGTGGCACAACTGGAGCCGTTTCATCACGAGCAAAGCCGTCGTTTGGAGGAGCCCCATTCAAATGCTGTTACACGGAGTTATTGTTGGCCATTTCGGCATTTGCTGTTTGAGCTGCTTGTACTGTCCTGCTCCATCACCCAGCCTGTGCTGGGTTTGCGTTTTCTCCCTTGTGCACAGGGTTAGAAATCCATTTCCTGAGCGTTCAGCTACAGCAATAAAGGTTATCTCAGCTCATTGAAGAAAGGAGCTGGTGTAACTCATTCTTCGGTGAGCAATCTGAGTTTTCACTACTGAGGATTTCCTGGTCAGAAGCAGGAGCACAGTGATTTGGGAAAATCCCATTCCTTTGATTTGCCACCCTCTCCCCAGCACAAACCCAGAATTACCAATCCTGCTGGCCCTGAAGTTTGCCATGAGCAAACCCAGTTGTGTTTAACAAGACGTGTCAACGTGTCCTGATTAGCTCCCACCTCCCTGCAATAAAGGTATCATCGTTTACACCAGTAAATCTTGCATTTTGTGTGACGTGACACATTTTCCTGAGGAGCCTGACGGTTATGTCTTTTTAGATGAAGAGCAGGAACCCCTCCTGCTCAGAGAGATGTTTGCATAAATATCCCTTTTGAGCTCCTTGAGAGGCTTGGATGAGAGATTTTCCATTCATGAAGAGCTTGCTTTAGCTCTGGACTATCCAAAAATACTAACTGAATTGACTTTCAAGCTATCAGCCACTGCTGCTGCTGTGAACGAGTTTAAATTAATGCATTAACAAAAGCTCCCTTTCTCTCTCTAAGGTCTGTACTGAGGATTAAGATCTGAATTCCAGGTTAGCCCTTAATGACACACAGATGCACCTTCCCTTTAGCTGGAGACCACATCCTGCTGGAGCAAGGCAGAAATAATGATCTTACTAGATTCAATATTAAAAAAAAAAAATCAGATTAGGCTTGAATTCTCGTTACAGAATTTGTCTGCAGGTAAAGTTATTTTTAATCTGTTCCGAGATAAAGGAATGAATTTGTTTCTGCCTATTAGAATTCTCGTCTATAGAGAGCAGTTTGGTATGATAAATTGGTTTGGGGCTAAATCCACCTCTTGGGGTTTTTTTTTCCTCAGCAGTGAGTGGGGACCATCCACTCCTGACCATTAGGAAATATTGGGAAGAACCTGTCCATGGCTCACCTGGTGGATGAGCACGGACAATCTCACTCCCAAATTTCTTCTCCCTTCCCCCACAAGTAATAATAATAAAAAGGAATGATGATGGTACAGGAGTCATTCCCCAGACAATAGCTAGGCAGGCTGTATATTGCTTTATGGCTGTTGACTTGATTTAAAATGCACTCTTAAAAATGAAAGAACAACTCCTTAAATTTGCAGTAAATGTATAGCTCCCCAGACCTGATTTACTGGTTGCGAGGCACCAAAAAACTGCAATTCCAATTTATTGTGTTGTTGACTGTGGCAGCAAAAGCCTCGGCGTCACTCCGGCCCTGGTGATCGTTCCAGAGCTGATAATTTGACATTGATCATTTATTTCGGGTTGGCTGGGGGTTTGTTGGGGGGTTTTGCTGTTCTTTAATTGGGCTCTGCACTGGCAGCAGCCAGGGACGATTGCTTTGATGGTGACGGGTTAACCACGCGAGTGAGATCAAAGCCCTGCTCTTGCCTCGTGCTCTGCTCACTTCAGAGCTTTTTAGCCTGGCTGGGCTCATAATTACAAGAATTCCCAACTGGCTGGGAGCAGCTCTTGCAAGAGGGACTTGCTGCAGAGCACTTGGATAAAGAGCAATGCGTAAATGCTGCCCGGGCTGCTAGACACCAAAACTCCACGGGAAACGGGCCTGGGCCATGGAGGGCGCTGGGAAGGGACAGGGGACAGAGGACAATCAATCCAAGCCCAGACTCGGTGTCACTGCTGCCCTTCAGGGGTCTTTTCCCTCTCGTGCCATGTGTGACCCTCTCCTGATTCAGAGACAGCTGCTGAGCAGAGAACGCTGCAGCTGCCGGGTGAAACCCTCCGCGCTGCTGGAGCCCGGCCACGGCTCTCTCCTCTCTCTTCCTCTCTCCTCTCTCCTGAGGGAAGCAGCAGCAGAATGCAGCTGCCTGCGAGGCTTCATTTGGGCTTGGAAGATCTCCAGACACAGAGGGAGAAAAGGCTGAGCACGATGTAAATCAGAGGTGGCCCTGAACCCAATCCTGGGTTCCCAAAGCCCACGGGCGGGGCAGGGCTGCAGAGCTGGGATGGGAACTGGGAACTGGCCATGGGAACGAGGGAGGGCCTGGGAACCTCCCAGGGACACAAACAGTGCCCCTGGACATCCTGCACTGCCCCCAGTGACCCCAAATACATCCCCCGACCCCTCACCTCTGGATCCTGCTTCAGAAGGGGCCTGACCACGGGGCACAATTCCCCTCCAGGGCTTTTGGAGCCAACAGCAAGCTCCTCTTAAAAACTCCCAAGAGATGCTGAGAGAATTCAGGATTTAATTGTTCACACATCTCTGTCAAATATTCCCAGTACTGGTCTTGCAAGAAAACAAAAGCAAAACCTTATTCTGAAAAACCATTTCTTAGGGACACTTTCAGGATTCAATATTCTGGTTTGCCTTATAAGAAAGCCAACAAAATTTTGATCCAAATCCAATTTTTGGCAGATTTTTTCTGTCTCAAAGAAAATTCAGATTTGTCCTGGTGAGGACCATTCCACCCCTAAAGCATTCACTGTATTTTCTGCCCAGGACACAAAGGGGAAGGGAATTGAACTCTTGACTTTGCCACACCTGGGCCATGGGGGTTTGAACCACATATTTCATTTTAAGGCTACAAAGACCAGCTTTTTCACATAACCATATTAATGACATTTCTTTAATCCGTGCAGGTGTTTTCAGCAGCCTGGAGCCACAGCAAGGGAACTGTTGGCACGATGCAGGGCACGATCAGAGCACACAGCCCTGGAGTTACGGCAGGCTGGAGTCTCAGGCAGGCTGCTCCTGCAACTGTCACTGCAGAACTCCTGCAGCACAGCCACGCACTCAATGTTTGGATGCAGAATTTTTGCAGAATAGCACCCAACGCAGAGAGCAAACACAATAAATAAAACACACTGCAGAGGCAGAGGATATAAACACGGAAGAAAATGTAAGGGAAAAAAAATTAAGTGAACTATATTTAATATTGGTATTTAACCATGATAGTTCATTCCACGATTTCTCTGGTTGCAGGGCTTGTTTGAACACCAGCAGCTTCTACTCGTCAGTAGCAGAATGAGAAAGAGTTGTCCAAAAAGTTTTAATAAAAGCTGTAATTGGGGTGGTAGAACCAATCTTCTAGAGGAGCTTTTCCTAGAAAAGAGAGAGAAGGGAAAAGGCAGAATGAGAGAGCCAAAGAAAAAGAGGGAAAGAAGAGAGAGTTAAAGAGAGAAGAGAAAGAAACAGAAAAAATATTTCGATGAAAAAAGAAGCAAGACAGAAGAAGGAATATTTTCACTTCAGACTATCTGCAGCGAGCTTGCTTTTGACTTTCATACTCTATTTAAAAATACAAAATTGGGAGCATTGAGAAAGAGCTCCCAAATTAGCTTTTTAATAGAGATGGGAAGTTAAAAGGGGCCAAGTCATGGGGGAAAAGCGATTCACAGCCAGGGCAGCCCCAGCAGAGAGTGAGGCCAGAGCACGGCCCAGAGACACAGCAGTCAGGAAGTTTTATGAAGTGGTGACACTGTAAATCACAGAAAAACCTCTTATGCCAGCAAAAGCCAAATGACATTTCTGGTTCTGCTTTCTTCTGAGCATCTGCAGAGGGAAAGAGCAAGTGGAGATACGGGGAGGGTTTGAAAGTGGAAAGCAGTTCTGAAGACATCTAATGGAGATGGATTCAGGGAGCTTTGATATATTCAAATCCTTACAGCCACTGAAAGTTCCTCACAGAAGTTCTGGGATTCACTTTGCACACAACTATTCATGTGTCCAGCACACAACTCCAAATACCCAAAGTCTAAAGATTCTGGTAGACTGTGTGTGCATGAACTCGTCAGGCACTGAAATGCAGATCACAAATGTTATTGGGGGAGATTGGGTTCGGGGAGGGCTACTCAGGACCTGGTATTCAGAAATTTGTGCTATTTTTTAATAATTGCATTGAATTATCAGAAATCAGACCCTGAATTGGACGGATCAGGTTGAGGTTCAGTTGTATCTTAGGAAGAATTCCACCACTGAAGGTGTGGTGAAGCACAGGAACAGGCTGCCCAGGGAAGTGCTGGAGTCACCACCCCTGGAATGGTTCCAGAAATGAGTGGATGTGACACGTTGTGACAAGGTTTAGTGGACACGGTAGGATTTGGTCAGGGGCTGGACTTCATCATCTCGGGAGTCTTTTCCAACCTTAATCATTCCATGAGCAGGGTCCTGGTTTCAGAGTTTCCAGAACCAGATTGTTGGTTTGTTGAAATGTTGAGCATTTGGAGGCCTTTTTCTATTTTTTTTTTCCTTTAAGGAAGTCTTGGGTTTAGAGCTCTGTGAAGAAAGGCACCTGGCAAACAGCCCCTGGTCACTGCTGCCTGTCCCAAGTCCCCATTTCCCTAATTTTAAGGCACCAGAGGCAAATCAGATCCCCCAACACCCAGTGATGCCTCTGGAGGAGCATCTTCTGCCCCTCGCAATGCAACCCCACAGCCCTTGGGCCCCTCTTTACACACCCCTTACACACCTCCTCACACATCCCTTACACACCCCTTACACACCCCTTGTACACCCCTTGCACACCCCTTGCACACGCTCTTACACACCCGGGACTCGGCTGCGGGTCCCCATTGCGGGGCTGCTGTGACCAACCCCCACCCTGTGCTGCCCCTGCCCCGGGGGTCCCACAGCCTGGTTCCCTGTCCTCCTTCCATCCCGGGGCCCCACACCCCGCTCCCCATCCCTCTCTCCATCCCGGGGTCCCACACCCCGCTCCCCATCCCTCTCTCCATCGCGGGGTCCCACTGCCTGTCCCTGCCCATCCCTCTCTCCATCGCGGGGTCCCTCTCCCTGCCCATCCCTCTCTCCATCCCACGGTCCCACATCCCGCTCCCCATCCCTCTCTCCATCCCGGGGTCCCACACCCCGCTCCCCATCCCTCTCTCCATCCCAGGGTCCCACACCCCGCTCCCCATCCCTCTCTCCATCCCGGGGTCCCACACCTCGCTCCCCATCCCTCTCTCCATCGCGGGGTCCCACTGCCTGTCCCTGCCCATCCCTCTCTCCATCGCGGGGTCCCTCTCCCTGCCCATCCCTCTCTCCATCCCAGGGTCCCACATCCCGCTCCCCATCCCTCTCTCCATCGCGGGGTCCCACTCCCTGTCCCGGCCCATCCCTCTCTCCATCCCGGGGTCCCACTCCCTGTCCCGGCCCATCCCTCTCTCCATCCCGGGGTCCCACTCCCTGTCCCGGCCCATCCCTCTCTCCATCGCGGGGTCCCTGTCCCTGCCCATCCCTCTCTCCATCGCGGGGTCCCACTCCCTGTCCCGGCCCATCCCTCTCTCCATCCCGGGGTCCCACTCCCTGTCCCGGCCCATCCCTCTCTCCATCCCGGGGTCCCACTCCCTGTCCCTGCCCATCCCTCTCTCCATCCCGGGGTCCCACTCCCCGTCCCTGCCCATCCCTCTCTCCATCGCGGGGAGCCGCGCCCGGCGCCGCTCGCTCCGGGTGACACCTGCCGGCGGCTCGGCGGGCGGGCGGCGGGCGGGGACGCGGCCGTGAGCGGGGAGCCCCCGCCGCCCCCCGCCCCGCCATCACCGCCGCCCCTCCGCTCCGCTCCGAGCCGCCCCGGCCCCGCCATCGCCGCCGCTCCGGCCCCGCGCCCACCGCCGCCCTCCGCCGGCCCTGCGGACCGGACGGGACCGGACCGCTCCCCATCGCTCCCCACAGCTCCCCATCCCTCTCCGCCGCTCCCCACCGCTCTTCATCTCTCCCCATCTCTCCCCACCGCTCCCCACAGCTCCCCATCTCTCTCCATCTCTCTCCATCTCTCCCCATCTCTCCCCACCGCTCCCCATCTCTCCCCATCTCTCTCCGCCGCCGCCCCGCGCCCGCGCACTCGGCGCAGCCCCGCGCTCCGCTCCCGGCAGCCGCATGGCCGCGGAGGCTCCGGGCGGGCGGCCGCGGCCGGGAGCGCCCTGCGGAGGTGAGGGGGTCCTCCGGGAGGGCGGGGGGCGGGCGGGGAGCGGCCCCGAGGGGCGCGGGGAACACCGAACCCAAGGGGTCACCTGCGGGCGGGGCGGGGGCGGCGGGAAGAGCGGGGGCAGAGGGGGCGGCATGGGCAGCGGGGACATCGGCTGCCCCCGGCCGCTCCCACTCCCGCCCCTCGCCGCTGCCGGTGCCGGCCCGTGGCCGCACGGCCCCGCACAGCCCCGCACAGCCCCGCACAGCCCCGCACAGCCCCGCGCCGCCCGCGATGAGCGAGCTGTGCCCGCGATAAGCGCGCTGCTGAGCCGCCGAGGAGGCGATGGCGAGGCGGGCGAGCCCCGCTGGCTCGTGCTCGCATCGCTCTGACTTTATGGAAATCATCAACTCTCGCTGCGGCGCGTCAGACACCGCCGGGAGCTGCCCGGCAGAGCAGGGCAAGGCTGGCCCGCTCTGATCTGGGCTCCTGGTTATTGCCTTAATAATTCGACAGCAAACAGATAAATGAGCGGGGCTGCCGGGTCTCCGAGCGTGCCGAGTCCCACTCGTGGCCGTGGATGACAGAGGGATGCTGAGGCGGTGCGCAGGCAGGAGCGGTAAGAGCTGCCAAGGAGCGGGGCAAGGCACAACAGCAGGACCAGGGGAAAGGGAAGGGTGGCGGGAACGGAGGAGGGAGAAGAAGATAGGGCGAGATCGGTTTAAATCCGAATGATTTCTTTTTATTCCTGAACGGAGCCGCCCGCCCTGGCCGAGGTGTTGGGTGCAGGTTTGTGATGCTGGAGGAAGAGCTCGTTGTCTTGTCCAGAAGCAATCGCTCCTGCCCTGTCCCCGCCTGACCGGGAGCCGGGAGGGGCACGCAGGGAGCTCCGGGATGGAGCCGTGAACTTCATCCCGTACTTTCCCCCCTCCATCTCCCCCTCGGCACATTAGCATGCAGGGTAGGCTCTGGTGTGTATTTAACGACTCCATTTGCCAGCGCTGTCAGCTCACACCGCCCTTCCCCAGCCTCGCTCTGCTCTACCTGCCCGGACCAGCCGCCTCCATCCCGGCTCCATCCCGGCTCCATCCCCGGCCCCATCCCGGCCCCATCCCGGCTCCATCCCGGCTCCATCTCAGCTCCATCCTGGCCCCATCCCCGGCTCCATCCCGGCTCCATCCCCGGCCCCATCCCCGGCCCCATCCCGGCCCCATCCCGGCTCCATCCCGGCTCCATCCCGGCTCCATCCCCGGCCCCATCCCCGGCCCCATCCCGGCTCCATCGCCGGCCCCATTCCGGCTCCATCTCAGCTCCATCCCGGCTCCATCCCGGCCCCATCCCGGCCCCATCCCGGCTCCATCCCCGGCTCCATCCCGACCCCATCCCGGCCCCGCCGCCCCGGGATCGCGGGGTGCCGCTCCCAGCTGGGCCGGGCAGCGAGGGTTCAGCTGCGAGGGGAGGGGGCAGCGCCGAGCGAGCTCAGGCGAGAGAGGAGAGCTCAGGGAGAGGCTCCGTCTCGGCAGTGATGAGGGAGAAGCTGTTTAGTCATCTCTCTATATATACTTTCACAATGATGATCACATTTACTGATCGCTTCTGACTGCCTTTAGAAAGGGAGTGGAGAGGCAGGCAGCACAGCTCACCTTTTATCCTGAGGAGCGACTGCTGCCCTTCCTTCCCGCTGCCCACATTTAGCCCTGCTTTTGGGCACCGGGAGTCTTTCCTTCCCAGGTAAGGCAGCGCTGCGAGCCGGCAGGACGGGGCTGTCTGGGAGGGAGGGGAGAAGTCTGCACGCATTTATCCTGAGCCTGTTGCTTTTGCTCCTAAACCTCCCCGGCAGACTGAGGGAGCGAGTGTTTTGCGGAAAGTTTTATTTTCTGGTGTTGCTGCGAAGGGGAAGGAATGTGTGACTGACAGAAGACACCGAGGCTCTGGCTGACATATTCTGATTTAAAGCAAAGGTCTCTTTGCTGCCTGAGCCTGACCCAACAAGGACAGGAGAGGGAAGAGGGATGATCTCCAGGCTCCTCGCTCCCATTAGCAGTGCCTCATCAAGAAACGTGCAGTGTGTTTATCGGCCTGATTTCAGAACAGCCCGGGCTGCTCCTAGAAAGGGAAACACTGAGATTTTTGGTTTGTCTTTGCTCTCTTGAGATGATGGAGGGACACTGATCAGTGTGGCGTTGCCGTGGGAGCTACAGCGGTAAGAACCCACCTTTATTTCCGGACCCTTTAGGTGAGCAGTCATTTCTGCTCTCCGTCAGGTTTAGGTGAGCAGTCATTCCTGCTCTCGATCCGGTTTAGGTGAGCAGTCATTCCTGCTCTCTAGCAGGTTTTCCTCCCGAGCTCTCCTGGCCCAGCCGCGGCTGCCGGGGTTTGTTCACGCTGGGCAGAGCCCGGGGCAGAGCCCGCGGTGCTCGGTAGGGATCCGGAGGGGTCAGGAGCCCTGGGAGGGGACCGGGGCTCCTGCTCAGCCCGTCCTGTAAAATCTGCTCGACTGTTTCATTGTCCCCATAGTTATCTGGAGAAAACAGATTCTTTTCTCTACATGTACTTTTTTAAATCAGGAGGCAAATGATTCTATTTTGTGTACCGGGTCTTCTAAATGTCATCAGCAGGGTGCCGGTCTGCTGAGAACCAGTTCCTTTAAAATTGCACACAGAAATTACGGCAATTAAAATTAGAAATATGGATATAGCTAAATATATGCTTGTTAGAATTAGAGTGTGTCTGTTTTCTGTGAGAGCTCCAGAGACTGTCAACAGTACATTAGATTTTGAGTCCAGCCAATTGCTTTCCAGCCTAAACAGACTGGTTAGCTGTTACCAAAATCCAAGCAGGCAGAAAAGGAGGATCCTTTCTACTTTCTGGAATTCTGCATTCTAGATAAACTGGTTGCTTCATCTTCTTTTGACTCAGCTGAGGTTGTGCAGGTCAGAATCATAAATCCAGTCCTCTCTCTCCCAGTTTTCTTTCCTTTCCTTCAGGGAGTGGTAGAGTTCCAAGGACTCAGGGACGCGAAAAAGCAAAACCTCTGCAACAGGGGATTTCATCACTCTTCTCGCTCTGGGTCCTTCAGATGATTTACAGCTGGAAAAGGCTCCTCTCCTCTGTATTTTGGGGATCAGTTGGGGCAGGTTCAATGTAACTCTGAGGATGAAGCTGGGTGTGCTCTGTTCTAACCAGCTGCATCTCTTGGACCCGGAGAAATGGGAACTAAACTTCCACTGTAGAATTCCCCTTTCTTTCCCTTTTGCTTTAATCTCCTGTCCCTTTCACAGCTGAGGTATTTATAGCTTCCCCACATATACTGCCAGCGTGAAAGGACCCATTTTACCTTTTAAAAATTGATTTAAAAATGTGTAAGTCACTTATGAGTTACCAGTGCTTTATTGGAACAATTATATGTGAAGTATTTATAGTGCCTCGGCAGCTAATGTAGGTAACCTGGAATCTACAACCAAAGTTAGGAAAGTACAGAAGAGATTTCTGAAGTGGTTCCCCTGAGAAATCAGGGGACATGAGGATCCAGTGTGCTGAAACTGCTCAGGTCACCAGTCAGCCCTGGCAGGCGGACTCTGGCGATGGTGCGAAGTGAGATTAAAACCCAGGGAGGACAGTTTGCCAGCAGGGAAAGCAGGACAAGGTGCCTTTTCTTGGTTTCTGGATTATTTGCCTGTACGTATTCGGGGATTAATGGGTGAAACAGTTCTCATTTTGCTGCCTCCTGTTCTTAAGTGCTTCATGGAAGTTAAAAGATCCACCGCTGGTGGTAGAAGGCTGCAGCCTGAGCCCACGGAGCCCCTGGAGATGCCCTTTCAGCTCAGGGCTGGGGGAGCTGTTCAAAGTCCTGCAGAGAGAGTTTGCAGCGCCGAGCTCGAGGCCCCCAGGGCTGGAGCGATTCACGCAGTGAATTCCCTCCTTGGGGGAGAGACAAACGGTGCTTTGTAACGCTGAGCAGCTCCGTGGAGGGAAATGCTGAGCGATGTTTGCTCCAGGGCCGTGTGGATAAGCCAAGTGTCTCCGTGGGATAAGCATCACTCTGGGTTATTATATGTTCCGTAATTACAAAAGCTCTTCAGCAGCAGTAAGATGCTCGCACGAGGGATTTCAATTGTCCTTTCGATGGTAAAATTGCATAGGAAGATGCTCCACATTAAGGTGATGAATGTTAATTTGCCCCGAAGAGGAAGAGCATTTCTGTGAGCGCTTCAGGCGTTTTCACCACAGACTGATTCCATCATTTTTTATTCAGTGTTTTGATGGCCCATTGGAATCAATAATGCTGCAGCCTTGCTGGCGGGAATGGCAGCTTTCATTTGAGTTAAAAACTTTAGAGTAAAACTGCTACAAAGATACAATTAGGCTTTGAGGGGCTGAGTCAGTGGAATCAATGGAATTTCCATTGATAGATTGACTTTTGATAGGGCTCCTAATGCATCTTACATGGCAATGGCACCTCTCTTCAGATAATTTCATGGTAGAACTAGAAAAGCACTGGGGACGTGAAAGTAAAAGCAAGTCAAAACAAAAGTTAAACACTGTAAGAACTCTGACCAAAGACCAAAAAGATAAAACAAATTCATGGCTAGATCAGAACACAAAACCCACTCAAACTTCCAGAGAATGTTGGCCTCTGGTGGCTGAGGATCTGGACAGGGATATTCCTCATCTAAAAATCTGAGAGTGCAGTGAACATGTTTTGTTTCAACCCGCGAGTCCCTCAGTTCTTCAGCTGAAGGATTCTGCCCCTGTAAGCCAGGAAATAAGCAAAGCATCTTCCCTCTGGGAAGAAATTCTCCAGCTTTGGAGCCTTCCCTCATTCTGGTGTTTGGTAGCTTAATCCGTCAGCCTTCCCACCCGGGGCTGAAGCTTACTGGTGCTCAGGTATTCTGAACAACGTTTCCCCAAAAACCAGAACTTTCCTCGGGTCCGGTGGAGGGCTGCAATATCACCAAGAGGAAACCTCAGCTCTAAATGAGAGAGAGAAGCAGAGAACTGCTGCTGAGGCCAGGCCTTGCATTGGATGGAAAACAACTGGTGAAAACCAGAAAAAATTCCATTTCTTTCAACTAAGGATGTTCACAGTGCAAATTCAGAACACAGGGAACTTGTTTAGGATTGGAAATGCAGTTCAGGACTGGGAATGCAGTTCAGACCAGCCGTGGGTTTTCGTGGCGTACGATTCCACCGCAGGCTGATCTCGCTGGAGTTCCCAGCTCTTTCTTGACAGCTGTAGTTAAAGTGATGAGCACAGGAGGCTTACACCTGGGGAATTATGGATTAGTCTTGTTTGTGAGGAAGCAAATATAAATTACTGTGTTTATGCTACTTTTAAAATGCTTTTAATGAGGAATCATTTGCTATTCAAAAATTTCAATCTATAATAATGCCATAACCCCGCTGAGCTGATTATCCTGTGCCTTGTTCAACGTCGTTCTTCACCTGGTAGCCAGTGGGGTGGAATTCTCGTGCCTGTGGCCATCGTGGACTCTCCCACCCCACGGGGCAGGACCCCCCGGTGACTGTGTGCTGTGTTCTCTTCTCTCCTGTGCTCCAGATGGAACTGCTCTGACTGCCAGCACGTCCCAGGAGCGCCCCGAGCCCCGTCTGCAGTAACAGACTCGCCATGGCAGCAGGAGTGGCGGCGTGGCTGCCCTTCGCCAGGGCCGCGGCCATAGGATGGATGCCAGTGGCCAACTGCCCCATGCCACTGGCTCCGGCGGAGAAAAACAAGAGGCAGGATGAGCTGATCATCCTCAACGTGAGCGGCAGGAGATTCCAGACCTGGAGGACTACACTGGAGAGGTACCCGGACACTCTCCTGGGCAGCACGGAGAAGGAGTTCTTCTTCAACGAAGACACCAAGGAGTACTTCTTCGACCGGGACCCCGAGGTCTTCAGGTGCATCCTCAATTTTTACAGAACTGGCAAGCTGCACTACCCCAGATACGAGTGCATCTCTGCCTACGACGAAGAGCTGGCCTTCTATGGGATCCTCCCTGAGATCATCGGGGACTGCTGCTACGAGGAGTACAAGGACAGGAAGCGGGAGAACGCGGAGCGCCTGATGGACGACAACGACTCCGAGAACAACCAGGAGGGCTCCATGCCCTCGCTGAGCTTCCGGCAGACCATGTGGCGAGCCTTCGAGAACCCCCACACCAGCACCTTGGCCTTAGTCTTCTACTACGTCACCGGGTTCTTCATCGCCGTCTCCGTCATCACCAACGTGGTGGAGACCGTGCCGTGCGGCACCGTGCCGGGCAGCAAGGAGCTGCCGTGCGGGGAGCGCTACGCCGTGGCCTTCTTCTGCCTGGACACGGCCTGCGTGATGATCTTCACCGTGGAGTACCTGCTGCGGCTCTTCGCGGCGCCCAGCCGCTACCGCTTCATCCGCAGCGTCATGAGCATCATCGACGTGGTGGCCATCATGCCCTACTACATCGGCCTGGTGATGACCAACAACGAGGACGTCAGCGGCGCCTTCGTCACGCTGAGGGTTTTCAGGGTTTTCAGGATTTTCAAGTTCTCCCGCCACTCCCAAGGCCTGAGGATCTTGGGCTACACTTTGAAGAGCTGCGCCTCCGAGCTCGGCTTTCTCCTCTTTTCCCTCACCATGGCAATCATCATCTTTGCAACTGTGATGTTTTATGCGGAGAAAGGGTCCTCGGCGAGCAAATTCACCAGTATTCCTGCTTCCTTTTGGTACACTATTGTAACCATGACAACACTGGGGTGAGTATTACTTTTCCTTTTCCTGAGCAGCAGGCGAGCGCGTACTGGGAGCTTGACTTCAGCTTCTCCTCAGCGTTTTCCTGGGTGCATGTTCCAGAAGGGGCTGGGAGTGTTGAGGGCTTGATTATTCGTTGCCTTACAACTTCTGCAATTTGTGTGCAGTTGTATAAACCAGAAAAAGCACTTACACCCACTTGACAAATGCTCAGCACCACGGTAAACGAGTGCAGGAGGAGCAGAGTGCTGGAGTGGCGGGTTCTGATTAATTCCTGCAGGAGGGAAGAGCTGACCTGAGTGTGAGGGGCTGGGAGGGAGAGCTCTGCTCCCCGTGACATTGGCTCCAGCCTCGCGGTTCGCACAAAGCCGCTGATGGGTCTGTTGTGTCTCGCTGCAATGTCAGTGGCTGTTTCTCCCCTGGACTTGCCAGGAACTGCAGATTTGCTGAATTCGAGTGGATGTTGTGTGTCACTGTGCTGAAATACTCAGTGATGGCCAGGACATGATCTGGTTTTTACTTGACTGAGCAGGACTGGGGCCTCTTGTCTGTGCTCAGCTGTGAGTTCGAGAACCGAGCGTGCTGTGGCGGTTGCAGTAGAATTTCAAACATTCCCATGGACAGGTACAAAGACAATGGAATCAAAGCAAGGGGAACGTAGCCTGGAGGGCACTTTCCCCCTTATATTTCAGTTCTGCCTCACAGATGTTGCGACTGAGATTATAGATTTGTGCTTCTGCTGCTCTGAACTGAAACCTCTGCCAGCAGAATGGCCAAACCCTCACCCTGGCAAGGCTGTGTAGGGTAAGGGGGCATTGCAGGCTGCTGCTTCGGGCACACACAAAGCCAGGATCGAGGGCAGTCTCCTCATCCCACACATCAGAACAGTACAGGAAGTTTAGAGCTACTTTGAAAAGAGTTTTCCCACTGGAGAGTTCGCACAGTTTGATATTCAGATGTAGACAATTCTCCTCCTTGTAACGCAGTGACCACTTTTTCTCTAAACTGCCTTTGATTTTAAACACTTCTCTGTGCCTATTACACATGAACAGGCTTACAGCAGCACTTTTAAATTATTAAAATCATAATTCAGCTGTCAGGAAGGCGCCGAATCTGGGCTTATGACAACTGAAAGTCTGAATTTCTTCATTAAGTGCGAGTGTAGAACCTGTTTGTCATAGTCACCTAAAGATCTCTTATTCTTCCTTTTTAATAGCTGAGCAGAGTTTGAAAGTTTATGGCAAAAGCTGCTGGGAAAGGAAGAGCTTAGAAATCAAAGCTGGGCTTTGCCTCCCAGCCCTGCCCACGCTGTGGCTCAGCTTTCCATGTCCTGACTCGTCCCTCCTCCTGTCCCCCCCCCGTCCCCAACCCTGAACGTGACCAGCCTCAGAGGGTCACCTGCGTGGGGTGGCTCCTTCACGTCTCTGCACAAGGGGAGATGTGTGACAACGCAGTTCTGCTTTCAGATTCCCGTTTAATAACGATCCCAGCTGTCCTTGCACGGGCACTGTGCTCTTACACATTTGTGGCAGGAGTCCAGGGGTCAGGGGCTGTCCTGTGTGGGTTGGGAGCAGCCTCAGTTGGTGCAGAATGTTCTGGAGAGAGCTGGGGCTTGCTCTGGGTCCCTTTCCCTCCCTCTCTGAACACAAACCCGGGGCTCCCCAGGACCTCAGAGTGCTCCCAATTCGTGGTAATCACAGAAACCAGAGAGGGGCAAGTGCTGGAAATGAGCTGACGTGGATTTAAGAAATTAGACATTTAAACATGGCTTTGTAAGGGTTCATTGGGAAGGGACCTGTAAAATGCTGTCAGAGGCTTAAAACTGAGAGCTCTGGTATCTCTCATTTGGACTTCACGTTGTTTCCACCTTCCTGATTCCCCCTGTGTGGGTTAACCCTCCTGGAGGAGCTCACCATCCAGGGCTGACCCTCCTGGCCCCCTTCACCTCCCCAAAAACCTTTCCAGTTCTGACCAGCTGGCACTGGCAGGCAATAGTTCACACACCTCTCTCTTCAGAAGTCTTTTCAATCTGTTTGGAAGGATCTGGTTACTAATGAGAGTGCTGGCGGTGCCTCCTGCACAGACACTGCCAGATGCAGCCAAGGTCTCCAGCGTGCTCCCCAGCCCATCAGGCTTCCCCTCCTCAGCGTGGCCACTTCCCTGCTGGGATGTCAGAGGCACTCAGAGCTTTTAGTGAGATCCTAAACATTTCCTGCCTTTTGCCCTTAGTAATTCAGCCAGCATTTACAACAAGAACCAACGAAGCACAAGAGTTTTTAACTCAAAACCATATGTATATATACATGTAGTTTGCTTTCACCACCTATACATATATATATATATATATATGTAGTTTGCTTTCACCACCATAATGTTTAAATCCCGATAAGTGAAGGTTTCCCTGAGGCTGGAATCCCACCACTGGTTGACAGAGGTGCCTTGGAGGAGTGATCTGGAATGTGCAGGATAATTTTCCCCTGTTACTAAGATTAGCTCTGTTTGTGTAAAGCAAAAGTTTACTTACAACAACCAAGCAAAGCCAACAGCAGGAGAACCAGCAACTCTCCCACCGCACCGTGCCTCAGCTGCTCTCCCAGGTTCCCGAGCGTCTTTGGGATAAAATAGCATTTCTAAATAAATAAATAAATAAACCCCCATAAATAAAAGGCAATAAAAATGCATTTCTTCTTGAAGGTGAAGCCCAGCATCAATAAACAACCACTGGTTTTGGTGGGGTTACGGTTACCACGCAAATCCCTTCAGAGGAATTCAGTTTGACCTGCCGGCTCCTTAGGCAGTTCCCAGCCCAGGCAGACAGGTACAGCAGCTTTTCTGGAGCGGGAAACAAAGCAAAGGAATTAAATTATACTGACCCTGCATCTCTGATCCCTCCGCTGTGCTCATCAGCCCTGCTTTAACAGAGGCTGGTTTTAATTTAACGTGATTTAAATTTTGCTCAGGAGGCTTTGTAATGAAAGCATTATTCTTGGGTGCATCTTAAATCAATCTGAATTACTGAAACAACTATTCAAAATTAATTCAGAATCAGCCCTCCAATTCATGCAGAAACATTTTTCTCAAGAGGCCAACACTCCCCATCTCCTCTCTGGTCCCTCCCAGCCCCAGAGCAATGGGCCCAGCCTGCCCTGTCCCCTCCGTGTCCTGCAGGAGTTCCGAGCCCTCGGGAATGCAGCAGGGGAGAGCTGCCAGCCCCAGCCCAGCACCCGTGCCCCTGTCCCGGCTTTTAGCGAATTCAATGTGCAATCACTGGGTTTGCATCTCTGCAGAAATGTGTGAATTAGAGCGAATTGGGTTCCCGTGGGAGCGGTGCCTGGTTTGGTTTTGGTTTTCATGGAGTCACAGAGTGGTTGGGGTTGGAAGGGACCCTAAAGCCCAGCTCGTTCCAACCCCTGCCCGGGCAGGGACACTTCCCCTGGCCCAGGTTGCTCCGAACCCCACCCAACACTCAGTTTTATTCCTTTTTTAGGGAGCGATCTGGGTGGGGAAGCCTCAGGTTCTGCTGCTGCAGCACAAACACAAAAGCTCTGTCACCCCACTAAACCCCGTGCCAGTTTTGCCCAGAGGAAGTGTTTTTCTGAGCTTTTTACAGCTGTTTTCATTCCATCTGACAGCAGCAATACGTTCCAGGCTCCTGGGCGGTGTCTAGGACCCGCAGCAGAGACACCAAATTGTGGCTGTGCAAACCTGTCCCAGGCTGCTCCAAGCCCCAAAGTCCAACCCAGCCTTGGGCACTCCAGGGATCCAGGGGCAGCCACAGCTGCTCCTTCCCCTGTGCCAGGGCCTGCCTGCCCTCCCAGGGAACAATTCCTGCCCAAAATCCCATCCAGCCCTGCCCTCTGGCCCTGGGAAGCCATTCCCTGTGTCCTGTCAGTCCATGCCCATGTGAAATGTCCTGCTCCAGCTCTCTTGGAGCTCCTTTAGGCACTGGAAGGGGCTGTAAGGAGGGGATATTCCTGGAGGGAATTGTCACAAATTTCAATCTGTCAGGAAAGCAGCAGTGCCAGAGCCTGAAGGACAGAGGCTGGTGCTGGGTTTGGGCTGTCCTGGGGGACACACTGTGGAACTTTCTCTTGCCTGGAAAGGCTGAGCTCCCACAGCCCCGGGTGCACAATCTCTCTGGCTGAATGCTGCCCTTACAATTCGCAAGCCCATAATGGCTTTGAGAGGCCTGTCCCTCTTTCAGGTTGGGCTGCCCTGGTCAATGAGTTTGAAAGACACAGCTCAGTGCACTTGGACAACGCAGCCCCGTCTGTATAATTCATTTAAGGAACCAGGTTAATGCTGGCAAGTCGATAAAGCAGCCCTGCTGGCCTGGTTATGTCAACAGCCTGATCTGGAGCGGGAGCTGGAATTTCTTAGAGGGTTTGTTAGCTGAGTGTGTGGGGAGCAGGGAGCTGGGGCCAGGGTCTGTTTTGGTTTGTCTTGGCTCAGCTGTGCCTCTGCCAAGGATCAGAGAGAGCGCGAGCGAACGGGCGCCTCAGCACCCGCCCGGAGAGAGCATCACTCTCTGTCTGCTGATTTCTTGGGGTTTCCTTTGTTTATTGGTGCTCGGCCGTGGCCAGGGGAGGGGAGGGAACGTGAGCAGTGCCCTGGCACGGGGGGGCCGTGGTGCCAAGTGCTGCCAGCTGGGCTGGGCCCCGAGCACGCCGCAGCGCCGTGCGAGCCGAGCCGAGCCGAACTGAGCCGAGCCGAGCCGAGCCGAGCCGAGCCGAGCGAGCGCCGCTAGTCCCTGCACAGCAGAACCTCTCAGGCTGATAGTAACCTTCATTCACCCTCCTGCACGCAGACCAGGAGCGGGCTGCAAAGTCAGGAAAATCATAAATCATCTCTGGAGCGCGGCCATTCCCGGCTCCTCGGGAAGGATTGTTGTTTGGGCCGGGAGTCACGTTGTGCGTGTCAAGGCTTTGGGAGCTGCCCTGAAACTGAATCGGGAACAGCTCCCTGGGCAGAAACACCACTTTGCGTATTTAACATCAGCAGTGGGCAGAGGGATGGGACGTGGGGGGTTTCCTTTGTGAAGGAAGGTGCTGGAATTTCAGCACTCTCACTGTTTCCCACAGTCAACAATTCCTTGTATCCATGGGCCAAAGAACTGCTTGAATTTAATACAAAGAGAGTCCAATCAAACCATGAACTGCTGGAGCTGCACAAAGAGGCCATTTCCTCGAGCTTTCATTCTCCTCACTCCAGCTTCATCTTATACAAAACGTGTATCAATTTTCCTCTCCTAATGGATTTACAGATACTGTGTGCGAAATGTCTTTGTATCAGAAACTACAGATGGAACCTTTTCCCTTCCCTATCTTGATATAAATCTCAGGCAAGCATCTCATTTTTGAGCTATTTGTATTCACCAGAACCCCAGAAGTATTAAAATACCTTTGTTCATTCTTAGAGCAAGTGGAATTCACTGGATTGTTTTTTTTCCTCTCTTAAAAAAGAAATTATCCATCCTTAGGCTTTTTGTGGCTTTGGATATTTGTAACGGTTGCACGTATGTGCAAACGCACCATTTTTAATGTGCAAGACAAAATAACTTGCCTTCAGGGTAACTCATTGTGTGAGAAGTGAATTATTTTGAATAAGGCTAAGAAATGGTGCTGACTAAAATTGTAACGTGACTGCTAAATTTACCAGTGGAAGCCTTGGCAGGGATGCATCTATAGCAACTGATTTACAGATTTTTTTCCTGATCTCCTCTTTCTTTTTCCACCCCCCTCTTTTCTTTCTAACCTGCCTTGCAGTAAGTGCCTGAGAAATAGAGATTAAAGATAACATTGCGTTTTGATTGGAGATGAAGGGAAGTGATTGGCGTGCTGACTGGATCTGGGCTATTTTTAGTCCCGTAAAATGATAATTTCATAACAGAGCTGACCCAGTAAAAGTAATCAGTTTACAGCCATCAGCTGGAAAGAAGGGACAGAGTAGCCACTGTCAGCCGGAGAGCCGGGGGGAGGAGAAGGTAAAGGCCCTGACACGAATTAGCCAAAACTAATTAGGTTCCTTAGCTGATTACAGCCCCTGGGTGTGCACGGAGAGAGGAGCACAGGGAGCTGCTGAGTGCCCCGAGCCTCTGCAGCTGCTGGGGCAGGAGCCTCGTGCTGCCAAGGCCCATCCTCATCCTCATCCTCATCCTCATCCTCATCCTCATCCTCATCCTCATCCTCATCCTCATCCTCATCCTCATCTTCATCCTCCCAACACTCATCCTCCCAACGCCCATCCTCATCCTCCCAACGCCCATCCTCATCCTCCCAGCACCCCTCCTCACCCTCCCAAGTGCAGGGCGAGCCCCAGGCCGTGCCCAGGGCCCGGCCAGGCTGGCAGGGACATCCCGCCGTGGCCATCGCTGCTCTGTATGAGCTGAGGAGCAGAGCTGCAGTTTGGCCATTTACCGACTGCCTCCCACTCTCAGCTTCACCACCCAGCGCAGAAATCTCTTTTCTGTCAGATCCCACCACATCCATCGTGAATTCGTTAATATTTTCCTCCAGTGAAGGCAGACTGATGGATGTTTTTCCTGCAGACCAGAAGACAGGCAGCGTTCAGCCAAGCTCTGCCTTCTCCTGGCCAGACAATTCCTGCAGAAACAGATTGCGTCTATTTAACTATTTACCACTGCTACATTAGAACACACTCAAGGGCTGTAATTCACCTCTTAAACTTACAAGTAAGTGTGGAAGAGTTATTTTAAAATCAATATCTAACAGAATGCCATTGTTCCAACATTTAAACCTGCTGGGAAATTACTAGGAGGCATGTGGCAAGTCAAATCACTGCCTGCCAGGGGAGGAAACAATTCATTACTCCTCGGATAGGTGCAGCCTTTGCTGCTTTTCATCCTCCTTCTCAGCCTCAGAAATGACGCTGGAGCTCCCGGCTCTTTCTTCCCCGGTTTTGTTCTTTTGTTCTGCCCTTCCACCGCGGACTTTTCCTGAGTTCCCGGGCGGGTTTGGGGCTGCCGGGGCATTGTCCCGCTGTCGGTGCTGGGGATGAATCCCGCTGGGCTCTGGGAGCAGCAGCCGGAGCGGGGCGAGGGGGCCGGGCAGGGCTCGGGGGATCCCTGCAGCCCCTCCTGCCCCGCTCCGGCAGAGCATCACCCGGAGTCGCTGTGCCTCCATCCCCTCCTGCCCCGCTCCGGCAGAGCATCACCCGGAGTCGCTGTGCCTCCATCCCCTCCTGCCCCGCTCCGGCAGAGCATCACCCGGAGTCGCTGTGCCTCCATCCCCTCCTGCCCCGCTCCGGCAGAGCATCACCCGGAGTCGCTGTGCCTCCATCCCCTCCTGCCCCGCTCCGGCAGAGCATCACCCGGAGTCGCTGTGCCTCCATCCCCTCCTGCCCCGCTCCGGCAGAGCATCACCCGGAGTCGCTGTGCCTCCATCCCCTCCTGCCCCGCTCCGGCAGAGCATCACCCGGAGTCGCTGTGCCTCCATCCCCTCCTGCCCCGCTCCGGCAGAGCATCACCCGGAGTCGCTGTGCCTCCATCCCCTCCTGCCCCGCTCCGGCAGAGCATCACCCGGAGACGCTGTGCCTCCATCCCCTCCTGCCATCTGCAGCGAGATTAAAACACTGATCAGCTTTTTGCCCCCAGGACGTTGTGAGGTTTGGCTGATGTGCATGCCCAGAAAGCCCTCGGGAAGGGTTGTTTGGAGTCCCGTGGAACTGAGGCTGCTGAAGCCGAGCTGCGCTGTGGAGCCTCCTCAGAAAAAGGTCACATAATTCGAGTGATAAGTCCTGACCACACGGAGGGAGGCAGCTGCTGCTGGATGTGCACCACGGCGGGGTTTGGGACACCGGGGCACCCCAAAGCTCCTGTCACTGCTGGGGTCACCTGGAACAGCTCCTGGCACCGGGTCACACCTGCCCAGCCCTGGCAGGAGCTCTGTGCTCCGGGCACTTGTCCCTCACCTGCTCCTGGCTGTGTCCTTGGTGTCCCTGGGACTCCCTCGGCCACCGAAAAGTCACAAACTGCTGTTTTCCTCCTCCTGCCTGTAGATACCGGGCTCCACATCAGATGTGAAAACGGCAGATGATAAAATCTTGAGTAATTTTCAGCCTTTAATATGCAAATGGGCAGCCTTGATAACAAGATTGCACCCCACCACCAGGCAGCCCTTTTGTTTTTCCTTTTTTACACCAGGGAAAACACTTCTTACTATCATTTAATTTTGCTTATTTTCTCGTGTAGTTAGGATCATGGAATCCCAGAACGGTTTGGGTTGGAAAAATCTCATCGATTCCCACGCCCTGCCATGGGCAGGGGCTCCTTCCACTGTCCCAGGTTTTCAGAGCCCCCTCCAACCCGGCCTTGGACACTTCCAGGGTAGGGCCATAGTGCTCCAGTCCATGTCTGTGCGCTCCACGTGCACTCCCGGGGTGTAATTTGGAGACAACATGTGCACAGTTTTCTCTGTGTTTGTATGATCTGGAGCACAAGGGAGCCATCCTCCTCAAATATTAATTACAGTCACTGTGGTGGGAACGAAAATAGCATTTTATTTTTCAATGGAGAAGGATTGTGCAAGCCAGCTCTTCTCACAACCTGGGCAGAAACAAGCTCTCTTCAAAGGGAGAGCTAAAGGGAGGGAGAGCTGCTCTGAGCTGCTCCTCCTGAGCCCATCGACTCCGGGGTCTGGCTGTGGATCAGGAACGCGCCGGGGAAGCAAAGCCAGCCCCGTGTCCCTGCTGCAGTTTGGCTCCAGGGCAGAGCACGAGGACTGATCCCTTCTGGATGGAATCCCCTGGCAGAGGCTCTCCAGGACACCCCGGGACACTCCAGGACACTCCAGGACACCCAGAGAGCTCTGGGCACTCAGCACAGTGAACCTGGCCTGCAGCGAATCCTGCCAGGGCGGGGCAGGGGCTGCTCCTGCTGCTGCTGCCCTGCACCCCCTGCCAGGGCAGGAGGAAACTGATCCTTCCCTGCCATGGAGCTCAAAACTCATTCTCAATCATAATCCTGTTTCAGTGGGGCTTTTCTGGTGTTTACATCATTCCTTGGGCTTTGCCATCAATATTAATGTGAGAAAAGCTTCGCTTGCTTCTCTCTGCCTCTGGTGAGGGAAGACGGGAGCAGGCTCTGACACCGCCTTACTCCACTGCAGCAGAGCTGCTCTAGTAATCAGTGTCTGAGATGAGTAGAAACGGCACCTAAATTTACCACGTTGAGCACGAATCAATGGAGCATTATTGCCAGCACACATTCCTCACTGTCACACGTCTCGGTTGTGTCGCCCGTTCAGGGAGATTTCAAAGCCCGTCTCCCACCCAGCTTTGCACCTGAGGAACCCTTTTTCCCAACCTCACTCCCTTATCTCTGCATAATCAACCAAAATATGAGATTCCCAGCTTCTGCCATGCCTGGGTGTGCCTCAGAGCTTCCCCCAGGAGCAGAGGATCTGTGCAGATGGGCAATCACGGGCAGATCGCAGGAGGCAATCACAACTTCTCCTTGGTGCCTCTTCCCTTCTCCTGCCCACTTACATCTGCCCAACCGTCTGTTCATCAATCCCGGAGCGCCCAGCGCGGCACAGGATGAGTCCCACTGAGTCACACACTCTGCCTCAGTTCATGAAATGAGCTGGCAAGACACTCCAGCCTTGGCACACTCCACGCTGAAGATTTCAGCCCTCTTAGATATTTTTCTGCTAGAGAGGAATGGCAGGACAGATTAAATAATGGGAACAGTCATTCAGCAAGGCAGCTGTTGAATGAAAACACGGGAAATGGATGAAATTAGGGAAAAGTCACCCCTCTAGCCAAGGGTCAGGACCAGTAGTAAGCTGGGCTGAAGGGATACAAGATTTTGGGCTGCGGAGGGCTGAGCAGGATGAATTCCACCACTAATGAGCTTAGTGAATAAGCTCATTACCTAATGAGCTCTATTGAACAAGCTTGAATTCCTGCCTGGGGAAAGCCCCGCCGTAGATCAGAGAGAGGTAAACAGCTCCATCAGTTTACACACACGGGCATCGGGAGCTCAGCAGCAAACTCAGGGCCACTGGCAGAGCGTTTCCCGAAGGTGGGGACGTCAGGAAGGATCAGGAAAGCAGCAAAGAGCAGAGAGGCTCTTTTCCAGGTCTGTCCTTTCGGCACAGTCCGTGATCCGGACGAGGATGCAGCGACACGACTCCTCACCACACACACGTCCTGGTGACTGTCCCTCACCAGTCACCTCCCAGCCATCCGCCCTCCTCCCGAGGCACTGCAGAGCTGGAAACCTCCAGAGGACCAAAACTGCATCCAAAAAATGCTCCTGGAATGGTTCATCCCTGCGAATCTCCATCTGACACCCCGGCCTGGCTTTGGTGCCTGGGGAGATCTGTCAGAGCAGATGAGCAGATGCCAATTGCGAGGGTTTGGAAAGGGCCCAAAGGAAATCTCACATCCACACTGCCTCGTGGGCAATTTATTACCCAGAAAGTCCCGGAGAGCCTGTGAGGAAGGGCTGTTATTACCCAGGGAGGCAGGAGCCCTGGAGTGCCCCTGAGGAATGGCCCAGCATCCCCACCCGCTGCTCAGCCCAGCTTTCCATTCCCCAGGCTTGGGAGGGAAAAGGGGAAACGAGATTTCACAAAAGGAGAAGAGATCTACAGATGAAATCTTCATTTTGGCTTCACATAGCAACATTTGCATTTATTTTTACCATTTCTTCTTAGATCTTCAGCACATACCGAAATACTGTCTAAAGTACTCATTTCCTGTAGTTGTGCCACATCAAAGCCCTGGCACTGTCCATCATTTGTTTGTTACCATCTGGGCAGGGCTAAAAAACTGGAAGAAGGAAAGGGAAGGAAAAAACATGGACTTTCCAGTAAAACATAATGGCTAGTTTGGTGAGAGATAAAGATTTTGAGTAGAAAGTCGGCGTTCAGGCTTTAAAATGATCTGTCTGTAAATCTCTGCACGCATGCCTTGAAGTGCAGAGCCCGGGGTAAACAAACCAGGCAGCTCGTTGTACGTGTCAGGATATATTCACATGATTGCAGCAGGAAAGTCTGGCACCAAACGTTCTGTGAGCCGAAAATGAATCTCAGCAGCTTTTAGGATTCATTTTTTGTCAGAAACAAAGGCTGTGGCTGGAGCTGCTGCTGTGCCGTGCCCAGGGGTTCCTGCAGCACAAACCCTGCCCTCAGGAAAGGCTGAGGCTGGCTGTGCTCCTGGGGGGTTCTGGCAGACTGGACAGGGAATGTCACCTGTGGGCTCATTTCTCCTGCTGCTGCCCACTCTGGTCCCTGAGAGCCCTGGGCCCCAGCAGGGACAGGAGGGCTGCAGGAAATCTGCTCTGAACGGGCCTGGGAGACAATTCTGGTTCTTATGGCAAAGCCACCAGGGCAGGAGGTGCCTCTGGGGACAGGTCCCCTGAGAGCCCCAGCTCACCCCCCTGTCTGCCCCGGGAGAGGTGTCCAGCCCCAGCTCCCCGAAGCAGCTGCACGGCTGCTGAGGCACCGAGGAAAGCTGTTGGATAGAATTTCTGTGCCGTTAATAACTGCTGCCCTGGCAATATCAAAACAGAGTGGGCAGCCAGCACATCCACCACCCATAGACTGGAGCGCGCAGCAAATGAAATCCACCTGTTAAATCAGCACAAACGGAGACAAAGGGCATTTATCCAAACATCCCTGGGGCTGAGTGCCCTGTGTGCAAGGTGAAACACTCAGGGTGAGAACAGTTGGTGACTAAAGGCGAGGCAGACAAGGATTTCACAGTCACAGAGTATGCCGAGCTGGAAGGGGCCCATGAGGAACATCAGGTCCCGCTGGTGGCCCTGCAGTCACGGCAGGAGGGCTGCAGTGACAGGAGATTTGGGATCCCTTCCAACCCAAAGCGTTCCGTGACTGTGTGAGCTCCCAGCTCTCTGGATCACTCAGGTGACCCTGCATGGTCAGCTGTCCCCACCTGGGCCGCTGCCTGTCCCCAGCACTCAGCTCAGAGCGGCCCAGCGAGAGAAGGGGACGTGGTCACCCCGAGAGTGGGACAGGAACCTGCCCCAGGGGCCTCCTTCCAAATGTGTCTGCAATCCAAACAAAATATCACAGAGCTCCACCTCCTCCCACAGGGGAAAGGAGAGAATGGTGAAAAAAAAATCACCCAGCATTTTAGATGGCAGAGTGAAACATTCCACAGGTCTGAGTTCTGTTGGGAACGTGATTGAGCAAAATGCAAACAGGAGTCGTTTCTGTCCCAGACACTGATTTATTATTTAACACTAAAACACTGTAACTAACAAATGTGCAGAATCATCCGGCCAAGGGAGGGAGGGATGCAGGGAGAGCCACACAGGTGTCAGCAGGGTCAGTCCCACACCTGCCCTGTGCTCCCAGCCCCTCCTGTCACTCTGCTGCCCCTTCCCCAGGCTAAACCTGGCCCTGAAGTGTTGGTTTAACAGATTGCAGTCACACTTCCAGCCGGAAGGGAAGCAGTACATCTGGGCACCAGGCTGGGGTTTGGGTTCAGGCTGGGGTTTGTGTTCAGGCTGTGGTTTGTGTTCAGGCTGGAGTTTGGGTTCAGGCTGTGGTTTGGGTTCAGGCTGTGGCTTGGGGTTCAGGGCAGACTCTGCTGTGCCCAGGCACTTGGACATCCTTCAGTATTTCACCCAGGAACTCACCCAGGTGGAATGGATGCACTTGGTGACAAGTGCTGCCACACAGGAGGGGAACTGCTAAATAACAGCAAAATCAGCTCGTTTCAGTCACAGTGTAATGTAAGGTTTGGGCTTCTACCACATAATCCATTTTAAAGTACTCTTAGATAGTCTGCTCTACGGTAAAATTGGATTTTTAGCAAAAATATAGCCCAAATGCTCAGCATAACAAATTGTAATCACAGCAGTCAGTTTGCCATCGAAGATGCAATGCATCCCCTCGATCTCTTTTTTCCACTTATCTTTTAAATGCAATTTTCTGTCCCACTCTGTTGAGGACCAGGTTAAATCAATGGAATAGAAATAGTGTTGTAATATTATATCCTGTGGCAAGAGACTAACGTTGCCTCTAGTCAGGAAAGTGACAAACCCAGAGCAGATTTCATGGAACTCTGCAGCTCTCTGAGAGTCTCTCTCAGTGGAACGAGGCACTGAACCCTTCTGACACACCCTCGACTTCCAGTTATTCCAGACCCCTTGTCCACAGGAAAAAAACAAACCTTTATCATGAGCAGCCACATCTGCAGGTACAGAATAATGGAGTCAAGGCTGTTTAATTGCATTTGCTTCCATTTCAGAAGAGTTTCTTGGTTTTCTTCAACAATCTGAGCTTTGCCAGGACAGAGCATCTGCGTGCCCTGAGCTGCCCCCCAGGGCAGTGTCCCGGTCCCAGGGGAGCACAGAGCAGGGACTTCACATCAGGGATTCACAGAGCTCTGAGTGTGCAGTCCTGCACATTGCCATGTCCCATGGACAGAGTGAGGGCATCCAAAGCCCACAGGCATTCACAGAGCCCTCAGCGTGAGCCCTGCAGTCCCATGGACAGTCAGTCCATGGGGTTTGTGCCAGTGCAACCTCAGGGGGGTAATTTCTGAGCCTGAAAGACTCCTTTTTAGGGGGTTAGGGAAGAAAAGAGCAGCTGCAGAAAGAGAAGAGCTTCCAGGGGCTGGTTATTTCTGCTGCCTCTCCTGCTGCTTCTGCTCATGACAAGCTTCCTCCCCACATGCCATTGCTGTCCCCCAGGGCACACAGTGGTTTTGTGGTGCCGTTTTGGGACTGGTTTGGAGGGGAAGTGCCTGTGCTGGGCCTGGGGGGACCTGAGCAGAGCAGCCCCAGCCAGGGCTGAGCCCTGGGACAGCCCCACAGAGATGAGTCCAGCGACGCTCTCCCAGCTCACTATTGACACACGGGATGGGGAAAGGAGATTTGCTTCGCACCCCATTCACTTCTCCATCCGTCTTCTCTAGTGCATCTCTCCCCACAGCCTGTACGTGGAAAGGTCAATCAGTTTAATGACAGATGTGGGACATCCCAAGGTGTGCTCACACAGTCGGAGCTCCTGCACACTCCCGCTCACTTTTGCACCAGATATAAGAGCAACAGGTTCCTTTGCAGTCAAGAGACCTCTCCACGTCTCACTGGACTGATAACAAAAGGAATAAATAACTCCAGAGAAGTGAATTTTAATGACATTTCTGTACCAAGTCTGTCAGAGCACGCTACAACCATTTATTCGAGTTCACTGCTTTCCTAGATAAACACTGACGTCTCTATTTTGCAGGTGTAAAACCCAAGTCAGAGAAAGACTGAACTCCTGCACAGCCCACACAACAAAGAATTCCCTGCTGCCGCTTTGGGGCAGCAGCACATTCCTCAGTGGAGCAGGGGAACCTGAACTCCCTCAGCCCAGCACCTGCACAGGCCCTGAGGCAGCTCAGATCAAAGCATCCCCAGCTTCTGTAGAGACCTTGATGTCGCCAGAAGGTGACCAGAACGGGTCACCTCCTGCAGGCAGGCAAGGGGGGGCACTGAGGTTTTCTGATGTGTGTTCAGAGAGTCAGTCTGGCACCTTTCCACCTGTAATTTTCTGGCTCATCTCTGGAACATCTGTAAATTCTGCTGCCCAGGAGGGTCATTTTTACACTGCTCATTTTGCTTCTGTTCTCCCACAGTCCCGAGCCCTTGAAGAGCAGAGGCACAAACCCATTAAGGAGCAGTTTATTGGGGTCGCCTGGGACTGATGTGTTGTTTCTGTCCCTTCAGACAAACCCACAAAATCCCACAGGGGTCAAAACAAACGCGGACACACAAACAGCAGCTGCCTCAGCCTTCCAGAAGGGTTTTGTAGCATTCCAGGAGCTTGCACTGAAGTATAAACTTCACTTTGAAACAAAGGACACTCGTGATTTTTAATTGCCTCCTAACCTTTCATTAATTGGGCTTTATGCAGTGAGCAACATCACAATAACACGTCTGCAACCTCCGTGCAGAATGCAAACGGGCCACAATGAGGGGAGAGCACCTGAGCAGCCACAGGGAGCTCGTGGTCTCACCCACCACAGCAGAGACTTCCCAATTATCCCGTGGCCTTTGTTTCACGGGATTCGCTTTCAGAACAAGCAACATCTGAAAAGCATCCCCGGCACACGGCGAATTGTGGCATTTGCTGATGGGAGAGGCGCAGAGCAGCTCCTCAAAGTGATGTCTTTTCTGTCTTTTCGGCAGCTCTGAAAAGTCACATCTGAAATTTATTTCCATAATAATGAGTCTAGCGAACAGTTTTGTCAGAAAGACTTATTTGCATAGCTCACATTTCTGTTTTCACCCGTTTCTGCACTGGCCGTGAGCGCCGGGCTCTGTGTGACAAAGGCAATAATCCCAGGGGCAGGAATTTGTTGTTTATGGCCTCGGCTCCGTCTGTGCCGCCCGATCCTGCAGGAGCCGAGCACGGCCCTGCCCAGCCCAGAGCTCACCTGCAGAGCCCCAGGAGCCCTGGACGGCGCTCCCAGGGGTGCCCAGGGTGGGATTTCGAGGTGTCTGTGCAGGGACAGGAGTGAGACTGGACGATCCTTGCGGGTCCCTTCAGCTCAGGACATTCTGTGACTGATTCCATGAGCCCCAGCTGTGAGAACACAATTCCCATTCCTTCGTGGCCATCTCATCCTGCCCTCCCCATGCCTCCCGGGAGCAGCTGCCTGAGCCCTTCGGGATCGAGATTCCCTTGGGATAGAGATCTCTTTGGGACTGGGATCCCCTCGGGACCAGGATCCCCTCAGGACTGGGATCAGGATCCCCTCGGGATTGGGATGCCCTCAGGACTGGGACCGGGATCCCCTGGGGCCCGGGAGCAGCTGGACCCCGCAGCCCCAGCAGCCCTGCCCTGCGGAGGGAACACGGCCCCTGAGCACGGCCTGGTCACAGCAGAGGGTCCAAACCCAGTTTTAGGGCTGAGGGTCCCAAAGCCCCCAGGAGAGCCCGGGCGAAGCTCCCACCAAGGGCTCAGGGTAGTGCCAGGCTCTGGCTCCCTGAGCAGCACCTGAGTCCTCTCCCCAGTGCCTGCCTGGAAACATTCCCCAGCACAAACCTGGAAACATTCCCCAGCACAAACCTGGAAACGTTTCCCAGCACAAACCCGGTGTCTCTTGGGGCTCACGGTGCCATTTGTTCTAATTCCTGTTGACATTTCATTTCACACGCTATTAAATGACCCCCTTCAGAAGGATGAAACAGAAATTTGCTTTAGAAGAGGGGAAAAAAATAATAACATGTGCTTTAGGACAGAACAGGCTCCTGGTTTGTTTTCCTGATGGAGTTCACTCCCCTGGCACAGTGCAGCCAGCCAGCCTCGCCCAGGGCTGCTGTGTTGGCCTCAGCTCTCTACCTGGGGACCGGCAGTAAAGTCTCCACGTCACAGCACGTGCCCCTGTGATTATTGGCATTTTCAAACTGTTCCTGCCCCAACCAACGTGCCCCTTTGTGAGCGGGGCTGGGAGGCTCCCAGCAAACAGCCGGGGTGGCTCCTGTCGTTCCTCCCTGCTGGAGAATGGAAGGACAAGTGTAGGGAACTCCGATGAATCATTTTTTATGTGAGCAATTTAGCAGTGACAAATCCTATCAATCACCCCTGCGCGGGGTCCGGGGGTGGGCAGCTCTCCTGACACCTTTTATTCCTTTCTTTGAGCGCTGTAAAATGACCTCAGGAGAGGGAAGGAGGCACTAAAGGCGGCCGTGAATCTTTCCATGGGGTGAGGAGGGAGATTCAGCCTGGTCCTGGCAGCTGGGGACACGTGGGGACAACGGCCCGAGAGCACCAGGCTCAGAACAGCGCAGGACTGATGTGAGCAGGGCTGGAAAACAGCGGGAGGGGCTCCCAACAACCCTCAGCTTCCTCTGCCCTTCCATGGGCTTCAGCTCCCAACGTGCCCCATTTATCTTTTATGGTGATTAAAGCTCAGCAAAGTCATTAATGCTGAGACTTCCCTCACTGTGTCACGTTCCAAAATAGACTTTTTTACTTGTGTAAAGAAAATGAGCCCCTTTTCCCCATTCCAAACCAGCTTTCCTCGGGGAAACGCAGCACTGAGAGCCTCGTGGAGGAGTCCGTTTGTCCATGGCCAATCAACAATTTAATGAGTGCTGGAGGAGCACAGTTTATGGGGGTAAACAAGGACCTTTATTGGCAGAAGCCTAGCAGACCACGATGGGAGGCACTGGAGCAGCTGGCCGGGGATGTCCCACAGCCCTGGGGGGACGGAGGGGGTGCCGCTGTCCCCACCCACACCTGGCACAGGGACAGAAGGACACAGGGACACTCCCCCGGCCAGGCCGGACTCCCACCCCTCCCCTAAAAACTGACCTTGGGAAAAATCCTTTAGCAAAGCGGAAGAATTTTGAGGATGATGTGAACTTCGATTCTCTCCATTTTTAAACGAGGATTATGTCATATAATATCCTTAAAGATATTCCCCAAGGCCAGTCCCTTTTACAGTGAATAATATCTAATCACCCATTTCTTCCCATATAATATACTACTGCCTTCTAAATTTGCCAATCTAATTAGCCCTTTCCCCTAACACTCAGGATGATTAAATCTGTGTTAAAACTTTCTGTGCAGCACAAGAGGAGACACACCTGAGCATTTTCTAAATTTAGCAGAGAACAATATTTAATGGGTTATTTATGGGTGCTGGAGCTGCTGCATAAATGAATTCTGATTTGGTTTCTTCTGCCTCCTTATTTTTCCCTCAAAATGTGTATCAAGCAGATTAGAAAGAGGAATGGAGAAATCCACCTGGAACCATCTATCAAAGATCTTTCAGAACTAAATTAACAATGAGCACTTGATGCAAAAAGAGGAGGAAAAAACCCGAGTTTCTTTATACTTGAGCTTCATCATTTTCTGAGCTGTGTCAGACCAGAGACATTTGGACTCATCTCACAGTTTCCATGTGTTTAGAAAAGGGAAAGGGCTGGAAGCAATTCCTGAGGATTTTCATGACTTGCACATAACTTTGCTGTGAGTTTTAGGAAGCTTTGCAGTGTTTGGGGAGGTCAGAAGGCTGTTTGTGTGCTGTGGAGCCATGGCCTGGTCCCCAGGAGACGATGCAGCTTTCCCTGGAGCCCTGAGCTCGGGAGGTGAACTCAGGGATCCCCCGAGGGCTGAGGGGCTCAGGATGATCCCCCAGGACAGCAGCACTCGGGGCTGGCTCCTGGGCTTAGCAGGGAATTGAAATTGTCCAGGCAAGGCAGGAAGGATGGGAGACCTGAGAGCATCAGCCCTAAGGAAAAAATCTGTACTGGGACCTGTTCCAAATCCTTTCAGTGCCGTTCCTCGGGCAGGTGGCTGGGAAACCTTCCCGTGCTGCCTTCAGAGAACTCCACAAAAGCCTTTGTGTGCCTCTGACGGGAACAGCTGGTTGGCAGTGCAGGGATTTGTCTGCATGGTGTTGCGAGGGGCTGAAAGCGGCTCCTGGCCCGTTTAACCCAGAGCCCCGCTGCCCCGGAGTCCCCTGGCAGGAGGGGGAGCAGATACAGCCAGAGCAGGAGGGGGAGCAGATACAGCCAGAGCAGGAGGGGGAGCAGATACAACCAGAGCGGGAGAGGGAGCAGATACAACCAGAGCAGGAGGGGGAGCAGATACAGCCAGAGCAGGAGGGGGAGCAGATACAACCAGAGCGGGAGAGGGAGCAGATACAACCAGAGCAGGAGGGGGAGCAGATACAGCCAGAGCAGGAGGGGGAGCAGATACAGCCAGAGCAGGAGAGGGAGCAGATACAACCAGAGCAGGAGGGGGAGCAGATACAACCAGAGCAGGAGGGGGAGCAGATACAACCAGAGCAGGAGGGGGAGAGGATATAACCAGAGCAGGAGGGGGAGAGGATATAACCAGAGCAGGAGGATGACCAGATATAACCAGAGCACCTCCAGAAGGACAAAGCCTCCCCAGCTTTGGGGAGTCAGTTTTTGCCACAGTCCCCAGACAATGGGGTTGTTTCTTACAAGGATTTGAATGACTTCAATTAGCCGGTCCCATTCAGGGGAAGGCGAGGTTTGGGATTACTTCGGAGCAATCAATTGTGCCTGATTGGTTTTATTCAATAAAAAGAGATGGGAGAATCTATTTTTGTTCCCTTCAGGCGGTACGAGCTCAGAGACGTGTAAAATCCCCGTGCCCCCCTCAGGGCTGTCACTTGCACAGAGCCGAGGCGGGAGCTGGAGAAGGGAGAAGCCGATATCGGGAGGGTTTTGGGTGCTCGTTCCTGAGAGAGCGACCCCCGTTTGTGCCCAGGGGATCGAGGGGCTGTGCCAGGGAGGGCGGGGCTGGCCCCTCCCTGGGCAGGTGAGGACAGGAGGAACGCAGGGGGAATTCCTGCTCCTCTTACACGGGCAGAGATGCTCCGGGCCAGGCTGGACACTGGGGCAGCGTGGGACAGAGGAGTGTCCCTGCCAGGACAGGGGTGGCCCTGGGTGGGCTCTGGGGTCCCTCGCAGCCCCGCCATCCCCTGCCCCTGCCCGGCTGTGCCAGGCTGGCTCTGCCTCCCAGGCAGGAGGTGCCACAGCCCAGCCCTGGCCAAAGGACAGAGCCACCCCCAGAGCTGAGCCACTCTGCAAAACCCAGCCAAGATCAGCTTTGACCTCCAGACAAATGAAGTTGTCAGGACTAATTAAAATGCACTTTTTCTTTCTCTTCTGTCTGCTGGTCAATAAGATAAACACAGGCCAGAGGGACACAAAGAACAGGCTCTGTGCACTCTGGACTCCCAAAGATGCTTTACTGCCTTAGACAGCAAACACAAAAGCTGAGCTGATGTTTTTATCTCTGGGTAAATGTGTGTCCTTCTGGTGTTATTTTGGCCCAGAAGAAGAGAAATATGTTTCTCCCTAAACATTTCAGAACAGCCACAGGACTTAAAGCAAGCCCTCATTAAGAGTTTGTAATCCTGTGACTGGAAGACAAGCCCTAAAATCACTTTTGGGGAGGCAGAAGAGCTGTTCCTTGGGGTGAACCATGGGCTGTTGGGAGCTGTGCCTGCTGTGCTGATGGGAACGAGGCGCCAGCTCTGCCCACGCTGCACCCACCTGGCACTGCAGCACATCTTCCTTTGGGTGGGTTCAATCCTGCACCCACCTGGCACTGCAGCACATCTTCCTTTGGGTGGGTTCAATCCTGCACCCACCTGGCACTGCAGCACATCTTCCTTTGGGTGGGTTCAATCCTGCACCCACCTGGCACCCCAGCAGGTCTCCCCTCGGGTGGGTTCAGTCCTGCTGCCCCCAGCAGAGCCCCCTCAACTCGGTGGGGCAGAGCAGCTCTGTGAGCTCTGCCTCCAGCCCAGCCCAGCCCAGCCCAGTCCAGTCCAGCCCAGCCCAGCCCCACCCAGCCCAGCCCAGCCCAGGCACCCCCACAGCCCCCCCAGAGCCAGGCCGGGGAACCTGCTCGAAGCCAGATCTGCCTCCCCAAGGAGATCACAGCGCTGCTGCTGGAGGCAGTTCCTGCAGTGGAGGGTGAGAGGTGCTGCACTATCAGTGAGGTGTAAGATTTTGGGAAATATGGCTCTGCTCCTGCAGCTCCTGCCCAGGCTGCAGCTCAGGGTAACCTCCCAGTCTGCTCCTACGTTTGCTTTGCAAAGAAAAGGAGGACATAAAAAACAGAATGAAAAAGGCCCCTTTCCCCCGTTACTTAAGTATCACCCGAAGGTTTAAATGTAGTAATTAAAAGTCCCTCTATGGTTCTGCATGAATTTTTAAATATAGTCATTAAAAATAAAATAAACCCTTAGCATGATCTGCCTTACATAACTTCCTCCACAATTTAAAAATAACTTGTACAACTTTCTAGTACTCAGTGTGCATCACAGCAATTAGAGAGGCAGGTAACAGCGAGCTCAGATCTGCCTCCAGCAGAGAGAGCAGCAGCCCACGGGGCAGGGCTGGGGCAGCTCTGCGGGGCAGACCCCAAAGCCCAGCCCAGAGCTGCCCCGCAGGACCTGGGGCTGCTCCTGCTCCTGCCCCCAGGCTCTGGGATCCAGCTGCAGCTGCACATCTGGGCTCTGGGATCCCCTCCTTCCCTGCAGGCACAGGCTGGGGAGAGCTGCTCCAGTCTGGGGCTGAGAGCAGCAGAGCTCTGCACCCCAGCCTGAATGACACTCCTGCCCCACTGAACGACCAGGGGACCCCAAACCTTGTGCCAGTCTGGTCCAACAGATGTTAAACCCGGGGGAAAAGCTGATTTAAAGCCCCAGGAGTGTAAATACAAAACGGGCTCTGTCTGTTCGTGCTGGAATCACACAACACGTTCATGGCACTCCGTAAATCCTCCCTGCCTCGGCCAGCTCTGAATCCTCTGCTCTGAACAGGGCAGGACTGAAGGCTCTGGAGGCTCTTCTGTTCCAGATAAAGTTCCCGAGAAATTCTCAGGAGCAGCCAAAAAGCTGGAAGCCACCAAGAACTGCAGAGTGGAAAGGAATGACCATGTGAGGATGATAAATGTGCTGGAAAACAAGGAGAGCAAGGATATAGATCAACACAGGTCCATAAATCATGGCTCACATGATGAATTTGTTATGCCAGCTCTGCCTGGTGAACTGTTAAAGCAATGCTAAAATATGATTGAGGCACATGTGAGAAACTCAAGGCAAGTCTCCCAGGCCTTCATCCCTGTAAATTATTACAGCTCTACTCACCTAAGTTTACATTAAATTAGGATCCAGCCAGTTTTAGCCACAGAGAGAGTTATTACTGAGCATACATCAGGCAGAGCATCATCACCCGGGCACGCAGTTATTCTCCATTTCCCGGCTGTACCCACCCCAGGTTTATCCAGCTTCCTTCTCCTGAGCACACACACCTGCCTGGGCGGGCAGGAGGAATCCAGGTGAACCCCTTGTGGTGTGAATGGAGCACAGGCAGCAGCCCCAGGGGCTCCAGGCGAGCGTGGGGACCCTGAGATCCCCCGGGGCTGGAACAGCCTCCCCGGGCAGCGCCAGCCCTGCCCCGGCCCTGGAGGGGACCCAAGGGTGCTGTGGGTGTTGTGGATGTTGTGGGTGCTGTGGGTGCTGTGGGTGCTGTGGGTGCTGTGGGTGTTGTGGGTGCTGTGGGTGCTGTGGGTGCTGTGGGTGTTGTGGGTGCTGTGGGTGTTGTGGGTGCTGTGGGTGCTGTGGGTGTTGTGGGTGCTGTGGGTGCTGTGGGTGTTGTGGGTGCTGTGGGTGTTGTGGGTGCTGTGGGTGCTGTGGGTGCTGTGGGTGCTGTGGGTGCTGTGGGTGCTGTGGGTGTTGTGGGTGCTGTGGGTGTTGTGGGTGCTGTGGGTGCTGTGGGTGCTGTGGATGTTGTGGGTGCTGTGGGTGTTGTGGGTGCTGTGGGTGTTGTGGGTGCTGTGGGTGCTGTGGGTGCTGTGGGTGCTGTGGGTGTTGTGGATGTTGTGGGTGCTGTGGGTGCTGTGGGTGCTGTGGGTGCTGTGGGTGTTGTGGGTGCTGTGGGTGCTGTGGGTGCTGTGGGTGTTGTGGGTGCTGTGGGTGTTGTGGGTGCTGTGGGTGCTGTGGGTGTTGTGGGTGCTGTGGGTGCTGTGGGTGCTGTGGGTGTTGTGGATGTTGTGGGTGCTGTGGGTGTTGTGGGTGCTGTGGGTGCTGTGGGTGTTGTGGGTGCTGTGGGTGCTGTGGGTGCTGTGGGTGCTGTGGGTGCTGTGGGTGCTGTGGGTGTTGTGGGTGCTGTGGGTGTTGTGGGTGCTGTGGGTGCTGTGGGTGCTGTGGATGTTGTGGGTGCTGTGGGTGTTGTGGATGTTGTGGGTGCTGTGGGTGCTGTGGGTGCTGTGGGTGCTGTGGGTGCTGTGGGTGCTGTGGGTGTTGTGGGTGCTGTGGATGTTGTGGGTGCTGTGGGTGTTGTGGATGTTGTGGGTGTTGTGGGTGCTGTGGGTGCTGTGGGTGCTGTGGGTGCTGTGGGTGCTGTGGGTGTTGTGGGTGCTGTGGGTGCTGTGGGTGTTGTGGGTGCTGTGGGTGTTGTGGGTGCTGTGGGTGTTGTGGATGTTGTGGGTGCTGTGGGTGCTGTGGGTGCTGTGGGTGCTGTGGGTGCTGTGGGTGCTGTGGGTGTTGTGGATGTTGTGGGTGCTGTGGGTGCTGTGGGTGCTGTGGGTGCTGTGGATGTGGGTGTTGTGGGTGCTGTGGGTGCTGTGGGTGCTGTGGGTGTTGTGGATGTGGGTGTTGTGGGTGCTGTGGGTGCTGTGGGTGTTGTGGGTGCTGTGGGTGCTGTGGGTGCTGTGGGTGTTGTGGATGTGGGTGTTGTGGGTGCTGTGGGTGCTGTGGGTGTTGTGGGTGCTGTGGGTGCTGTGGGTGCTGTGGGTGCTGTGGGTGCTGTGGGTGTTGTGGGTGCTGTGGGTGCTGTGGGTGCTGTGGGTGCTGTGGGTGCTGTGGGTGTTTTGGGTGCTGTGGGTGCTGTGGGTGCTGTGGGTGCTGTGGGTGTTGTGGGTGCTGTGGGTGCTGTGGGTGTTGTGGGTGTTGTGGGTGCTGTGGGTGCTGTGGGTGCTGTGGGTGTTGTGGATGTTGTGGGTGTTTTGGGTGCTGTGGGTGCTGTGGGTGCTGTGGGTGCTGTGGGTGTTGTGGATGCTGTGGGTGCTGTGGGTGCTGTGGGTGTTGTGGATGTGGACGATGTGGACGATGTGGACGATGTGGACGATGTGGATGTTGTCCCCAGGCCGGTTTGCTGTGTCACTGCAGGGCTATTTATAGAGCCTGGTGGTATCCAGGGAACGGGGGGTGTTGACTGCTCCATGAATAAAACATGGATATTTTCCTGGCTGCGGGAGCTGAGAGCTGCTTTAGATCTCGTGTTTCACTCCCTGGTCGCGCTCAGGCGGTTACTTGTGCTCCAGACACACAGTGGGACCGGGGACTTGGGCTGGGAGAAAACCTCCCGGAAAACAAACACCTTTGTCAGGCAGCGTGGGCCCGGCAGACACTGCAAACTCGGAGATTTAAATCAGAGATTGGGCAGGAATTCCTGCCCGGGAGGGCGGGCAGGGCCTGGCACAGGGTGCCCAGAGCAGCTGTGGCTGCCCCTGGATCCCTGGCAGTGCCCAAGGCCGGGCTGGGCAGGGCTTGGAGCAGCCTGGGGCAGTGGAAGTGTCCCTGCCATGGCGGGAGTGGGATGAGCTGAGCTTTAGGGTCCCCCCAACCCCAAACCGGTCTGGGATTCTGTAGAGTGAAGGGCATTCAACCAGTAATTTATCCAGGACCTCCTACAGCAGCTCCACGGGCAGAGAGAACAGGCAGGGGTTGGGCAGCCTGGCCACAACAGCTCCCTTTGCTGATCAGCACAACACACGTCCTGTCACCTGCAAAGCCCCACGTCTGCCCCAGTCTCCCTCTCTCTCCCATTAAAAATTAATTCCAACTCTCCTCCAGTGACATCTGAGTCGTGAAATGGCAAAAGGAAGGTCAGTGTGGTGGCTGCATTCCTCCACACGGCTTTGAAGTAGGTCAGGTAATATAGGACTTGGCATCGCTCTCAAAGTAATCATAACTGGAATTAAATTTAGATTTCAGTAATGAAGGTGCTTGAAAAAGTCAAAACTCCAGGCCTGTTCTGTGCCCCCCTTTCCCTCCTGCAGGAGCCACCCCGTGGCTCTGGAGCCCCCCCAGAGCACCAGGAGCACACAGATGGTGCCAATTCACCCCGGAGACTCTTTAACATTTTGCCGGGATTTCTGTCAGCTTCCCTGGACAAATCGTCCCGTGGTTGTGTAGAACACTCTCATGGCAACTTCCACTGTCAAATTTCAGATTATTTATAACAAACATAACCTTACAAGTGCCTCTGCAGGATGAATAAACACCAGCAGGCTCAGCTGCTGCAGCCTGGGGAGGGAGAGGACTGCCCAGCTCCGCTCCAGTGACACAAACACAGACAAAGCCCAGGTTCTCCTGGTGTTTAAATCTTCATTACTCAGAAAATTTCCTTCTCAGGTTCAGAAAGGCTCAGGTTTAATGTGTACTTGTCATGGCTCACGAAATTGCTCGGTTTCAGCTGGAGTCACAAGAAAAAAAGAACAAAACAGTGCAAGAAGTTCATTTCCCGGGGTTCCAACCCGTCCCACATCAGAAGAGCTGAGAGCAGAAGCCCGACCTAATGAGATTACCCAGGTTACTATTTCAGGGCTAACTGCACTTGGGAAGAACAGAAAGAAAAGCCCATTACTGACTGATAAATAAAATAAAACTCATTTCCCAATGTATTCTGTAAATCAAAACACTCAAAGAACCTCTAAGGCTATATTAAAGCCGAGAAAAACGTAACATGAAATCAATGTTAAAGGCCATCTCAACATCCTTTTATCTAACCAACATTGTAAACACACTGCTCCACTCCCGGAGCACAAAATCCATTTACACTTTGCATACTTGAAAAGAAGTCTAATGCATTTTGAAAACCACAGACTTAACTGCATGTTTCTCCCATTTAATACAACGCAGCTTAATAAGATTTGCAGGAGGCACAAAAGGCAAATTGAGCCCTGGAGTTGAACACACAATCTCAGGTTCCCAGCAGAGAGGCAAACCTGGTGAAGGGGAAAATGCAACACCAGAAGGGATCAGAGCAGGATAAAGGATGAGCAGAAAAAGGAGGGAAAAGTCAGGAGGCAGATGCAGCACTCGACTTCTTGCAATACTTCTCTGAGCACTTAGCGGATGATTTGTGGCAATGACAGAGTCTCAGTTTCCAAACCAGGTCCCAGAGGGGTTTTATTCCTTGTGGATAACTGCATTCCAGAGGTGCCCGGATCGGTTTAGCTTTGGGTGACACGGGCAGGCAGAAACCTTCGGAGGGTGGCTGTGGCCGCCCTGGGCAGTGCTGCTCTCCCTGATCCATCCCCAGGGACATTTCCATCTCTCCCTCCTGCTCTGGCCACTGTCTCACAGCAGGGCAGCACCTCTACCCAAGCACTGCAGCCTTCAACTTCTGAGCGTGATAAGAGAGCAAACCACCCAGGCACGAGCTTAGGAAGGCAGGTCTGGAAACCTCCAAGGCCTGTTTGAAGTCACCCCTGGCACTGTCCATCCACCATCCCTGGACAAATCCCAGTTATCCAGGGGCTTTTGATCTCCTCACAGGCATCTGCCTGAACAGAGAGTTTCTCATCTTAAACCCTCCTGAGGCTCTGCCCCGCTCCCAGCAGCCCTGGTGGGGCCCTGGTGCTGCCGCTCAGGCTCAGGTGACATCCTTCCCTCTGCTCAGAACCACAGAGGCAAGCACTGGGCTTGGTTTGAAGTGTGTGCACACAGCAGAAAGCCGAGAGCTTATCCACAAGTGGTCTGAGGCATGGCACCAACCCAAATGACTCAACACAACAGATGCTCTTTGTACCTGCCTGTCTCTGCACGGGGAGTGCTTTGATCCAAGGCTTTTATGGCAAAGCTCGAGCCAAAGGAAAAGCAGAGTCCTGGGGGCTGGAGAGAGCCGGGCTCAGGCTGTCAGATGGAGGAGCTGAGCGCTGCTTTTGGGGCCAGGAATGTCAAATGTGCAAGCTCAAAATTAAAAACATCCCTCCTGTGCAGTCACTGGGATAACTCATGTTAATTCTCCCCCCAAAAACACCTCCCAGCACTGGGCTGGAAGCGAGAACCCCCGGGGAATCGCTGCACGGGGCTCTGGACATCCTAGGACGATCCAGGAATGAGCCCTGCTCTGGCTGCACGGAGCATCAGTGCCCGAGGAAAGGGGAAGGCGTGGAGCACCGGGAGCAGATTTCCATGAAAAAAACCCAGGCAGTGACTTTGGAGGAGGCAAGGAAATCACCAGGGATAGCGTTTGTCCTTTTCTCCATTACTGCCCACTCCCTGCTTCTGACACAGAGTTCTGAACTGTGCAAATAAATCCACAAAAATTGGGAGTCCTGCTGAGGACAGAAACCTGCTGGGGCTCCTGCACTTCGGCTTTTCAGCCTCCCCAGCGTTTCCTGCTCTCACCCATCTCCAGCCCGTCCCCAGCAGGTGTTTCCATGGCAACGCCGTGTAAAGCCATCCTTCCCTCTGACACGGGAGAAATGTTGAATGGCTGCGAAGAACCGGCTGGGGAAAACCTGGGAATTCAACTGACAATAGGAGAGGCAGTAATGGGAGTGAAGGTGGAAAACTGCCCGGGGGCTTCAAAGCCTGGCGGGGCTCCGGGCACAGCCAAGTGCAATCTGCTTTTCTCCTGGCTCTGCTGAGAGGGAAGGAGCAGCTTTGTGTCCCTGTGAGTTGTGGAGCATCCCTGGCTGTTCTGTCCCTTCAGTCCAGCCTCCCCTTTGCAGAAATTCTCCTTCTGCTATTGTATCACATGGAAATGTTTCTGAGGGACCCAGAGAGCGAGGAACGAGCAGCAGAGCCCCAGATTCGCCCCCAAGGAGTGGCTGCACTTGAAAGCCTGTAACTCTTCCAGTAAATCAGTGTAATTTGTGCTCTGATGTCCTGCACGGCCTTACAAGTGACAAATCAATCATTATCCAAACACCCTTTGATAATCAGTGTGGTTCCATTAATTATGATAAATGCTTTCAGCAGCTACAGTGTGTGCATGCAATGTGTAATTGCCTGGGAATTGTATTACCCCACTTTCCTCCTCGCGTCCTCGAGTGCAAAGTCTGTGAGAAGGTGCCACACTCCAGCAGCTGAAGGCAGAGTTTACACAACCCACCCCCCCGAGGGTTTAATTGCAGCAAATGCACAGTCCATTAGTATCACTGTTTTTAAATATTAAATAATATTCCTTGAGAAGGGCCCATTACAGCCTCGCCAATGACAGATACGCGGGAGGAGCGGCTGAGTCTCCCGGCCCGGGGGATTAATTGCAGCAGTTGTTGCACAGCAACGCAGCGCGGGCGATTAGGACCTCACCTAATGAGGAGCACTGCATCCAATTGCGATCGCAGGGAAATTCAGCCTGGCAGGAGGCAGTGACCCAGCTCCAGGCCCGGCTGGGCCGCAGGGCTGCCCTGTGCCCCCAAGGGCAGCTGGAGGGGCTGGGAAGGGGCAGGGGACCAGGACGGTGAAATTCCCGCTGGTCTGAAGGACACGAGGCGGGAGGGGGCTGAGAGGCTTCGAGTCAAAGTGACAAATCCGGCAAAGAGATCCAGGGGTGCAGCCCCACGGGACAGGCCTGGGGATTCACTGAGCCCCTCCCTGGGAGCGAGAGCTCCGCTGCCTTTTCTGACGGAACCAACATTTCCATCAGAACCAGGAGCTGGGGTCAGAATAAGGCAACGCGAATTTAGAAAAGGTTCTAATTCCTTTCAATTCATAGAGAAGTGGCCCTGCTGCAGGTTTTCCCCTGGCTCAGGGTCTCTTTTCCAGGAGCAATTCCTGAAAATTCCTGACACTTGTCACCGTGAGGGACGGGAGGCTGAACTGGGCAGGATTTTGGAGCGGCTCTGTTGACATTCCCCCCATCCTAATGACCACAAGGAGTCACAGCTCGGATTTAGAGGCTTTCAGGGACTTTTCCCGGGGATTTTGGTAAAGCAGAGCAGCGACATTAATTTTCTGGGCAACCAAAAGCACGTGTTTGAGAGCTGGTCCAGCGTCTGCGCCGCTCCTGCAGGGACTGGGGCAGGGGGAAGGATCTGAAGGTCAGGGTGAAGGGGGAAAGGTCTTGTTTGCTGGGAAAGTGAAGGAAAGCGGGCACGGAATGAATATTTGGGCAGACTGGAGCAGCACAAAGGCAGGTGGGTGTGCAGGGGCCGCGCTGGGGAGGCGGCAGCGCTGCTCCTCCTCACCCGGCCGGGCGGGGAGCGCAGGGGATGGAGCGGCTCCGCCAGAGCCCGAGGATTCCCTCTCCGCGGGGAATCGGGGCAAAGAAAGGTGCGGGGAGGGGAGGAACTGGGACAGAGATTGGGACAGGGAGCGCAGCACCAGGCAGGGCCCGGCAGGAGCCGGGAAACTCCTGCTGTGCCCGCTCCAGATGGGAGCAGCAAAACAACAGCCCCGGGGCGAGCTGACGGCCTGGCAGGAAGCGAACGATGATCACCGAAAGAGCGATCTTTAAAGCGTAAAAATAAACAACAATTCTGCTTAAATGGCTGCTTGGAGAGGATTTTCCCCCGGAATTGGACTCTTAAAGACGCGGTTTTCGTGGAAATAACGAGGGCTGTTTAAATTCTGTGTCCAAACATCCTATTCCCAAGGCTTTGTACTTCAGGACATCCATTGTGCGGGGTGAAGGATCCTCCTCATCTGATGCACAGGAAAGAGGGGTTTGCAGGGGGAAGTAGAAATACTCGTATTTACGTTTGCAGAACAAAATAAACCACTTCAGGGTAAAGGAGCCAGAGCCGAGCCGAGCCTGAGGAGGCTCCTGAGGCACCTCCGTGAGGTTCTCTCCGCCGTCTTTCACCACTTTATCCTTTTCCCTCCCTCTTTACACGAGTTGTCCCGGGGAATTTGTGTTCTGAGCCCCCAGCCATCCCCCAGTCCCCGCGGTCTGTCCCCACCTGCCCCTGTCCTGCCTCCAGGGATTTACCTGAGCGCAGTTCTGCAGTTAAATCGCTGTTTTAGCAAACGGGGGTTTAACCCTGTATTTTCATCAATTTTCCCTAAACCTCTTGGCATTAAAAGATCTGAAAATAAACCCCCTTTTATATTTGGTGTGGTTTTGGAGTCTAATTTAGAAATGGTTTGAGAAGAGGTTTTTTTTTTTTTTCCTTTTTAGCCTTTATATCAGTCATTTGATCTGATATATGATAAGCTCAGATGAGTTTAAACTGATTCATCCTATTTTGTAATGTTTAAATGTACTTTGCTGAAGCTCCATCATAATGTCACACACTTTTAAAATGAATAATTCATCCTGCCCACCTTTTCTGAAATGCCAAAAGGATCCTGCGCCTTTCCAGAGAGAAGCAAATACCTTCACTAAAGAGTACACAAGGAAACAAAATAATTTCAGAGCAAAGAGCAAGGGCAGCTGCAGCACTGCAAATCTCAGTGCTGGGGCTCCTGTGGGGTAAGCTGGGAGCCCAGCAGGGAGGGGAAGGAGCTTTTCCAGGGGGGCTCAGCCCTGCACTGGCGGCTCTGGGCTCCTCGGGGGGATGGGGAAGGGTCAGAGGCTCAGGCACAGACCTGTGCAGGGAACGGCTCTGGTTTAGTCCCCACGCTGGCTCTGGGGCAGGCAGAGCTCTGCCAGGTCTGTGTTCAGCCCCTCGCTTACAGCCAGGTGGAGTTCGGTCGGTTTGGAGCCCAGCAGGGACCGGGTGAAGGCTCTGCAGTGAAGTGCCTGTGGCACTTGGTGGGGAACCAGTGTGTGCCAGTGCAGTAACCCCGGGTGGAGGGAGAGGAACCCGCAGAGCAGCAGTGACAGGGAGCAGCCTTGTCCCAGCCGGAGAGCAGAGATCTCTGCTGGACCCCAGCCCGGGCTCCCCGGGTGGCTGGGGGTGCTCACTGGACAGGAGAAGCTCCAGGGAGAGCTCAGAGCCCCCTCCAGGGCCTAAAGGGGCTCCAGGAGAGCTGGGGAGGGACTGGGGACAGGGGATGGAGGGACAGGACACGGGGCAGTGCTCCTGCTTTGGTCACAGCCACTGATCCGCCCAGCAGGAACCCAGCAGCTTTTCCTGAAAACGTCCAATAAATTATTTTGGCCCGGGGTGGCAGAGGGGGAAAGGCAGGAGGGAGCAGGTGCCAGGGGTGGCAGGAGCAGGGCCAGGAGGGGCAGGAGCAGGGCCAGGAGGGGCAGGAGCAGGGCCAGGAGGGGCAGGAGCAGTGCCAGGGGTGGCAGGAGCAGGGCCAGGAGGGGCAGGAGCAGGGCCAGGAGGGGCAGGAGCAGCCCAGGAGGGGCAGGAGCAGGCCAGGAGGGGCAGGAGCAGGGCCAGGAGGGGCAGGAGCAGGGCCAGCCCCACAGAACCCTCCCCAACACCATGAACAGTGTTTGCAGCCCCAGAGCTGAGGGCACAAACCCCCATCGGTGTTTTACCCACATTTGATGTCAGGGTATTTTTCCTGGACCCTGGGGAGGCAGGAGATGGGCTCAGCACTGGGGGGACCAAAGGCCTCTGGTCACTGTGACCTGCTCACTGTGCTGAGCATTTGCAGCAGCCCCGGGGGCTCTGGGGCCACCAGACACAGCCTCAGACAGGGCAGGGACAGGCTGTGCCCCCCTGCCCTGCTCCTGGGCAGGCTGGCAGCACAGCCAGCTCCCCAAACACCTGATGAGTCTGGAGGAAATAAAAATCAAAGCCAGATAAAAACCCCCATAAAGCTCCGTAGTCATTTTCCACCAAGAGGCCCAAGCTGCTCATCAAACATTGAAGAGCAGTCTGTGAATATCTGTGAGAATGACCTCATTGTCATCCTTCAAACCTTCCCTGCCAGCCCGGGAGCTCGCTGTTGGTGCAAAGGAGCCCCAGAGGAGCCTGGAGCCCCCTGGCCACGTTTGTGCCTCCAGCACCCTGGTGTCACTGCCAGCTGTCTGCTCTGGGCTGCCTGAGCTGCAGGGGGACAGCGCTGGCAGAGCCAGCCCTGGGCCAGAGCAGGGACAGCGAACAGAGAGCCGGGTCCTGCTCACCCCCAGGGGCTGTGCAGGACAGGGCTGACACCAGCAGGGACCTTCCCCTGCCCCAGGGCGCTCCAAACCCTGCCCCAGGGCGCTCCAAACCCTGCCCCAGGGCGCTCCAAGGCCTGTCCAGGCTGCCCGGGGACGGGGTTCCCAGCCCCCCTGGGCAGCGCAGGCACAGCCCTCCCCAGCCCCGAGGGCGGCGGATGGTGGGGCAGGAATCCCTGCGCACCCCGGAGCTCCCCGCGCTCCGCACGCCGCCGGGCAGGGGCACATCTGGTCTGGCCCTGCTCCGGGTGAGAAATGAGCTGTCTCATCCCTCTGAGGGCCAGGACACCCCGGGGAGGGAAATTAAATCTCCTGTGGGAACACAGCCCTGCTCCCGTCGTCTCCGAGCCTGTCTGGAGGGAGGGAAGCGCCGGGGGCCTGACTCCTGCCCACGAGTCAAACCCAAGAGGGGCCATATGGTGAGGATTTAAGCATTTGGCTGCTGGCTCAGCCTGGGGAGAAGAGACAGCGGAGAAGTTTTGGATGCCAGTGAAAGCTCAAGGTCCAGCCACAGAAAATCCATTCCTGGGGAATCAGACTTATTTAATGTAACTAAATTACCCTTCCCTGGCTTCACATTCATTGGAGGAAATTGCATGTGATATTTATCTCCATCTCTGTCCATATGACTGCACAATGTTCTCCTAAACCTGAGCCTGTGATCAATGGGGAGATGTCCCTTCCCACCAGACCCATCCCTCTCAGCCCAGCTCTGGGTTTGTAGCTGGATCTGAGGGAAATTCACCCCTTTGGGGTGTCTTCGCGAAGCCTGGGCACCCAGTGCCCGGTGGGAGGGGCAGAATGCACTGGTAATTAAACAGAAGGTGCCCATGGGGGATCAGGAATTCATTAACAGCTTTTGGGGCCAGACGGAAGGTTGTGATCACCCTGGGGCCGGCGGCCAAACACCCACGTCCTGCAGGTATGTCAGAGCCGCGATGAGCTCATGACTCCTTTCCTTACTCCTGAAAATCACTCATGTTTTCTGTGGAGTTCAGCCCCTCCTCACCATCATCATTTTTTGGGTGGCTCCTTTTCTCCATACAAGGTTTCCAGGGACCTTTTCCCAGAGATGTTCCCCAGGCCCAGGGGGGAGGATTCAGGGGTGGAAGGGCCCCCTGTGCAGATGCAGAACAGGGCCCAGGGTCTGCTGGAGCGTCCTGAGCTCTGCTCCTGGGGCAGCACACAGAGCAGCACTGATTTAACTGTGCTCTCGGTGAAGGTGCTGAAGGCCTTTCCTGGACGGTGACTGGGGCACTGAGGGCCCTGGTGGATCCAGCCCAGAACCCCCCTGTGGCGCCTCAGTCACTTCTGTTACGTTTTGTTATAATTCTGTCACTTTGTGAAGAGCATCAGGCTTTATCTCTTACTGGCTGTCTGCAAAACGAAGCCAAATAAAACTCCTTAATGAGGGCTCAGGGCAGAAATCTTCCCACAGTCCACGTTTTGGCCCCTTTGACCCCACATGCCCATAAGAAACGACCCTTCCCACCCCTCAGGGCTGTGCTCTGCTAACACCGAGCTCCCCATTCCCTTCTCATTCCCCGGAACATGACTTGGAGCTGAGGCTAGACGAGGGCAAAAGGTCTGAAAAAATCCAGTTACAGTTCTTTGTGAGCGCTGGCTCCATTTGAGAACTGAAGTCCTGTTCAGGAGAGGATAAAAGCTCCCCTCCACGGGGACACATCAGCTCACAGAGGGGACACACTTTTCCTGCCTCATGGCAGGATTTGCTCTCTGTGGCCTCTTGTCACTTCAGGTTAAAGCCCATCCGTTGCTAATGGTTTCAAATTAAACTTTTGGGGTGCAAACACCCAGAAAAGGACCCCAGGGCCAGGGCAGGGCTCTGTGAGCTCAGGGCTCTGCAGCCCCAGCCGACGCGACCAGGGGATCTCAGTGCTCAGGGAAGGCTCTGACTCACCCGCTGCTGCTGGAGTAAGTTAATAAAAGAGAGAGGGCAAACATCCTGTTTTGTTCCTAATTCCGATCATTGACTAGGCTGCAGCTTAATTAACCAGCCCAGGGTCCCTGCAGGACAGTCCATCACCACTTCCAGTGTAAAACACGGAATCACTGAGTGTCCTGAGCTGGAGAGACCCCGGGATCACCCAGAGCAGCCCCTGGCCCTGCAGAGACCCCAGAACCCCACCCTGGGCATCCCTGGGAGCTCCTGCAGCTCTGGCAGCCCCGGCGCTGGGACCATTCCCTGGGCAGTGCCAGCACCCTCTGGGGGAAGAATTCTCCAGAAACATCCAGCTGACCCTGCCCTGGGCCAGCTCCAGCCGTTCCCTGGCTGCTGCCCCCAGAGAGCAGAGGTTGGTGCTGCCCCTCTGCTTCCCCATTAAATCCTGCTCTTTGAACTGAAAAACAACGTTTCTCCAATGTCACCACAAGGGCTGACCCTGCTGGCAGTGGTCTGGACAGAAATGGCCCAGAGGTGGTGGGGCAGAGTCTGAGACACCCTGAGCTCTCCAGCTGCCGCCTCCCTCCCTCCCTCCAGCACCCCTGGTACCCAGGCCGAGCGTGGAGCAGAGCTAATTCCTGCTGAATCATTCCGAGGCCTTTTTCCTGCCTCCAAACTCCCCTCCACCCAGCTGCCGTGCTGCCAGAGGCATCAGCACAGAGCACTGCCCCACCAAAACACGGAGCAGGAGATCCTCATCCGTGGGGTGCTGCCAGGCTCTGCCCTGGTGACATCCCCTGCTCCGAGAGTGACATCCCCTGCTCTGACAGTGACATCCCCTGCTCTGACAGTGACATCCCCTGCTCCGAGAGTGGCCCTGCTGGGACAGCTGCAAGGGACAGCTGAGCACCCCCTGCTCAGGGTGCTCTGAGCATGCCCTGCTCCCATAAATGAACAGCTCTGAGCACCCCCCGAGCATCCCCTGCTCCCCTGGGTGATTGAGCATCCCTGGGCACCCCCTGCACCCCTGGGTGCTCACAGCTCTCCCAGAACCACAGCCTGGTTGGGTTGAAGGGACCCCAAAGCCCACCCAGGGCCACCCCTGCCCTGCAGGGACACCTCCCACTGTCCCGGGGGCACTGCCAGGGAGGATGGGCAGTCACAGTCTCTGAGCACTGACAAAGCCGGTCTCAGACAGCCCCTGGGCGGGCAGGGGCAGGTGGGAGCAGCTGGGAAGGTGCTGCAGCCGAGGGGAACAGCTCAGCCTCCCCTGCGGGTGCCCAGAGCTTTGTGTGCCACCCTCACCCTCCTGCCAGTGCCAGGTGGGAGCTGGGGCTGGGCCCTGCCAGCCCTGCCACTGACACCAGGGGAAATGGGGAGAGAAGGGAAAAACCTCCCAGCGACCAAAGCAGGAGAGGAGAGGAGGTTTTGGTGCTTGGCAACGGGGGAATAATCGCCCAAACTCCAGCCTCACCCCGATCCTGCTGAGTCACCGGGCCCTGCTGAGACCCCGGGCTGGGCGACTCCTCTCCCCGAGCCTGCCAGGGAATTTTGCCATATGGCAACGAGAAGATTTGATTAGTTGACTGTTTCCTATTTGTTTTAATTAGTAGTTTATTAGCCATATGTTAAATTGCACATTTCAACCGCTCAGCAGTGCTGGTGGAAGGCAGGCCGGGTCTGGGTGGGGTTTCTGTGTCTCCTGAGCCACGTGGGGATTTCTCTGGCTGTGAAGTCACCCGGTGGCAGGGCAGGACTCTCTCCTCATGATTTCATCTCTCCTGCTCGTGGTTAATCTCAGCTGGGAGCAGGGCAGGCCTGTGGCCCCTCCCAGAGCCACTTGTCCCATCGGGGGGGCCGCTGGCGTTGCTCTGGGGCAGGGGACGATTCTTGGGGTGATTCTGCTGGCAGGGAAACGGGGCCCTGGCAGGGAGCTGCTCTGGCTGAGGGGCAGGTCCACAGGAGCTGGAAACCTCTGTGCTCATCACGGTGCACCTCTCGGTTCCTGCCTTCCCATCCATCAGCCACATAAAAGCTAATGGGAAATAGATAAAGAAGGTCATAAACAGCAACAGCAGAGATTCATTTTAAACCTCACTACAATATCCACAAGGACCTGGGAGCAATTTTCCCCCAGCACGGGCTTTTATTGCAGATCCTGGCACCAAGGGCTGCTGCTGCTGGTGCTGTGTGTTCCAGCAGCACACAGCTCCTTCTAAGAACAGCTCAACAGCTCTGGAACCAACCCCAGACTCCATCCCACTCCCTCACGGGGAGCCACAGGAGAGGCCCCGGCAGCAGGTGACTGCAAACCCCATCAGACAGCACTGGGCAGCTCAGGAGACACCCCACACCTGTCACCGCCGCCACACCCGGGGTCAAAGCTTCACAGAAACGTCTTTCCTCTAGGATCTCTTGGTTCCTGTGCAGTCTGGAGTGCAGGTTCCTGGCTGCTGGGGCTGACCTTGTGTCCCTTTGGCTCCCATCAGCTCGGGGTCACAGGCAGTGACTCCACTCTCTGTGAGCAGAGCCCTGGGCAGGGCAGGGGCTGCAGCTCCTGTGGGACAGCCCAGCCCACCCTGCACTCTGCAAGCCCCAGGGTTTAGGCTCCCCAAAGCCCCCTCTGCCCAGGCCTCTCCCCACAGGTGAGTGCCAGCCATCCCGCAGGTGTTTGCAGGGCAGAGCAGTCAGTGCCCTCCTGCTGCAGCTGGAGATGCTCAGCTGGACACAGACAACTCCCTCCAAGCAGGGCTGGGGAGCTCCGTGTTTGCTCAGGCTGAGGGTGAGCGATGATAATGTCACTGGTGGTTAGTAAACACTGACAAATGTGACACAACGTGCAGCTAATCCTCTGCTGCAGCCCAACACTCTGCTGTGGTAACAAGTACGGAGAGAAACAGCCTCCCTGGCCTCCGTGTAGTCATATTAAATATTTAAAGTTACTCACTGAACACACACGGGCTCTGAAGCTCCAGCTGATCTCTGCAACAGGCAGGTTCTGGGAGGAGTGTGGAAACGCAGCCATGCCAGCAGCTCCTGCCGGGTGCGAGCGACTGGGAGCTCCCCTCCAGCTGGAAAGTGAGACAAATGAGGCTGTGGTAGAGCATCAGATAAGAAAAGATGTTCCCTTTATTAAAAAATAGCAGTACATTCTTTACATTTAGCATAAAGCCGGCTGTAATTACCTAGCAGTTGGAAGGCAATTTGCACCAGGCTTTATTGTTCAGCATCTGTACCAAACTCTCAGGGAAACATCCACCGGGGAATAAAGGAAAATGAGATGTGCCACAGTAACTACAACATTCAAACACACGCACAATGGAGGTTTCAGGGAGGCTTAAACGAGCTCCGGTGCAATTCTGCTCCTGTGTTTCTGTTTTTGTTTTGTTACTTAAAGGGCTCTGGGTTTGACTCCAGCTTTTCCTGCCCTGTGCACACACACCCACCAGGGCTGCTGTAATCCACACAGAACCAGGGGGGTTAGAGCACAAAAGAAACAGAATTTTCAAAAGAAAAACCAAGTCTTTTGAAGCCACAGAACAAGAAAGGTTCTGGCAGCACCAGCGCCAGGAACTCACCACTGATCAGGCATGATCGTCTTTGGGTTAAATCCCTGCAAGAAAGGGAAAAGGCAAGGGCTGAGGGCCTGCAGACCCGCCCCAGCCTCCCAGAGTACCTGCTCCTGCAGGGGAGAAAACTGGAGCTCACACGAGGTCCTGGGGCTGAAGGAAAGTACATTTTACTCCTGCTCAGCCTGGAATAAATCCAGCCTCACTTCCCCACAGGTGAGACAGCCAGGAGGGCTGTGATGGAAATAAATCCCTCCAACTTTGTACCAGTTTTTAACAAAAGGACATAAAACGTTCTAGTTGTGCCCAGTCCAACTTTATTCCCCCTTTCTTTCCTTTCTCCCTGATGAAATAACATTCCTCCTGATTTTATTTCACACCGTCCAATAAGACAGGAGTGTGCCTTTGCGAGGAAAAAATGTAAATTCTGTTCTGTCCCAGCCCGGAGCTGAACAGCAAAAACAAACCCATCCCTTTGGTGATGAGGAGTAAGCAGAGTGCCTGGAGTCAGGAAAATCCCCAAATTCCCTGGTTTGCTCCCATGCAGAGTTCCAGAGCTCTGCCTCGTGGCTGCCCTGCCCTCCTCGCAGGAGCCCTGGAGCCCCCCCCGGCAGGTTTTTATTCTCCCCAAAGCCAGGATTAGAGGTTTACGCTCCCGGCCTGACTTTGCCCGGCGTGATGAGCGGATGCAGGCGGGAGCGGGGCGGATCCCGGTGTCCACAGGACTGCCCTGGGACGGGAGGCAGCTCCACGCCCGGGGAGTCATGGCTCTGTCCTCTCCCATCGCAGCAAACCGCGCTCCAGTGGGGAAATCAAAGCCAAATAATTCCCTCGTTCAAGAGAAAAAAGGAGAAATTAAAGTGGCGGTCAAGGCAAAGGACCGGTCTGTGAGTGAAGGGAGGCAGAGGAGATGTGGTGACAAGAGGGATGAGGCGCTGTGCTCCACGGGCTGCCACCGAAGCCAGGAATAATAAAGAGCGAGGAGAATCAGACAGACATTTACAGAAATCCTAGACTTTATTCAATGAATTATTTAAAATCTATTTCTGATCTGGCACAGGAGGTCACTCCAGCTCTGGAAGGAGCAACGGGAGCCCCGTCACCTCTGCCACTCAGACTCTGGTGAGCAGAGCCAGGAAACACAGGCCACGGTCCCACGCAGCAGTGCAGGGGTGATTTGGGAAGGCCGGTGTCCCAGCCCGGCTCTGCAGCCCCGAGATCATCCCTCCTGCCCTGCTGTAGTAACAGCTGACAGACCAGCGGCAGACACATCTCCCACAGAGCCCCGGAGCCGGCAGCCCCTGCAGGGGCCCAGATCCCGGGGCTGAGGGGGGGCACTGCCGTTGGAGGACATGAACCAAAGATGAGAGACTCCAAATAGTTCAGAAGGCAAAGAGCACAGAAAAAAGACTTTCATTGCCTAATTCTTACTGCCTTTTCTAAGGTGCTCCCATACAGACTGAACATGGCTGGTGAATAGGAACGACACCTCTCTGATCCCATTGGTTAACTAGGGAAACAGCAAAACACCACCTGGAGAAGGGTTGCTTTGAGGAAGGAGAGTTGTTTGCCAGGATTGTTTGGAGAAGAAGCTTTCTGGAGAAATTTTTCCTTGGGAAAAAGTCAGTAGCTGCCAGCAGGCTAAAATCTCTCAGACCCAGAAATATCAGGCCCACAGGGGAGAAAATGGGAAGTGCATTTCAGGAGGAAGGTTAACACCTGCAGCCCAGTTTTCCTGGGGTTGTGCCCCACCTTTCCTGGAGCCATGGAGGTGTTTATTCACTCCCTGTACATCCTCTCTTTGCATCCCTGTCCTACACACACCCTTGGTCAGGGATCTGAGCACTTACACCTGGTTTGCCCTGTCGAGCCCCTTCCCCGTGGCCCAGGAGTGACCAGAGTGCCCCAGGTGACCATGGACAGTGAGGTGTGGGCACAGCCAGGGTCTGGGCAGGGCTCAGGAGCTTCTCCCTCAGTGGCAGCAAGTTCAGGTCTCTGGGAAGAAGGGAAAAAGCTTCGAGCATGAGATTATTACGTTTTGAGCATTCCACCCTGATAGGAGCTAAAAATAGCCTCTGACGGTTGCTAAGTGCGTTTCAGATGGCTTTGCTCAGAGGTAAAAGTGGGATTTGTTTGGGAAAGCAAAAGGTGGGTTTGTAACATCACATCTCGGGGAAGAGCTGAGCAGAAAAGCAGCAGCTGTGGGGACGGGGGGAGCAGGGACTTTGGCAGTCCTGCTCTCCTGGGAGGGAAGGCAGGAGGGGCTGGCAGCGCCCAGGACTCCCATGGGAACACACCTGGGAACTCCTGGCACTGCTCATCCCCTCCCTTGACCCCCAGAGCTCCCCCGGGTCCTGCCACAGCACAAAGTGAAAATCCCCGAGGTGGCTGCAGGGGTTGAGCTCAGGGCAGGGGAAGGGAGCAGAGCCCCACAGGAGCCAGGCTCCCTTTTCCTGCCCCTGGGACAGGAAATCCCATCTTTAGCCAGGAAAATTCACCTTTAGCCAGGATAATCCCACCTTTAGCCAGGAAATTCCACCTTTAGCCAGGAAATCCCACCTTAACCAGGAAATCCCACCTTTAGCCAGGAAATCCCACCTTTAGGCAGGAAAATCCCACCTTTAGCCAGGAAATCCCACCTTTAGCCAACAGTGGGGCTGAGCTCAGGTGAGCTGGGCCAGGGCTGCAGGGCAGGGAACCCTCAGCACCCCAAGAGTGGGAGCAGCTCTTCAGCTTCCCCTCAGAGCAGCTCCAGCCCAGAATTCCTCCCTGGCACCCCCTGGCATCCCTGTGCAAGGGCAGCAGAGCCGGGCTGGGACAGCCCGGGCAGGTGGAGCCTCGCTGCCTTCCCTCGGGCTCTGAAACACTGAACCATTTCAGAGCTCTGCCGTTCTCATTAGAGCACCGTGGTTATCATTTTCTAATTAAGAAAACGAACTGTTATTATAAAGATTAAGAGTTGTAATTGAAAGACATCTGATGTCAGAACAATTTTTGAGACACACTCCAGGTATTAAGAGAGCCATTTCCTGCACTAGGGCTGAGCACTTGCTAACGAACCTGCTTGGAGGAAAATAGCCCCGAGATAATTGGAACTGCAGCCCTGCAAACACACTGCTGCAGAGGTTGGGATGCTGCTAAAGCTAAAGCAGAAACAGCCGGACAGGGAGAGATGAGGAGGGGAGGGACAATAACCAGAAGCTTGAGCATCCCAAGCGCACTTTGGAGCATCAGAATTCCCTGAGACCTCACAGCCCCTAAAAAATGAGAATTGCCATCCAAGAGGGATTAAAATGTGGAGAAAAGTAAAATAATGGTTCAAAGAAAATGGTTCTCAGTTCCCCACACCCTCACTGGGACTTCAGTTCAGCCCCCCTCCCGCGGGATCCAAAACACAAAGGGAAAAGAGAGAGAAAAATCTATTGCAGTAAAAAGAATTTGCCTCTAAACCTTCCATTATCAGATCAGATTTATAAAAGAAAAGCAGGCAATTAAACCCAACTGAATGCTTCACAAACAAAATTCACCCAGCCTCAGAATTTCCTTCAAAATGACAAAACCCAGGAAATTACAAACTGTTGAGTGACAATTTACCCCGAGCACCTCTGCACAAAGGCCTGGCAGTGTTATTAATGACCCACTTTGTCAGCAACTTCCTTAACTCCAGCACACTTCTCCTCCTTGGCTGGAGAATTTGGGACGTTTTCCATCGGCAGCAGACACATGTCAGCCAGAGGAAGGTCAGGGCGTTCAGGGGAGAGCAGAGACGTCTCTGCGCGGGGTATGACTGAGACACGTCCTGCTCCGAAGGAAAACCTCATTACAGCCCAGCCCAGGTAGCTCCAGAAATGGCCACTGATGCTTATTTTTTTCACATTTACAATGAAAAGCACTGTTACTTTTCACTCCTGGCAGGATTCTCCATTTCCTATGCAAGTCGGCAAATGATAAAATAGCAGAATATTCACCAGTGTCAAACAGAGGATTTCAGCAATAAGCTCCAGTGCAATGTGAAATATTGTAACAATTATTCCTCGTGATCGGGATGTTAATCTTCCTTCTTCAAATCAAATCTGAGGTTATCCAGTCTGATCTTGCCAGAGCTTCTCACAAATTCCCTGTTTTGTGAGTCCCTGTGTTCACTGTGATCCACAGCCTGTGACATCGTTTAGCTCAGAGCCTCCCGTTGCCACTCTGCAGCTTTCTGACTAAACAAAATCGAAATCTGTGGGTGTCTAAAGACGCCTGAGCAATCTGCATACATACATATATAGATGTCTTTGTGTCTGGATGGATTTATACCAGCTCACATCCAGGATCCTGCAACGGTTTGGGTTGGAAGGGACCTCAAAGCTCATCTCATTCCACTCCCTGCCACAGCACAAACCCCTTCCAAACAGACAGTAAATGCCAACTCCATTTAAAAACGCGTGGAACACATCCCCAGTTCTGGTTCCCTAAACTGCAGATACCTGGGGACAGTGACAAGACTCCTTTGGTAAGCCCAAAGCAGTAAGGAAAATAAAAATGTTTAAAACATGCCCAGAAATAAATACAGATGAAGAGTATTTTTACTGCTAATACCTCATTGCATCTGGATTGAAGAGTCTGGGTAATGTGATGAATTATTAGCATGCTAATGTAAATGTAATCAAATCTCCTGACTGGAGTGTACAGAGATCACCACAGGGAAATAAATAATGAAATGTTTCATCTTCCCTGCTCTCAAGTACCTGTTCTGGGGCTGTGGATTGGGGCTGCACAGGAAACTCTGCCAGGCTCAGGCTGGGCTGTGGAGAAACACGGAGAAACCAACGCGCTCAGCCGTGGTTTCCCTGCTGCAAACACTGCCCGGCCCTGCAGAGAGCACAGAATGTACAGTGGGGTCCCAGAGCCTGGAACCTCCCTGCTGCCCCCAGGACATCCCATGGATGCCACCCCATGATCCCATCCAATCCCATGGATCCCTCCCCATGGATCCCACCCATCCCAATCCCCCCTGCATACCAGCAGCAGCAATTCCTGTGTCCTTGTCTGTACCTGGCACCACCTGCACCCACTTCAGGTCAGCTCAGCTCCTTTCGATGCCAACAAAACCCACCAAATATTTGCTTTCTGGAGCCTTTTATGACCCTTTCACTGCACTTCAGAAGTTCCGGCCCAGAAATAGCATCAAAGAGCTCAGAAGAACTTCTAACTCATAATAAAATCCCTTTAATTCCATAAACAGCGTGGAGCAGATCCTGGTCTTGGCCGTGCCAGGACAGGAATGTCCAGGGCCAGCCCAGAGGGAAAGGTGCTGGGCTGTGGCACAGAGATTTTCCTGAGGTGACACAAACATTTCCCGAGGTGACACGAGCCCACAGGAGCTCCTGTCAGAGCACTCTGTGAGCCCCGAGAGCCTCAGAGTCACCCCAAGCACAGAAACCCCGCTCAGTGCAGGGAGGACAAGAAAAACTCCATTTCTGGCAGAGTCTGGAGATGTTTTTTCCCTGAACTCTGAGCACTGCCAGACACTGGTGAGTCTCATCAGACAATGAATGGAGAAGGAGGGAGTTGGAGAGAGCCCAAAAGATTTCACATCTCTCAGTAAATCCCTGCCTGAAGTGGCAACATCCGACTGCTGTCAGTCTCTGTGGTGTCAGCACTTCGTGGGGCTTGCCAGGCACGGGGGGAGGGAGCTGGGGGCTTGCCGAGCCCCCAAAATCCCCTGCTGAGGCCACTGCAGGCTCGGAGTGGGGAGCAGAGTTATTACGGGTGTGACACCCCCGGCACAGGCGACACCGTCCCTGCAGTGACCTGGCTGCGGTGGCAGCACCAGCCCCTGGCCGGCACTGCCCTCCTGGTGGCTTCCAGGGGAAGGGACACCAGGGAGCTGCAGGACAGGAGAGAGCCCAGGGGTCCCCTTCTGCTCTGTTCCCTGGCAGGGCGGAACTGTGGGTTTGCCCGAGGTCCCAGAGGAACTAATGAGAGCATCAGGGAAGAGCAGGAACAGGACCAGCCCCACCTCCCCTGCCCGCTCAGACAGACTCCCCGCGCTCAGTGGGCCTCACTGAAGGGACAAAGGACTGCAGGACGGGCTGCTCAGGCACAGAGGGACCTCCAGGGCTTGGGAAACTCTTCCTTGAGGACAAAATTTCACACTGAGCTCTCAGCTCTCCTCTGACACCCAGCAAAACGCATTTCCTCTGCTAACACTCAGCACTCTCCAGGCCAGAACGCAGCAAGTGCAGACTGTGCCTTGGCAGTCTGGGTTTGGATTTTTGGGGGTTGGTTTTTTGTTTAATTAAAATGTCCAAGGCCAGGCTGAAGGAAGCCCTGAGTGATCTGCGAGTGGCAGCCCTGCCCAGGCAGGGATTGAACCGGAGGGGTGTGAGGTCCCCTCCAACACAAACCATTCTGTCATTCTGTGCTGTGTGAGGGGAGTTTTGTGCAATCCACCTCCCTGGCTGAGAAGCAGCTTTTCTACAGCCACCCCCGTGGCCACAGGTGCTGCTGCTGCTGCCTCTGTGTGTGCCCTTCACGGTCAAATCCAACTGCAACGATCGTGGAGACCGGGAGATTATGGAGACACACACACGGACACACACACAGGGTTCTCAGCATCCCCAAGTAATCGCCAGTCCTGCCCGGCTGCAGAGCCAGTGGAACAGAGCCAGGACTCCCATTCTCCTCAGCACTGCCTCCCTCCTCAGAAGGACAGAGATTTGGTACGCGTCGCTGGGGAGGTGCAGCAGAGCTTTAAATAACCACTCACAAACCTTCCTTCCAGAGAAAATTACCAGTCGGTTAACGCCAGGCTGAGACTGATAAAATAGGACTGACTTCTGCACTCGTGGGAAAGGAATTAAGGAGTCAGGGAGGTTTTTGGCAGCCAGGAGGAGAGGGAATTCTCACTCCTGCTTTTACTGAGACTGCTCCCAAAGCAAGGGCTGTGGCTGGGTCTGGGACAAGACATGGTTTGCTCAGGGTCACGTCCATGTGCAAGAGAAGAACTCAGCACCTCAGAGCCAAAAGCTTCACCTGAAGTCCTGTGGGAAGGGAATTTTCCTGCTGAGCTCCAGCAAGGCTGGAGGCAGCAGGACGTCAGGGTTCAAACCAGGTACCCACAGCCTGCTGAGACATTTCACCTCTCTTTGGCCAGTTAATTTAAAACAGGATTAATAATTCCAGCATGATTAGAATTTTATGAAGCTTAATTAATTAAAGGTCATAAAACACAATGAGAGCAGCCCATGACAGAGCCCAGATGAATTCAGACTCTTGGTGTGGAAGTCCTGCTGTGTTTGAGGTGTTTAAGCAGCTCTGCAGGGCTCAGCCAGGAGCTGAGAGCCCCCAAAATAACCCAGAGGGGAGCAGAGGGAACCCACAAACCCCAAGTGTGGATTCCCAGTGGGAATGGGCACAGACAGGGACCAGGGTGACTTCACACGTGGATGTGGCACTGGAGGACGGGGGTCAGGGGTGGCCAGGGCAGTGCTGGGGTGAGGGTTGGATTCCTGGTTTTCCAGGGCTTTTCCAGCCTCAGTGAGTCCATGATTCCGAGCGTGCAGGCACAGGGAGCCGTGCACGCCCCGGCCCGAGCATGCACACACATCATCATCCCCTTCAGAGGAACTCACTGTTCTCCAGGACCTTTAATTACTAAAAAATGCAGCAAATCCCCCTAAATGTTCCAAATTAGGGTGGGCAGAAGGGGCTGCTGGGGATTGAAGGAGGATAAAGAGAATAAAATGCAAATCTCCCTGCAGTTTATCCTTGTGACTAATACCTCTCACAGCAGATTCGTTTGGGACTCGCCTGTGACGTTGAACTTGTCAATCCTCCCCGCTCTCCCAGCCCCTGCTCGGGGCCCTGCCTGTGCAGCTCCTCCAGCTCTGCCCCTCTCCAGCTGGGGGTCCTGCTGCTGGGGGTCAGACAATCCGGGGATTGTTTGGGTTGGGAAGGGGCTTTGGGGTCACGCAGCCCGACCATCAGCCCAGCGCTGCCACCACCACGGTCACCATGTCCCCAGGTGCCACAGCCACACGGGTTTTGGACACCTCCAGGGATGGCGACCCCTCCCCTGCCCAGAGCAGACTGTTCCAATGCCGGGCAGCCCCTTCTGCCAGGAAATTTTCCTTGAACCCGATGTAAACGGCCCCTGGGGCAGCCTGAGGCTCGAGGTCCTGCTCTGCCCCGGGCAGGAGCCCCGGCCCCGGCCCAGCCCTTCTCCTGTTTAAAGGAGCTCCTTGGCTGGGAAAGGCTCCAAACCTCTTGACAGACCACTTGTGTCTCGGTGAAATCATCAGGAGGGATAAGAGTGCAATTTATAACTACAAAAACCAGCCGGCATTTGAATAAAGCCAAGGCAAATCCAGGGATGTCTGGATTCACTCCCCAGGCCAGGTACCCGTGGTCATTTGGGCATCTGCTCCTCTACCAACCCCCTAAAAAAAAAAAAGCTCCAATCCCGTGAATCTCCATAAGTACATTAGACAGGGAATGAAAACCGCATTGAGATTAGATTTCCATCTCTCGACATGTACGCACACGACAGCCGGGATTAGTAAATGAACAGAGCACTGAAGGAGGGAGGAGGATTAACGACGGGAATAAAAAAGGTCGATGATCAGTGGCGGCTCTTTGGGAAAGAGACTTGGGACAAACGACACAGGCGGCTCCAGTTCGTCGACTGGGGCAATGGGAGCTGCAAACACGCAAATGAAAGAACAATTTCCCCCGATGTGCGGGGCAGCAGGGCCGGGGCCGGGGCAGGACATCGCCCCTAACGAGGGGAGCTCCTGACAGCTCCAACCAGCCCCGGGCCCCGCAGGCTCAGAATCCAATTTCAGCTCCAGCTATTATTGCAGAAGTTTTAATCTCCATTCTTATGCAAACAATTGGAGGGGATGATGGATAGATAAATAAAGGAACAAATGAATAAAAGTCAGGCTGACGCACAGGAGCAGTCTCTGGTTGGGATGAGCAGCCCGTGAATGGCAGTCGTGGGGAGATGAACATGACAGAGGTCACCCCCCTGCTCTGACTGGCTGCACATCAGCTCCAAATTTGATATTCCAGACACAGCAACACACAGGCAATGACTGCTGCAGCAGTCAGCACAAATGTAGGGGGAAAAAATATTAAAAATGAGCTGTTCTTCATTTATGTCCAGACAGAGGAGATCTGACCTATGAAGTCAAAATTTACGAGTGAGATAAACATGCTGGCAGCAGCTGGTTTGACCAGAGCCAGGCAGTGAAATATAAAAACACCCTCAGTGTGCAGAATCCCAGGATCACTGGGCTGGAAAATCCCTCCAGGATCATCGAGCCCAACCTGTGACCAGCCCACCCTGTCCCCAGCCCGGGGCACTGGGTGCCACGAAATCCTTTGATTTGCTCAATTCATGGAAGGCCCTTCCAGGCTGTCACACCCGGACCTTTACTCCTATTAAATCGTTTCCCTGCACCAAAAGGAAATTAAAGATTATTTTATGCTATTAGCTTTTAGTCCATTTACAACTTTCTGCATTAATATTAAGATATACAATCTCATTTTTGTTCGGGCTGTAAAAACTACATGAATACAAGATATTTGAAAATGATCTGAGACCTGTGGCCTCCGAGCAGCTCCCTGGGAAGGTGAACTGAGAGGTCTCGGCCTCCCATTTGGAGCCTGCTCGAAAACACATTTACTGCTTGTTAGCAGATTAACAGATGAGACAGAGGGGAGTTAAACATAGCCAAGGTGTGAAAACTAATTATAGGCTGCTGCATCAGGCTGGGAATAAGAAAAGCCAGTGTTAAGTGCCTGCCCTAGGAGATGGTATCCATCTCTACCGGAGGAGGAACAAGGCAGAGCTGAACCCGGTTTTATGTCAAGGAGTTGATCTGAATCCCGTTCTGTATCTCCAGGGAGCAGGGCTCGCACGGGCCGAGCTCACATCGGCTTCACCGTCCTCTAAGTCGCCCTTTTTAGAGGCAAAACGTGCAGCCAGCTGCAGCAAGAGCTGCTGGAAAGATCAGCTCGAACAATAAATAACCGCCACCGCCTCACAATCGGGAGCGAAGGTCCCCCACTCTTCAAGCGTATGAAACAAAACCCCATTTTATCTGGAGCCTTTGGAATAGTCATGAGCAAGAGGAGGGAGCTCTGCCCGTGGCTGCTGCACGCCCAGAGCATCCCGGCAGGATTTCCTCGGGAATCAGGAAAAAACCACCTGTGGGAACATGTTCCAGCTGTCCTGGAGCTGCTCCTTGCCCCTCGGGGACCTCCCGCTGTATTTCACCTGTTCTGTGCCTTTGGGTGCAATCCGGGAGCCGTCAGAGTCAGGGGGTTGTCACACGCACAGAGGCAGCTCCTCCTCACCTGAGATGGTGCTCTGGGCACCCAGCACCACTCTGGCACAAACAACAGCCAGTGGTGGAATATTATGGGCCCTACTGCTGTTATTTCCTTCGTTATTTACTGATTGGGACAAAATTCTGCTGTGGTGACCCTTGTGCATTTACCTTGGTGCAAAGGCACCCCAGGGATGGGAGTGTCTAACACTGTGCAGAAATTGTTCATCTGCTCCAAACCTGCAGAAATAACCGCACAAACTGCAGAGTATTGCAGGATCGTTCCCTCCGGGGCTGGATTCCCTTCCCTGAGCCACTCCTCTGGCTCCTCAGAGACACAGCTCTAACGCAGGAACTGCGCACCAAAGGAGGGCAGAAATAGAAGGAAATAAGGGATTTTTCTTTCTTTTGAGCACCCCAACCTCAGCAGCAGTCCAGAGACGAGGAAACCGTTCTGCCACGGCAGTGCAGCAGCTCAGCACCAGCAATTCCTTGAGCCAGAGGTCAGGACTTGTGCAATTTTGGAGTTCAGGGCTGATTCTCCATGCGTGCACCAGAGCTAATTGCAGCCAAGAGAGCTCTGTGCCTGTTGGTCTGGAGGTGTATTGCCATATGTTTGGTGTATACTTAATTAACACAGCGCAGCTGCACCGCTTCCATCTGTATTATAGATCACACTCCTGTTACACACCCAGGCAGGAGTCCCACGGTTCATATTTATTAAAATAATTGCCCCCAGATCGAGGTGGTTGGAAATACTCGGTCGAGCAGCCCAGCATTGCTTTGCGGAAGGAAAATTATCCAGCCAGGGAGCCGAAGGGAGTGGGATGAGGAACTTGAGGGGCTGCCACATGCGGGCAGAGCTCAGCCCTGCAGACAGAGGTTAAAGCAGAGCCCGCTGAGCGTCTCTGCCAGGGCCTCCTTCTCCAGCTCGGAGGTTTATTCAAGTGTGCCTTGCTGGTATATTCATATTCACCATCAGACTCGGGGCTTTTTTTAGCTCCCTGCAATCTTTTTTCTCTCGGCATCGGAAATGGAATTTTAAGATTCGATTTGTGTAAGGCACGCCTTGGTCTGGAGTGTCTGTTCGCAGGCACCTGTGCCCAGAATTCATCTGCCCAGGAGGATCATTGCAGGTGTGGGAGCCGAGTGAGGGTGCAAACTGCACATGTGGATTTCAGTCGAGTTTCAGTGCCGGGGTCTCTTTTCCTGCTGTACAAAACCAACTTGCAGAACAACACCGGGAAATACACCGAGGCAGGAGGACAGAGGGGATGCAGAGCACAAGGACACAGACTGAGTGTGGCCTATGGCAATGTCTGGATCGAGAGCTAATTACAATCCTTCAGGGGACAAATACAGGGCCCAGAGGTGTGGGCTGGGTTTGAGGAGAGGACATTTGGCTCTTTATGGGAATGTTCTTGTCCTGTCCAGCCCCGCGCACGAGGAAGGGACCTGACTAATTAAAGTCCAAATCTGTGCAATTATAGACAGCCACACGTGGCTGAGAAATAATCCAATTCCCTTTTCTTATCCATTCACAAAGTGATCAATGCCTTTGTGCAGGGCTGGTTCAGCCCTGCACGTGGGAAGGGAAGATTTCAGTGGCCTGGAGAGCACAAAGGGCAGGGTCGGGGTTCGGGTTGGGTTCAGGGTTGGGGTTGGGGTTAAGGTTAGGGTTAGGGTCAGGTTTGGGTTTAGGGTTGTGGTTCAGGTTAGTTTTGGGGTCAGTGTTGGGGTTGGGGTTGGGGTCAGCGTTGGGGTTAGGCTTCTGTGAAAATGACAGTGAGCCCAGCAACAGGATTTTCAAACATTTAATGAGAACTCCGGGAGAGGATGCAGGAGGGGGAACGTGGCAGATTTGGCTGGGGAAGTTGAGTGCAGCTGCATTGATCCATCCAGCAGCCACAGCTCAGGGGCTGCTTTGTGCTTTTGAGCTTTACAAAAATCTCCAAATCCTCCGGAGCAGGCTTAAGGGACTTGATCCATGTGTCAAATCCCAAACTGAAGCAACATCCTGATAGGGCTGAGTTATCCCAAACAGCACAGGAGGTGGGTGCTGTCACCCCAGAGGGCAAAAGCAGATTTTGAAGGCATCATTTCGATTTTTTTCTCTTGTCTGCCGTCCCTCCCTTGCTCTGTGCAATGACAGGCACAGCAGCATCGGAAGCACCACGACTTTTGGCAACAGTGTGGTTGGTGTTCTCTGGGCCATGGTGTGGCAAAGGACCTGCTGGGAGCACCCAGAGCAGCCCAAACCAGGGCAGAGGAACTGCAGCCACCCCAAACTCTGCCAGCTGGAGCCTCTCCTTGAGCCCAGAGAGTTTCTGGGCTCCTGGCACTGTCCCTTGCTCCTCTGAGGCAGCTGTCGGGGGCGTTGGGGTGGATTTTTTTGTGGTTTTATCTTTGTTTTCACATTATTCAGCGCACATCAGCAGCAGAGCAGTAGAAGCCACGAGCCTGGTGTGCCAAAGGAACTCAAGGAATCCCAAGTGCAAAGGAAACCTCCCCTTGGTCTCCTCTCAGGTGTCCCACAGACAAGCAAACAGAGCAGACTGGTTCACACTTGGCCTTCCCCTCCTCAAGTGGCCGTTTTAGTTAATTTTCAGTCTTTAACCACCCTAGTGCTCGTGCCTGTGCACAGGCAGGAGAAGTAGAGTCACATCTCACAGCAGCAAACAGAGTCTTTAAATGAACCTGTTCCTTTCCCAGCTCTCAGCACAGGGACACACATTTTCTTGCTGGCCAGTGGTTTGTTTTTATACCTGAATTCTCGGGCAGCTCAGAGCCACGGCAGGAAATTTCACGCTGCACAAAGCTGCTTATCAGCATCAAAAGAACTGAACTGGGATGGTTGGGAGAGGAGAAAAAGGAAAAAAAGAAAAGATTTTTCACATAATGCTTAAGTTCCATTGAAGGAGCAGAGGAAGTGGGTTTGCTTCTCAGCTGCAGGAGAAACTGTTCCCCCTTTCCTGGCCCCTTTGAAGTGCACCCAGCCTCAAAAGCTGTGCGGGAGCCACTGGGCTGTTTGTACACAGAGAACTGCCAGGGAAAGTTTATGGCAGCAATCAGCAGCTCCTGCAGGATCCTCGGCAGAGGAGCATTAATAAGCATTAAAGAGGAGCCTGAGCTCGGCATCTTTCTAATTAAGAGGGGGAGAGGCTGAGATGAGGTCAGGCCCCAGATGGGGTTGAAGGGCAGTGTGAGCACGGGAGAATAAATCCAACGTAAAGGTCATCTATATGGATTAAATGATCTGAACAGTCAGTTCCAGAGCTGTCTTCTGCAATTAATATTTAATTAAAAATAGAAACACTATAAAGTTTAGCTTTTAACCGGCAAAATTATTTCATGTCCCATAAAACCTTTAAATCCAAGAGGAGGCATCCTCCCTCTCCCCTACACAGAGAGGCTGCTGAGACTCTGAGAAAGGGCATTCCAAGGGCAGCGGCCTCTGCACCTTTAAAACACCTGGACTCTGTTCCCAGTGACCAGCGACAGCATTTAACAGCTGAAGGTTCCTTCCTTCTCGTCCAACTGAGAATTAAATGCAATTCCTAATCAAATATCCATCCAAACACGTAATGAATTGAAAGGGCTGGATGGGGCCATGCTCAGCAGTAATTTCACTTTTCAGAGGGGCAGGGGATGGAGAAGAGGCCCTGGAGGGTGGCGCAGGTCGATCTGCTGATGTCACCCACCGCCCTCACCCTGTCCCGGGGGCTGCAAACACCCAGAGCCAGCAGCTCCTGGGGAACCCGTGCTGCCTTTTCACTCTGCACATCTCCCCGGGCCTCTCCTCAAAGTGCCTCCAGCGCTTGTTTAGCGTGGTTGGAAATGTTCCGTCTCCTCTGACTTTGCTGCCCCAGAACTAGGCCACCGGGAAGTCACCAGAGGAATGTTTGTTCTTCAGCACTCGAGTCCTTTGTAACCTACTTCTGAGCGTTTAACCTACACCAGGTTCAGGCTCATCATGTGAGTTCTCACCTTTGGAGAAATCAAGAAAAAGTCACTTTGTGTCTATTAAGTTCCTTTCCCTGGGCTGAAGTTGGAGGAATTTAGGTCTGGTTCCCAGCTCTGTCCCCCATCTCCTGCTTGATTTTCCAAAGGCTCGCACTCTCCAAGCTGCAGTGCCCTGGAAGTGGAGATAATGCTGCCTTGTTTTCTCAGGAGCTGGAGATATTTTCTACAGTGCTATGAAAATAAGAAGTAATCCAGTTCAAAGACTTGTTTTTGCTTCCCTCAAAGTCAACCGTAAAATTCCCTCCACTTCAGTAGTGCAGGATCAATGGCTTTTCCTCTGAGTGTTTGATAGAGCTGCCTCCCTTTATCCTTGGCGCTGGGGGTGCTGCTGTTTATTTTCCCCCATTACATGAGATCTGTGATTGTTTCCAAGGGCACTGAGGTGTCGGTGAAACCTCCCCGGGTCTGATTGCCTGGAGCTCTTTGACTCCCTCCCTTTCGAGCAGCAATCCTGGCAGCCCTGACCTTCCCCACGCAGAGTTTCTGGTTCAGCCCAGCTCTGCTCAGGGACACTTCTCAAGGAGTCTTTGCCACTGCAGTGGTTATTCCCTGGCTTGGGAAAGCTGCTGTTAAATCTGTCAGGACCTGCATCAGCAGCAGCAGCAGCCTGGGTAATCGTGTGTGGGAGGAGGCAGAACCCTCAGCATTCCCAGAGCATCCATCCATCCATCTGTCCTTCCATGGATCCATCCCTCCATCCATCCATTGAACCATCCATCCATTGAACCATCCATCCATCCATCCATCCATCCCTCCCTCCCTCCCTCCCTCCCTCCCTCCCTCCCTCCCTCCCTCCCTCCCTCCATCAGTGAGAGCAAGCAGGGAAAGGCAATCAGCTTTCCTGGGATTCTGATAAGGCAGCACAGTTAATCCCTTCACTCCTTACCCAACCCCTGCTGCATGTGTAAATTAAATTAGCAGCCATATATATATATATATTTATACATACACACACAGGTGTATGAAATACCCCCTGACTTGAGCGGCTCTTCTAACTTGGAGATAGGCGGTAAGAGGTAAAACTGCTGAAAATCTCAGGAAACAGCACGTTCTCCATCATTCCTTCTGTGACCCAGGAATGATTCCCATGCAGTCACATCCATGTAAAAAAACCCTTCTGGAGTATCTCGTACTTCTGTTACCAATTCTGGTTTGCAAACAACTGCCTGGTGTTACTGCTGAAATATGTCAGAGCTGTTAAATGCTTGTATAAATAATAAATGGGAGGGCTTGTACTAGGACTGAGGTCTCTGCATCTAGACATAGACAGTGTTATGTTTTATTAATAACAATTTGAAAACCACAGTGAAGTAGGAAAATGGCTCCTGTGGCAGGATCTGAAAGCCCTGGCTCCCAGGCAGCACAGCCCAGAGGGTTCTCTGCAGGATCCTGGCACCCTGAGCCCCTCCCTGGGGTCCTGTCCTTGGGGACAAGGGACAGTCCCACCTCCAGGCGATGCCAAGCCCTCTGCTGGGGCTCTGCCACCCTCACCGGGGCGTTGGCATCTCCTGACTCTCCTGTCCCAGCTCAATGTTCCAGTTCTGCAGAGCTGAGCAAGGCTCCTGCCTCTGAAATCCCAGCGCTTCCACCGTATCTCCAGGACAGCTGTAAGAGCCATCCTCTGATTTCCACCCGTGGCTAATTGTGCTACAATTATGGGGAAAAAAATATTGTGTGATGGAAGTGTGTGCGCTGGTTGTTTCTGCAGAAATAGCCGCGTGCATTCCCAAAAATGCGATTTCCAGCCCCAGAGCTCACAATAGGCAGCGACAGACGGAGGCTGATTTACATAAATGACACAAGCACCAAGTTCTTTTCCAGTCAGCCAAAGGTCCCAACAGCGTTATGGGAAGTGCCCGGCGCGGGCTGTGAGTGTCACACGGCGGGTTCCGTGCCAGGTCAGCGCTCCTGCCCCTCGGGCCCCGCAGGTGCCTGCCTGGAGCACAGCCCTGCAGGGACGGGCTGGAAAAACAATCACATTCTTCACAACACGAGTGTGAGCACTCAGAACTCAAACCGCCACGACCTGGGGACAGCCTTCTGCCTTTTTTTTTTCATACTCACAATTCGAATATTCCCTCCCGTTCAGGTCTGCAGCAGAGCAGGTGAACGAGCAGATTTGGCAGCTCAGGGAGGTTCTGGGGATGGTGCTGCCATCCTGCCTGCACACGCTGCCCTTCTGCCCAGGAGAGCATCCTCACATCCACGGGCACTGTGCTGCCAAGCCACGGGGATAAAACTGCAGCAGAGGTAGTGCAGGGTGTTCCCAGGCAGGAACAGCACCCTCAGCATCCCCCCGCTCACTGAAATCACCCTCAGCATCCCCAGCTCACTGAAATCACCCTCAGCATCCCCAGCTCACTGAAATCACCCTCAGCATCCCCAGCTCACTGAAATCACCCTCAGCATCCCCAGCTCACTGAAATCACCCTCAGCATCCCCCAGCTCACTGAAATCACCCTCAGCATCCCCCAGCTCACTGAAATCACCCTCAGCATCCCCCAGCTCACTGAAATCACCCTCAGCATCCCCAGATCACAGAAATCACCCTCAGCATCCCCAGCTCACTGAAATCACCCTCAGCATCCCCCAGCTCACTGAAATCACCCTCAGCATCCCCCCGCTCACTGAAATCACCCTCAGCATCCCCAGCTCACTGAAATCACCCTCAGCATCCCCAGCTCACAGAAATCACCCTCAGCATCCCCCCGCTCACTGAAATCACCCTCAGCATCCCCAGCTCACTGAAATCACCCTCAGCATCCTCCAGCTCACTGAAATCACCCTCAGCATCCCCAGCTCACTGAAATCACCCTCAGCATCCCCAGCTCACTGAAATCACCCTCAGCATCCTCCAGCTCACTGAAATCACCCTCAGCATCCCCCCGCTCACTGAAATCACCCTCAGCATCCCCAGCTCACAGAAATCACCCTCAGCATCCCCAGCTCACAGAAATCACCCTCAGCATCCCCAGCTCACAGAAATCACCCTCAGCATCCCCCAGCTCACTGAAATCACCCTCAGCATCCCCAGCTCACAGAAATCACCCTCAGCATCCCCCCGCTCACTGAAATCACCCTCAGCATCCCCAGCTCACTGAAATCACCCTCAGCATCCCCAGCTCACAGAAATCACCCTCAGCCTGCCCTGCACAGAAATCTGATTTACAGCAAGGGCAGGAGCCTGAGCGCTGCTCCAGACCCTCTTTCCTCTCTTTGTAAATCCAAGCCCCGTCCTGTGGTGTGAAATAGTGACTGCCAGAACACTCATGAATATAAATGCACTTCGAAAATTGCCCAGCCGAAGGCCAGCCCTCATTCATCTGCGGAGTTTGTTATGTGTGAAAAATCACTGAAAGTCAAACTAGTCCATTTCCTTGCCCAGAGGACCTTACAGGAATCTACATCGGAAAGAGCAGCGAACTGACACCTTTTGAATATTAAAGAACTCCCCAAACAACTCCTCCTGCCCCGGTGGAAACTGCGGGAGTGAAACATCAGAGCAGCCTCCGGGGAATGGATTTTGTTGACATTTTACTTCGATTAAAAACCTGATCTTTGTTAAGCCACACCTAATGTCGAAACACCAGCGAGTCCTAGGGCAGCGAGCGTTACACTGGCATGCAAAAAAAGAGAAAAAAGAAAAGAAAGAACAGGAGAAACCCTCCCCGCACACTCCCCGTTTGCATCCCGGCCCAGCAGACGGCTCGGCAGGAACCAGGGGACATTAAATTAAGCTAAGGTGAACCTTCCGGGGGAATTCAAGGGAACTTAATTGCAGACTATTTGCTTTTACCTGTTTCTCCCTTTTTGTTTGGCAAATGCTTACGAGCAAGCTCCGTGTTTAATGAGGAAGAAAGCACTGATGAAAAGATACACTTTTTTTTTTTTAAACGCCTTTAATCTGAATTCCTGCTGGTGCTGCACATTTTCCCAACAGAACGCTTACAGGTGATGAGGTTACCCTGCAGGTTTTTATCGATTACACCCCAGGCTGAATCAGATGCAGGAGACAGACATATAGATGTATAGATACATAGATATATTGATATATAGATGTATAGATATATAGGTATATAGATACATAGATGTGTAGATATTTAGATATATAGATGTATAGATATATACATAAATACATATATATATATACACATATACACATATACACCTATGTATGGATATAAAGGTTCAGACAAACACCACGCGTTAAGCTCAGCAGGCAGAGCCCCAGCCCCTCGGCCTTTTGAGAGTGCAGATGTTGGGAGTCGTGTGCAGGGCCCACAGATTTACTGCAGAGCCAGGAGACGGGCCGTGCCTCCGGTGGCATTGATCACTTGACACCCTTGCTCTGGCTCTAAATTTGTCAGGGTACGTGGAGGTGTCGCTCCCAGCAGGACTGGGAATAGAATCCAGGCTCTGTCCCTGACCCAGCTCTGCCAGGAGAGGCAGCTGCACTCCGAGCAGGGAATTGCTGTCACCTTGAGCGGGGCTGGGGAGGAGCAGCCCCTCTGGGTGACAGAGTGTCCTGGGCAGGGGCTGCCGAACCACCCTGGGGCTGGAGCCTTTCCTCTGCAGCTCCTGCCCTAAAGCTAAACGGGAATTCACTGAAACCTTGGTGCAGGCTAAAAGTCACCCTCTCCTGACAGGAGCTGCTTGTGTGAGAAACACATCGCAGGGCTCTGTGCGAGCCATGAGCAGCCAGGTAACCACAGCAGCTGATATCAGCACTGATAAATATAGACACTCCTTATATAAGAAGGGACGTTCAGGTCACCGGTTTTTTGGGAAGATGTTCTCATTGATTTCCAACAGGAAATTCTGATCTTAAATATCATACAAAGTGGCATTTTGGTGTTATTAATGCCACGCACTGGATAATACGAACGCTTAATCCGAGTGTAAATAACGATGATGGAAACGGTGACTGGACACTGGCAGTGCAAAGAGCACAGACCCTTAGGCAAAGAGCAGGAGGGAACGGGGGGATCAGGGCAGGGGAGGATTGCTCCTCACTTTCAGCGTAGACAGGAGGAGGGAAGAGCTGCCCGAGGTCACACGGAGAGCCACAAGCCCCATCCCTCAGAGCCTCTCACTTCAACCTGCGGGTGACATCCCGGGGCTCCTGTGCCAAAAAACCTCCAGGCAGGAGGAAAGGGGAAGGAAGGGAAAGGGGAAGGAAGGGGAAGCTGCCTTTGGGCCAAAAACCCCCTGCTAGAAATGACAAATGAAGGACAAACATGTGAAGTTTATCAACTAAACAAATCTTAAAATAAAAGGATTTGGGAGCACTGTCATGATCTCAGTGCTTACATCAAGCACAAGCTGTGCATATCTTCATATTACAGTTACTGCTAGGAAAACAAACTGGATTACAGGGCTTAGTGCTTAAGCAGTCTGTTCCGCCAGCAAGGCAAGGAACTTTGGCTCCTCTGGCATTACAGATGAGATTTAGACAGGACAGGGAAAAGACAAGGATCAGACTGTTTTCCTGCCCAAAGCACAACGATTATACTAAATAAATAAAATTGAAATCACAAAACTTTCCCAGCTCATGCTCACAAATCCCAGCAAGGCTGGAGGTACCTGAGCTCGGTGAAGTCATCCCAGTTTTATCCTCATTTTCCTGACACAACACCAAAGCTGCCGCTCTCGGGATGGGCAGGGGAGTAAGAGGTAAAACTTTACCTCTGTTTTCAGGGGACAGAGTCACTACGTGAGATAAAATTATTAACACAATGATGGGAATAAGGCTCATTTCACTGGGAAAGCTCTGCTTCCATTAAAACCTAAACCCGCCCATTCATTTTAACAGGAAATTATTTCATTTGAAAAATAAAAGCAGCAGGAAAGGTTCCCTCCCAGCAGCGGCAGTCGGGCTGCACTGCCCGGGTTCCTGCAGCAGCCACAACCCAGCACAGGGGACCATAAAGGTCGGGACAGACCCCCAAACCCAACCTTTTAGGAACAAACAGCTGTAGCTGCACAAACGTCTGATCCAAGCCCCCTGTGGGGGGTCCAAACCATTCCGGGATTGTGTCCTGAACTTCAGCAGTTTGGGGAAGGACATTCTCTGTTCTCCTGCCTGTCAATTCCTCAAAATGAGGCAAAGGTGAATCCCCTAAGAGCTGCTCAGATGGGAGATATTTTTAGAAGGCATTTTTGATCTAGCCCTGGATAAAAGAGGGTTTAGACTTGCAGGGGCTTAACTGCCCCCGGGACACAAAAGGCACAAAATGTGCCGAAATCAGAGGAAATCCCTGTGCTGAATCCCGCAGCTTAAACCCCTGGCCGTCCTAAAGCAGGAGGGTGAGGAATTGGGTTTGTGTCCCATCTATTCCCATTTGTCTCTTCCCCCAGGTAAGGAGCCACAGGACAGGGGGAGCAGCCCCAGCTTTTGCCAGGGGAGGTTCAGGTGGATATCAGGAGAAATCCCTTCACGGGAAGGGTTGGCACGGGCACCGGGGTGGGCTCACCATCCCTGGGAGGTTTAACTGCGGTGTGCAGGGGGCCCTGGAGGTTCAGGGGTTAATGTGGACACGGTGGGGCTGCCCGAGGGCTGGGCTGGGGGGTCCTACAGATCCTTCCAAGCCCAAGGATCCCGTGTTCAGGACCTGTAATAGACTCCCAAACACCCCACAGCCCCTGGCACTCAGCTCCCCCTGCCCGGGTGCCCTGGGCAGCCTGGGGGGGACAGTTTGTGTCTGGGCTCGCTCTGTGGGGTCTCAGAGCTGTCACACACCTGCAGGAGAGGGACAGGAGCCCCTGCGCCACCAGCACAGAGATCCCTGCTCTGTCCCCATGTGGGGACACTGCCGGGCTCCTGCGTCTGCCATCCCTCCTTCCCCACGGCAGAGGCAGGGAGGAAAACCTGCTGGGCCCTGGGCTCCTTGTTCCAGGGGTTTCCGTTCTGCTTTTTGGGTTTCGTCGGCTTGTTTATCCCGAAATCACCTTGGGAAATGAGGCGGCTGCACACCAGTGCCACAGATAAACCCCAGCGAAGGGTCTGTGGTGGCTGTACCTGCAGGGAGGACGGGGAATCAGGGATTGCCGGGAGTGAATTCACAGGCAGGTGTTTCGTGGAGGGATGGAGCCACCCCCAGGGTGGGATCTGCAGGAAAACTCGACTTCCCGAGGGGCAGAACCAGCCGCAGGAAGGAAAGGACATCTCAGGGATGCTCAGCTGCCTCCTGGGAGAGCTGAGGGAAAATAAAGGCTGAGGAGGGAAAGGGGAGATCCTTCACAGCAGACAGGGGAACGGAGTAACACATGATGGTTTAAATCTCAGATTGTGCGAGTAATGATGAAAAATCTTCCAGGACAGGAAGGGAATTAGAAAATAAAACCTGCTGCCGGGGAGGCTGTGAATTTCCCCACTGTACAAGCCGTGATGGGGAGGGCCAGGCAGGGGATTTAGGACTAGACAAAAGATTTACCCGTGGAAGCTGCAAAATGATAATTTCACTGTGTAGTCATGGCACCAGAAAACAAACCAGGCAACTGAGAGATTCGTTTTCTTATGAAATACTTATGAATGTGCAGAAAAATCTGGCTGCTCGAATGCAAAAAGCACCAAGGAAAGGGCCTGAGGTGCCCAGAGAGACAGGAGGCATCACTCAGCTGGTCCCGAGGTGCAGATCTCCAGTGATTTATCCTCATAATCTGCTCCTGTTCGTGCAATTCTCACACACACTGAGAGAAACAAAGCAGGCCCTGGTTTTGGTGATTGTCCCTCCGCGTACTAATTGTTTTTATTAGCAAGTTAATTTCCAGCACAAGCTGTCTGCCTTTCCCATCTGGGAGGGACACGACGGTGGAGCCAAAAGTCCAACACCGACTTTGGGAGCCTCCCCCGGGGAGAGGAGCCTGGGACACCTTGTGTGACCCTGCAGTGAGCCAGAGCCCACAGGGGGGACACAGGGGGGACACAGGACACCCTCTGTGACACAGGGACACCCCCTGGCACACAGCTGTGGCTGCCCCTGGATCCTGGCAGTGTCCCAGGCCAGGCTGGATGGGGTTTGGAACACCCTGGGACAGTGGGAGGTGTCCCTGCCAGGGCAGGGGTGGCACTGCTGGGATTTGAGGTCCCTTCCCACCCCAACCATTCCATGGTTCCCTGCAATCCCTGGAGCACAGCGCGCCCATTCCTCACTTCCCCGGGCTCTGCCCTGCCTGGAGGGAAGGCTCAGCCCAGGGCACACCAAGCTCCCTGCCCAGCCCTCCCGGAGCTCTAAGGCAGACCCAGGACCCCGAGCTGCTCCCCCAGCCCCCCGTGGCAACATGTGCAGTATTGTTTGGGATTTCACTGAAGGGCAGCAGAGCCAACTCCTCCCAAGCGCTGGTGATGTCAGTAATCCCCTGGACACACAGCGCCAGCCCAGGGGACCGGCCCCGTGTTTGAGTTTCTGCATTGACATTTGGCCCATGATTAACGGGATTTGTCCCTTTACATTTCCAGGCTGCACTCAGAGTTTCTGCAGAGCTCAGCTGCAGCACGAGCACTGGGTGAGCCCCTCCTGTCACTGCAATATGGATTTTATTGGCAATGCAGGCCTGAGTCCTCAGTCCCTTCTGTCTGTTACCAGCTGATGACAAAAGTCACAAAATTGGGATCACTCTCCCCTGGAAGGGACAGAAGTAAATATTCAGGGAACATGAAGACCTTGGATTGCATTTTACACCTCGGGAAACTTTCATCAGCTCTGTCCCAAACTAACAGGAATTTTCTTGGCACTGGAATGCAGTGAGTTTCCAATTCAGAGAAATCCTGTGCAGGGACCTGGCCTGGGACAGAGGGACAAAGGTTTTGTCCCTCTCTGATCAACCCTGCAGAAACCTGACAAAAGATCCAGGCGTTACGTGGCTTTTCTCTGCATAATAATTGCATTTCCTGTCTCTCTAGATATTACCTACTGTATATTTCAGCTTCCAGTGCCTCTCCTGTCCTGCACAGGGATGCCTGGGACATGCAATTCTCTGGTACAAATTCTCCATTACAGCTCTGTCCCTTTTCTCCCAGTCACCCCTTCAACTTCTTTGAAACTGATTCCGAGTTCAACTTTCCCTGAGCCTGAAGCTTTCAAGAAGCCAATTCTTAAAAAGCTAATTAGTTCCCCATAGGCTTTTTTCTTTTTTTCTTTTTTTTTTTTTTGACTCAGTAAATATTTCTGAGATTGCTTTTTGTATAATCAGTGTTAGCAACTCATTAAAATGCACAGTATGTGGATCGTTTGGAATGTGACATGGCTCAGCATGGACACTCAAGCTGCTTAAAAAGACAGAAAAGCAAAGGATGAGGATAAAATGAAAGCCAAAACCCAGCATTTCCTCTAAGCTGACACCACAGTTAAGGATTTAAGACAGGGCAGGGAGCCTCCAGCCCTGCTATTAGGAGAAAAGTCTAATTGCTCAGTGCACTGCCTGCCCTCTCCAGCCTGTATGTTCTCCAAAAAGATTCCTTTCACCGAGGGTTAGGATGCAAAAAAAACCCCAATGGATTCTCTGGGCAGGTAATTGTGGAAGGTTTTCACTCCGAGTAATATGAGGATTCTTCTTGAATTAATAATGAATGAAGTAATTTAAAAGGCCTTTAGTGTGTGCAGCCAGAAATAAATAATGCCTTAATCTGGGACATTTTATTTTCCATTAAAACAAACACTTTTTAAGAAGCAGGTATTACTGAGCAGCTCTCAGTTCCTGCCATGCCTGAATCAGCTGGACAATAACACTCAGGGCTCTGCCCTCATGTTTCAGGCATGTTCTTGGTGGCTGTGGAGAACAGGGAGGGTGGAAGTGTTCCTTTGGGTCCTGAGGAGAAATTTCAGCGGAGGGAATGCCAAAAGCTGCTCCCTGGAACCCGGGATGGGATGGGATGGGATGGGATGGGATGGGATGGGATGGGATGGGATGGGATGGGAAGGGCCCAACCCCAGAACTGCCCTGCAGCCTGCCCTGACCATTGGGGCAGTGAGGACAGGGGGACTGGGGCAGTGGGGACAGGGGGACTGGGGCAGTGGGGACAGGGGGACTGGGACAGTGGGGACAGGGACATTGGGGCAGTGGGGACAGGGACATTGGGGCAGTGGGGACAGGGGGACTGGGGCAGTGGGGACAGGGGGACTGGGACAGTGGGGACAGGGGGACTGGGGCAGTGGGGACAGGGACATTGGGGCAGTGGGGACAGGGACATTGGGGCAGTGGGGACAGGGGGACTGGGGCAGTGGGGACAGGGGCATTGGGGCAGTGGGGACAGGGGGACTGGGGCAGTGGGGACAGGGACATTGGGGCAGTGGGGACAGGGGGACTGGGGCAGTGGGGACAGGGACATTGGGGCAGTGGGGACAGGGGCATTGGGGCAGTGGGGACAGGGACATTGGGGCAGTGGGGACAGGGACATTGGGGCAGTGGGGACAGGGGCATTGGGGCAGTGGGGACAGGGGGACTGGGGCAGTGGGGACAGGGACATTGGGGCAGTGGGGACAGGGGGACTGGGGCAGTGGGGACAGGGACATTGGGGCAGTGGGGACAGGGGGACTGGGACAGTGGGGACAGGGGGACTGGGGCAGTGGGGACAGGGGCATTGGGGCAGTGGGGACAGGGGGACTGGGACAGTGGGGACAGGGGCATTGGGGCAGTGGGGACAGGGGCATTGGGACAGTGGGGACAGGGGGACTGGGGCAGTGGGGACAGGGGCATTGGGGCAGTGGGGACAGGGGCATTGGGGCAGTGGGGACAGGGGGACTGGGGCAGTGGGGACAGGGACATTGGGGCAGTGGGGACAGGAACATTGGGGCAGTGGGGACAGGGGGACTGGGGCAGTGGGGACAGGGACATTGGGGCAGTGGGGACAGGGGGACTGGGGCAGTGGGGACAGGGGGACTGGGGCAGTGGGGACAGGGACATTGGGGCAGTGGGGACAGGGGGACTGGGGCAGTGGGGACAGGGGGACTGGGGCAGTGGGGACATGGGATTGGGGCAGGGATTAACTCAGGATGGCCACAGAGGCTCCTCTCAGCCCTCCCGTGGCTGAAGCACAGGATAAAGTTGTTCTGTCCCGTGAAGAACCATCCAGCCCAGGCTGCAGGACTTTGGGGGTCACTCCCATGCCCACCCCAGCTGGAGCAGCACAGGGCTCAGGGTCCTGGCAGGGAGCAGCATCCTCACACTCCCATTGTAATCCCTTCTGCAAAGGGCTCTAATGACATTTCCTCCCCTGCTCCGTTTAATGAATGGTAATAGGGAACTCTTGATTAGAAGCCTTTCATCATTTTAGGACTAGGGGCTTTAGCTTTCTGACCTACTTTTCTTGCCAATGAAATTCCATTTTTAGCTTCAACTCAAGGTCTGAATGTTACCCAAATTCAGACCATCTGTTTTAGCTGCCTACGGGCTGAGGAGTTGATCCAAGCCAGGAGGAATAAATGGAACCAGTGTGTTAATATATTAAATATTCTCCACCCTCTGCATATTAACTAACCTACTTAGTTTATCCCTGAGTGCACACAAACACCCCTGTTCCCTCGGGCAGGGCCTGGGGTTGTTGTCAGGAACGTTCCTGCCACCAGTTGCTCTCAGGTCACCTTTTCTGTCCAGCTGGAGCAATGAGCAGCCAACGACTGACTCCAGATTCAGTTTATCCCTTGATTTGGCTTTGGGGAGGGTTGGTACAGGCCACCCTGGGAAATCCATCAGGGAATAACCCTCCTCCCTTCCCAATTCTCCCCACTGCAGGAACAGCAGAACGTGCTTCTCCTCAGAGGAGGACAATTTCAGATACACCTCTGTCCTCTTATCACACAAAACTCAGCGAGAAATACGAATTTATAAACCAGGACAATATCAGAAAGGCAACTTTACCTGGAAAATCCCCACTAAGCAACTGCTGACCGCAGCTTTAGTGAAAATCAAAGTGACTCCAAGTGCTGAAGATAATCTGCTGCTGCTGCTGGAGCTGATAGGCATCTCCAGCCCTCGTCCTCACAGCTTGGCTCAGGGCTGGAACTGCAGCAGAATTTCTGGAGCATCCATGAAAACATTACCAAATGAATGATGCCAGGGAGAAAGAAAACAGTAGTGTGAAACCATGCCAGATCTCGCAGTTGAATACCCAGCTGGGGAAGTGCCCGGCTCCAAACAAGGCAGAAAATAAGTATATTTAATGTAAAAGAATCCTAGCATGAAATAGGCTCTGTACTTCCCCGGCCACGGCTGATTTACTGTTCGAGGCTGGCGTTTGACAGGCTGGCTGCGGATTCTCCTGCTTCAAAGCCGGCGTGGCTGTGTTTACAGCTCGGCCTGGCAGGAGCCCCCGGCCCAAAGCGGGCTGCGCCCCTGGGATTCCCAAAAACACACCCGGACAGCCCCGGGGACACGCAGGGTGGGGAGGACGGGGCTCTGCGCAACCTGGGGCGGCTGGGAACGTCCCTGCTCGCGGCAGGGGGTGGAATAAACGGAATAAATGGCTTTTGAAAGGTCCTTCCATTGCCTGGGTGGCAGAGCAGCTCGGGGGAGCTCCGGGGGCTCATTCCAGCCGGGTGGGTGGGGAATGAGGAATTCAACCCCAAACCAAAGATCCACGTGCCCCAGCTGTTAACTCCCTGCCCTCTCACCGTGTGCGGAGCCCAGGGAGGAACGAGCAGTGGTCGCCTTTGTTCCCCTTGGATCATTGGGAGTGACACAACCATTATTTCACTGGGCTCAGAGCAGCCTTGGCGGGGTTACCTCGGCTTGCACCTGTGAGACGGAGGGACAGGAGCTGCCACGTGCAATATTCCCACTCTGGCCATGCCCCCGAAGCCTTTGGCTGAATCTTACCCGCTTTCCTCTCCTCGGTGGGAACCGCCGAGGGAATTGCTGGGGGTGTAAAATGGGGTCTGCGGCACCTGGAGAGCGAATTCCGCGCTTTATTGCAGCTCTTTCCTGCAAAAAGGCTTTCAAAATCACGGCCCATTGTAGAGTACATAATGATATTATTGTGTCCCTGCTATCCTAAAGGCAGACGCTCAGAGCCTGGAGCAAAATCCTCCTTTGCCTCTGCTGTGCTGGGCTGAAGGTTCCAGAGAGAAGGCAGCTCCCCGGGAGCTGTTGGTGCAGTGTGAGGCAGAAACACCGGCCCGGGGAGAGCATCCTTCCGTCCCAGCTCCGGGAGATTCTCACTTTCCCTGGCTGTGAAACCCGCCCCGACTGGGGCAGCCAGTGTCCCCTGAGCGTTCAACATGGGACAGGAAACGCAGAACCTGCCCGTGGGTGGACGAGCACCTTCCCCTGGCCCCTGTGCTGGCCTGGGACCCCCCCAGGGACACCTGGGCTCTCTGGGGGCTGATGCTGTGCCCAAGGACAGCTCTGCTGTCCCCCCACACTGCTCCTGGGGACCCCAGGGCTGCCATGAGCCCAGAGGAGGCCACTGGAGCTGATCACCCCCCATGGGAGAGCTGGGGCTGCTCACCTGGAGGACAGGAGGCTCCAGGCAGAGCTCAGAGCCCCTTCCAGGGCCTGAAGGAACCCGTGGAGTCCACAGCTCCTTGTTATAAATGTTCGAGATGGCGATTTGCAGCTCCAGGCTGTAAGAAATGGCGATTTATCACCAGCAGCCCCTCCCCAGCTCCGTGCCTCACCCGGTGAAGAGCTGGCACAACCAAAAGGTGCAGGAGAGGAGCACCCTGTGCAGAGCTGTGTCCCTGTCAGCACAGAGCTGTCCCTCCCTCCCGGGGGCCCTGGGTGAGGTCTCCCAGCTGTTCCCGGGGCTGTGCGGCTGCAGGGAATGCAGGAGCATCAGAGACATCGTTTCACAGTGGGGCACTGGATGAGCTCTTGGGCACGTTGTTTTTTTATTGCTGTCTCCGCCTGGGCAGCTGAGAGCGCCCAGACACCCCTGAGCTCGAAGCCGGGCTCAGGAGCAGCGGCCTCCATCGGTAACACCTCTCTGCTGGCAGGGAGAGAAACAACAGCGCCTTATGTTGTCAGGACTAATAGCTGCTAATTAGGGTGAGTGACACACCACCCCTTTGCCAGCCAAAGAACACACAAGTCACACGAGAAATGATTAAAAAAAATAAATTAAAAACCCCCTTGAAGTTCTGCGTGCAGCGTTCTCCAGTCTAAAGAGTGACCACTTAAAAGTCATTTTCTGATTTTTTTTCCCCCCCCTGGTTTGGCTGTTTAGGGATTCACCTGAAGTTTATGTTGTGTGTGCACTGAGTCAGTCTCAGAGTGTTCCCGTGGCAGGAAAGGGAACAGCAGGATGGGGAGGGGGACAAAGCACAGCCCTGCCCTGGGAAACGGGACAGAGCAGTGGGAGGCTCTGGGGCTCCTGCCGGGGCAGGGAGCACGGAGGGGATGCGGCAGCTCCCCTGGCACACCTGCCCCAGGTGAGGGCACCCACCTGGCACAGCCAGGGGGCACAGCCAGGAACTCTGGAAGGTTCCAGCTTGGGAGGACCTTAAACCTCCTCTCACTCCTCCCCTGCTGGGACAGGGGCAGGGACAGGGACAGGGACAGGGACAGGGACAGGGACACCTTCCACCATTCCTTTGAATTCAGCAGCTGAAAATGGGCTCAGCTTGTTGTGATCCAGGTGGATTCCTGGCCAAATAACCCGGGAATGCTTTTCCCTGCAGGTTATTCCTGGCCAAATAACCCGGGAATGCTTTTCCCTGCAGGTTATTCCTGGCCAAATAACCCGGGAATGCTTTTCCCTGCAGGTTATTCCTGGCCAAATAACCCGGGAATGCTTTTCCCTGCAGGCTGCCCAGTGCAGGTGGAGGAGCTGCCGCCAGGCCAGGCTGGGGCACCCCAGGTCCCCCCACTGAGAATCTGCATTATCAGAGTTTCAGTGCTCAGCACGAGGGGTCTCTGCTCTGCGGGACCCCCCAGCCAGGCACAGAGAGAGGAATTCACTGCCCCTCCCTCAGTGGGGAGCCCAGGCACAGAAAGTCACAATGATTTACTGCAGGTCACATTAAACCCTCTGGAACTCGCAGCCTCCTGGTGTGTTGGTGCAGCTCGAACACCCCCTTAGACCCTCTGAAAGTTAATCATTACCCAGCTCCTCTATCTCCTCACTGCTCTAATGAGATTATTGATGAATTGCTTTAAATGCACTTTCTGGAGAAGTTTTTTAGATGACAAGTTGCCTTTTACTGAACAAATTAATGGGAAAGTTGAGTTCTCTCATCCCAATGTGGGGAAAAGAAGTTTTGGGTTTGAAATGCCTAATTAGTGCTAACTGCAATCCAATAGCTGAGCTGGCCTGGCACTGTACCTGGAATAAATACGCCACGGTGCCATTAGGAGCATCAGGACAGAACTAGGCTCTCCAGCAATGAATATTGCAGGAGCTGGGGGTGTCAGTAGAGCAGCAGAACAGTCGCAGACCAGAGGCTCAGTCCAGCCCAGCCAAAGTCACAGGGAGGCCCCTCGGTCAGGCCAGGGGGGGCACATGGAGCTCTGGCTGGGTTTGCCTCTGGCAAACCAATCTGGGACATCCCCAAACCTCAGGGCTGACATTTCCCGTCACAGCTCGGCCCCGGGAGGCCAGACATGCTCCCAGTGCCCAAGGCAGCACATCCCAGAGGGAGGAACCCGGGAGAATCCTCCAGGAGAGCTGCAGTGGCCCAGGATCAGTCACCTCTGCTGGGTCCTGTCCCTGCCCTGTCCCTGTCCCTGTCCCTGTCCCTGTGTCCCTGTCCCTGTCCCTGTGTCCCTGTCCCTGTCTCCCTGTGTCCCTGTGTCCCTGTCCCTGTGTCCCTGTGTCCCTGTGTCCCTGTCCCTGTCCCTGTCCCTGTCCCTGTCCCTGCCCCGTCCCTGTCCTGTCCCTGTCCCTGTCCCTGTCCCTGTCCCTGTGTCCCTGTCCCTGTCCCTGTCCCTGTCCCTGTCCCTGTCCCTGTGTCCCTGTGTCCCTGTGTCCCTGTGTCCCTGTCCCTGCAGAGCTCCCCACTGCAGCCTCTCTCACAGGACCTGGCAAACGAACTTCTCCATCTCCCCACAAAACCCTTCAGCTCCCAGGGTTTGATCCCTCCGGGGCTGTTTTAAGGCACCTCCTCTGAAGTCCCCAGCAATGAGGTAACTCTCAGTCTGCGTGTAAGAACAAAACTCCCCGAGACAGACTGTGAGCCAGACACTTATTATTATACTCTCCACAAATGCACAGAAGGGCTGTTTCTCCATGCTCCAGGTCACTGAGATCATGTTTGAGGCATATGATTAATTTTCAGCCTTTTTGTGTTAAGGGCCTGCAGGAGAAAAGTGAGATTTTTTTTTTTTTTAGACCAGTGTTAAATGAGGTAGAAGAGCTTGTCACTTAGCAAGAGCTTTGAAATGATCTTTGCATAACGCAGCAGCTAAAAAGTTAATAGACATGGAGAGGAAGCTATTGATGGGAGGCATTCTGAGGGGTTTTGATGTGGGGGAAGGCAGGAGAAGGATCCTGCCTGCGGTAAATAAGCCCTGGCTAATGGTGCCTGCAGCATGTAACGTGCAAGGACTCCTGCTCTTATTCAGCCCCTCGAACCAACAAGTTCTTGCATGGGGACGGGAAGTTCAGCTGATAAAAAAAGGTGTTTTGAAATGTTTGGTTTTCCTCTTGGATGTCGATTTTTCTTAGCTCAGCTCCATTCCCCTCAAAGCCCTTTGTTGGTCACAGACTGACACCGAATGTAAAAACAAAGCCTCAATTGTGGTAAATCATTTCTCTTTCCAACATTTGCTGCACCAGGCAGCAGAACATCTCAAAGATAACCACAGAAAGCCCTAACACCATCTGATAGCAACCAGGGGCTTCTCTACATTTCAGTTTTCAGCTTTTCTCCAGAGCAGAGGGGCTCCAGTCCCCAGAGCATCTCCACAGCCTCCCCTGCACTTGCCCCAGCAGCTCCACAGGCTGTTCATGCCACACAAATTCCAGCAGAAGGCTGTTGGGTCCAACCCCATCAGAGCTTTGTAGGGATATTTTTCAGCTGGTCTCACATCCCTGCGAATTCACCTTTCACTGAATGCAGACTTTGACCAAGCCCCAAATTTCTGCCTGTGCAGATGGCAGGGGAGCTGCTGGGGCTGGAGGTGGGAGTGTAAATCCGTCCTCATTTGCACCTGGGTGCCGGGGAATGAGGACAGATGAACCTGCTCCCCAGCAGGCACGGAGCTGTAACTGTGCTGGAGCTCATCTGCATGGAGAGCTGGGCGCAGGAGGCTGTGGATTTAGACACCCAGCAGCTGCCTGGAGCAGCACTTCTGCCCCCAAGGTGCCTTTCTGTGGTGGCTCAGCTGCCAGGCAGGGCGGGGTGGCCGTGCCTGGTGGCAGCACCACGAGTGTCCCTGTCCCTGAGCGCTGCCCGGGGCCAGGCTGGCACTGAAGGAGGGCCCCCCGTGTGTTTGTGCCCTGCAGTTATGGTGACATGGTGCCCAAGACCATTGCTGGGAAGATCTTTGGCTCCATCTGCTCCCTGAGCGGGGTGCTGGTCATCGCCCTGCCCGTGCCCGTCATCGTCTCCAACTTCAGCCGCATCTACCACCAGAACCAGCGCGCCGACAAGCGCCGGGCACAGAAGGTGAGTGACCCGCCCTGCCTGTCCCCTGCGGGCACAGGGACGCTGTGAGCCCTGCTCTGTGAGCCCCCGGGCACCTGCCACCCTCACAGCCTGTGCTCTGCCCCTGCACGCTCAGAAAATCCCCTCAAAACCATCCCTGGACCACCCCTGGACCATCCCTGTTCCCTCAAAACCATCCCTGGACCATCCCTGTGTCCTCGAAACCATCCCTGGACCACCCCTGGACCATCCCTGTCCCCTCAAAACCATCCCTGGACCATCCCTGTGTCCTCGAAACCATCCCTGGACCACCCCTGGACCATCCCTGTTCCCTCAAAACCATCCCTGGACCATCCCTGTGTCCTCGAAACCATCCCTGGACCACCCCTGGACCATCCCTGTCCCCTCAAAACCATCCCTGGACCATCCCTGTCCCCTCAAAACCATCCCTGGACCACCCCTGGACCATCCCTGTCCCCTCAAAACCATCCCTGGACCATCCCTGTGTCCTCAAAACCATCCCTGTCCCATCCTTGGACCATCCCTGTCCCCTCAAAACCGTCCCTGAGCAGTCCCACACCGTGGCCAGTGCAGGGGGAAATGGGCCACTGGATGACAGAGCCAATGTGATTCCAGCAGAAGCCATTTATTGTCCACATTTCATGGCAGATACAGATTCTGGCTCTGCTGTCCACCTGGGTCTCTGGGTTGGCCGAGCTGCTTCTCCCTGAGGCAGGCACACATCCTTCAGGACATCCAGCTGGTCAATGTCCATCCTCACCTTGTGCTCCCCCTGTCCAGGGTTTACATTTTCTGCAGACAGTTTCTCAGGCTCTCTGTCCTTATTTCTGAGCCTGTTGTTTTCTCAGTAACCTTGAGGAATTGCTGAGAGCTCTAACAACAGAACTGCAGGTGGTTTGATAAGATTACCCACAGCCATTTCGGCTGGTGCACCAGACTGGGCTGTTCCACAGACACATTGCTAAGGCCAGGACCTGCCAGTGCCCCCTCGGCTCAGGAAAAGGGCACAGAGCAGACAAAACCCACCCCCAGCACCAAATACAGCACAAAGAGAGGAGAGGAGGTGCCCACACTCACACCCTGCAACAGACACTGATGGGAACCCCGGAACACGGGCAGGGACTGAACTGCCAGTCCCCCCAAAGCAAAAGACCCCAAAATAAAGCAAAATACGGCACAGTCATTCCTGCCTGGCTTCTCTCCAGGACTTGTGCTCTGAAAAACCATTGTTGTCAAATTTCAGCTGCAGAACCCCCCTCCACACGTGTTTCACTGTTCTGATGGCTCTGAGCCACTTTTCACACCAGGGGAATGTGGAAACCTCACACACACCTGGGTGGGTAATTGTACAGAATTCTCCTATTATATGTCATAAAATTGCACCCAGCAATAACTTACCCAAGCACGTTTCTAGCACAAGGAAAATAAACTCATACGATCCCACAAAATTCCAACACTGGTTGACCCAAAGTCTGACCGGGATGATTTATACATCCCTCCTTGGAAAGAGGAGTGTGCCCCACCTGAAGTCCTCGTTCCTGCACTCACTGCCCCGCTGTATTTTCGGCATCAGGAGCACCAGGGCTGTTATTACTCACCTTTCCTACAGACTTGTCTGACACAAACATGTAACTGTGTGCACAAACCCCTGAAATCAGCCCCAGGGGCTGTTTATCCTTCTGGCTGCCTGGCTCCTTCTTGTCTCTCTGTACTTCCAAATACACCACCCAGCAACACGCAGTTATCGGCACACGCCCCCCAGAGCTGGGACTGCAACACTGGGGATACACAAAAGCCCCTGGCAGTGTGATTACTGAATATTCCAAACTCTGAACAGTTGTGTTTTTTTTGCCAGTGGAAGCTCACTGAGTCACTGAGAGAGTATAACAGATTTACTATATCTCTGTTTCAATCTGCTAAATTACACCACAGCCAGAATCAGGTTTTTACAACAACTGCAAACCAAAGGCCTGAGGTTCTTTTTCCCCCTGTGGAATGATGTCTGCCAGAAATTCAAGGCTCAGGGGACCCGATGGAGAACAGTAGTAGAAAAATGTGTTATTTCTGCTTCAGGCAAGCATCTGGGCTGTGCCTCCTTCCTGCATCTCAGCGAGCTGACAGCAGAGAGCTCAGATACAAGACCTACAAAACCACAAAATTTGGCAGTCAAAACACAAAAGGGGAGTAGCAGGGAGACAGAACCGTGCAGGAATCAGCTGCAGCCCCAGCCAGTCCCTGCTGGGCTTTCCAAAGCCCCGCCCGAGCTTTGACACGGCCCGTGTGAGCCTGGGGAGGGCTTTTGGAGGGACAGTTGTTCATTTGTTCAATCACACAGCACCACAGAGGTGAAAGGAGAGTGAAGGTGTGGGAAAGGCCCCTGTGTGCCCTGCTCTGCCCTGTAGGAGCTGACACTGGGATCCAGAGGGCATCCAGAGGGGATCCAGAGGGGATCAGAGCATCCAGTTACCGAGTTTCAGTCATTGCAGAGTTGTCTGGAGCGAGGCTGCACCCAGCCAGGAGGATTTGGGGTTTCACCTGGGACGGGAGCAGGTGAGGTGGCAAACAGGGGAGGACAGGGACGCTCAGGGAGAGCTCCATGGGGACAGCGCCCAGGGGCCCATCTCAAGCACTGAAGACTCTGAGAGAAGGCTCCTGTCGTGCTGAAACTGCACCAGAACAAGCAGAGGCAGCAACTGCTGCCCACCCAGGACAGAGCAATGGGCCAGGCAAGGCTTGGGCACCCTGGGCCACAGCCAGAGAGGCCCCAGAGCTGAGTGAGGGCAGGGCTGCGCCCTGGATGTGAGGATGGATGTGCCCTGGATGTGTGGATGGATGTGCCCTGGATGTGTGGATGGATGTGCCCTGGATGTGTGGATGGATGTGCCCTGGATAGGGCAGCCCCTCTCTCCAGGCACCAAACCAAGGCTCCTTCCCCTGATTCAGCTTTTCCCTTTATTCACTCTGATCCTCCTGGGAACAGGGAAAAGTCCCACCACCTTTGATGCCAACATGATTGATTGCAGCTTTTATAAAGGTTTGCTGTATTGACACACACAGCGTATAATTTCCCCCCATTTGAATTTCTAATTCCCTTGATATTGGTGGAGTTTCTCAGTTAAGGAACTTTTCTCAAGTCAGAAGTGTGAGTAATTTTCACATGATCAGCACTGCATGAATACTAAAGAGAGGGAAAGGGGGAGAAGCACATTAATGACAGTCCCTCTGGAGATGGTCAGATGTACAGAGGGACACTCGGGATCTGCTTTGGTACCACACTTGTTCCAGCATCATCCCACACTGAGCTGAATCCCATCCGCACTGAAGCTACAAAGACATTTGCGTGGCTTTTTCAAGAAGGTTGGGAAAATCTCTTTGCTCTCTCAGTCCTTGAATATGAAGAACCCACCAGCAGAAACTCCTTGTGAGAGAATTTAGGAGACAGCTCTGAATGAACGCAGTGATTGTGCTTCCTTCAGCACACCAGGAGCTCAGTGAATTATTGTTCTCTGAATTGAAGAGCAGCTCCTTGGGCTTGTATCAGGGTAAATGATTTGGGAGCTCTGTTTAGTGGGAGAATCATAACTTTTATGATGTACAGGTAGATTTCAAGGTAAGTCCAAGGACCTTATTAATTTTTTTACATGAACTCGGGCTGAGTTTTCCCAGTGACTAAAGCAAAGGCAGAAGTGCTGTGCAGGGCTCAGGCTGGCTGGGTTGGCACTGCCAGCTTGGAAAGGAGAGAAGAGTGAGCTTGGGCTGTGAGAGCAGCTGACCCTGCAGCCCTGCGGGCTCTGAGCTGCTCCCCAAGCTCAGGAGAGCCCAGCGTCCCTCCGAGCTCAGTCCTAGCTTCGCCTCTCAACCCTGGAGGGGGCTCTGGTCTAGCAGGAGGAGGTATTTCAGTAACGTGAATAAAATACCAGGAGGTGGCTGTTACTCATCAGCATCTATTCTTCAACCAACTGAGGAGAAATGTTCCTTAAAAAGAAAAAAAAAGCCTCCACCAAACACAAACCCCAACTGGCAGTGATCTAATCGCTTTAAAGATAAATTATTCTTTGCCAAACCTGTACTGTGAGACAATTAATTACAAGGAGATCTGGCAAATCTTAATTCATTGCGCTGTGGCATCAAATTCTGTCCTCTGGCAGCAGCAAGGAGCAGGTCAGTGGGAATGGAAGACGAATTGATCATTTGTGACAAGGCTCATTTTGGTGAAATTGTTGTGTTTTTCTCCTTCCCCAACGACTTTTTCCCCCACCTTTTTTTTTTTTTTTTTTTGACTGATGTGCTAAGAATAGACCTTCCTGACTTTGAAATGATGCTGTTCTTCAGCGAATGTCACAGCCTTGGATTTAAAAGAGAATGTGACACCTAAAAGGCTTGACAATAGAACGACTTTGTAATTCAGATGATGCCAGAGGAGCCCCTCTCGGTGCTCGGCTCGCAGCAAAGATGCAGCACGGAGGAGAAGGAGACAGGAGCTGGTGCCGGGTGGAGGACAACACCTCCCACTTCTCCACCCCGGCAAGAAAAGGCAGAGGCAGCTGCTGACAGCTCCTGCAGTGCTGCTCCTTTGGCAGCAGCGGGGAAGGGGAGCAGCTCGTTGTTGGGGAGCTGGGGAAGGGGCAGCACAGCCCCGAGGCACAGCGGGGCTGTCCCCAGCACAGGCAGCGGGGACAGGCAGGGCTGGAGGGCTGGGGGTGACCCGGGGGGACAGGAGAGCCCCGAGGGTTAAAACCCAGCAGGGTTAGCTCTGGATCCCAGCCTGGGGGAAAGCCAAGGTCCAAAGCGAGGCCTCGCACAAAACGAGGCGCTCACAACATCAGGAAAAATGCAAATGCTCAGACGCGGTGGAAGAGAAGAAAAGCCCAGCCCTGCCTGAAGTGCGTTTATCATTGAAGAGTTAGATTTGCTCAATGAGCCGAGGTGCTGGAATAGCTGCTGGTCCCAGGGGGATTGGCACGGCCTCGGTGCTGCATCTCACGGGGGCTGTGCCAACAAACCCACAGCGGGGTAATTGCAGCGCCGGGCTTCAATCGGCAGTAAATGTGCTTTGGACGACTGCAGCCTCTCGGGGTGTTCAGCCCGTTCCATTCATTTTCTGGGGCCCTTTGGCTCCCTGAGAACAAGCAACGCACTGCGAAAGCCTCGAGACAGACTCCTCATTCCACCCCGCAGGCTGCCAGGGGAGGGCCGCGCACAGGTTTCGGCAGGGCAAGGGCTGCCCAGGACAGAACCAGGACAAAACTTTAATAAATATCCAGCGGCAAGCCGTGTCCCGGGCCGAGAGAGCAGAGGGGATGAACGGGGCCAGGCAGGGAAGTGGACGCACGGTCTGGGGGATGAATGAAAGGATAAATCCCAGGGCAGTTCCAGCAGCAGGGAGGGGCTGGGCAGAGCAAGAGGAGAGGAAGGGGATGGAGAGAGGGAGGGATGGAAGGAGGGAGGTTATTGCAGCTCCTCGGGAGAGGGCGGCACACAGGCGGCTGGGGAAGAGGGAACTACGGAGATGCCCAAAAGGGGCTCCAGCCAGAAGGAAGGAAGAGCAGGGACACGAATGTCTGACTGTTCCTCGAGAGGACGTGGGAACAGGCTGTTCCAGGCCGCCGGGAGAGGGGAGCGGTGCAGGGAGAGGCTGGATCCGGGGCTGTGTCATCCCGTCCCCAGGAGGAAGGCGGCCCACACAGCTGTCAATAACGAGGCCATTATAATAATTGATTTGCCTCAGAGCAGGGGAGTCAGCTTTGAAATGTTCTGTTTCTCAGCTGACACCCTGAATTTTGGAGGTGGGCTCCTGAACTTCAGAGCGTGGAAAAGCAGGGCCAGGAAAAGTGACTGGAGCTGTCTGAGGAGAGCTCAGCAACAGAACATGACTCAGTTCCAGCAGGGGCTGGGGTTGGGAACTTAGGGGGAGAGAGAAACAATAAGGTTAAAACTGGAGCTGGCTGACATTTAAAGAACATGTTTGTTGGGTTTTTTTCAACCAGAACGAATCTGTGTGGAATATGTTTTTGTTGTTGTTGGTATTTAACAGTCTTTGACAGGGAAAAAAAAAAAAAAGCTTTTATATTATTTTTTTTAAAAGATATTTCATTTTTGCTGGGCTAGGTACCTGTTTCTCTGTTTGTCACATCCCTTAATAGAGTTCAGGGAAGAAAACCCAAACAAACAAACAAGCCAACCAGGAATCCTGCCTCTGTTCTTTCATATCATCGAGGAAAGCAAAACAACATTTTCCATCAGTTCAGCTATTCCAAATTCCCTGAGTCCCAAATTGTATAAGACAAGGAGCTGTCTCCTCGGGAAGGAAGGGCTGCAATCAGTGAGCTCCAGTTTATGGGCTCAGCCTCCAAAGCAAGCCCATCCATCCATTAAAGGCTGCTGCCAGCAGTGGCCCAATGCCCAGCTGGAATTCCTTCCCACCGATCCAGGAGCTGCTCACATTCCTTTTCAGCTTCACACCATGTCTCAGTCACAGCAGGAAACAGGACGGATTTGTCCCCGATGCAGGAGATTTGTCAGCACAAGGGGCAGTTTCTGCAGGAAGGGCGGCCCTGGCACAGCTTTGTTGTGGTGTCGGGAGCTCTGTCCCACAGCCCCTGGCCCAGCGCTGGCAGCACCACCTGAGCCACCCCCTCCCCTCTGCAGCTGCCACAGCTGCACACCATTAATTAGTGCTTATCCATCAGGGCAGGGACCTTGGCATGTGACACCAGATCAAATTCCGTTAATTCCTCCGTCCCCTGAATACTTTACAGATATTAATGAGGGGTGTGAGCGGTGTGGAAGAGATTATAGAAGTGAGCTCTGGAAACACGGATCAGAAAAGACAGAGGGATAAATCACAGGCAGGCAGCTGCTCATCACTCTGGGCTCCCGGAGAAGCACTGAGCCTGGGTTTGGACTAATGGAGAACAGCAGCATCTCTGTTAATGATGCAGAAAGATGCGAGGGTCTTTCCTTGTCCTTTTTCTAAAGTCATAAGTTTTTAGACAAGTTCTGACCCTGATTTACACCCCATAACAATTCCAGTTATTGCAGATTATTCCCACTACAATTGGGCACCTCTTTTACCACATCCTTGGAGCAATTCTGACCCAAGCTCTAAAAATCTGTTCCAGCATTAATACTATAAAAAAAGTGTCTAGAGGAATTTTTATTATTATTATTATTTTGAGAAGGGAGAGAGGAGGGAAGAGAGGAGGTTTTGTCACTCAGCTGGGCTGGCAGTGTGGGCACTTCAGCAGAGGGGAGGCTCTGAGCTTCAGCCGAGCTGCAGCACCAGTGTAAACCATGATTCAGTCAAGGGAAAAGTGTCCCTAAAGTCAGTCCTCACACAGATCAAGGCCTGGCTGTAACCCTTCCTGGGTGGGTGAATACACAGACATCACGGGCTGGAAGTCAGAAGGAATTTTCTAAACAGAAGAAAGAACTTCTGAAACAAAAATCCCACAGGAGTAAAGAGCTTCACTAAATCTGAGCCAGGGCTTGTTAAGCTCGAGATGAGATTGTACAAAGAGAAGTTTACAACAGGAGGGGAGCAGGCCCAGTGCTCCAGGGGCTGCCTGACCATCCTGCCCCTTTTGCATAAATTCCCTGTTTAATCAGCCAGGATATCTGTGACTGGGAGAGGCCCAGACCCATGAAACTCCACATTCTGTGCATTGTCCTATAAATAGCCCGAACACGATGTTCCCCAGTGTTGGAAAAGATTAAATGATAAAGTTCATTGGAAATGATGTTCTGTTGCTTTAGTGGTGCCAAGGGTAAGGTGGCATGAAAAGGAGAGGCACAGAGGAGGAGAGGGGAATCTTTCATCTTGGGAAAGTAATGAAGAGGCCCAAAATAAGATCAAGGTCTGACTGTAAGTGGTTCTGTCAAATGATATAGGAATATAATGAGTTCTACACCGCCTCATTTCCATATGCAGCTCTATAACGTCTCCCCCAAAGCAAAAGTGACAGAATGTTTGAACTTGGCTCAGAAGCCGTTTAATGTAAAGGTCCGAGAGGAAGTAAAAGCCAAATGTGGATACTTTGTTTCTTAGGGGGAAAAAAAGGAGGTGAAAAGGAGAAGGAAAAGTTCCCCTTGGATGCTGTAGCAGGGCTGTGCTCTGTTTAACTCTACAGTCTGCCTGTCACCTTCTCCATCAACATGTCCCTTCCATCTGGAATTTAAAGTCCAAACCCCAAACCAGCCACAGCTGCAGACAAAAGCCAGAGCATCCAGCACTTGCTGAATGGCTGTGATGTTCCACCCTGAGAATGAAAACCAGACCCA